>NC_064619.1:583069926-583694926 GCF_023898315.1 Schistocerca nitens | reverse complement strand
TATTTCTTTATACTATTTCTTTGAATTCAAGCCACATTTCGTCTACTCTTACATTGCTAACTTGCAAGGAATGGAGATTGTCTCTCAGGAAGGCATCAAGCGAATTTTTATCTCTTTTTTGGAATAGATATATTTTTCGTTTATTTTTGCTGGCTATTGAATCTGAACAAGGTGTGCAACGGATCTTACAATGGACCTGATATAAAACCTACGTGGGGTGACTAGCCTCTCCTATAATTTACTCATTAAATTACGAGAGCTATTCGGAATGTAAGGAACGATAGGTGGCAAAATGGAAACCACAGTGAAAATCAAAAATGTTTTCTTTGCAACAGTAAAAATACACCTTCCAGCAACATCTCTACACAGTCGCCGCTCAGACTTTGACATCTGTCGTAGCGTTGTACCAACTTTTAAATTCCCTCATTATAGAAGAGAGCCGCCAGGGCTTTTCGACAATTTCTGCTCTGGACTGCAGCTTGTTGTCTGAGTCAAAATATTGTCTTCATAGTCAGCGGTTCATTAGGGCTGTATTGTGGGCAATGAAACACTTCCCATCGAAAACGCTGCGGGAGCATCTTCATTGCCGCTGCAGAGTGCGGCCGAGAATCGTCGTGTAGAACGAAACTCATGACAGTTATGTTATGTGGATTGCATAGCTTCAGGCGAAATCTTTCCCCAGGCTCTCATACTTGGCTAATTTCAAGCCACCTTTACGTTCTCACTGTGCGCTCAGAACTGAAAAGAGTGACATGATGCGATCGATGGGCGTACTAGACACAGTGCCCAAGGCATCTGTGCAAAGCTTCCTCAGATTTTCACTCTATTTTCCATTTCGCGACCGATCGTTCCTTACTTTCCGAATAACCCTCATACTGATCAAGGCTCACCTCCGCAAACGATAATAGGGAAGGATTCTGCTGAGTGTGAATGTTTAACAGATAATTGCCGTCCTAAAAAATTACAGTTACATTTATGTTCTTTAAATGAGACACAAACGTGATCAGGAATTTGTACAAGAAAGAATCATGTATGTGAACGTAAACTAAACATGCAAATAGTCCTCAACTGCTACAGGTCTTGGCAAGATCCTATTACAAACGAGATTGCATGGAGTCTAGTGAACTTCTCTACCACTTGAAGGGTCAGCAAAGAGAACGTGTCAAATGTATAATAACGATAAACAAGTTGGCGATAGGATGTAGTACACGATATCACCCAAGGAGACAACGTGGTTCTAAGTATGCAGCTGCTGAGAAACCGCATTTCGAATTTTGGGTGGCTGACAAATTGACTGAATCCGTACCGGCCGGAGCTGCATATATTAGCAACTGCACGGCGCTAGGCTGCTACTCGTGGTCGGTTCAGCTGCACAGAGATGAGCTCCGCCTTGGAGACCGTTCGAAGCATGAGCAAGAAAAACCTTACAACAGGTTAGTTCGGGGGTGCTGGACAGGTGAAAGTGCGAATGGAATTACTCTGCAGGAAGGGAGCAAAGAACTTAACCTAATCCTGCGGCGGCCACGAGCCAACAGCACATCAAGTTCTCTTCCTCCCCGCGGCCAGAGAGCGACTGCTCTGCTATGCTAGAACTCGAAAAGTCGTTCCCGATTAACAAAGCTTTCGCCAATTATGGCCTTACAACAAATTCGTCTAGACTTCCACTACCATACTCCACAACCTAGTCGCAAATACCTTTCCATCCCGCCAATTATCGACGGTGACTGCAAACGTGTGCTGACATACCAGTCGGCCGGTCTGCTACAGCCTCCTCCAGGACTTCATGTCGGAAGGTTTCTGGAGACGGGTGCCAACACAATATGATAATTGGAGTGTTTCGTACGGCGCCGTCCCGTCGGCTATCCCATGGATGTCAGAGGCCGTTTTTCCGAAACGCCCCAAACAATAGCACAACTGCAGCGCCGAGTTCGTGCGTTCCTGCCCAACACATCAGGCTTCCACGAGGAAACAGCCCCCACCCATTGCAAAAATTGCGACCATCAGTCGGTCTGGCCGCTGAGACACGACATCAGAAGAAAAAACCACCAACGATGGCACGGTCTCTACCCACAATTCCCAGGGACCAGATATTCTAAATCTACATCTACGTCTACGTGATTACTCTGCTATTCACAATAAAGTGCCTGGCAGAGGGTTCAATGAACCACCTTCAAGCTGTCTCTCTACCGTTCCGCTCTCGAACGTCACGCAGGAAAAACGAGTACTTAAATTTTTCTGTGCGAGCCCTGATTTCTCTTATTTTATCGTGATGATCATTTCTCCCTACGTAGGTGGGTGCCAGCGCAATGTCTTTGCAATCGGAGGAGAAAACTGGTGATTGAAATTTCATGAGAAGATCCCGTCGCAACGAAAAACGCCTTTGTTTTAATGATTGCCACTCCAATTCACATATCATGTCTGTGACACTATCTCCCCTATTTCGCGATAATACAAAACGAGCTGCCCTTCTTTGTACTTTTTCGATGTCATCCGTCAGTCCCACCTGATGCGGATGCCACACCAAACAGCAATACACCAGAAAAGGGCGGACAAGCGTGGTGTAAGCAGTCTCTTTAGTAGACCTGTTGCACCTTCTAAGTGTTCTGCCAAGGAATCGCAGTCTTTGGTTTGCTCTACCCACAATATTATCTATGTGATCGTTCAAATTTAGATTATTTGTAATTGTAATCCCTAAGTATTTAATTGAATTTACAGATTTCATATTTGTGTGACTTATCGCATAATCGAAACTAAGCTGATTTATTTTAGTACTCATGTGAATAACTTCACACTTTTCTTTAATCAGGGTCAATTGCCAGTTTTCACACCAAGCAGATATCTTATCTAAATCATGTTACAAGTTGTTTTGATCATCTGATGACTTTACATGACGGTATATGACAGCATCATCTGCAAACAATCCAAGACGGCTACTCAGATTGTCTCCTATGTCGTTAATATAGATCAGAAACAATAGAGGGCCTATAACACTTCCTTGGCGAACGCCGGATATTGCTGCTGTTTTACTCGATGACTTTCCGTCTATTACTACGAACTGTGCCCTTCTGACAGGAAATCACGAATCCAGTCGCACAACTGAGGCAATAATCCATAGGCAGGCAGTTTGGTTAGAAGACGCTTGTGAGGAACGGTGTCGAAAGCCTTCTGGAAATCTAAAAATATGGAATCAATTTCTTCGAGGTACTTCATAATGTTCGAATACAGTATATGTTCCAAATCCCTACTGCAAATCGACGTTAGTGATATAGGCCTGTAATTAAGCGGATTGCTCCTACTTCCCTCTTTGGGTATTGGTGTGACTTGAGCAATTTTCCAGTTTTCAGGTACGGATCTTCTGTGAGCGAGTGGTTGTATACAATTACTAAATATGGAGCTATTTTATCATCATACCCTGACAGGAACCTGCCTGGTATACAATCTTGACCGGAGGCATTCCCCCACCTTCTGCAATTGTGAGCGGTAGGTCTCACCACAGCCCAGAAGTTCCCACTCATCTCTGGTGTGAAATAAACAGAACTCTGATATTCATGCATCCTACTCCCAGTCATGTACATGCAGGTACATAGCATCCAATTACCTGCCTTGCATGACAAGTAATACAGTTGCGATATGATTAATTCAGATTTTATTAATGCAAGACAGGCTCGTTTCAAGATCCTTAACCAGTAAATGAAAAGACCAGAGGACCAGCTGACTTGCATTACACTGCAGCCAGACTTTATGCAAGATGTGTGCATCACTTCAGAAATGAGCATAGCGTGACAGGACGCAAGAAGAAAATCACACCTAATTCTAACTTTTCACAACATACCCAAAGGAAGCAAAGAGTTCAATAAAGAAAAAAAAGGCTAAGAATTGACAGCCTCTGTCCAATCATCACACATATACAGACAAGGAGACGTCGTCTGGGACACCACACTTATTCCCACAGTTTATCACACACATTCGAAGAACTGGGCACCAGGCTGCTGACCAAGGCATTCGAAGTGAGTGTACCAGATCGGACAATTATTTTACAGAAATGAAACTAACCACAATAATCAAAACGTCTACTAGGCCAGTAAAAGAAAACAAGACAGACGTGCACAAAGAGAAAATGGAGGCCAACACGCGGCCCGGCTGTATCTTCAACTGATGAAGGTATCGTACAAAAACTTGTGTCCCAGAACAACGAATGTTTAGTGTATAATCAATTAAAGTTGACCTAATGTCCAGTTACGCTCATTCAGTCGAAAAACAGGTGTAAATCAAGAGTCGATCCCAGGCATACACATCATAAAAAAATTAAACAATGTAACACAGTAAAACGCGTAATGATGTGAAGCATACTAGCTCAAAGTGCATAAGGGTGATGTACATAGACATGTAGATTATCACAAAACTGAATGAATGGTATGGTAGATTCGACATCCCTAAGATCATATAACAATGAGAGCGAATATGATTATGTTGACAAAAACATTGAATATCAGTGTAGTTCATGAGGAATATGCACAAAAAAGATATTTAAACATTACATAACTAAAACAATGCAGAACATACAAGCCAAAAAAATGCTATAACTGACCAAAATCCATTGTTCATTAAATACTTTGTAAGCAGTCTGTAGTCGAGAACAAATTACTAGTATCGGCGACTTAAAGATACCCAGTGTAGAATTGTATTTATATTTCAAAATAATCAAAGTGTTTATCAGCCTTTAGTGGCAGCCTGCTTCGACCATATGCCAACTTGGTGCTAATAGCGGATACCAGAGAGGGAAAACACCCGCAGCAAACAGTTGGTCTGCCGCCTCCGTATACTGCAACCATGTTCCAAAACCACATCCATTATGTAACGATTGGTTGTTTTATTCCAGTTCCTGTGTTGAATATTTGTAAGTACGCTACGGGAGTGAGACGCGGTTAATACCTTTGAGAAGGGAGTTGAAAATACAAACATCAGTGCTTCAAGAACTGCCACTGACTCCTCCGTAAAAATAGAACCGCTTTTAAGCAGTTTTAAAGGTTTCCGGACATGCAGCTGAAGGCATAAAATGTAAATTCACTCTACTCAACTTGTGGAACTTCGGATCCATTCGTATAAATACGTACGTAATGGGGCCACTGATTTGCTACGAGACGACTAAAGTTGCAGTTGTTATCAATATTGTTCGAACAGGTCGTATGAAAATAATAGACGTTTATAGATAAATTTATGTTACAATTCTGTCGCCTAATGCTCAAGGGCACCTCCTCTACCTCCCCTAAAAGGGCATTTTTGTGCATCGAACGCACGACTCCAAGACAAGTTCGAATGGCTCTGCATTGAAGAATATCCAATCAGGTGCATTTTGATACAGCAGGCAGCCATAATCTAGTCCAGATCGAATAATCCCTCAGTAAATGGTAAGTAAGATACTTTCATGTGCTTCCCACCACACATGACCGAGTGAGCGAATTACACTTAAACCTTCTTCACACTTAATAACAGTATTATCCAAGAGTCAGGTATAATTCCTAGGAATAGAGTATCAGATTTCACCCTGGAAACTGTACTTTCCACACGTGACATGACAATTAATGCCAACAGCGTTCGATTTTTAAACACGGGGAATCATCGGTTTCTCAGCCGAACCCTCCAGCCCGTTAGTATGCAGCCATTCATCAGTGTGTGCTCTGGTAGTGAGTAACGCCGTTCTTTCCTGAAGGTACCACACAGCAGTGGAATGAAGCATACCTTATTTGCACAGTGTAATATTTTAGCTGAGGGAGTGGTCACCCATTGTAAATCAGAGTGTACAAAATATATGTACAAAGGGGGGCTTGAAATAGAAGCCTGTGGCAATCCCAAGGAGACAAGAAAAGTTCCAAGCACCCTGGCTTTGAATCTGACGTAATCTGTTCCTTCAGCCACTAGGGTATTGTTACCATAGATGATCCTTGAAGCAGTTCCCTATTCTTCCAACCTGTCTAAGAGTATCGGTATATTTACGTGACAACAAGTTCCTTAACCTCAAGAAAGACGATGATAACCGTTAGTTCCATTTCAAACGCCCATGTGATATCCATAGCGAGCCAATACAGATTGCTTTTCCTGAACCAGTACTGACTCCAAACCATCAAATTACTATTTTCAAGCCACAATTCCAGTTTACTTTTCACAATTCTCTACAATTTGTTTTGAACACATGAAGAAACAGGATCTGTCGATAGTTAGAGCCAATATATGAATCTTTCCCACTTCTCAGAACTCTAATTACGATATTCGTCATTTATATGGCCATGTGGTGGTATTGTACCCAATACCGAGTAACGATGTACAAGAGCATATCTTTTGTTTCCATCAGCAGTTTTGCAAGCAAGAATTAGAATAAAATCAATACCAGAACCGCTGTTACTCTATGATTTAAACATTTATTGAGTTCTTGAGAGAAAGGCAGAAGTAGGACACAATGCCGGTTACCTTGAACAGAAAACGGATGATGTAGGAAAGCAACCCTGAGAGGAGTGAACGTATAGATAAATTCATCCAACCACGCAGTGGTAATAGGAGGAGGGACAGGCACTCGGGTATTTCTAACAGCCTTTGTACTGTATCAAATGCTAGTCATACTTGTTGCTTTATTAAGCAAACAATAAAATTTAATCCATCTGTTCTTTTCAGGAATACGTTAACACGAACATTTACTTCGCACGTTCAAGAAGTTATCCAGTACAGAATTCTAGCTTTATGTTTTCAAAGGAAGTTTTTGTTTTGTTACTATTCGAGAGAATTCGGGATTCCACCTAGGAGGGGAATGCAGCTCCATAACAGTAAACTCTTGTCTCCTAAGAATGCTGATCTCCACTGCCAATTCCATAGCATTTGCGAAAGCTTGGCAAACAGCGTCTTCCATTAAGTCACGTCGCATGTTTCCAAATGCCCGTTGAATCGTACCATTTTATTTGTTCCAGCTGACTTCCGCAATAGTACACTTATTACTAGCGAACATATTTGTGCTGTCAACGTTAATACTGAAGTCTATTAGAAGATGATCGGATCCAATGGAACCAGTCTTAATGTGCCAGTTAGAAAGTTCAGTACAATAGGAGGTACAAAGGTTTACATCTATTGCAGAACATTTACTGAAAGATGAAAATACCATGGTGGGTACTCCATCATTGACGAACACTAGGTTATCATCTTCAATAACATTTATCAAAGCCCTACCGTTTCTGTCTGTCATTTCTCCTCCCCACACTAGCTGTTGGGAATTCAAGTCTCCAGCTTTCTCTAAAGGGATGCCGAGATTGGTTTATTGAGTGTCGCCGTTCGTCTTGCTCTATAAAATAATAGGACGTTTTATACATCGAGACAATTGTAAAGATTTTGTGGACAGACTGTATCAGCACAACAACTAATTAGATGTAGTTTTTTCTTACATTGAGCAAGTATACTTGATGCGACAGCGAATGTTATACCATTACTAGCTATACCTGGCGAACTTCATTCCGCCTCTGAAAATCTTTATATTTTATAGCCGACCCGGCAAACGTTGTTTTGCCATATAAATTATCTCTAGTCTGTGAGAATAATGTATACATGTAACACAATGTGTAAGTGTAATACAATAGCCGTTGCTGGCGGTAGCTCGAGACACAAACAATAATAATGGCCGAAAACTGCGTAAGAAGTGAGAAAAGGCTTAGGGGGAAGGCCGGCAGTATCGGCCCATATTATTTCTAGCGTTTTTACGGTAGATCGCGCGGATTTAACAATTACAGCGGATACACGGCTCGTCCATGAGCATTCAAACATAGCGGCAATTTCGTGTCGAAATTTGTTCGCCAGCATTATGAAGGAGGCCAAGTGCACACGCATCGATTTTTATCGTGCGCAGATATATCGTACGATTAAATTATTTTAGAGGAACAAAGGAGAACATAGGAACTTCTTTGTTCCACTAAAAGAATTTGATCGTACGATATATCTCCGTACGATAAAAATGGATGCGTGTGCGCTAGGCCCAAATGACTGTTTGGCGAATGACACGTGCCACCTAATTAAACTTCTCGGTCTAGTTACGTCGATTCAAAGAGGGATATTCGAGTCGTTGCTTTTGGTATGTTTTCTTCAATTACTTATCTATCGAATAATGAAAGACTATCGCCGGTAGACACCTGGGGGGGGATAACTGATCAAGTGATAATTGATGAGTCGTCGACTGGGGTTGAATATTATTAAATGACTAAAATCGCTATTTAAAAATAGAGATTAGTGGTAGAAGGGTAAAAATTTAGGATTGTGTGGATTTTTAATGCCACATCATAAAAAAATAAAAATAAAAAGTTCTGTCCCAAAAATAAGAAAAAAATTTTGTGGTGGATCACCCTTATCACTTAGGGGTATGAAAAATAGATGACGACTGATCCTCAAACCTACCGAATATACATGTGAAATTTTACCAGAATCGATATAGCCGTTTCGGAGGAGTATGGCAACTAACACTGTGACACGGAATTTTATATGTAAGGATAGCAACGCCAGCATTCCCGTCGAGACGGTCCTCTCTTATTATGAAATAATTTTTAAAGCGAACAGTCTGTGAGACTTGAGCCATGTTTCGCGTAAAAAAATGGTTCAAATGGCTCTGAGCACTATGGGACTTAACATCTGTGGTCATCAGTCCCCTAGAACTTAGAACTACTTAAACCTAACTAACCTAAGGACGTCACACACATCCATGCCCGAAGCAGGATTCGAACCTGCGACCGTAGCGGTCGCGCGGTTCCGGACTGAGCGCCTAGAACCGCTAGACCACCGCGGCCGGCCTTCGCGTAAAAGGATTGTATCTGGCAGAGTAATAAGTAATTCTGTTTGCAAACTTTCTCTACTGGAATTAGATGACACAGCGTTCCACTACAATAAAAATGAAACGAGCGTATGGTATCGTTGACAGGGAGGCCCCATCCCGGCAAGTTCTGCCGCGAAGTCTGTCTTATTTCAGTCGACGGCACACTGGGCGACTTGTGAACCAGTAATGAGGAAGAAATGATGATGATGAAGGCAACGCAACACCTAGTCCCCGAGCGGGGAAAATCTCCAACCCTGCCGGGAATCGAAACGGTGCCCGCTTGCATGGGAGGCGAGCACGTTACCACCCAGCGAAGCAGGCGGGCTCCACTACAGTAATTTTATGGGTCTCATAGTTTGGGCAGAAGGAGAATGAAACGTTCCTGTTATGTGGTTCCGGTTATCGTTATCGTTCATAAGAGAGTTTTGGCGAACATTCTGAAGGGCAAGGTCAGATAACATTTGGTATGAAAGCTGTGAGTTCAGCGTAGACTGTACGTTGGTGTTGATTTTGTACTTCAGTAGTTGCTAACCTGTGAGCATAAGAGTAATAGGGATTCCGGTTTGTAAGTGCGGCTGAATGTCAAATAGGTTGCAGCAAGCTGCGGTAGCGAGACCACTCAAGTGCATTACTGTGTTTACTTAGTTCCGCCTGCCGCCGGGGTCGGTGACCACTGTTAGTCTGCTGAGGTACATCCACACATTGAGTTCCGTGCCACGGGGGTTCAAAATGGTTCAAATGGCTCTGAGCACTATGGGACTTAACAGCTGTGGTCATCAGTCCCCTAGAACTTAGAACTACTTAAACCTAACCAACCTAAGGACATCACACACATCCATGCCCGAGGCAGGATTCGAACCTGCGACCGTAGCAGTCGCGCGGTTCCGGACTGCGCGCCTAGAACCGCGAGACCACCGCGGCCCGCCCCACGGGGGTGAAAGCTGTATGGGCGAAGAGGCAACAAGCCACGTAGTTCCATTCCAGACCACTACAGGCGCTAGGGGTCAAACGAAGCTGGAATTGACCAATGAGAGCTGTCTAAACTCCAATGGTGGTTGTTTTGAAATATTCTATCGTCTTGCTCTGCACTGAAGTCTGTGGTCCTCGTTTATAGTCGTCTTTGTATTTGTTGCATATTTACATACTACTTATATTCATTATAAACATATTTTTTACTTTAAATTCATAAAGTTCACCGTGGAATTTAAGAGATTTCCTGCTGGAAAATGTCCACAATTAATTGCAAGGTAAGACATTTAATTTTTCATTAAATAATCTCGTAACTTATAAATGAAATGTATTCTCTTCTATCGTGAATTAAGCAGTGTGGTTTCCGTTTGTTTATTTAAATAACTTTGATATGTCTTTAGTAGTTTTATTTAATGAAGACTTTTATGTTTTTTTTTTTCAGAAAGTTCAACACAACAAATTTACGTTGAAATACTCCTGCATGTTCCCCAGCTCTTCATCTGGCTATTACGTGGGTTCAACGGAGGAAATCTGCAACAAGCATTTCTACAGGTTTCCAAAACAACCTCAAGAATTGCTTCTAAAGTGGAAGAATGTTTGTAAACTGTCACCAGATGTGAACTGTGCTTATTATTTTGTTGTGAAGATCATTTTTTCGAAGAAGATTTTATGAGTAAAAGTAGGCATAGGCTAAACAGGGGTGTGTTTCCAAAACACGTGACAGGTGTTCCTAGTGAAATTGCCAAAATCGGTAGTGAATCAGGTGACACTGTTGTTAATAGTGAATTGGGCCTACCAAGCACTAGTGGTGCTATGGCAACTGTTCATTTTACAGCTGCTAATACCAGAAGTGAAGCTGGTGTTAATGAACTGCAAAGCCTTAGTTGTGCTGTGGCAAGTAGTTCTCATGTAGGTGTTTCTACCATATGTGGATCAGGTGAAACTGGTGTTAATAGTGAATTAGACTTACCAAGCACTAGTGGTACCACCGAAATTCTTTATTGTACAGGTCCCAATACCAGAGGTGAAACTGATGTCAGAGAATTACCTAGCACTAGTTGTGCTGAGCAGAGTAATCCATTTAGTGATGCACCTCTTAAATTTTTTATCTCCTCTCAAAATGAATCTGCAAATAGTGAGTACACATTCTTATCTGAAACATTCTGTAATGAGGAAAGTGGGGTTTTAGGTAGAGGGGTTTCAAAAGCAGACTTAACTCCAACAAAATCAAAAATGTACAAGATTCATAGGAATACGCTAACAAGGCTATCAAAACTGAAACCAAAGCTACATCATGAAAAATCAGAACTGATAGCGCTTAAAGATTTATATGACAGCAATGCTTTCTGTTTCATAGAATCTAATTTAAACTCTGTTGCCAAAGATTTCATAAACAGCCAACTACGAAATGCTCATCGATCAGCAAATGCAAGGTGATGGACACTGGAGGACAAAGTATTTGCTTTATCCTTATACAAACGAAGTCCCCGCCTGTACATATATTTGTTAGTTCATTTTAATCTTCCTTCTGTGAGGTATCTGAAATGTCTGTTGTCTTCTGTACCTTTTGAACCAGGATTGAATACTTCAGTCATGAATGTATTGAAAGCAGAAGTTGAAGTAATGAACAACAGTGACAAATATTGTGCTTTGTTGTTTGATGAAATGTCTTTAGAAAGAGGGTTGTATTATAATGCAAGCAAACAAGAAATTTCAGGGTTTCAAGGTTTAGGGCATTTAGGGAGGTCAAATGTTCATGCAAATCATGTATTAGTTTTCATGGTTAGAGGCATACATAAAGCTGGAAGCAGGTTGTTGCTTATTATTTCACTCACAAATCAGTTTCAAGTATCACTTTAAAAAGTCTTATTACATATGGCATAAGGCAAGGTAGTTTGTACAGTTTGTGACCAGGGTGCAACCAACCAGAGAGCACTGAAGGAACTCCGCTGTGAGAAATCTACTGAGTCCAGTCCATTTCATTTTGTAGTCAGAGATGAACCTATTGCAGTCATTTATGATGTCCCACATCTATTAAAAAATACTAGAAATGATCTGCTAGGAAATAAAATACAGTTTGGGTTTTAAAAAAAAGGCCAGTTTTCAATATATTCACAGGGCTTTTCTTCTGGACCACCAGAAGATGTTTAAGACATTGCCAAAACTACATAGGAATAATTTTGAATTAAAGGATTCTTTTACTAAAATGAAAGTCAAGGTAGCTGCAGCCCAGCTTATTCATACAGTTGCTGCAGTTATTGAAACTTAGGTGGCATTTAATATCTTACCTGCTGAGGCAATATACACTGCAGAATTTGTTGAAAAGCTGGTTTGTTTATTTGATTCACTGAACAGTTCCTATTGTTATCCACAAGATGGCAAGTCTTATAAGTGTGCCCTCTCTGCAGAGTCCCCACATATTGAAATGTGGTACAGTCTGTTAAAGGAAATGGAAAATTGGAATGTGTTGGAGCTAGGCACAGGGAGACAAATATGTTCAGTTTCATAAGTGGGTGGCAAACTACAGTAAGATCACTGATGCCCATTGGAACAGATTAAAAAAATGGCTTTAATTTTTTAAGCATGAGGGCTTTCAATCAAGACCCAGTGGAGTATGTATTTTGTTGTGCGAGGCAGCATGGTGTTGCAGACACCAACTCAACTTGCTTTCAGTTCAAAGCAGCATTGAAAACAGTTATAGTCAATAACATGTCCTTAACTACAAATTCACTAGGTAATTATGAGGATGATAGAAGCATGCCATTAAGCAATTTAAGGCAATTTTTGGGAGCTAGTGATCACAACTTTTCTTGACTCCACAACAGACCATTCCATTATGGATCAAAGTGCTTTATACTGTGCCCTTGCTGATAATGAAGCTGCTGCTGGTAGTGGTGGGGCTGATGTAAGAAATGACAGACAACCACTAGGATATGAGGCTGGTTACATTGTACGAAGGATGGGTGTAACACCTGAAACCAACTGTAGTGACTGTAAAACAACTCTGTTCTCACCAACACCCACAGAGCATCATTTATTTACAAGTTTTAGAGAATATGATGCTTTAAACTCAAAATTATTCTATGCTAGTAACAACTTAATGCCCTTTGTAGCACATGTTCATAGTCAGTTGTATGCAATCTTAGATAAATGTGGCCACCAGGAACAATTGGAGAATATGTTATATTCACTGTTTAAGTTTCCAGATGAAGTAACATTTTGCAAGGCCCATTATTATGAACAGTATATTTTAAGACATTGTGTACCTCTATTGCTTTACAAGTATGTGAAAGATTGGAAACACAGCATCATCAATAAAAGACTTGATATTGTTAAAGACAAATTCAGTAAACGGTTTAAAGCTTTATAACAGTTAAAATAAAATTTTTCTTGTGTGTCTGAGAAATAAAAAGTAAGTTTTGTTTTCATTTCACTGTTTTTATCCACCTTTCCTGCTTTTGGTACTTGATATTGATGTTTTCTTTTTTGTGTTGAAGCATTTACAGTAGTAAGATGTAGGAATCTTTTTAAGAAATTAATGGTCAATAGTGAAAGTTTGCTGGGCAGTTACTCAGAACTTATAGCCCTGAAAGATAGTTGTAACAAATTTTAGAATTCTTCATTAATTAATACTGTGATAAATATTTCTTAATTGAACCTCTTTAACTGCTTCTTATTCTCTTCATAATAGACTTTTTTTTCTCCATTGATCCAGCAGCTTGTATGACGTAAAAATTATGATATTATTCAGGAATATTTGTAGTCCAGTTTAGCTGCTACAATGTTATTTTTCTTTTGCTTTAATTATTTACACTACAAGCTTGTGTCGACTTAGTCTCAGATTCAAGTGTTGCATCTAATTCTCATGAACCATAAAACATGCTGGAGCTTTTACATCTTGATAGATAACAATATAAGCATGTCAATTTAAAAGTCTATTTTTGACGTTTGCGCCTGACAGTCGCTGCTCCTATCATGTTCTCTTGTCTGTCAGACGCAAACTTCGGAAATAGGCTGAAAATATTACTGAATAGGTTTCTCTCTGCTGTAGTACAGTGTGCTATAGCTGTGTTTCCATTATTTTATTGTGATGCCAGCCAAAATAATTACATAGCACTCCCATTAAAATAAGGTAATAGAATTAAAAGACAAATAAAAACCTACAACGTAAGTAAACTAGGAGAGATACAACCCGCAATGTTTTCATATTTTAGTTAATCTCCATACCACTTGAGGTGCTGCTGTCGGTCTGTGTTTCCCATTTTTAACACGGGAGTTGCGTTTCTCTTTTTTCTTGTTCTGTGTTCCATCTCTACTTCCGCGCCGTTAACTAGGCATGCTTGTGGCGGGAAGCGGCGGGAAAAGTTGTGTGTTTCGGAGATCTGCAGCGCTGAAGTTTGTACGAGCTTCAATGACCGGTGCAGACAAAAAAATGTTGCTGTCCGCCATTGCAGGGCGCGTAGGTTCAGTGTATCCCCGAGTCAATGTTACTGAACGTAGATAGTTCTTGAGCTCGTAGGCGCATATGATATTCAGTGCAGGACCAATCCGTTGATGGATGTTGTCCCCCACAGTGAGTACAAGTAGTAATAGAAGGGGTGCAGGATTCAACAGAATTATGCCAACTAAATTTGTCGTATTTCGTCTGGCCTCGACAATGTTTACTGACGTGCGCATAATGAAGGCAGTTAAAGCACTGCCTGACAGTTGACAAGTATGGATCGGCAGGACATATAATTCCTTCCGGTATAACTTGAGAGTCAAAGGTTAACAAGCAGGTCTGCAGTTTGACAATTTGCTCTTTACCATATCTCACGTATGTCTGGGAACACCAATAACAGGAAAGACAAATTGTACGACTTCTTCCCTAAGTACTTTTCTTATTACTTCAAGTTTGTGAACAACGATAGATGGAATGTAAATGTCTACATTTTTAGACTTTAGCAGTTTACAGTTGACTAAGAAGTTAGCCTTGTCTGGAGTTTTAAGTTCGACTTCTACTTTGGTTTTTCTAACAGAAGAGATATTAATTATTACTTTCTTGAGTCCCAGTAAGGAAAGCTCCAAGAGTTTCCCTAGAACCATGTCCTGCTGACGGCGTATGTTTCTATCCACATTCTCCATATAAACAAGGTACGGCGTACTACCTGTATGTTTGTGGAAGTTAGAAGATGGACCTCGCCATAGACGCCGGGAGTGAAGTTGCGCATCATGGAGCCAATTGCGCACAGTTTGAGTCGAACATGGCCTCTTGTGGCTGCACGAAAAGCATTATTCAACATGGTGGCGTTGCTGTCAGGGTTCCTCCAAGTCATAATGCGTAGGTAGCGGTCATCCACTGCAATAGTAGCCGTTGAGCTGCCTGAGTGAGGCATGTCATCGACAGTTCCTCTCTCTTTGTATCTCCTCCATGTCCGTACAACATCGATTTAGTTCACACTGAGACGCCTGGACACTTCCCTTGTTGAGAGCCCTTCCTGGCACAAAGTAACAATGCGGACACGATCGAACCGCGATATTGATCGTCTAGGCATGGTAGAACTAAAGACAACACGAGCCGTGTTCCTCCTTCCTGGTGGAATGACTGGAACTGATCGGCTGTCGGAACCTCTCCGTCTAATAGGTTTAGTGATATCTCTGAACAGTCAAAGGGACTGTGTCTGTGATACAATATCTTCAGTCAACGTCTGTCTTTAGGAGTTCTTGGAACCGGGGTGATGGAAAACTTTTTTTGATGTGTGTATTACATGCCGAATAACTGATTACATGATGTGTGGACTATACGAAGGGACGTTAAAACTGAATATAAGAAAGGAACGGGACACTTAGCTTTGTGAAAGTAATTGAGTACGAAGTTTGAATGACTGTATCGAAGTATAGTAGCCGGCCGCGGTGGCCGAGCGGTTCTAGGCGCTTCAGTCCCGAACCGCGCGACCGCTACGGTCGCAGGTTCGAATCCTGCCTCGGGCATGGATGTGTGTGATGTCCTTAGGCTAGTTAGGTTTATGTAGTTCTAAGTTCTAGACCTCAGATGTTAAGTCCTGTAGTGCTCTGAGCCATTTGAACCATTTTGAAGTATAGTAATTGGCCATAGTTCTAGTTATAATATCTATGAGTGACGAACTATAAAAATCACGGACATTTTAGTGCCGTAAATGCTGAGAGTAACTGTAGAAGCATTCCTCCTTTTCCATCTACACAAAACGGAATCATTCATGATCATTTGATTATTATTGAATGTTGTTAATAAAAAATAAAAGTGATTTCCATAATTACGTGTATATTAGTAAATAATAACTAACATCCAAAGACGTTATTAACTATCTTCTTTGGTAACGCAGCAACAAATGAAGGGTGATCGACTGAACAAAAAGTTAACTTTAATTATTATGAAAAACCGAAATTTAGTCTCCGTTACAGTGAAGTTTTCCATTAGCCAGCATCTTCAGAAAAGAAGAATAAGATACATAGATTTCGACAAAAGGCATGAAAACATTATAAGAAATGTGACGGCTCTGGGCATTTCGGAAGATATTTAAACCATCTGGGTGTCATCCACAAAATTGAGTGAGAAATTGAAATCCATTAAATGTAGGAAGAACGAAAGGTAAAAATAAGAGAATAAACTAAAGGGGTAAGAATAAAAAAAAATACATGTACCTTCTGGTGACAAACAGACCCGAACTATTTGAAACAGTTAACGCAGAACAGGGAATCAGTGATCAAAAAGCGGTTGCAGCATCGATGGTTTCAGATGTAAATAGAAATATTAGAAAAGGTAGGAAGATTTTTCTGTTTGGCAAAAGTGACGAAAAGTAGATTTCAGTGCACTTGACGGTTCAACACAAAAGTTTTATCTCAAGTACATATAGTGTTGAGGATCAGTGGACAAAGTTCAAAATCATCGTACAGTATGCATTAGATGAGTATGTTCCAGGCAAGAACGTAAGAGATGGAAAAGAGCCACCGTGGTACAACAACCGAGTTAGAAAACTGCTACGGGAGCAAAGGGAACTTCACAGCAAACATAAACATAGCATTGCCTTGCAGAGAAACAAAAATTACACGGAGCGAAATGTAGTGTGAGGAGGGCTATGCAAGAGGCGTTCAGTGAGTTCGAAAGTAAAGTTCTATGTACTGACTTGGTCAAAAATCCTAATAATTTGGGTCTTATGTCAAAGGATGGATCAAAACAAAATGTCCAGACACTCTGCGACCAAAATGGTACTCAAACAGAGGATGACAGACTAAAGGCCGAAATATTAAATGACTTCTTCCAAAGCTGTTTCACAGAGGAAAACTGCGCTGTAGGTCCTTCTCTAGATTGTCGCACCGATGACAAAATGGCAGATGTCGAAATAGATGACAGCGGGATAGAAAAACAATTAAAATCGCTCAAAAGAGGAAAGGCCGCTGGACCTGACTGGATTCCAGTTCGATTTTACACATAGTACGCGAAGGAACTTGCCCCTCTTCTTGCAGCGGTGTACCGTAGGTCTCTAGAAGAGCGCACCGTTCCAAAGGACTGGAAAAGGGCACAGGTCATCGATGTTTTCAAGAAGGGACGGTGGACAGATGTGCAGAACTATAGACCTATATCTCTAACGTCGATCAGTTGTAGAATTTTGGAACACGTATTTGTTCTAGTATAATGACTTTTCTGGAGACTAGAAATTTACTCTGTAGGAATCAGCATGGGTTTCGAAAAAGACGATCGTGTGAAACCCAGCTCGCGCTATTCGTCCACGAGACTCTGAGGGCCATAGACATGTGTTCCCAGGTAGATGCCATGTACAAACCGTTATCTGCCGAAGGGGTACCGAAAATGATTTACTAACAACTTGGAGTCCTTTTGTCCTCACACTTGATTTTAGCCCCAGTACTTGGCACTCTTCTGCCTGACCTACATGACAGATTCCTCGATCCACTGGCGGTCCCCCTACACATGCCTCGCCCCTTTCCTTCTCCAACGCCGGACTGATCATGTTATCCTGACCTAAGAAAGAAATAAGGTAAAGAGTAATGATAATCACGTATATCAGAAATGTTTAAAATAACAACGTAGAATGTAATAGGTATGACACACAAAGAAACAGAACTGGCGCAAGAACTAGGAAAAGCTTTTATCGATACTGCTCCATCACTGAAACTAAAAAGAAATTACAGGGAACGATCAAGTTTCAGAATTATGTGATGATCTACTGCGGAGTATCAAAAGAACGAAGAGCTGCTGCTGGAACCCCACGTGGGAAGGGAAAGCATTACTGAACAGAATACTTTAATACATTTTTATAAACACTTTTGTAAATAAAAGAATAATAGCGCTGTTTCTTAAAACTGAGAAAGGATTCGTCTCCGTA
This sequence comes from Schistocerca nitens, assembly GCF_023898315.1. NCBI lineage: Eukaryota > Metazoa > Arthropoda > Insecta > Orthoptera > Acrididae > Schistocerca > Schistocerca nitens. Next base: position 583,676,761 of record NC_064619.1, on the reverse strand, counting down.
TTGTCCTTGTATGCGCAGGAAGAAGGAAGAAAAAATACTAATGAATTTTATGGCCTGTTACAGAACACCGTAGGAAAAATAAATAAAAATGGTTATATATTTCTGATGTAAAACTTAAACGCTAGAGGGGGTAATATAGCTACTAATTAGGTACAGAGGGTATAGAGTTTGAAAATACATTGGATATCGATAGAAGAGGCTAGCAAAGCTTCCTGCGCTTAATGAATTAAAAATTACAAACATATTTTAAAACATCGTGACGTCCATAAATTTACATATGTAAGTCGGGAGACAGCTTCAATAACGGATTCCATATCTGCAATGTCAACGGCACAACTAACAATCAAGTCTAGAGAAACCTGGATGTGTTATCAGATCACTTTTTAGTAGGAAGTATGTAACTTTTTTAAAAAGATGGAAGAAACCACACAAAAACACAGAGTTGTAAGTTGTTGTTGTGGTCTTCAGTCCTGAGACTGGTTTGATGCAGCTCTCCATGCTACCCTATCCTGTGCAAGTCTCTTCATCTCCCAGTACCTACTGCAACATACATCCTTCTGAATCTGCGTAGTGTATTCATCTCTTGGTCTCCCTCTACGATTTTTACCCTCCACGCTGCCCTCCAATGCTAAATTTGTGATCCCTTGATGCCTCACAACATGTCCTAGTAACCGGTCCCTTCTTCTCGTCAAGTTGTGCCACAAACTCCACTTCTCCCCAATTCTATTCAATACCTCCTCATTAGTTATGTGATCTACCCATCTAATTTTCAGCATTTTTCTGTAGCACCACATTTCGAAAGCTTCTATTCTCTTCCTGTCCAAACTATTTATCGTCCATGTTTCACTTCCACACTCCATACAAATACTTTCAGAAACGACTTCCTGACAGTTAAATCTATACTCGATGTTAACAAATTTATCTTCTTCAGAAACGCTTTCCTTCCCATTGTCAGTCTGCATTTTATATCTTCTCTACTTCGACCATCATCAGTTATTTTGCTCCCCAAATAGCAAAACTCCTTTACTACTTTAAGTGTCTCATTTCCTAATCTAATTCCCTCAGCATCACCCGACTTAATTCGACTACATTAAACGGGAAAGTTTGGGTCGATATGGGAGTGAGATAGAATCTGATATTCATGGAAGTCAAAATAAAATATATAAAATTATTAATCACTTGAATAAACAAGAACGAGATATTTTACAAATAGATATAATATACGGAAAGGTACTGTAAATGTTTATGGGCTGATAATGCAGATGAACCAACAAGAAATACCAGTATCGACGACTCTGCAGATTTGATAGCAGTGGAACAAAAGCAAAAAACGATCCAAGAGAAAAATGGCCCTGGTCACTTCTAGTACAAAGATGGTGATGATTAAGAACGCAGGTGGTTAACTAAACCATAGACTTTTAAGTTTTAGGAATGTTTGTTCACTAAATTGACATGTGCCAGACGAATGGAATGAAGCTTTATTACGCCCAATCTTCGAGAAAGACGGTATATCACAATGGACAAAGTACCGAGAAATAAGTCTGCTAAATTCCTGATAACCTGTATGCTAAAATTATAAATAAGAGATTAGTACCGATGGTGGAAGCACGTCTGTTAAAGATGCAACATTTTTTTTTTTCGAAAGGCAGATGATATGGAGACTCTCTCTTCACATGCACACAAGTAACTGAGAAAAGAAGAAAATTTAGATTACCAACTTGTGTTTTGATCGACAACGAAAAGGCGTTTGACAAGGTAAAGCGTAAAGTGGTATGGAAATCACTAAGTGAGTTGGGAGTTCCAACACACGTGGTTACCGAAAGTCAATCATTGTACAAAGATAATAAGGTAAAAAGATCCGTACTGCAAGGAATGGTACGTAATCTGCCAATATCAGTCAAGGAGATAAATGAGTATGCCCACTGTTATCCAAAATTTTCAATGTTGGTATTGGCAGTGTCATACATAAGTGGTTGCTTATATCAAGTGACACATTAAGAAGTGATCATTTTGATTCAATGGCTATGCTATTGCCTGATGATAAGCTTATAACCGAGAAGCCGAAGAAAATGTTCAAATTACAACACGTCAGTCGAGTAAAATTGCTGCTACGTATCGAATTACAACATCGACGGGTAGACGCATTTCAAGGACTGCAACTCATAAGGGCTAAAATTGACGTAGATGGACTGTACTACCCCACCGCCTACCCCTTTTGGTAACTAACCTGTATCATTATGTAGATGCAGAATGAAGATCGTAAACTACCACTTGTTTCACAAGGATTTTTTTTAAAGCTAAATTATGGCCTACAGACTTCAAGAGTGTTGTGGAACAGTGACATCGTAATTTCGTAATGAAAATCAAAGTTACTATTACTTCTATTGTTTATTATAAACCCTCACAGAAAACGAGTGTAGTAGCTGCACTGTATGACACGAACATGTTTAATAACATCCTATTCACTGACAAATTATCACAAGGAAAGGAAACAGCTACAAGTGACTAAGTTTGGCAGGGATTCAAGACAAGGGACCGATAGGTAGGTTACTATATTTTCAGCACACTGCTCCGTTTCCGCTATCTGAAGACAGTGCTTGGCAAAATTTGAGTTTGTAAAATTATGAATGCTAGAAGGGCGTCTTCCTCCTACTTATTACCTAACATTTACTGAATACATTGCGACCTATACACCCGAAGACGATTGAAGATCTTAACATCCTTTTGACAGGGTCGTTGTGCTGCTGTCGGTGCCACTTTATCGGATACGATGCCTGTGAATCTCGAAAAGCTACCATACGCACACTTTATATCATGCTCCAATTGGAGCTGAGGTATGATGTAAAATTTGCCTTAGGTAGCTGTAAAGTGAAATGACTGCTTTTCACTCAGAATTTTACAAGAAAATTTCAAAGTGTTTCTCTCACTAGCAGCGGACGAGGTATCTCCTTAATTCCTCTAGTCTTCCCTCGTAACATTCGCCCCTTCTTCGGGATCAACCGTAGCCTCTCACGAGGAATCATCTAATGAGAAGCGCCAGTTCTCCTCGAACGTCCTCCCACTCTCAATAATTTTCCAATAGTACTATGTCAGGTCAGGTTGACCAATGAAATCACCTCGTGTATGAAAAACGCTGTTCATACATGTGCAGCTAAATGCAGTGCACTCGGTGGATGCTTCTTGAATACTTATTGTGAATGTATTGTGAAATGTTATGTACACTGTACAACTTCCTTAACACTGAGCTTTGTTTTTTTCCGGTTTAACATGAATTCACGTGTGCTGTGGTATTAATAAAAGCAGATTATCTCACATATTGATACAGTTTCAGTTAACCTTATTGCCATCATTTTTCCAAAATTAAATTCTCTACGACGTCCGTTGAAAACTTTGTGCACTTGTCTGGAATTTAAAAAAACAAATTGGGCCAAGTACTTAATAAATTAAAATTTTTACGAAATCACTTCTTTGCTTCTCTGGATGTTCTGGAAAACTACTGCATATGCACGTCTGAGACATGTTTCATTAGATTCACCACATCAATAACAACAAAATAAATGGAAATCGTACTTTACTTTAACCTCGTACAGTTCTTCGATGGATTCATATTAACCAAGTTGCTAAATTTCAAGCAAAATCTTATATTACCCATAACTCCGTAACTAAACATTTGCGCACCTATGCTTGATTGAACTTTCTTCTTTGGTTTTACTTGTAGAATAACATATTAGAATATTTGCATATCTTTATTGTTTGGCCATAAAAGAAACACCGATATTACACAAGAACTAAATGCCGAACCCATCACAAACATAATTCGGAAATACCGACTGAAATGGAAAGACCATTTCCAATGTGTGTAAAACGAGGGTTACTAAAGCTGCGGTATAACATGTACCCAACAAAAAGAGAAGTTTTGGACAACGCTTATTGAGATGGAGCGAACATTTCTGGGGCAAAATATGCGGAAACGCTTAAAATTTGAAGACGATAATGTTAATGATGATGATTTTTAGATTAGGTTAGTATAGATTAATACTTGTTACACATATAGTGAATACGACACTTAGTAATAATGTGGAATGTGTCGGTTCAACGAAAGGTTTCTGTAGATGCCATAAATCAAGATTTTTGTTTCTATTTTTATTTATTTGTTTTTTGTTGTAAGATTATTAGTTTATATATAGAAATTCATGTACTGAGAGGAAGAAGTAGTCATTTAAAATTGTTTTAATGTGTTTTTCAGTGTAGGTTTACTATCTGTCAGACTCTTGATGCTACTTGGTAAGTGACAAAAGATTTTTACAGTAACATAATTCACTCCTTTCTGTGCCGAAGTTAGATTTAACCCAAGGTAGTGAAGATAAGCATTTTTCCTAGTGTTGTAACTAAGCACATTGCTATTGCCTTTGTTTGGGTTTGATTATTAATAACAAATGTCAGAAGTGAATATATATATATATATATATATATATATATATATATATATATATACGTGTGTGTGTGTGTGTGTGTGTGTGTGTATTCTAAAGCTGCTGTGAATATCCCTAATTCCAAAAAAAATACCTGACCTGTCTGATGAACTTGGCTGGCTCCTGCTATTATCCTGATTACACACTTATGTGCAGTGAATACTTTAATCCTTAATAATGAATTACCAAAAAATATGATAACATATGAAAGCACTGAATGAAAATAGCCCTAGTAAGATAAGTTACTTATACGTTTAACGCAAAAATTTGGAATAACCCTAATAGCATATGTAGCAGAGCTCAAACGTTTCGGCAAATTGTCAATGTGTTTCTTCGAATTCAATCTCTCAACAGTGCACACACCAAAAAATTTGAAATATTCTGCCTTAGCTACAGACTTCTGTTCAAACTCTGCATTTGTTAATGGTGTAATGCCATTTATTGTACAGAACTGCACATACTGTGTTTTATCAAAATTTAAAGAGAGTCCATTTGCGGAGAACTACTTAATAATATTCTAAAAGACTTTATTTACTATTTACCCAGCTAATTCTTTTGTGTTGGGTATGATTACTATACCTGTATCATTAACAAAAAGAACTAGCTTCACATCTTCGAAAATATAGAGTAACAAGTCATTAATATATATTATCAACAATAAGGGACCCAATATTGTACTTTGTGGTACCACGTTCTTGCCACCTTCCCAGTTTGAGAAATTTGCTGATTTCTGTGCGTCATGCGAACAGCTTACTTCATTCGTCTGTACTCTTCGAGTTAAACATTAACTAAACAATTTGTGCACTGTCCCACTCATATCACAATACTTAAGCTTATGTAGAAGAATTCCATGATTTTCCTAATCGAAAGCATTTGAGAGGTGAAAAAATATCCCAGTTAATGATATTAGGTTATTCAGAGCATTTAATATTTGATCAGTGAAAGCATATGCAGAATTTTCTATTGGAAAGTCGTTTTAAAAACAAATTTGGCGTTTGTCAGTACTTTATTTTTACTAATAATAGTCTTCAATACATAGCTTCTTCAAGAAGTGAGACTGGGTGTTATGTGTTGCATCAGACCTATCCCCCATTTTATGCAATGGCTTAACAACAGCATATTTCAGTCTCTCAGGAATCATGACCTGTTTCAGTGAGCTACAACATATGTGGCTGAGAATCCTACTTATCTGTTGGGAACAATCTTTTAATACCATGTTGGGGATGCTATCAGTTCCATATGAGCTTTTAATTTAGACTACTTTCCTAACTTCAGAAGGAGAAGTGGGTAGAATTCCAATTTTATCAAACTGCATAGGTATTGCCTCTCCCATGTATAGCCTTTCCTTTTTTAATAAATATCTGGATCCTACTTTTACCACAATGTTTAAACAGTATTATTAAAAATATTTTCAGTCTCAGACTTTCTGTTAGTAAATTTTTCAATCAGTTTCCCTTTCAACAGTGTTCCAGAATGTTTTAATTCCACTATCAGAGTTGCTGATCTCAGACATACCTGTAATACAATTACTTCTGGAATTTTTAATCACTTTTCTTAATACAGTACACTAATTTTTGTAATATTTGGATGATTCTGGGCCATTACTTTTTGTGTTTTAGATAGATTTCCTTTTACCTGTTACTAGATTTTTCATCCCTTTTTGTAAGCCATGGTTTTTTAATGAGGTTGCTTACAGTTATATTTCACTGTTTTCTTAGGAACACTGTTTTCAAAAATACCCACAAATGTATCACGAAGTAAGTTATATTTTTAATTAGCATATGGTGTGTTGTGGGTTGGCAGGAGAGCCAACACCGGGTTACAAGAGGAAGCCGAAAGGCACACGTTTTAGCTCACGCAGGCTGGTGTGAGGTCTGGAACAGGACAAGGACGTAGCTGGTGGAATACTTAACTTTAATCCATAAATGGTGAACGTCAGTCTTGACGGTACATTATTCATAATATCAATAGTAACTGGTAATGGCGCCTTGCTAGGTCGTAGCAAATGACGTAGCTGAAGGCTATGCTAACTATCGTCTCGGCAAATGAGAGCGTATTTTGTCAGTGAACCATCGCTAGCAAAGTCAATTGTACAACTGGGGCGAGTGCTAGGAAGTCTCTCTAGACCTGTCGTGTGGCGGCGCTCGGTCTGCAATCACTGATAGTGACGACACGGGGGTCCGACGTATACTAACGGACCGCGGCCGATTTAAAGGCTACCACCTAGCAAGTGTGGTGTCTGGCGGTGACACCACGTGGTGCCCAGTACACCCCATACCAATCTAACTGCTGCAATCGTTAAATCGTTAGTTGAACGCGCTATTTCGGAAGCTGTTTTCGTTACTGTATGGAGGTATGTCATATACTGTAAATAGCTGTGAATATTGATCAGAAAGACCATACTTAACAGGATAAATGTTTATGTAATTAAATTTATCTTGGTCTATGAAAGTATTATCTACCAGTGCGCTACTTTCCTGGGCTACCCAAGTAGGAATATCAATAACTGATGTCAAATTGAAAGAATCTAGTAATACTTCAAGATCGTTCTCCCTATCTGACTCCTTCAGAAAATCTTCATTGAAATCTCCACAAATAACAATTTACATCCCTCTGTCTGACAGACAGCACAACAAGGAATAGAAGTATTCCAAAATTTATGACAATTTCCCACTGGGGACCTATACACAGTTAAAATTATGAAATTACCATTACTTAGTTTAAACTGTCAGAAACATGCTTCTATATGCTTTACACAGAAAAATTTTTAGTACTTAAAATTTTCACACTACAGTAACTTTTAAAATATATGGTTTCTTCTTTTCCCATATTGTCTCGAGTTACATGCGCTAAAAGCTTATAACCACTTACATTTACATTTTCCATATCTGTGTTTATATTATTTTCAGACACGTATAGTGCATCTACTGCGTTCTCTGTTTCTAAATGTTACAAACAAACAAGTAGCGCTTCGACTTTGTTATTTAATCCCATGACAGGTATTTTAATGTAATATACTAACATTATTTTTTGACTGTACTTTTATCAGAATCTATTAATAATTTAACATCTTTAGTACCTTCTCATTCTGTTTGATTCCTTTCAGTGTTGCGTCACTGGACACTGGTCTTAGCCTAAAAAGGAGTCACTGTGGTTGGCTTCAATTATGCGCCACCAGAGCTGTGGTCTCAGACTCATACGGACGTGGTCTTTACGTTAAGAATTTATCCCCTCTGCCAATCTTTTCATCTCGGAATAGCACTTGCAGCATACATCCTTAATTATACTCTGGGTCTATTTTAATATCTGTTTTTCTCTACAATTTTCCATAAGTATTTCCCGGTGTCTTAACTTAGTCCTGTCATCCTGCCCCTTCTTCATGTCAATGTTTTCCACAATGAAGCACCAAAAAACTGTATTCAAATACAGAGATATGTAAACAGGCAGGATATGGCTCTGCGGTCGGCATCGCCTATATAAGACAACAAGCGTCTTGAGCAATTGTTACATCGGTTACTTCTGCCATAATGTCAGGTTATCAAGATTTAAGTGATTCTGAACATGGTGTTATAGTCGGCGCACGAGCCCTGGGACACAGCATCTCTGAGGTAGCGATGAAGTGGGGACTAATTGACGAGTGTACCGCGAATATCAAGAATCCCGTAAAATATCAAATCTCTGACGCCGCTGCGGCCAGAAAAAGATCTTGCAAGAACTGGACCAACGACGACTGAAGAGAATCGTTCAACGTGACAGAAGTGCAACCCTTCCGCAAATTGCTACAGATTTCAGTGCTGGGCCATCAACAACTGTCAGCGGGTGAACCATTCAACGAAACATCATCGATATGGGTTTTGGCAGCCGAAGATCCACTCATGTACCCTTGATGACTGCACGACACAATGTTTTACGTCTTGCCTGGGCCCGTCAACATCGACATTACACTGTTGATGACTGGAAACATGTTGCCTTGTCGGACGAGTGTCTTTCCAAGCTGTATCGAGCGAATAGAGATGTACGGGTATGGGGACAACCTCACGCATCCGTGGACAATGCGATGCATGTGCATATAACCACCTTGTGTGGTATATGTAACAGGATGGAGCAACTGCCCTTACAGACACAGTCTTCACACATGATATAGTTGTTAGCAGAAGTCAGTCTGAATGTACGACTACTATGTGTGGGGAGCCCTGAAGTCTAAGAACTGCAGTAGAACATTTCAGATGAGATCGCAGTAGTTCCAGCAGTCCATCTTCGTTCCGCTTTCAGCATCTAGGTGACCAGGGCCCAAAAGAGCAAAAGATGCATTGTAGTCACTTTCAACATCTGCTGTAGTGAGGTTAGTACTGTATTTCCCTTCCTCCGCTGTGTTTCTTTGTGCCCTGGAACTCTGTACTCGTGGCCACTCTTATTTGCCCCATCCTGTACATAAATATATAGCCCATATTCAACCAAAATCTGTTTTTCATCTTTTTTAAAAAATAAAAAAAAGTTGCATTCACATGCCTGGAAGCCGAGGGATTGTGGTACCGATTCTCGGTCGAACCACAAATTGTTCAATCTTTGTTATAAAAAAGATAAAATGAAAAAGGAAAAACCATGAAGTGAGTGCCTACATGTCAAGAGATTGCGGAATCGAAACTTGGTGATACCATGGATTAAAAGGAAAAAAAACGTGGTGACGTGCGTGAGCGAAAACCCATAGGTATTGGGATGTAATCGTGGTCAGGCCATGGATTGTGCGGTCTGTCTTTTAACATAGCATTCACCTCTCAGTTATGTGGGGGTTCGAAAGAATCACGTGGTTCAGATTCCACGTTAAACTGTAGCTCCCTTTTCCCTGTTTGCTAGCTGGGATATGTCGGGGATACGGAATTCACCGGTGTGGCGACCAGTTGAATGAACTGCGACATGCCATAGAGCTGCACGAAGTTATTGTGTAACACCTGCTGTGGAGGGTAGTTTCTCACCAGCTCCCTGCCGCCGTTGGATAAGCAGCAGCCAGCAGCAAGTCGTATACTCCTAGCTTACGTATTTGTTACATAGTTTAATTCTTAATTTCTTTGCGTGTTTTTGGGTACTTGCATTGTTTAATTCATAAATTTCGGGCGTATTATAGTATTTGAGAGTTGTAGCATCGCGCTTTAGTACCTGAACAGTGTAAATTAGCGTAATCGTCTGTCTTCTGTTTTTGTTTTGAACGGCCAGTGTCGGTTGGTCACAGCCAGTGTGCTCCCTACTGCATGAGCTCCCAGTTGGTGCACATCGACAGCGCAGAAAGATACGTATATAGCTTCTTTTCTGTGTTTACTTCTTAGAGTTTTACTTACATTGCGTGTGAGTTTCGTATAGGAGGTGTAATTTCGAGTTTTAGTTACTGCAATCGTAAATTCAGGCAGATCGTAGCGCAGTCGTTAGGCATTTGTACAGGTTAGTTCATACATTCTTTGCGTGTTTCCCTTGCGTTATCTAGGCACTCATGTTTCAGTAACTGTTGTTCAACATCGATTAGAATGGACATGGACTGTGATTGCTGTGTTCAGATGAGGGCTGAGTTGGCATCCCTTCGCTCACAGCTGCAGGCGGTGCTGACTTCAGTCACGCAGCTTGAGGCTGTTGCCAATGCGCACCACTGTGGGGAGCCGGACTTGGGTATCAAGGGAATGTCAACCTCGTCCCGTCTGACCCCAGATCGGTCTGCCACTGTGGTTGCCCCGGTTGCTACCTGCAGTGGGGCTGAGCCCTCGCCTGTGGTTGATTGGGAGGTCGTTCCAAGGCGTGGCAGGTAGCGGAAGACGTTCCCAGAGGCTGATCAGAAAGCCTCCCCGGTGCGTCTGACAAACAGGTTTCAGGTACTGTCTCTGGCTGAGCCAGATGCAGCTGCCTGCCCTGTTTCAGAGGATGATTCTCAGCCTTCAAGGTCTGGGCAATCGCGGAGGGTGGGCTTATTGGTAGTTGGGAGCTCCAATGTTAGGCGCGTAATGGGGCCGACTGCGGACCTTTGGTGCAGAGCCGAGTGGAGGGTCTGAATCAGAGGCTCAGACAGTTTTGCGACCGTGTTGGCTGCATATTCCTTGACTTGCGCCATAGGGTGGTGGGGTTTCGGATTCCGCTGAATAGGTCAGGAGTTCACTACACTCAGCTGGCGGCTACACGGGTAGCGGAGGCTGTGTGGCGTGGACTGGGCGGTCTTTTATATTAGAAGACCTCGGGAAAGTACGGGGTGGGCTGCAATCTCAAAGGGTGCATGGAAAATACAGGACGTGCTTGGATCAAGGAACAGTCGGAATTGTAAATTGTTGTAGTTGTGCTGGGAAAGTCCCTGAGCTTCAAGCGCTAATAGAAAGCACAGAAGCTGAAATCGTTATAGGTACAGAAAGCTGGCTAAAGCCTGAAATAAGTTCTGCAGAAATTTTTACGAAGTCTCAGACGGTGTTCAGGAAAGATAGATTAGGCAGAATTGGTGGTGGAGTGTTTGTGTCTGTCAGTAGTGGTTTATCTTGTAGTGAAGTCGAAGTAGATACTCCGTGCGAATTGCTATGGGTGGAGGTTATACTTAACAGCCAAACTACGAGGGGCGTTCAGAAAGTAAGCTCCGATCGGTCGCGAAATGGAAACGACTATGAAAATCCGATAAAGCTTTGCACACATGTGTTGGGTACTGTCTCTAGTATAACCCCAGTTAGCATCACGTCGCTCTTCTCATTTCTGAGCTCGCAGTGAGTGCGTAAAGATGTCTAGAAAATAGTGTCTGCCGCCAAGTACGAGGGCCTGGTGAGAAATTTCGCCTGAAGCTATGCAGCTAACATTACATAACTGTCGTGCTGTTTCTTCTTCAAGACAATTCTCAGCCGCATTCTGCAGGGGCAATGAAGATGCTCCTGCATCGTTTTCAAATGGAAATGTGAGATTACCCACAATACAGTCCGCAATTGTCTCCCCCTGAGTTTCATCTCTGGTCACGTGAACCACTGTCTTTGAAGACAACATTTTGACACAGACAACGAGGTGTAGGCCAGCGTGGAGAATTGGCGGAAAGCACTGGCGGCTGCCTTCTATGATGAGGCTATTGAAAAGTTGGTACAACGCTATGACAAAAGTCTAAGTCAGAACGGCGACTACGTAGAGAAGTAGCTGAAAGGTGTAGCTAATTGTTACAAGTTTCTGATGTTCACTGTGGTTTCAATTTGGCAATCAATCGGAGCTTACTTTCTGAACAGGCCTCGTAAGTTAATAATTAGCTCCTTCTACCGACCCCCAGACTCCGATGATATAGTTGCTGAACAGTTCAGAGAAAATTTGAGTCTCGTAACAAATAAATACCTCACTCATACGATTATAGTTGGTGGGGACTTCAACCTTCCCTCGATATGTTGGCAAAAATACTTGTTCAAAACCGGTGGTAGGCAGAAAACATCTTCCGAGATTGTCCTAAATGCCTTCTCCGAAAATTATTTCGAGCAGTTAGTCCACGAACCCACGCGAATTGTAAATGGTTGCGAAAACACATTTGACCTCTTAGCCACAAACAATCCAGAGCTAATACAGAGCATCATGACTGATACAGGGATTAGTGATCACAAGGTCGTTGTAGCTAAGCTCAATACCGGTTTCTCCAAAAACAAACGCAAAATAATTTTATTTAAAAAAGCGGATAATTTTATTTAAAAAAGCGGATAAAGTGTCACTAGAAGCCTTCCTAAGAGACAATCTCCATTCCTTCCGAACTGACTATGCAAATGTAGACGAAATGTGGCTCAAATTCAAAGATATGGTACCAACAGCAATTGAGAGATTCATACCTCATAAACTGGTAAGAGATGGAACTGATCCCCCATGGTACACAAAACAGGTCCGAACGCGGTTGCAGAGGCAACGGAAAAAGCATGCAAAGTTCAGAAGAACGCAAAATCCCGAAGATTGGCTAAAATTTACAGGCGCGCCAAATTTGGCACGGACTTCAATGCGAGATGCCTTGAAAAGGTTCCACAACGAAACATTGTCTCGAAATTCGGTAGAAAATCCGAAGAAATTCTGGTCGTATGTTAAGTGGCAAGACGCAGTCAATACCTTCACTGCGCAGTGCCGATGGTACTGTTACAGACGACTGTGCCGCTAAAGCGGAGTTATTGAACGCAGTTTTCCGAAATTCCTTCACCAGGGAAGACGAATGGAATATTCCAGAATTTGAAACACGAACAGCTGCTAGCGTGAGTTTCTTACAAGGGAACCTCCCCATCGCACCCCCCTCAGATTTAGTAGTAAAACATATGTTTTGACAGAGCACAGGGAAAACTGTGCGACTGTGAAACTGTTGCATTCATTTGTTGCAGTTTATGTGACAAACTCTTATGTTTTCATCACTTTTTTGGGAGTGATTATCACATCCACAAGAAAACCTAAATCGGGCAAGGTAGAAGAAACTTTTTACCCATTCGCCAAGTGTGCAAGTTAGGTGGGTCGACAACATATTCCTGTAATGTGAAGCACATGCCGTCACCAGTGTCGTATAGAATATTTCAGACGTTCTTTCCTGTGGAGGAATCGGTTGACCTATGAATTTGCGATCAAATGTTTTCGGTTCCTATTGGAGAGGCACGTCCTTTCGTCTACTAATCGCACGGTTTTGCGGTGCGGTCGCAAAACACAGACACTAAAGTTATTACAGTGAACAGAGACGTCAATGAATGAACGGTCAGATCGTAACTTTGCGAAAATAAAAAAAGTAAAATTTTCACTGGAGGGAGGACTCTAACCACGGGACCACTGCGCTCCTCAGCTCACATTATCCTTGATGTTGCCTATCTTACACATGGACTACTCAGTTTGTATATTTTGCTTATTTTTTTCATAGTTTCACACAACTTCTTCCTGTTTTCTCGATTGATCTGTGTTCAGTTTTTCAAGGCCTATCCACTGCGTCAACTTATAACTAAATCTGAGGAGGGTGCGAAGCAACTTAAATCGCTTCATACGGGCAAGTCTTCAGGTCCAGATCGTATACCGATTAGGTTCCTTTCAGATTACGCTGATACAATAGCTCCCTACTTAGCAATCATATACAACCGCTCACTCACCGATAGATCTGTTCCTACAGATCGGAAAATTGCGCAGGTCGCATCAGTGTTTAAGAAGGGTAGTAGGAGTAATCCATCGACCTACAGACCTATATCTTTGACGTCGGTTTGCAGTAGGGTTTTGGAGCATATACTGTATTCAAACATAATGAATCACCTCGAAGGGAACGATCTATTGATACGTAATCAGCATGGTTTCAGAAAACATCGTTCTTGTGCAACGCAGCTAGCTCTTCATTCGCACGAAGTAATGGCCACTATCGACAGGGCATCTCAAGTTGATTCCGTATTTCTAGATTTCCGGAAAGCTTTTGTCACCGTTCCTCACAAGCGACTTCTAATCAAGCTGCGGGACCACGGGGTATCGTCTCAGTTGTGCGACTGGATTCGTGATTTCCTGTCAGGAAGGTCGCAGTTAGTAGTAATAGACGGCAAATCATCGAGTAAAACTGAAATGATAACAGGTGTTCCCCAGGGAAGCGTCCTGGGACCTCTTCTGTTCCTGATCTATATAAATGACCTGGGTGACAATCTGGGCAGTTCTCTTAGGTTGTTCGCAGATGATGCTGTAATTTACCGTCTAGTAAGGTAATCCGAAGACCAGTATCAGTTGCAAAGCGATTTAGAAAAGATTGCTGTATGGTGTGGCCGGTGGCAGTTGACGCTAAATAACGAAAAGTGTGAGGTGATCCACATGCGTTCCAAAAGAAACTCGTTGGAATTCGATTACTCGATAAATAGTACAATTCTCAAGGCCGTCAATTCAACTAAGTACCTTGAAGTTAAAATTACGAACAACTTCAGTTGGAAAGACCACATAGAAAATATTGTGGGGAAGGCGAGCCAAAGGATGTGTTTCATTGGCAGGACACTTACAAGATGCAACAATTCCACTAAAGAGACAGCTTACACTACACTCGTTCGTCCTCTGTTAGAATATTGCTGCGCGGTGTGGGATCCTTAGCGGGTGGGATTGACGGAGGACATCGAAAGGGTGCAAAAAAGGGCAGCTCGTTTTGTATTATCACGTAATAGGGGAGAGAGTGTGGCAGACATGATACGCGAGTTGGGATGGAAGTCATTAAAGCAAAGACGTTTATCGTCGCGGCGAGATCTATTTACGAAATTTCAGTCACCAACTTTCTCTTCCGAATGTGAAAATATTTTGTTGAGCCCAACCTACATAAGTAGGAATGATCATCAAAATAAAATAAGAAAAATCAGAGCTAGAATAGAAAGGTTTAGGTGTTCGTTTTTCCCGCGCGCTGTTCGGGAGTGGAATGGTAGAGAGATAGTATGATTGTTGTTCGATGAACCCTCTGCCAAGCACTTAAATGTGAATTGCAGAGTAATCATGTAGATGTAGATGTAGAAGTTCAAAAAATTCATACGCATGGTAATGTAACACGAGATTTACTATACCCTCTCCCACATGGCTCTCTTTGTAATTTACTTTGTTGAACATCAGCGCGAACACTTCACAATACGTAGCAAGCGAAAAAAAACCTTTTTAAGGAAATAGATCCTCGGTATGATTACACTTTTATCTTGATTTTCATCTTGCATAGCCTCATCGTCAGTGGCACTGAATACGCCAGTCGCCCTTCCTCCAACTACATGGCGTTTTCCATCATCAGTAGAGCTAAGAAACTAAGCAACAATTCAAAAATTTCTCAAGTCTGCATTCGGTGCTAAATCCTCCGATTGCTTCGAAGTGGGATCCGACGTATAATTTCAGTATCTATATCTGCAGATCCATGTGTGGTTACATTCCCGCTTCAATACGATCCTCACAAAAAAGATTCGAGAAACTAACAGAAAAACTAAATACAGTTCAAATGGGAACAAACAGATAAAGGTTTAATGACCAAACAGTGAGATCGTAATACGTAGGCTCGTCCTACTTGAACTTGCTGAAAGAACGACGTGCAGTGCCTCATCGAGAGTAAATCACAGCTGTGTCAGGAAGTGGGATAGTCTAGAGAATTAATTAATGGGAACCATACAACAGGCTGCTAGACGTAAACCCTAGAGAAGTGTTAGCTCAGAAGAAACTGGTTTCACGCGAAATGTTTAAGATTGCTTGTATCTAAGTGACTTGCAGCGGACTAAAGGAAAACTATCTTGATGTTATATCATTTTCGAGCTACACTTTCCAGGAACTACTTATGTGCAGGGCACTCGAGATAACTGAAGTATCGAGTGTCAACAACTCAAACAGAGGAAACAGATAATGCTTCCGAGCCAAAACACTTCGAAGATAACACTTCTTGAAAAATCTGTCGGCAAGTGGAATAACGAAGAAATATTAAAAATTGAAATACATAGTAACAGTGTTCCATAATATTTATTTTGCATTACATTCTGAATCTTCTTAGGTTGTCTGATAACGCCGCGGAAGCCAGTTCGCAACAAAATATAGAATAAATATTATGGAACATGAATTCACTGCATTTCAGTTTTTAAGACTTCGAAGGTAAATGACACAGAATGGTGAAGCGCGTGAAGAAACCACTTGCTATTGCTCAGAGGCCTTCCAGTAAGTGCTGTTTCAGTGATCCGCGCAAGCGATACCGCGTTTAATGCTGAAATGGCATCGATGCTGTGTGTTGTTGCTGTGGTTCTCAGTCCAAAGACTGGTGTGATGCAGCTCTCCATGTTTGCAAGCCTCTTCATCTCCGAGTAACTACTGCAACCTACATTCTTTTGAATCTGCTTTTACACCCCCCCCCCACCCCCCACCCCGCTCCCCTCCTGTACTAAATTGGTAATACCTTGAAATCCTACCAACCGATCCCTTCTTGTAGTAAGGCTGAACCACAAATTTCTCTTCTTCCCAAATTTACTCAGTGCCGTCGCGTGGTGTATCCGCGCGGTCTCAGGCGCCTAGTCACGGTTCGCGCCACTCAACCGTCGGAGGCTCGAGTCCTCCCTCGGGCATGGGTGTGTGTGTTGTCCTTAGCGTAAGTTAGCTTAAGTTAGAGTAAGTAGTGTATAAGCTTAGGGACCGATGTCCTCAGCAATTTGGTCCCATAAGACCTTACCACAAATTTCCAAATATTCAGTGCCTCCTCATTAGTTACACAATCTAACCATCTAATCTTCAGCATTCTTCTATAGCACAATATTTCGAATTTTTCTATTCTCTTCTTGTCTAAACTGTTTGTCCTCCATGTTCCACTTCCATAAATGGCTACACTCCATACAAATACCTTCAGAAAGGACTTACTGACACATAAATCTATACTCAATGTTAACAAATTTCTGTTCTTCAGAAACGCTTCCTTGCCATTGCCAGTCTATATTTTATATCCTCCCTACTTCGACCACATCTGTTATTTTGCTTCCCGATTAGCAAAACTCATCTACTACCTCAAGTGTCTCATTTACTAATCTAATTAATTCCCTCGACACCAACTGATTTAATTCGGCTACATTCCATTACCCTCGTTTTGCTTTTGTTGGCTGCCCATTCCGTTGAACTGCTCTTCCAAGTCCATTACTGTCTCGGACAGAATTACAATGTCTCGGCAAACCTCGATTTTTTTTTTTTATTTCTTCCCTCTGGACTTCAACTCCTACTCCAAAATTTTTCTTTTGTTTCCTTTACTGTTTGCTCATTATACAGATTCAGTAACAGCGGCGATAGGCTACAAACCCGTCTCACTCCCTACTCAACTACTGCTTCCCTTTCATGCCCCTCAGGTCTTATAACTGCCATATGTTGTGTGTACAAATTTTAAATTGTCTTTCGCTCCCTGTATTTTAACACTGCCACCTTTAGAATTTGAAAGAGAGTATTCCAGTCAACATTGTCAAAAGTTTTCTCTAAGTCTACAAATGCCATGAACGTAGGTTTGCCTTTCGTTAACCTATCTTCTATAATAAGTCAGTATTGCTTCGCGTATTCCCACATTTCTCCGAAATCCAAACTGATCTTCCCCGAGGTTGGCCTCTAGCAGTTTTTCCATTCTTCTGTGAAGGATGCGTGGTAGTATTTTGCAACCATGACTTATTGTACTGATAGTTCGGTAATTTTCACACCTGTCAATATTCTTCATGAAGTCTTAAGGTATTTCGCCAGTCTCATACAATTTGCTCACTAGATGGAAGAGTTTTGCCATGGCTGGCTCTCCCATGGCTATCAGTAGCTCTGACGGAATGTTGTCTACTCCCAGGGCCTTGTTTCGACTTAAGTCTTTCAATGCTCTGTAAAATTCTTCACGTAGTATCATGTCTCCCTTTTCATCTTCATCTACGTCCTCTTACGTTTCCATAATATTGCCCTCGAGTACGTCTCCCTTATCGAGACCCTCTACATACTCCTTCCACCTTTCTGCTTTCCCTTCTTTGTTTAGGCCTGGTTTTCCATCTGAGCTCTTGGTATTCATAGAGGTGGTTCTCGATTCTCCGAAGGTCTCTGTAATTTTCCCGTAGGCACTATCCATCTTACCTCTAGTGCTCTGTGCTTCTACGTCCTTACATTTGTCCTCTAGCCATTCCTGCTTAGCCATTTTTCACTTCTTGTCGAACTCATTTTTAGTCGTTTGTGTTGCTTATCTCCCGTTTCAGTTATTGCATTGTTATATTTTCTTCTTTCATCGATCAAGTTCAATATCTCTTGCGTTACGCAAGTATTTCTACTAGCCCTCGTCTTTTTACCCAATTGATCCTCTGCTGCCCTCACTATTTCATCTCTTAAACCTACCCATCCTTCTTCTACTGTATTGCTTTCCCCTGTTCTTATCAACCGTTCCTTAATGCTCCCTCTGAAACACTCTACCACCTCTGGTTCATTAAGTTTATCCAGGACCCATCTCTTTAAAATCCGGCTGTTTTGCGGTTCATAACCAATAAATTGTGGTAAGAATACACTTCTGCCCCTGGAAACTAGATGCCTGAAACTGCAGTGACGAGAAAAATTAATAATTCCTGCCTTCCCGGCTTCCAAACCGTCACGTATCACCGTTTTTTCCTAGCCACAAATTGGCATTAAATATTAGTTTCTTTCACCAGAAGCGAGATGTCGGCATTTGTGAATTAGAGATGACGTGGCGAAGAACACAGAAATGATTGAGAATCGAACCTCGCACATATCGTTGTTGAATATTCCGGAAGACATGTTACCTATAAATTTCTCTTTCACCAGTAACTAGGAGTGGCATGTTTAAACGTATACTGATGTGATGAAAAGATCTGTATCTCTCTCTCTCTCTGGGAGTCGAATCCGTCACATATTGTTAATGACAATGAATGAAGATTCGTTAAGAATCAAAATACTCGTAAACGTTCATCATCAGTTACGTGCGCCCAGGCTAAAGTCTGAAAGGACATTATGAAAAGTTTTGTGCGGAACCAGGATTCGAACCCTGACACGCGAATTATTTGTAGAATTTGAGGAGTCTGGAACCTTGGGCAAACAACGAATTGATGGCACTATGTGATCACGAATAGATCAAATCCCGTGAAACCAGAACCAATATAATCAACATTTTAAGCTGCAGTATGAGACGGAATAATTTCCCTGCGTCCTTACATGGCGTTTGATGCTGTAACTGAAGTAAAGATTACTGGTGTAAGAAAGGTTACTGGTGACATAGATTGTACATACTGCCAACTACGCCTCTATTGTAGCCCAACGTAATCTGCAGTCGGCAGCGAACGGACATCACGTTTAATGTGGTTTTGTAACTGCGCTGAAATCGCATGTTCTTCGTTTTGCTTGATAAGGGGTAAGTCAGGCCTACCAATGTCTATCAGATCGAACCCTAAACCTACTTAAACTAACCTAGTATCATGCCCCAGGACCACGGAACTGCACAGTTGGCTGAGACATGATTATCTCGTAGCGCTACTGACAAGGGAACCTCCCCATCGCACCCCCCTCAGATTTAGTTATAAATTGACACAGTGGATAGGCCTTGAAAAACTGAACACAGATCAGTCGAGAAAACAGGAAGAAGTTGTGTGGAACTATGAAAAAATAAGCAAATTATACAAACTGAGTAGTCCAAGTGTAAGATATGCAACATCAAGGACTGTGTAAGCTGAGGAGCGCCGTGGTCCCGTGGTTAGAGTGAGTAACTGCGGCACGAGAGGTCCTTGGTTCGAGTCCTCCCTCGAGTAAAAATTATACTTACTTTATTTTCGCAAAGTTACGATCTGACCGTTCATTCATTGACGTCTCTGTTCACTGTAATAAGTTTAGTGTCTGTGTTTTGCGACCGCACCGCAAAACCGTGCGATTAGTAGACGAAAGGAGTGCCTCTCCAATAGGAACCGAAAACATTTGATCGCAAATTCATAGGTCAACCGATTCCTCCAGAGGAAAACACGTCTGAAATATTCTATACGACACTGGTGACGGCATGTGCTTCACATTACAGGAATATGTTGTCGACCCACCTAACTTGCACACTTGGCGAATGGGTAAAAAGTTTCTTCTACCTTGCCCGATTTAGGTTTTCTTGTGGATGTGATAATCACTCCCAAAAAAGTGATGAAAACATAAGAATTTGTCACATAAACGGCAACAAATGAATGCAAGTTTCACAGTCGCACTGTTTTCCCTGTGCTCTGTCAAAACATACGTTTTTAACGTTTTCAAGTTTTTCCGTGTGTAGACCGTCAAATCCTGTATGTGTCCAAGCAAATCTGAATTTGTCCTGGAATTTTGGAGAGCGAAGTTGATCATGTCTGAGTGCATGAACTTTGATAATTGTCTGAAAACAAAAAAATAAAACTTTTCACTCGAGGGAGGATTGAACCAGAGACCTTCCATTCCGTAGCTGCTCGCGGTAACCACGGGACCACGGTGGTCATCAGTGTACATGTACCTTGATGTGGCTTATCTTGGATACGGACCACTCAGTTTCTATATTTTGCTTATTTTTTTCATAGTTCCATACAACTTCTTCCTGTTTTCTCGATTGATCTGTGTTCAGTTTTTCATGGCCTATCCCTGTGCCAACTTATAACTCAATCTGAGGGGGGTGCGATGGGGAGGTTCCCTTGTGAGCCATACTGCATGAGAATTTTGGCTTCATGACTCCCTGGGCTGAATTACTTCTTTTTGTAATCACTGAAATAAAATCACATAGCGACCATCTACACACTCTGCCAACACTGTAGGATACGTAAGTTTCCACAGGAAGTTACTCTCCTTGGTAAATGTTGTGCAATGGAAAATAAATCTGATTTACTGAAACCGATTCTTTCGTAATTTAGTAAAATGCAGCTCGTCGGTCTGCTAAGGTCATCAATCTCTTGGAAATTCAGGAATAATTTACTTCATTTTCTTGCCCACCAGTAACAGAAAAACCTTGAGAAAACGTTTCTTTCTTCAGAAGCGAGATGTGCGCATATGTCCGGTTCAGAATAATTTCTCCTCCACCGGCCTACGGCAACGCCACCTAGAGTGTCTCAATGTAGGTGGAGTTGCCTACGGTCGCCTGATGCTATCCGATGTCAGGCCAGGTGAAAGCGGCGGATCGTGCCTTGCCTATGATCTACCGCGGCCTTTATACACTCATACTGGTATTCCTAAAGTTATGTAATAATGTAGTTGGGTCTACAGCGTGAAATGTTTTTCATAAACACTGCGTACGCCATGCAGGTAACAACAACGTAGTAACCAGTATTCTCGCAGTATAGTACGTTAGGAACATTCGTGGCTACTTTGCATTTTATAGACGGGGGAAAGCAGGAAACTTGAACATTTTTACCTTTTACGGCGTGAGTGTTATCAAAGAATTGAAGTCGGTTAATATCTTTTTCGTTTCTTGTAGGATGATTTTGACGTGGATTATTTGCTACGTTCAGCCAGCCAAACATCTGCAGCTCTGTCATAAAAAGAGTTAAAACGTTAGTTTCCTGTAAGATTAAAATCTAGAACCAATAACTTCGCAGTGCGATATAGATTCTACTTTCTTGCCGAGCTACTGCCGCACTCACACCCCCCTCATAGTGCTAGAGATACCTAAGTGAGTTAATTTGCAATGAAGACTTAATTACACTATTGGCCATTAAAATTGCTGCACGAAGAAGAAATGCAGATGATAAAAGGGTATTCATTGCACAAATATATTATATTGGAATTGACATGTGATTACATTTTCACGCAATTTGGGTGCATAGATCCTCAGAAATCAGTACCCAGAACTACCACCTCTGGCCGTAATAACTGCCTTGATACGCCTGGGCAGTGAGTCAAACAGAGCTTGGGTGGCGTGTAGAGGCACAGCTGCTCTTGCAGCTTCAAAACGATACCACAGTTCAATAAGAGTAGTGACTGGCGTGTTGTGACGAGTCAGTTGCTCGGCCACCATTGACCAGACGTTTTCAATTGGTGAGAGATCTGTAGAATGTGCTGGTCAGGGCAGAGGTCGAACATTTTCTGTACCCACAAAGGCCCGTACAGGACCTGCAACATGCGCTCGTGCATTATCCGGCTGAAATGTAGAGTTTCCCAGGGATCGAATGAAGGGTAGAGCTACGGGTCGTAACACATCTGAAATGTAACGTCCACTGTTCAAAGTGCTGTCAATGCGAACAAGAGGTGACTGAGACGTGTAACCAATGGCACCCCATACCATCACGCCGGGTGATACGCCAGTATGGCGATAACGAATACACGCTTCCAATGTGAGTTCACCGCGATGTCACCAAACACAAATGTGATCATCATCATGCTGTAACCAGAACCTGGATTCATCCGAAAAAATGACGTTTTGCCATTCGTGCACCCAGGTTCGTCGTTGAGTACACCATCGCAGGCGCTCCTGTCTGTGATGCAGCGTCAAGGGTAACCGCAGCCATGGTCTCCGAGCTGATAGTCCATGCTGCTGCAAACGTCGTCGAACAGTTCGTGCAGATGGTTGTTGTCTTGCAAACGGCCCCATCTGTTGACTCAGTGATCGAGACGTGGCTGCACGATCCGTTACAGCCATGCGGATAAGGTGCCTGTCATCTCGACTGCTAGTGATACGAGGCCGTTGGGATCCAGCTCTGCGTTCCGTATTACCCTTCTGAACCCACAGATTCCATATTCTGCTAACAGTTATTGGATCTCGACCAACGCGATCAGCAATGTCGAGATACGGTAAACCGCAATCGCGATAGGCTACAATCCGACCTTTATCAAAGTCGGAAACATGATGGTACGCATTTCTCCTCCTTACACGAAGCATCACAACAACGTTTCACCAGGCAACGCCGGTCAACTGCTGTTTGTGTATGAGAAATCGGTTGGAAACTTTCCTCATGTCAGCATGTTGTAGGTGTCGCCACCGGTGCCAACCTCGTGTGAATGCTCTGGAAAGCTAATCATTTGCATATCATAGCATCTTCTACCTGTCGGCTAAATTTCGCTTCTGTAGCACGTCATCTTCGTAATGTAGCAATTTTAATGGCCAGTCGTGTATTTACAATCTTGGTAACATTATTGTATTTTCATTGGATTCCTTACTTCTTAGACAGATGTCTTCCAGTCTTCAGCAGTGAGGAGGTGATGGTGTTGGATTTTTCCAAACAGTTATTCGTGCGACTATTAAGTTGTAGAGGAGGCAGTAAAGGTGAGTAAGTTTGTTCCCATAAGAATAATTTTATCTTAACTGAATTTGCTGTGAAGCACCACATCACCATTTATAGATAGATTCCAATGCATTTATGTCATCATTTGGAAGATAATTTCAAATATCTTCCAAATATGACATTAATACCTTGCATTTTTGGTTAAAGAAGAATTTAAGTTAAATATCCACTCATGTTACAGTCTCCTGATATATTCAGTCACAGGGTAACACTGCTATTTAGCCTCTTGAAGGGTGCTGTATCAGGGATAGAACTTATATTAAGTGTCCGAATTATTTCGTATTCTTTTTCTGTCAGTGAGGCTTCCACAAAGATTGGCATGGCTTTGATACGTGTAAATAGATTTTTCCGTTGTAAGTCTCTGCGGATTGCAGGGTTTCTCAACATAGAAAAATAAGAGAGAAGATATTTTTATATGATTATTGTTTGGTTAGACAGGTATGAATTAATTAATTAATTAGAATGGAATGTTAATTGATTTTATCGCTGTTAGTAAACATGATTTTTAAGAAAGTACTTGCTGGAGGCAATGCTATTGAAATGATAAAATACTGCACAGAAAAATTTTACTCCCTTTTCTAATTAAACTTAACTGTGCCTTCTAGCATCTTCAGTACGTCAGACCGGTGAGTGCGTTGGTTGACGATATTGTTTGGAGGCCTATGTCCGATTTGAACATTGCGCAGTTCGCATAATAGTGCGAGAAAAAAAGATCGGTAAAAAATGATCTCAGGGACGTATGAATTATAATCTGATGTATTAAACGGTGAATGGACACTAACAGTGTTCGGCCGTGCCCACCAAACAATGCACCAGCAACTTCTCTTCGATGGAGCCTGGAACTGGACCAAAGAAATGCATAGTAAGATCACCTATCACACGAATAGCAAGGAAAGGGATCTGCAAATGAAACACGGGTACTTAACATCTACTTAACATAATTATTGAATAAAAGCGTACACGTGACACACAGCTCATATCGATAGCGGGTGACAGGAGAGGGGGAGACACAATTAGTCGCGTTCCGCTTTCTTATATCGCCAGACAAATGAAAGTACTTACTGCATTTTGTTTCACAGAGTTTTCCTTACACATTTTAGCGATAGATACTATTTTTACAAACTAATTCATGAATAATTAAAAAAACATCCTCTCATTAGTACATCGTTTCTTTCAATTACTATACAAATTTATTCACATATGTAAAATTATTTATGATATTTTTAGGTGTTAATTAGAATTGGGGCTACTTTTTATTCATTTATACAGTAACATTTCTATCTCCGATCTGAGGTTTGTACGTATTTAGCTCTTCTTGTAGGAGATGAAGTAATATCTTTAATTATTTTTGAATCCTCAACACTTCCGGATTCTAGGAGCTTCATTTGACTGATGTACGTTACTTCTGTGGCACCAAAATTCTTTCTCAGTAGCTGTGTCTCATGTCTTTTTCTGCGTGCACTTAACTCTGTGAATAATTTTTATGGCCTACGAACTCGAGTTCTAGATCATGGAATTTTGATAGCACTTTACAGCCAGTCTGGTAATTTTTTAAGAAAGGATTTTCAAGCTTGTGTGAAGCAAGATATCGTTTCTTTAATTGTGACATTATATAAAACATTTCATATTTAAAACCTTTCTTTTCTTCATCGGGGAAGATAGGATCTGACAACATATAATTTTTCATAAAGTCTCCTTTTTTTTTTATTTTTTTGATGCCGGCAGAAGAATGATTTTGCTTTCACACTGCATTAACAAATACGCAGGGAAGCACCCTCAAGTATAACGAAAACAAATTTTTACTAATAAAAGTAGTAAATAATATGATTAAAAGTAATTATAAATAACGGCACAACCCGGACTTTCGGAATCCATATTGCTTTTCGCTACACGTCTAGTAAAAACACAGTTTAACACATTCAGAAACGCACAGTGATTTCAAGCCAGGAGAGAAGCTTTAGATGCACTGCAAGAGAGACGTAAATACAGACTAGCTCTACCGCATGTCAGTGCACAATAAGCAAGTGACACACTACCCCCTCTATCAGATTGCCGCAGGAAGTTATGCGTTCCGGGAATTGTCGCATTTTAAAAGTTGACTTTTGGCCAGCATTGCGACAAGTAGCCACCCGGAATAGACAAGGTCGTTACACTGTAGTGTCAACGACACGTTGAAGTCTAATCTTCCTTCCTTATAACCACATCCAAGTTGGTACTTTCATGTCGGGTTGACCTCCAAAACCGGCATCGCCGTCCCATGGTGAAGGCCTGGGTCGTCCCCCATTTACGTGAAACTATAGCGAACACGATGGCGGGCCTCTATGGTGTGTGGTGGAACGGGATAATTGGAGCTCAGGAAGCTGATAGACCACCACCCTAAGCGGGGTAGGACTGGAGTGGTGTCTGGATGTCTGGTAGCCATCCAATGCATTTTCTTATAAACATCATCATTGCTGAAACATCAATATACTGTTCATCAACATCAACAATCAAGATGATACTCGGAGACGGCTCGTGCTGCAGAATAGACTGCCCAGCAGACACGCAATGGTGAGCGAACGACTGCGTGGCCCTGGGCTCGAACTGTAGGCCTCAAGAGAAAAAAGCGGGCAGCAGCTGAAGTAGGCCTCCAGGTGACCCACTGGTTGTAAGGTGCTACATCCACAGTATTGGACTCAAGTCCCAAGCTGGCAACAGCAGAGGCTGGAGAAGTGACTGGTGGAATCGTGTAGGCTCACAGAAACGAAGACTCATAGACCCATGGACCACCGAGCGTGTAGGTGCACTGATTAGCACACTGGACTCGCATTCCGGAAGACGACAATTCAATCCCGCATCTGGCCATTCTGATTTAGGTTTTCCTTGGTATCCCTAAATCGCTTCAGGCAAATGCCGGGATGATGCCTTTGAAAGGGCACGGCCGATTTCCTTCCCCGTCCTTCCCTAATCCGATGGAACCGATGACCTCGCTGTCCCCTCCCCCAAACCAACCAACCAACCAAGTCGTAGACCGACGAAGGTCCCCCATCGCAACTGCTGGCTGACAGACAGCGATCCATTTAATTTAATTACTTACGGTTCATGCAATTCCCAGTTGCAGTTAACAGCACAACGCACTCCACCGCGAAGCTCGTCACTGACTTGCTGTCCGACGGCGACACACACTGTTGACAAAAGACTTTTAGCGAATGGAGTTACTTATACACCCACAATTCTACCAGGATCGGACGACGAAACAGGGCAATCGCTTCCAAAACGCATCGCTGATGCCTCAGCTCTCCAGAAGCGTCATATCTTCACACTAAATTAGTAATAACTTTCCCAGTTGGGGTAATATTCACTCTCTCAT
The DNA here is from genome assembly GCF_023898315.1 of Schistocerca nitens. Lineage (NCBI taxonomy): Eukaryota > Metazoa > Arthropoda > Insecta > Orthoptera > Acrididae > Schistocerca > Schistocerca nitens. Next base: position 583,650,269 of record NC_064619.1, on the reverse strand, counting down.
TCTTACTGTCGTTAATCCATGCTTTAGGAACTTTTCACTTCAATTTTTTTTAGTATCTTAATAGATGAAATTGGTACGGTTTTTTAAACGGAGCTTCAAGTGCTTTTTATCTTCTGAATTGTCCATCCGGTCATGGCTGTACCTTTGTAGCATTAATAGAATTTTTTGAAAATAGGCACATCGTAATGGTTTTGTACACAGAATGTTGAGCTGTAACCTCTATACTCTCTCTCGTGCCCAAATAGTGGATAATCCGCTAAGATCTTCGGATTTTAAATCCGAAATTTACAATTTAGCAATGCCTGGAAGATTTTTGTAACGCAATATAAACAAGGAGCTGATTAAAACTGCATCTGATCAACTAGACTAGAGCATGGATTTTTAAATTTTACGAATGACTGCTGACTGAACCGGCGCGTAACGAACAAACGGAATGAAGCTCTGGTACGGTTGTTTGCAGGAAAGGGGATGAATCACAAAGGGCAAAATTCTGAAGAATAAATCTGCTACATTCCTATTACAAACTATATGTTAGAATTATAAACAATGGATTAATACCAACAGCGGAAGCAGTTTCGTCAGAGGTACAACATGACTTTAGAATAGGTAGATCATGCTGTGACTGTCTTTTCACTTTAGCAAAAATAACTGAGAAAATAAGAGACTTTAAATTACCAACTTACTGTGTTTTTATCGTTTTTATCGACAGATAAAACAAAAGTGAACGCATTTCAAAGATTGGAACCCATAAGAGCCAAAGTCATTATAGATGGATAAAGAATTGAACAAGTAGGAGAGTTTCAATATTTAGCGTGCAATTTTAAATTTCCCAAATCAGGCGATGTAGAGCTAAAATTGGCCAGATTGAGAAATTTCTGTGGATCCTTACAACGCACGTTAAAATATAATGCTCGAACGAAATATTCATTAAACGTTACAAAGTAATATCGTTGTCTTTGGTGCTAAGTGACAGTTAGTATTGGAACCTACCATTTGATCAACTGCGAGGCATCGAATCATCAGAGATGAAGTTCCTCCGCTTTGCAGAAGGACCATAAAAACAGCAATATTAGACAAGAATTAAATGTTGAAACCATTGCAAATAAATCTGAAAAATAACGATTGATTTGGAAAGACCATATCCAAAACAATGGTTCAAATGGCTCTGAGCACTATGGGACTTAACTTCTGAGGTCATCAGTCCCCTAGAACTTAGAACTACTTAAACATAACTAACCTGAGGACATCACACACATCCACGCCCATGCCCGAGGCAGGATTCGAACCTGCGACCAAAGCGGTCGCGCGGTTCCAGAATGTAGCGCCTAGAACCGCTCGGCCAATCCGGCCGCACCATATCCAAGGTATGTCCAATAATAGGATAACTAATTCTGCAATACAATACAACCCAATGGCAAAGAGAAACGTTGGATGATTCTTAAAGAGAAGAAGTGAAGAACTCTGAGGCGAAACTAGCTCAACAAGCAAATATTTTGAGTTAACTACTATTCTGAGGACGCTCACAGTAATTCTCACTTCTTAATACCTCTGAATCATTCTACTAACAGATTACATAACTATAACAACATTAAACTTTCGTGCCACACTGTTGTGAAACACTCTGCCTGCCATAAGAACATCCGGAAGCTGACTTGTCTTGACCTTGGGACTGGATGGTAAGGGTAGGGGATCCTCTCTCGTCTTCTAACTCACCACTGTTACTATGCAGCTAAAGCGTTTGATTCCCCACATTCTCGACCTCTTTTAAGTCCACATTGCACTGAGTCCATTCCTCCCTACAGATTCCCTTTACAGAAAGAACACGTAATGCCCGTTTTGAGGCTAAATAACTAAGAACATTTCGTCACATGCAGCTTATACGCTAACCAGAGCTATCATCTTTGTTAGGCAGAGTGTTAATCGTTTTTCTGTACCATGCAATATTTACACAAAGAAAAAAAAACACTGCGGGAAGCTGCCATCACACAGGTACAGCCACTCGCCTGACACCCCTCATTTCTGGCCACCAGCCTCGAGATGGCTCTCACAACCACAGACTTCTTCCAGCCTCTGCACCACTTCCTTTAGAGAATCGTGTATGTCTGCCTAGGGTGTGCATCGCCGCCACAGAGACCGCTGTCATCTGCGTACTACATTGTTTTCGCCTTGTCCCTCCGCCACACACCGTTAGGTGGCTTGCGGAGTATAAATGTAGATGTCAGACATGAGAATGCTTCCCCAAACAGGCAACGATAGGCACTCAGGCAAGTAGTTCAGTTCAATGCCTGGAGCCATCTCAGTACAGTATCGTGAAGACTACATTCCAACTTAGGGGTCACTATTTATGTGGACAACTAGGACAACCGAGAGCGCCTACATCATTGTATCAGTTATACCGATAATATCATGGACTGCCAAGAGACACTAAAATTATGTAGATTCCATCGTATTAGATTTAAGAGATCTAGTGCAATGTATTAAATTGTACCGAAGTTAAGTATCCGTTGCAAAATACTCCTAATAATTGTTATTTGTTACTGTTTTGTCACATTTCTGTAATAGTGCCACTGTGTGAAATCAGTATTTTCAAGACACAAGGGAATTATAGACATTAGCTGCCAGGGTGCACTGATTTATATGATTAGGGCAAGTTGAAAATTTGTACTGGACTGGGATTCAAACCCAGGTCTCCCGCTTATTAGGGAAATGCGCTGACCATACGTCATCTGGACACAGTGGTCACTAAAACGTCATGAATTACCCTAGCACGCCTCCTGTCAGACACAAATTCTCAATTTATAACACACACTACTGATGAAGTGCCCCTGCTCATTACCCTCATTACTTGAGGCATCTCGCCGATTTCCATAAAAGTTTGAACTCGGTGTGCACCTGCAGTGAAGGGATCATTGGCCGTTATCGCCTTAATTATACAGGATGACCAGAAAATGTCTGAAACGCTTGTATGGATGTTGCAGGGCAGGTTGTACTGAGACATAAATGCTCAGAAAAAAATTCGACACTTTGCGCCATTTCCGAGTTATTTAGTATTGAAATTAGTCAATCGGAGCGTCCGGCGCTCCGAATCAAGCGGCCTGCCAGTGCGGTGTTGCCCAATGAGTACTTAGTTTGGTTTGCTCAGACGACCTGATTCCCGAACTTCAATGCTAAATAACTCAGAAACGGCGCAACGTATTGAATTTTTTTCTTAACACTGGTGTCTCAGAGCAACCTACCCTGAAACATTATTACAAACGTTTCAGACTTTTTCTGACCAACCTGTATATACACTCCTGGAAATGGAAAAAAGAACACATTGACACCGGTGTGTCAGACCCACCATACTTGCTCCGGACACTGCGAGAGGGCTGTACAAGCAATGATCACACGCACGGCACAGCGGACACACCAGGAACCGCGGTGTTGGCCGTCGAATGGCGCTAGCTGCGCAGCATTTGTGCACCGCCGCCGTCAGTGTCAGCCAGTTTGCCGTGGCATACGGAGCTCCATCGCAGTCTTTAACACTGGTAGCATGCCGCGACAGCGTGGACGTGAACCGTATGTGCAGTTGACGGACTTTGAGCGAGGGCGTATAGTGGGCATGCGGGAGGCCGGGTGGACGTACCGCCGAATTGCTCAACACGTGGGGCGTGAGGTCTCCACAGTACATCGATGTTGTCGCCAGTGGTCGGCGGAAGGTGCACGTGCCCGTCGACCTGGGACCGGACCGCAGCGACGCACGGATGCACGCCAAGACCGTAGGATCCTACGCAGTGCCGTAGGGGACCGCACCGCCACTTCCCAGCAAATTAGGGACACTGTTGCTCCTGGGGTATCGGCGAGGATCATTCGCAACCGTCTCCATGAAGCTGGGCTACGGTCCCGCACACCGTTAGGCCGTCTTCCGCTCACGCCCCAACATCGTGCAGCCCGCCTCCAGTGGTGTCGCGACAGGCGTGAATGGAGGGACGAATGGAGACGTGTCGTCTTCAGCGATGAGAGTCGCTTCTGCCTTGGTGCCAATGATGGTCGTATGCGTGTTTGGCGCCGTGCAGGTGAGCGCCACAATCAGGACTGCATATATATATATATATACAATGTGGTGTACATAAACGTTATGTACCTGTCTGATACGTTTGTTTACCTATTTGCGACGAACGCTGCATTTGGTGCACCTATGTTGTTCCCTGTAGTGATGAGATGTCCGCAGCGAACAGCAAGCATTGCTACGATACATAACATGTTGTTCCTGCACGTCAGTTCCTTCATGACACTAAAGTGTTCAAATGGCTCTAAGCACTATGGGACTCAACTGCTGTGGTCATCAGTCCCCTAGAACTTAGAACTACTTAAACCTAACTAACCTAAGGACATCACATACACCCATGCCCGAGGCAGGATTCTAACCTGCGACCGTAGCAACAGCGCGGCTCCGGACTGGAACGCCTAGAACCGCACGGCCACCGCGGCCGGCCACTAAAGTGTGCACATCGCTACTATGACTCCACGAATGGAGATATCCATAAGAAAATGTATTAGAATTGTAGCACTTAGACAAACACGTTTATCTATTCGCCAAATTGCGAAACAGTGTAGCGTTTCTATAGGGGGAGTGCAATACGTCCACCGCCAGAAGACAACAGGTAACAATAAGGGCATATCACGACCAGGACGACCTCGTAAAACTACTAAAAGTGTTGATAAATATATCAGAATTACCAGTAAGAGAAACATATTCAAAACAGTGCGCCAAATTCGTGCAGAATTGGTAAAATTGAACACCACAACCATATCTGTAGAAACATTAAAAAGGAGATTGAGTGAAGCAGGCTTGAAAGGATGTGTCACATGAATAAAACTCCTTCTAAGGCCCATATACAAAAGAAGAGACTTGAATGGGTTATAAAACTTCGTAATTGGTCATCGGCAGAGTGGACGAGCGTGTTATTCACCGATGAATCGAAGTTCGAGATTTTTGCATCCAGAAGGAGGTTATTTGTTCGCTGATTTGTCGGGGATAGGGTAGCTTAGCAGTGTGTTCTACCTACAGTTAAACACGGTGGAGGTTCTATTATGGTTTAGGGATGTTTTGCCGTAGATAGGGTTGGCAACCTTGTGAAAATAGAAGGATGTAACGATCAGAAGTAGTACCACAGCATACTTCGATATCATGCAATACAAAGTGTATTGCGCTTAATACGGAAAGGATTCACTTTACAACAGGATAATGACCAAAAACATCGGTCGGTACAAACTACAATGCAACAAAGGAAAAACGTAAAGTACAGAATGATATGGTATGGCCGTCCCAAAGCCCCGTTTGTAATCGCATTGAAATGGTCTTCGATGAAGTGGACAGACGGATCAGGGAAGTTAATATATCCAGCAAGGAGCATCTCTGGAATATTGTTAACGAATCATATAGATTCATGATACCTACAAAACCTGACTGATCGCGTACCCGGAGTTTGTGAGGCAGTCATTAAGTACAAAGGAGGATGCTTTGATGAAAGTAAAATATACTGACTGTGATTGTATTATATACGTGGAAGGTAATATAATTATATTTTCTGAGAAATTACGTTTGATTTGTGTTATAAATCTGAAATACCAGGGTGTATTGAAATTAATGAGCGGTAGTATATATTGTGAATGTAGTGACTGAATGCTACTGTTAATAGTGTAGATAGTGTCGGAAGTCCCATGCGGCTTTTCGCGGATGATGCTGTAGTATACAGAGAAGTTGCAGCATTAGAAAATTGTAGCGAAATGCAGGAAGATCTGCAGCGGATAGGCACTTGGTGCAGGGAGTGGCAACTGACCCTTAACATAGACAAATGTAATGTATTGCGAATACATAGAAAGAAGGATCCTTTATTGTATGATTATATGATAGCGGAACAAACACTGGTAGCAGTTACTTCTGTAAAATATCTGGGAGTATGCGTGCGGAACGATTTGAAGTGGAATGATCATATAAAATTAATTGTTGGTAAGGCGGGTACCAGGTTGAGATTCATTGGGGAATCCTAAGAAAATGTAGTCCATCAACAAAGGCGGTGGCTTACAAAACAATCGTTCGACCTATACTTCAGTATTGCTCATTAGTGTGGGATCCGTACCAGGTCGGGTTGACGGAGGAGATAGAGAAGATCCAAAGAAGAGCGGCGTGTTTCGTCACAGGGTTATTTGGTAAGCGTGATAGCGTTACGGAGATGTTTAACAAACTCAAGTGGCAGACTCTGCAAGAGAGGCGCTCTGCATCGCGGTGTAGCTTGCTCGCCAGGTTTCGAGAGGGTGCGTTTCTGGATGGCGTATCGAATATATTGCTTCCCCCTACTTATACCTCCCGAGGAGATCACGAATGTAAAATTAGAGAGATTAGAGCGCGCACGGAGGCTTTCAGACAGTCGTTCTTCCCGCGAACCATACGCGACTGGAACAGGAAAGGGAGATAATGACAGTGGCACGTAAAGTGCCCTCCGCCACACACCGTTGGGTGGCTTGCGGAGTATAAATGTAGATGTAGATGTAATTCAGCCCTAATATCCACTATATATATATATAGTGGTATTTCAGATTCAAAATATATACTACCGCTCATCAATTTCAATACTCCCTGGTATTTCAGATTTACCAGGGTGTATTGAAATTAATGAGCAGTAGTACATATTGTGAATGTAGTAACTAAATGCTACTGTTAATTCAGCCCTGATATCCAATATAGTGGATATTAGGGGTGAGTTAACAGTAGCATTCCGTTACTACATTCACAACAGTTATTGTCTGCGATTGCCATTAATTAATTCAGCTTCTGATAGAAACAGTAAAATAAAATGTATGGGACTTTAAGTATAGGACTGTTCTTTTTTTGCGTTTTTTCAAATGATTACAATATAATATTTTGGTACAAATATCAATATTTATTTGAGGAAACAAAGATCGTTGATTAGTACGAAATACATATGCGTTGATCTCCCAAGATTAGAATGAATAAGGCCTGCGCCCTTTCAGACTCCTGAGACCTCGCTGATCCAGGTCCTGACGCTGCCCACGTTGGTGTAGACGTCGAGGCCAAGCTCGCACGGGAAGAGCGTCCAGGATAAGACGCCAATCTGCGTGCTACCACTGACCAGCGGTCCGCCAAAGTCGCCATTGCAAGCGCCCCTCAGCAGGTCTCCAGCGCACACCATGTTCGTTGTCACGTCTACAATCACGTAGGACGCCCGGCAGAGGGCACGGTCCACGATGTTGATGTCCACCTTCTGTAGAACACTGGACATGCTGCCGCGAGTGACGTTGTAGCCCCAACCAGTGATCGTCACCGGCAGTCCCACTGGTGGGTCATAGCCTTGCTCTGGCAGGCTGACTGCCTGCACGTTAGGACCCAGTGCGAAAGAGCCGTTCACCTGTAAAAGCGGAAAAAATACACAACTGGCCATTAAAATTGCGACACCAAGAGGGAAAGGCAGATGATAAATGGGTATTCATTGGACAAATATATTATACTAGAACTGACATGTGATTACATTTTCACGCAATTTGGGTGCATCGATCCTCAGAAATCAGTACCCAGAACTACCACCTCTGGCCGTAATAACGGCCTTGATACGCCCGGGCAGTGAGTCAAACAGAGCTTGGGTGGCGTATAGAGGCACAGCTGCTCTTCCAGCTTCAAAACGATACCACAGTTCAATAAGAGTAGTGACTGGCGTGTTGTGACGAGCCAGTTGCTCGGCCACCATTGACCAGACGTTTTCAATTGGTGAGAGATCTGTAGAATGTGCTGGTCAGGGCAGAGGTCGAACATTTTCTGTACCCACAAAGGCCCGTACAGGACCTGCAACATGTGGTCGTGCATTATCCTGCTGAAATGTAGAGTTTCCCAGGGATCGAATGAATGGTAGAGCTACGGGTCGTAACACATCTGAAATGTAACGTCCACTGTTCAAAGTGCTGTCAATGCGAACAAGAGGTGACTGAGACGTGTAACCAATGGCACCCCATACCATCACGCCGGGTGATACGCCAGTATGGCGATAACGAATACACGCTCCCACTGTGAGTTCACCGCGATGTCACAAAACACAAATTTGACCATCATCATGCTGTAACCAGAACCTGGATTCATCCGAAAAAAATGACGTTTTCCTATTCGTGCACCCACGTTCGTCGTTGAGTACATCATCGCAGGCGCTCCTGTCTGTGATGCAGCGTCAAGGCTAACCGCAGCCATGGTCTCCGAGCTGATAGTCCATACTGCTGCAAACGTCGTCGAACTGTTCGTGCAGATGGTTGTTGTCTTCCAAACGTCCCCATCTGTTAGGGATCGAGACGTGGCTGCACGATCCGTTATAGCCATGCGGATTAAGATGCCCGTCATCTCGACTGCTAGTGATACGAGGCCGTTGGGATCCAGCACGGCGTTCCGTATTACCCCCCTGAACCCACCGATTCCATATTCTGCTAACAGTCGTTGGATCTCGACCAATGCGAGCAGGAATGTCGTGATACGATAAACCGCAATCGCGATAGGCTACAATCCGATCTTTATCAAAGTCGGAAACGTGATGGTACGCATTTCTCCTTCTTACACGAGGCATCACAACAACGTTTCACCCGGCAACGGCTGTCTACTGCTGTTTGTGTATGAGAAATCGGTTGGAAACTTTCCTCATGTCAGCACGTTGTAGGTGTCGCCACCGGCGCAAACCTTATGTGAATGCTCTGAAAAGCTAATCCTTTTGCATATCACAGCATCTTCTTCCTGTCGGCTAAATTTCACTTCTGTAGCACGTCATCTTCGTGGTGTAGCAATTTTAATGGCCAGTAGGGTACTAAGTCACAACTCTTTCAATTTATTCTGTGTTGTCATTTGCCGGCCGAAGTGGCCGTGCGGTTAAAGGCGCTGCAGTCTGGAACCGCAAGACCGCTACGGTCGCAGGTTCGAATCCTGCCTCGGGCATGGATGTTCGTGATGTCCTTAGGTTAGTTAGGTTTAACTAGTTCTAAGTTCTAGGGGACTAATGACCTCAGCAGTTGAGTCCCATAGTGCTCAGAGCCATTTGAACCATTTTTTTGTTGTCATTTGACGCACAGGGTATCAGGTTAATGAATTCCTAATATCATGCAGAATGCTGCTAAAACACACACTCTAGTAAAGCATGACACTTTACTGTGCAAAAAAAAAAAAAAAAAAAAAATAGAACATCTGGAAAGACGACGCCGGTTTTGATCAACAACTCTCACTTAATTACGTCAACAGGTCGAGCAGGCATGACATACGTATCCCAGGAAGTATTCGCCATCTGTACGATTGACAGGATACCAGAGTCTGCATCTACATCTACATTCCGCAAGCCACCTGACGGTGTGTGGCGGAGGGTACCTAGAGTACCTCTATCGGTTCTCTCTTCTATTCCAGTCTCGTATTGTTCGTGGAAAGAAAGATTGTCGGTATGCCTCTGTGTGGGCTCTAATCACTCTGATTTTATCCTCATGGTCTCTTCGCGAGATATACGTAGGAGGGAGCAATATACTGCTTGACTCCTCGGTGAAGGTATGCTCCAGCAGTCATCGCCTGATTGCGGCCCGTAGTGGCTACACCACGTACTAATATGGGTGTTTCAGCAGGGCTCGATACCTGATACTTCAAAATCGCTTGTACTATAGATTTGTAAAGATAATTATTTCTTGTACTCCGTATGTTCAGTTGCAACAATAAATCTTGAATGAATTGGAATTCTTTAAAAGGCTAGACAAAAATTTTTTTCCGGCAGTGGTTAGTTGTCTTTAGGATTTGATGAGAGTTTTTGGAGTATCAATATTGTGCAAGAACCCTACAGCTTACCCCCATTTTTCTTAAAATTTCAAACATATTGCACTATTTGACATCCTGCGAATGTGTCTTGATTTTTCTTTAGTCTGTCTCTCTTAATTACACACTTCGCTAATTGAATTCCTATAGTTTCCTTGACTAGCGAGTCTCAGAATGATGAGGTTGCCGACATTACCGTACAGCAGAACGTGGCCAGTGTCGATGCAGAATTCTGTCCCAACCGATTTGTTGAGCTGTAGCAGCCGGTGTACCTTCCGTGTTCTGTGCATGACTGTACGATGTACGAAGACCACACTCGCAGGGGATTTTGTAAACACCCACTTTGCGGACCCTCAGGTTATCCATGACGGGACCAAAAAGTGCTGCTGTCTTCGGTGGAGGGCGGAAGGTCACTCTATACTCTTACTTGGGGGCGATCCGAACTATTTTTTACGACTGCCTTCCAACACATGGAGTGAAGCCACGGATCTAAATCTCTACCTCATTGTTTAAAACACCCTTATTTTTCATACATAATGCCCTGCAGATCTCTTGCAGCTTTCATGTGCATCTGCATCACACTCCACTAGCCACCTAACAGTGTATGACGAATCGTGCTTCTGGTACCACCAACGGTCCCTCACTTCCCTGTTGACTCGCGAATGCAGCTTGTGAAAACCGATCGTCGGTAAACCTCTTTATCAGCTCTAACGTCTCGAATTTTCTTTTTATGATTACGAGATGTATATGGGAGACAATAATATGTTGTCCGACTCCTCCCGGAAAGCACTCTTTCGAAATGTCAATAGTAAATTTCTCCGTGATGCGCAACGCCTCTCTTGTATATGACCGTAACATTTAATTGCATTGACATGGAAGCTTAATTTTTGTACACTGTCAAGGGAAGATAGACCTCAGTATTTAACTTAAATTTCAGCTTGATGGCTTTACCCGTTTCTGAGAAAAAGGCTTCTTAACACACGGACACAGAGGCAATAAAGTGATCCTATACGGGTTCCGTTTTAACCGACTGAGGCATTGAACCCTAAGACTGGGCTGATTTGTATGGAGATACGCCTGCTCTCGATTTACACCAATGAAAGTGGTGCTCTTTCAGGTGTGGAAGCTGCGGAAGCATGTCTTCAGTCGGTATGCTCCGGTTCATTCGCACTGTGAAGAACGTCTCCGCAAATCGCAGGTAACACATAAGACTTTTAACAACAGAACTACTCCTCCGGTTCTCAATAACGTCAAGTGAGTGTTGTGCACTGCTATATTTGCTAACGATATCTGAAACCTGAACTTTAGCTTCGTAGACGAATGGAGTATTTTATAGAAAATAGTAGTATTCCAGCAAAGGTGATTCGAAACATGACGTGAAATATCGTACGTCAAAGACTTCCCTTCTGACATTTTTATGGTTTTGGTTCCTGAAGTTCGCATGCATCCACATCAAACTTGGGCACTTTCTGGGAAAGTGAGGCAGCAGTCCACCGTAAGGACATTTCTTCAAGCTCTATGCAGGTGGTCTGGGAAAGATAAAAAAAGGAAAGGTACAGAGAAACGTATGTACAATATTAGGGCTCAAGTCAGAGAACAAGGAAAGCTTCGGAGTAATTATCTAGCTCACATGAGACACTTTTTGAAAACTTTGGATTGTAGACCAAACCTTCAGGAAAGACCTGGGGAATCTATGATAACGTATGAAAATTATGGCAATCGCCACGATGATGCAAAATAATATAATTTCTACTAAGTAATTATAGAATGGTTCAAATGGCTCTGAGCACTATGGGACTTGACATTTGAGGTCATCAGTCCCCTAGCAGTTAAAAAGTACTTAAACCTAACTAACCTAAGGACATCACACACATCCATGCCCGAGGCTGGATTCAAATCTGCGACCGTAGCAGTCGCGCGGTTCCGGATTGAAGTGCCTAGAACCGCTCGGCCACCGCGACCGGCAAGTAATTACCAGTGAAAAGGAATTTAAGAAATAAAATTGCAATTCGACTTGCCTTGATGAGTGCGGCATCGTAATCAACCGTGATGGGGATGTAAAGTGGGTGCTCGTATATCTCAGCTGCGAACAACACGTCACCGCCGCTCCCCCTCGTAGATGTACCCGCACGCAGCGAGACGAACTGCAGCATATGCTCGAAAACGCCGTTGAGGCCATCTAGGCACAACGAGGACGTCAGCACCCAGTCGGGACTGATGAGGGACCCTCCACAAATGTGGACTCCCGCCGACTCTACAGACACCTGCCAAGGGAAACTGGAGATGCTGGCCTCAGACCCTCCGATGATGCGAGCCTGTCCTGTCCTCCACAGCCGGCCCCTGGTTGGCGATGCCAAACCTGGGGACAGGAGGCATACGAGCAGTACTGCCAGGCGAAACATCGTCGACTCGGCCTGTAGCTCACCGCTCCGTGTTCGTCTTTATACAGTAGCTGCACTATAAATAAGTGGAGCTAATGATCTCGTTATCTCCGCCCACTTGAAATCATACGCCAAGTGGTAACTTGTCTTAAGATTACGTATCACCTCACTCATCTCAGCACGGGTCAGTCATAAGTAGTCTGTTTTTTATGTCGTAATCCACTAAGCTGACGCCACACCACACGATGGTTGACTTCGACGATGGCTATACTAGTGTACTGTGACTATAGACTGCTGTAAAAAATTCAGCAATCTCAAGGACGATGTAATTTTACTAACAAGTGAAGTGACAGTTCATCATTATGGCAGTAAATGATGATAAATTCACATCAACGCAAACACACATGCCACAGTAAACACTGTCAACACAATCAACATATTATGCACCCCCATCTGCTCGCAAAGCGGGCCTGTATTCTCACCACGCAAATCATCATGAAGGTGCCGAATGGCATCTTGCGATTGACTGTGGCAAACATCATGTGCCTTTTGCTGGAATTCGGCAGTGGTTCTTGTAGACACTGGACAACTTTGGGCTTCATCATATCTCATAGGTGTTCAATCAGTGAGAGGTCTTGTTATCTCGTTGCCCAGGGTAGTTGCTATACACGACGAAGAGCACGTTCTATCACAGCAGTCGTACATGGACCTGCATTGTCCTGCTGCTAAAGCCCATCACCTTCCTGTCCAAGGAATGGCAGTAGCACTTGGATAACAGTCTCTGGAATGTAGCAACAAACACTGGTTCCCTTACCTTAAAAAGTCACCGAATGTCACTGCGAGTTGCAACTGACGACCCTCGTTCCCATCACACACACACACACACACACACACACACACACACACACACACGCACACACACACTCACACTCCATGAAGCCTGGGATGGGAATCGTGTGTCGTTGGCAGATGCACTCTGGACTAGGCAGCTCACCAGATCTACGCCACATACGCGTTACGTCTACCACTCGGATACAAACAGAGCCTACTCTCGTCACTAAGGACAACAGAGTACCATTCCAGCCTCCAGTCAACTTTTTCACAACAACAGAGTTGCCGTGCTTGGCGATGTCATGGCATCACCGGTTGACTGGCCAGCAACAACGTGAATTTACTCCTGCTGCGAGCAGACGGTTTCCAATGGTCCCTGATGACGCAGCTGGTGCAACATGTTCCCAGATCCCGTCCCTGGTTGATGTTCGGTCAGCCACGGCTGTTCTCAGAAGGTATCGGTCTTGACATGCGTGTGTACTACGCAGACGTCAAAAACCTGGTTTGCAGGTATGGCAGTGTTCCGCAGGCGACTGTTCAGAGCAGCGACACACAGCCAATACACTGTGCCCAGCATGTGCAGCAAGCCGTCGATACGTTCAAATGTTCAAATATGTGTGAAATCCTACGGGACCCAACTGCTAAGGTCATCAGTCCCTAAGCTTACACACTACTTAACCTAAATTATCCTAAGGACACACCCGTGCAAGAGCGAGGACTCGAACCCCCGCCGGGACCAGCCCCACAGTCCATGACTGCAGCGTCCCAGAACGCTCGGATAATCTCGCGCGGCGTCGATACGTCCATTTCGCTTCTCGCTTCTCGCACACACACACACACACACACACACACACAAAGCACACAAAGTCATTCACAAACTCTCACATTCACTGTCATTCACACACTCGTTCACACCTTCATCCACACTGTCACACCGACAAACTCTCACAGTCACAGGCACATCCAATAAATTTCAATCCGTTTGTGTAGTTCCCTCATGCATAAGAATACAAAATTTGAAGGTGTTATGATATAAGCACCGAAAAAATTGTTCCTTCAAATGTACAATTGTAATTGCTATTTGGTCAATGACGAATGTCTGTCCCCAGTATTACACTGATTTGGTTCTCAGTTGGATAGAACGTAATGAAAGGAGCTTTACAATCTCAAATCTTTCCACTGGAATGAAGGATGTATTTTCTACATCTACATCTACGTGATTACTCTGCTATTCACGATAAAGTGCCTGGCAGAGTGTTCAATGAACCACCTTCAGCCGCAACGGGATTAGCCCAGCGGTCTTAGGCGCTGCAGTCATGAGCTGTGCGGCTGGTCCCTGCGGAGGTTCGAGTGCTCCCTCGGGCATGGCTGTGTGTGTTTGTCCTTGGGATAATTGAGGTTAAGTAGTGTGTAAGCTTAGGGACTGATGACCTTAGCAGTTAAGTCCCATAAGATTCCACACACGTTTGAACATTTTGAACCACCTTCAAGCTGTCTCTCTACCGTTCCACTCTCGAACGGCACGCGGGAAAAACGAGCTCTTAAATTTTTCTGTGCGAGCCCTTATTTCTCTTTTTTATCATGATGATCATTTTTCCCTTTGTAGGTGGGTGCCAACAGAACTTTTTTCACAATCGGAGGAAAAAACTGATGATTGAAATTTCATGAGAAGATGCCGTCGCACCGAAGGACGCCTTTGTTTTAATGAAGGTTAGGGTTTGGGTTGTTTGGGGAAGGAGACCAGACAGACAGGTCATCGGTCTCATTGGATTAGGGAAGGATGGGGAAGGAAGTCGGCCGTGCTCTTTCAAAGGAACCATCCCGGCATTTGCCTGGAGCGATTTAGGGAAATCACGGAAAACCTAAATCAGGGTGGCCGGACGCGGGACTGAACCGTCGTCCTCCCGAATGCCAGTCCAGTGTCTAACCACTTTGTTTTAATGATTGTCACTCCAATTCACGTATCATGTCTGTGATACTATCTCCCTTATTTCGCGATAATACAAAACGAGCTGCCTTTCTCTGTACTTTTTCGATGTCATCCGTCGGCCTCACCTGATGCGGATCCCACACCGCACAGCAATACTCCAGAATAGGGCGGACAAGCTTGGTGTAAGCAGTCTCTTTGGTAGACCTGTTGCACCTTCTAAGTGTTCTGACAATGAATCGCAGTCTTTGGTTTGCTCTACCCACAATATTATCTATGTGATGGTTCAAATTTAGCTTATTTGTAGTTGTAAGCCGGCCGCGGTGGTCTCGCGGTTCTAGGCGCGCAGTCCGGAACCGCGCGACTGCTACGGTCGCAGGTTCGAATCCTGCCTCGGGCATGGATGTGTGTGATGTCCTTCGGTTAGTTATGTTTAAGTAGTTCTAAGTTCTAGGGGACTGATGACCACAGCAGTTAAGTCCCATAGTGCTCAGAGCCATTTGACCCATTTTTGTAATTGTAATCCGTAAGTATTTAGCTGAATTTACAGCCTTCAGATTTGTGTGACTTACCGCGTAATCGAAATTTAGCAGATTTATTTTAGTACTCATGTGAATAACTTCGTACTTTTCCTTATTTTGGGTCAATTGCCACTTTTCGCACCATACAGATATCTTATCTAAATCATTTTGCAAGTCGTTTTGGTCATCTGATGACTTTACAAGACGGTAAACGACCGCGTCATCTGCATACAATCTAAGACGGCTTCTCATATTGTCTCCTAAGTCGTTAATATAGGTCAGGAACAATAGAGGGCCTATAACGCTTCCTTGGGGAACGCCGGATATTACTTGTGTTTTACTCGATGACTTTCCGTCTATTACTGCGAACTGTGACCTTTCTGACAGGAAATTACTAATCCAGTCGCACAACTGAGGCGATACCCCGCAGACACGCAGTTTGGTGAGAAGACGCTTGTGAGGAACGGTGTCAAAAACCTTCTGGAAATCTAAAAATATGGAATCAATTTGACATCTCCCTGTCGATAGCACTCATTACTTAATGAGTATAAAGAGCTAGTTGTGTTTCACAAGAACGATATTTTCTGAATCCGTGCTGTGTGTCAATAAATCGTTTCTTTCGAGGTATTTCATAATGTTCGAATACAGTATATGTTCCAAAACCCTACTGCAAATCGACGTTAGTGATATAGGCCTGTAATGCAGTGGATTACTCGTACTTCCCTTTTGGGTATTGGTGTGACTTGAGCAATTTTCCAGTCTTTAGGTACGGATCTTTCTGTGAGCGAGTGGTTGTATACAGGGTGTTACAAAAAGGTACGGCCAAACTTTCAGGAAACATTCCTCACACACAAATAAAGAAGAGATGTTATTTGGACATGCGTCCGGAAACGCTTAATTTCCATGTTAGAGCTCATTTTAGTTTCGTCAGTATGGCTTTATTCAGACGTGATCAAATTGTAAATTTTCGCAATCAACATGTGTGACGAGAATCCGCACGCAATTGTGCAATCACGTCATCAACACAGATTTTCTGTGAACGTTTGGGCAGGCATTGTTGGTGATGTCTTGATTGGGCCCCATGTTCTTCCACCTACGCTCAATGGAACACGTTATCATGATTTCATACGGGATACTCTACCTGTGCTGCTAGAACATGTGCCTTTACAAGTACGACACAACAAGTGGTTCATGCACGATGGAGCTCCTACACATTTCAGTCGAAGTGTTCGTACCCTTCTCAACAACAGGTTCGGTGACCGATGGATTGGTAGAGGCGGACCAATTCCATGGCCTCCACGCTCTCCTGACCTCAGCCCTCTTGACTTTCAATTATGGGGGCATTTGAAAGCTCTTGTCTACGCAAGCCCGGTACCAAATGTAGAGAATCTTCGTGCTCGTATTGTGGACGGCTGTGTTACAATACGCCATTCTCCAGGGCTGCATCAGCGCATCAGGGATTCCATGCGACGGAGGGTGGATGCATGTATCCTCGCTAACGGTGGACATTTCCTGTAACAAAGTGTTTGAAGTCACGCTGGTACGTTGTGTTGCTGTGTGTTTCCATTCCATGATTAATGCGATTTGAAGAGAAGTAATAAAATGAGCTCTAACATGGAAAGTAAGCGTTTCCGGACACATGTCTACATAACATATTTTCTTTCTTTGTGTGTGAGGAATGTTTCCTGAAAGTTTGGCCGTACCTTTTTATAACATCCTGTATAATTGCTAAATATCGAGCTATTTTATCAGCATACTCTGAGAGGAACCTGACCAGTATACAATCTTTGTTATTAAACAGACCGAAACTGGAACCGCATAAAACAATATGCCGACGGTAAAGTGATGGAAGATCACACAGGCTAGAACTAACGATGAATGCTAGTGTGCATGATACATTTATGGTGTATGCTATTTCAACCTTATCATTCCAGCCTACGAAATCATAGCACAAATAACCTAAGAAAATGCTGTGCGGTGACATCGTCGACAACTCCGATATTTCGACAGGTATTCGTCCCGTCATTTTCAAGGCAAAACTGCAAAAAGTAAGCGTTGTTGAAGTGAATTTAAAACCTGGTTTTCAGAGCAGAATGGAAATGAGCCGGCCGGAGAGGCCGAGCGGTTCTAGGCGCTTCAGTCAGTATCCGCGCGACCGGAACGGTCGCAGGTTCGAATCCTGCCTCGGGCATAGATGTGTGTGATGTCTTTAGGTTAGTTAGGTTTAAGTAGTTCTAAGTTTTAGGGGACTGATGACCTCCGATGTTAAGTCCCATAGTGCTCAGAGCCATTTACCATTATCAGAAGCAGGAGGGGTACAGGAAGATGAGAAGATTGAAGGGAGAGTGAAGTAGCTGTTATGAAAAGACAGCATTTAAATAAGAAGCCCTACTTTCAGGGGGGAGGGAGAAGTTGTAGGGAATTGGGGATTGCTGAGTATGAACTGCTGACTAGTATGTGGAAGAGACGGCTTTTGTGATAGAAGAAATTAGGGAAGAATTTAATTAGTTTGAAATTTTGAGGAAGATTGTACCAGTGTCGTGTTCCTGATACGTAAATTGATTTAGGGAACATGGGAGTGTTACGTGATGGCACAGAAAGGAATTTACTTTGTTGAGAAAGAGCATTTTTGCTGTGCTGGTCGATAGTAGTGTAAGAGCTGAAGATAAATAAGAGGAAGAGCAATCACTGAGACTATGACGGAGCAAACATAGTATATGGAAGTCTCTATACTTATTGGCACGTAACCATGGTAACCTGAGACCTGAGTTTCTCACGGCGAATACAGTGTTCAACAGTTCGTAGCGCACGCAAATCGAGGGAGCCTGCGGTGTCGCCAAACGTTTACGAGGTTTGATTTTCTCAAACAGAAGAAACGCAAGTTCACATAGCTTACATCTATCACTTCCAGAAGAGGCACATTTTTACTGGTAATGAGCATTTCTGTATGTGGTAACTTACGGACCCATCGCATTTTAGCGCATGAAGCTTCATGTTGTTTTCTGTTTACAACTATATTAATGTGGTTAACGCAGTTGTCATGCTCTAATGCTGGAGTGAATTTGATTTTAGGGTGCTTGAAACTTACTGTCTGTGCAAAGTTATCCATCTCTTCCTAAGTGCCTTTAAAGTGGAGAATTTTATCATGTAGGTATCGTTTGTAATAAATGATATTCTGCTGTAAGTTATCGTATTTCTCAAGAAACTTGTTCTTCAGATCATTTGTGTAATACATTTTATACATTGAAGGATTACTTAGATAAAACAGAGTAGGGGTTTGACAAAAAATGTTGTACAAATAAATAATAACAATAATGATTATAAAACATCCAACATTCCACATAACACCTTCACTTAATGTGTTTTTGCTTCTTTTTTCCTTTCTAGAAATACTTACCCCCAAACTACGCATATCACAATACTAACACCTCTTCCTCTTTCTGAGCTCAATATCTCACTCATTATGGAGGGATGCTGACTCAGTTTTTCAGGATAGCAAATGGGAAGTTGTGGTACAGAAAATGGCCCAGAGATTACCAGTGTGTGTGTGTGTGTGTGTGTGTGTGTGTGTGTGTGTATGTGTGTGTGCGTGTGTGCAGTGGGCGAAGTGTTATGAAACAATGTGTGTATAGTGTGTTTGCAGTGACTAATAGTGACATATGAATTAACAGTGTGGCATTACATTATTTAATAAGTTATCTGTAAAAAAGGTATTGTATACCAGGAGTAAATGTAATGATAGTGTCTAACTAAAAGTCTGTAAATATATGTGTATACGATTTATCTGGTTTTACATTGATCTAAACTTGCAAATACTTTGACATGTCCTATATCCTTGTAAAAAGAGAACTACAGATGAATAATGCTACTACTACTACTATTACTACTACAGTAATGAATATTGCTGCTTAAGCTGCTGCCCAGTGCAAGACCCTTCGGGCATGGATGTATGTGATGTCCTTAGGTTAGTTAGGTTTAAGTAGTTCTAAGTTCTAGGGGACTGATGACCTCATATGTTAAGTCCCATAGTGCTCAG
This sequence comes from Schistocerca nitens, assembly GCF_023898315.1. Taxonomy (NCBI): domain Eukaryota; kingdom Metazoa; phylum Arthropoda; class Insecta; order Orthoptera; family Acrididae; genus Schistocerca; species Schistocerca nitens. The sequence continues at coordinate 583,630,756 of NC_064619.1, read as the reverse complement.
AGCCATTTACGATAAAACAAGAAAGAAACTGATGAGTTATTGCAAAGCGAAGAACGGAAAGGTATAAACGACTAACGAATAAGAAATGAGTCAAGGCTGACCACTTGACACGTTTCGCAGCTTCGTACAATATATTCATTATTCAGTTTCTCTTTCATTGCCTTGACGTCTTTATTAGCAAAAACGATAATTAAAGTTAAATAGGTCATCTAAACTCCAATAAGCAATTTCAAACAATTATTCCATCATCTTTCTGGCGTGTATCTGGGATGTTATCTGTTCTTGTTCCGATATGTCACCTGACAACCTATCAGCTAATCTCAAGGCGAGTCGGCTTGAAAGATTTTTAAATCACCTGTCAGAGTCGTATCTAGACTATCAGGGGTCCCATACACAATACTGTAGAATAATTGCGTGTGCATCAGAGATGTAGTGGACCTGGTAACAAGATAGATATAAGTTGACGCGTCTAACACTGAAATTCAGCAACCACAATGTCAGTGAATTCACAGAGCTTACGAAATATTTGGTTGATTATCATGCATGGCATATGTTGAAATATCGGGGAGTGATGACTTACAATAATAGTTCCTTTGAGAGTGCATATGTGATATGAGTGTTTTTCGTGATTTGTTGAGCTGGCAACCCTCGTATTACTGCCAAGGATTACGTGACCATTTTGGCTGCTCACATCCATACCCTGGGCAAGGTGCCATTGGGATAAGGCTGTAGCTAATCTGTTTTGTCACTGTTTTGCAGAGAGTGTCGCATCTCAAGGTGCCAGCCTCCACTACGGTCCAGGTGTATATAAAGGAAATGCAGCGGAAGGTTAGTGAGTAAAAGAGAAATAGAACTCCAAAGAGGAAACTCATGGCCCAAAGGGCACCAAACAGTGACTGGTTGATCAATCTGAATCCTCGTGCCTATCATCCTCTACGAATTATGTACACCTTGGCTGCGACTCTCACATCATTTAGGGTAGATGAGGAGCGGTGAGATGGCAGGTAGAGTCGGGCGCTACCGTGGCACAGCCCGCCTACTCCTGAACTGTCTTCTCCTCTAGCGGTGAAACAGGCAGTTCCCAGACCTCTTAACGACCAAGTCCGTCTCCTATGGCTCCCGGCGAAGCAGGGATCTCAGCGAGGAAGCCTCTGATACTTTAGTCTACTGATCCTTTTCGATGTGAGCCCTCCAATACTATCATTATGACCTATTTGAGACCGTGTACTTTATTTCACCAATCCGAAACCTGCTAACAGTTTTCTTCTGGAAGGTTCGGCGTCGATTCTTTTGAAAGATTCAGGACGCTGATTTGTCCGGAGTCCTCTTTCCAGCAACCTGAGAGTGTTCCGGCCTACCAAACGGAGTCCCGCCAAAAACTTTCCTCAAATTTGCCTTCTCAGTGTTTATGCTCAAGGGGTCAGCGTCCCGTCGGCACTAGACAAAGAACTCGCTTGTGGAGAAGCCCCACAGTTACTGCACAATACTGAGATTTTGTCGCACGAAACACACCATATGCATGGGTGATCTGTCTTTGAGAGAAATCTCTCTGAAGGACGTAAGCCACCCTCTGCCGCAGTGAATGCGACAGTGGGCGGCCGCTCACAGGTGCTTGGTGCGTGTCCAGTCTGCAGCTTCGCCTGCTGAAGGTAGGTAAATAATTTGCAAGGGCCATATTTTCACGCTTTGATAACCATCAGAACAAATTCACCACCCACTATACAATTAAATGAAATTAAACGAATTCTACAATCATCACACCCTCTCATCGATATCACTGCTCTTTTGCTTATACATCCGTATTTATTAGTTAATTAGACCTATGTTATCGATGTATTAAGTGTGCTGAGTAGAACTGAGAATGAAGCATCAGGCTCTCTACAACCTGATTCGTTTCACATGGTAAAATTTTTGTTCCTCAATGGTAATTGTGGCCGCACAGGACTGGTTTCATGAGTACGAGGATGAATTGTCATATCTCTCCCGAGCATCACAGTCAGCAGATTGCAGTGTAATTGAGGCTTTGTGGTCTACTTAGGAGAGAAGCTTGCGTGATCGGTATTCACTTTCACGATACTTGAAATTGCAATTGTTTGCAAGAATATAATACATAAAATTTCTCCGAAAACGATACAGGATCTGTATCAATCGATTCCGAGAAGACAGGAAGCTGTATTGAAAGTGACCTGTTTTTCTACACCATATTAGGCATGACAGTGTGTTATGTTTATGCACTGAAGAGCCAAAGAGCCTGGTACACGTGCCTAACATTGTGTAGCCTCACCCCCCCCCCCCCCCCCATCCGAGAACACAGAAGTGCCGCAATAGGACGTAGCATGAAGGCGAGTAATGTCTGAAGTAGTGCTGGAGGAAATTGACACCATGAATCCTGCAGGGCTCTCCATAAATTCGTAAGAGAACGAGGAGGTGGGGGTCTCTTCTGAACAGCACGATGCAAGGCATCCCATATACGCTCAATAATGTTCATTTCTGGGGAGTTCGGTGGCCAGGGGAAGCGTTAAAACTCAGAAGAGTGGTCCTGGACCCACTCTGTAGCAATTTTGGCCGTGTGGTGTGTCGCATTGTCCTGCTGGAATTGCCCAAAGCCGTCGAAATTACAATGGACATGAATGGATGCAGATGATCAGATGTGATGCTTACGTATGTGTTCACCTGTCAGAGTCGTATCTAGACGTATCAGGGGTCCCATACCACTCCAAGTGCACAAGCCCCACACCATTACAGAGCCTCCACCAGCGTCAACAGTCCCCTGGTGGTATGCAGGGTTCATGGGTTCATGAGGCTGTCTACATACTCGTACACGTCCATCCGCTCGATACAATTTGAAACGAGACTTGTCCGACCATGCAACACATTTACAGTCATCAATAGTCCAATATCGGTTTTGACGGGCCCAGGCGAGGCGTAATGCTTTGCGTCATGCTGTCATCCAGGATATAAGAGTGGGCTTTCTGTCCGAAAGCCCATGTCGATAATATTTCGTTGAATGATTGCAGGCTGCCTTGCTGATAGCCCAGCATTAAAATCTGCAGTAATTTGCGGAGGGCTTGCACTTCTCTCGCGCTGAACGATTCTCTTCAGTCGTCGTTGGATCGCTTCTTGCAGGATCATGTTCCGGCCGCAGCGATGTAGGAGATTTGATGTTTCACCGGATTCCTGATATTTACGGTGCACTTGTGAAATGGTCGTGCGGGAAAATGTCTACTTCATCGTTACCTGCGTCGACTTTAACACTTAAATCTTGATAGTCTGGCATTGTAGCAGCAGTAACCGAAACACAGAACCGTCAACAGACTTCTGGCCGGCAGCGGTGGCCGAGCGGTTCTAGGCGCTTCAGTCCGGAACCACGCACTGCTACGGTCGCGGGTTCGAATCCTGCCTCGAGCATGGCTGTATGTGATGTCCTTAGGTTAGTTAGGTTTTAGTAGTTCTAAGTTCTAGGGGACTGATGACCTCAGATGTTAAATCCCATAGTGCTCAGAGCCATTTTTCAACAGACTTCTACCTAAATGTTCACATAAAGTGAAGCAATGTCCTTTCTTATTAAAAGAAAACATTTAAATTACGAATATTTACATGTAATTCCCAAAAAATTATATGTCGGTAACAGGTGCCATCCATCCTGCATTTTCGGTGTTCAATGTGCAACATCGAGCGAATTTCAAGAATCGTGGCCTCGTCGTTGTTTGGTCATGGTGTGGGACTACGAAGCGGGAGATCCGTGTTCAAATCTTCCTCGTGACTATTTTTTTTTTTTTAGAAAATTTAGAACTTTCCATCTGGTTATTGATGTGTCTGTTTTCCTTCTGTAGTCTTGGTAATTGCCATACTACACACTAATTATAGAACATAAGCCGTGTGGCGAAAGTATATTACCGTCGCAAGAACATGTTCTGAATAGTGAGTGCAGGCGAGATGTCGCATAGACCTCTCACAGAAAAGAAAACAACAAATAAACGGGTGTGAATTTGTTCCAACAAAGAGTCAACTGCATCAGGCAGTTGTATTATATAGGCATAGCCGACCGCAGCGTCATATTCTGCCTGTTTACAAATCTCTGTCTTTGAATACGCATGCCTATACCAGTATCTTTGACCTTCGAATAACATGAAATTCCATTAGAAACAATACAGAAACGGTCCAAATTGCGGCACATCAGTGTACAAAGGGTATTTCCAGTGTCCCTTGTCAGCAGATAAAGCAGAGGAGACAGCGGAAAGGGACGGAGAGAGAAAGCTTACCCACAGGCTGAAAATGAAAGCTTTCTTGGCTAATAAGAAAGAGAAGACAGAAAGAGAAGACAGAAAAAGAAGCATCGTGGTTCTCAGTGGGCTTAAAGGAATATATGAAGGAGGAACTCAATATAAGAGCTATTCAGGAAGATGATCATATAAAAGATCTTATGCTGAGGTGACAAGAGTCCTAATATCGTATCAGATCTCTCTCTCTGCCCCTCCTAGTGCATCGACTCGGCGTGGCATGGACTCAACAAGTCGTTGTAAGCCCCTGAAGAATTACTGAGCCATATGGCCATCCCGTAATTGCGAAGATGTTACCTGTATAGGATTTTTCGCACGAACTAACCTCACGATTATGTCCCATAAATGTTCGATGAGATTCGTGTCGTGCGATCGGGGTGGTGGCAAATCATTTTTTCGAATTTCCCAGAATGTTCTTCTAACCAATCACCAACAGTTGTGGACTCGTGACATGGATCAATCCCATCCACAAAAATCCCCTCTTTGTTTGGGAACTTAAAGTCTATCAATGGCTACAAATTGTCTCCAAGGAGCCAAATATAACTGAGGACCAAGTCCACTACATTTAACACAGCCCAAATCATTATGGAGCCGTCACCCGATTCCAAAATGCCTTTTTGACAACTTGGGTCCACGGCTTCGTGGGTTCTGCGCCACATTTGAACCCTACCATCAGCTCCTACCAACTGAAATCGGGACCCATCACCACCAGGCCACGGTTTTCCAGTCGCTTAGAGTCCAACCGATAAGGTTACGGGCCTAAAAGAGGCGCTGAGGGCGATGTCGTGCTGTTAACGAAGGCACTCGCGTCAGTCGTCTGCTGCCATAGCCTATTAACGCCTAGTTTCGCCGCAGTGTCCTTGCGGATACGTTCACCGTACGTCCCACATTCATTTCTGCGGTTATTTCATGCAGCGTCGCTTACCTGTTAACACTAACAACTCTAGGTTGCTCTCAATCGTGAAGGCCATCGGGCACAATGTTGTCTGTGGTGAGAGGTATTGTCTGAAATTTGGTATTCTTGGAGCTCTCTTGGTAGCCTGTATATGGGAATATTGAATTTGACTTCCGAAATGGAATGTCCCACGCCTCTAGCTGCAATTACCATTTCGCGTTCAGGGTCTGTTAAAATCTCTCGTACTGCAGTAATCACGTCGGGATTTTCACATGAATCACCTGAGCACAAACGACCGCTCCGCCAGTTCACTGTCCTTTTATACGGTGTGTACGCGACCTTTATTGGTATATGTACATTACTGGCCTTTAAAATTGCTACACCAAGAAGAAATGCAGATGATGAACGGGTATTCATTGGGCAAATATATAATACTAGAACTGACACGTGATTGCATTTTCACTCAATTTGGGTGCATAGATCCTGAGAAGATAGTACTCAGAACAACCACCTCGGGCCGTAATAACGCTCTTGATACGCCTGAGCATTGAGCCAAACGGAGATTGGATGACGTGTACAGGTACAAAATGGTTCAAATGGCTCTGAGCACTATGGGACTCAACATCTTAGGTCATAAGTCCCCTAGAACTTAGAACTACTTAAACCTAACTAACCTAAGGACATCACACACACCCATGCCCGAGGCAGGATTCGAACCTGCGACCGTAGCAGTCCCGCGGTTCCGGACTGCAGCGCCAGAACCGCTAGACCAACGCGGCCGGCCGTACAGGTACAGCTGCCCATGCAGCTTCAACACGATATCACAGTTCATCAATAGTAGTGACTGGCGTACTGTGACGAGCCAGTTTCTCGGCCACCATTGACCAGACGTTTCCAGTTGGTGAGAGATCTGGAGAATGTGCTGGCCAGGGCAGCAGTCCAGAAAGCCCCGTACAGGACCTGTAACATGCGGTCGTGCATTATCCTGCTTAAATGTAGGGTTTCGCAAGGATCAAATGAAGGGTAGAGCCACGGGTCGTAACAAATCTGAAATGTAATGTCCACTGTTGAAAGTGCCGTCAGTGCGAACAAGAGGCGACCGAGACGTGTAACCAATGGCACTCCATACCATCACGCCGGGTGATACGCCAGTATGGCGATGACGCATACACGCTTCCAATGTTCGTTCACCGCGATGTCGCCAAACACGGATGCGACCATCGTGATGATGTAAACAGAACCTGGATTCATCCGAAAAATGAAGTTTTGCCATTCGTGCACCCAGGTTCGTCGTTGAGTACACCATCTCAGGCGCTCCTATTTGTGATGCAGCGTCAAGGGTAACCGCAGCCATGGTCCCCGAGCTGATAGTCCATGCTGCTGTGAACGTCGTCGAACTGTTCATGCAGATGGTTGTTGTCTTACAAACGTCCCCATCTGTTGACTCAGGGATCGAGACGTGGTACCGCGATCCGCTACAGCTATGCGGATAAGACGCCTGTCATCTCGACTGTTAGTGATACGAGACCGTTGGGATCCAGCACGGCGTTCCATATTACCTTCCTGAGCCCACCGATTCCATATTCTGCAAACAATCATTGGATCTCGACCAACGCGAGCAGCAATGTCGCGATACGATGAATCGCAATCGCGATAGGCTACAATCCGACCTTTATCAAAGTCGGAAACGTGATGGTACGCATTTCTCCTCCTTACACGAGGCATCACAACAACGTTTCAGCAGGCAACGCCGGTCAACTGCTGTTTGTGTGTGAGAAATCGATTGGAAACTTTCGTCATGTCAGCACGTTGTAGGTGTCGCCACCGGCGCCAACCTTGTGTGAATGCTCTGAAAGGCTAATCATTTGCATATGACAGCATCTACTTCCTGTCGGTTAAATTTCTCGTCTGTAACACGTCATCTTCGTGGTGTAGCAATTTTAATGGCCAGTAGTGTACATATCGTTGTCCCATGACTTTTGTGTGACTTACGGTAAATAAAATTCTCCTCTGCCACAAAGTGCTTTAGACAAGCATGTTTTACTGCCTTGCGAAATGGTCAGACAAGAGAGATGTGAAAAAAAAAAAACGATAATCTGAGTGATATCAGCGCAGTGCCACTTGATCTGTACCGGACGGAGATAAGGCTGTGAGTGGTGTCATCATTTTCTCGGCCAGCAGGAGTATAAAGAGGGCCGGAGGCAGGAGGCGTGCACCACAAGCGAGAATGTCGCGCCACGCCACAGTGACCTGGTGCCCGTGTCTGTGGCTGCTGCTGCTGTCGGCGGCTGCGGCGTGGCCGTCCGCGGTCTGGCAACGGACCGGCGCCCACGAGCGCATCGTCGGCGGCCACGAGGCCAGCATCGCCGACTACCCCTGGCAGCTGGCCTTCGAATTCAGCGGCGACCAGGAGTGCGGCGCGTCGCTCATCGGCCCCTCCTGGGCGCTGAGCGCCGGCCACTGCGTCGAGGACGTCGGAGTCGTCTACATGGCGCTGCGCGCGGGCTCCTCCGTCCGTGGTAGCGGCGGCACAGTGATAAAGGCGGCAGCCGTCTTTCTGCACCAGCTATACGATAGCCGCACCTCCGACTACGACATCGCAGTCGTACAGGTTAGTGAAGTTTACTTTATTACCAGCTCAGTACCTGGCGTTGCACCAGCAGTCAAGCTCCTCTTTTCCCCCTCTCTGCCCATCTCGTCCTCCCCCTCTCTCTGTCCATCTCCTCCTATCCCCTCTCTCTGGTAACCTCCTCCATCCCCCGCTCTCCGTCAATCCCCTCTTATTCCTCCCTCAGTCCATCTGCTCCTCCTTCTCTCTCTGTCCTCCTCTTCCTCTTTCGCCTCTGTGTGCATCTTCGCTTCTTCCTTTCTCTGACTATCTCCTCTCCCCCTCTCTCTGTCCATCTCCTCCTATCCCCTCTGCCCGCATCTCGTGGTCGTGCGGTAGCGTTCTCGCTTCCCACGCCCGGGTTCCCGGGTTCGATTCCCGGCGGGGTCAGGGATTTTCTCTGCCTCGTGATGGCTGGGTGTTGTGTGCTGTCCTTAGGTTAGTTAGGTTTAAGTAGTTCTAAGTTCTAGGGGACTTATGACCACAGCAGTTGAGTCCCATAGTGCTCAGAGCCATTTGAACCATTTGAATCCTATCCCCTCTCTCTGGCCACCTCCTCCATCACTCTCTGTCCATCCTCTCCTATTCCTCCCTCAATCCATCTGCTCCTCCCTCTCTCTCCCTGTGCACCTCCTCCTCCTTCGTCTCTTTGTCCATTTTCGCTTCTCCTTTCTCTCTCTCTTCTCCCCCTCTCCCTGCCTGTCTCCACTCTTCCCATTGTCTGTCCATCTCTTCTAAACCCTGTCTCCATCCAACTTCTACCCTTCTGTTCTCTGTCCATATCCGCCTCCCCATTTCATCTCTTTCTCTTTACTTTCTGTGCCCATTTCTCTGTCCACCCCTTCCTCCGACTGTCTCCTCCTTCCCCCTCACTGTCTGCCCATCTCCTCCTTCTTTTTCTCTCCCCACATTATCACCCCCGCCCCAATTGGAGGGTGCTGGTTCCTAGCCACACATTACTTCTTTCCTGGTAGTAAATAATAGGTGTACAAAGTTTGGTTGAAATTGATCCATAAGTTTGGGATGATCTTTTTACCTGCTGGTTTGCCCGTGTACGCACGTTTTACATGTACACTGAAGAAAAAATAGTCGCAACACCAAGAAATAATTAATGTAGAGTGATGAAATTTCGATCATAAATCTGTCTAGGTAACATATTCAAGTAATTAACATTGCAAGATCACAGCTTAAATCAAGCTCGCTGTAAGCTACTGCAAATGTGAAATGCTTGTACATTAATAGGTGGTGTAACCGCCTGAATGTTCAACGCAAGCATGCAGAAGTGGATAGATTGTGTTGTACAAGTGCCGGATGTTAGTGTGTGGGATGAAGTTCCATGCCTGTTGCACTTGGTCGGTCGATGATGATGATGATGATGATGTCTGATTTGTGGGGCGCTCAACTGCGCGGTCATCAGTCATCGGTCGATACAAGGACGATTAATGCTGTTGGTGGATGACGCTGGAGTTGTCGTCTGATGATGTCCCATATGTGCTCGATGGTGACAGATCTTCTGGTCGAACTGGATAAGGGAACATCTCGACACCCTGTAGAGCGTGTTGGGTCACAACAGCTGTATGTGCGCGAGAGTCATCTTTTTGGAAAATACCTCCTGCAATGGAAGCTCAGCAGTTCGAATCACAAGACTGACGTACAAATTTGCAGTCAGGGTGCATAGGATGGCCACGACATTGCTCCTGCCATCAAATTAAATAGCATCCCAGACCATAACTCCAGTGTATCTAGCACGCAGACAACTTGGTAGCTGGCCCTCAACTGGCCTCCTTAACCAACACTCGGTCATCACCGTCACCGAGGAAGAACCTCCAGCATGCCCTCCAACGAACTTTCGCTTCTCACCACTGATACTACAAATGGCGGTGGTTTGGAACCGGTGGAATGCACGCTGCAGGGATATCGGCTCGGATCTGTGCTTGAAGTAACCGATTTATAACAGTACATTGTCTCAGTCGCTTGGTGTAGTGGCAATGATTCTAGACTGTTGCTTGGAGGTTTGTGGGTTCAAAACTCACCTGAACTGAGAAATTCTAAATTCCATGTGCGTTTCGCATACACTGTAGAAGTATCCCCAACTGACAAGAATCATTGTTCTGGAATGTTCTGTAGGTGTATATAGACCGTATGTGTTCTAGCCGGAGGCAGTTCGCTCCGCGCTCTTGTATGTGCAAGTGCTGAATAAACCTTCCATAAGTGAAGTTAGTGCTCGTCATTCGTCTACTTACACCTTCTTCTATGTGACATTATTGTGGTGGAGGCGCTGGGCGTTGGAACTTGTGATACTTCACATATCGACGACACAGTGGCTCCCATCAGGATGTGAAAGAACAATTTAAAGTAGTTGATGGATTACTTTACAAGAAAAACTTTGATCCGTTTGTAAAGAGGTGGCTACCAGTGATTCCTAAACACATGCGCTTAGATGTTCTACAGAAATTCCATGACACGCCTGAGGACGGACATTCAGGATTTTTTAAGACATATGATGGGATCCGCAAGAGATTTTTCTGGCCAGGTTTATTTAGGAGTGTCCGGCACTATGTGTCGCATTGTCGAGAGTGTCAGAGGAGGAAGGCAGTTCCTCAGAAACCACCTGGCCAACTCATACCAATTCCACCAGCCGAAACGCCTTTCCAGAGTGTTGGGATTGACCTCCTCGGACGATTGCCAACGTCTGCTAGTGGCAATAGATGGATTATTGTTTGTCCTTATTATCTGATGCGATATGCCATTACAAAAGCCGTGAAAACAGCCGAAGCATTCGAGGTAGCCAAATTCATCGTATAAGATATTGCATTAAAACACGGTACAAAAAAATCGTTAATTACGGATCGACGGAAAGTTTTCAATCGAATTTTGTGACAGAGATAAACTGTCGGTGCAACATTACTCAACACATCCGCAAACTAACGGGCTTACTGAACGCCTTAATAAGACCTTGGCCGACATGTTATCGTCAATGTTGAGCAGAGCAACTGGGATGAGGTGCTACTTTCGTGACGTTTGCCTACAACACCACCAAACAAGACACCTCAGGATTTACGCCATTTTTCCTGGTGCATGGGCGTGAGGCGACGACGACGACGATGGACTCTGTGTTTTCGTTACATCCTGATGACGTGAACGACAACTACATCGGTCAGGTGTTAACCAGAGCTGAGGAAGCTCGGCAGTTAGCTCGACTCCGCACGCTGCAGACTCAAGAAATCGATCGCCGAAGGTATGACGCGAGCCACCGCCCTGTCGTCTACCAACCTGGATCTTCACTCCTGTTCGGAAGGTTGGTCTCTCTGAGAAGCTCCTCAGGCGATACTTTGTACCTTATAAGGTTCTAAGACAGTTGTCTGATGTTGCTTATGAAGTTGAACATTTCGACCCCGGCACTAGACGACGAAAGATCAGAGATACGGTCCACGTCCTTCGAATGAAGCCCTATAAGGATCCTGCAACCCAGGGTAAATTCGAAGCTCCAGTGACAGGCAACAAGCGGAAAGGGGACGAAGAACGTAGCGGCAAGGGAAGTTCTAACAAGATCACCGCCAGGGCGAACATCGGTCATCGGGAGTCAGAGTATGCAGGACCGATGACTCGTCCCCGGACTAGGAGGACCTAACACCGAGACGCTGTTCTCTTAATGAGGGAGCAATGTCGCAGAAGAAGCCGATCAGCGCAGTAGCCGAAGTCGCCGGCACGGTAGCTCAGCGTATTCGGTCAGGGAGCTGGCTGGCCTATGTAACAAAAAACTGAGTGGAAGGATCAAGAAAAGAACTTTAACGGATGTCACGTGAAGTCCGCAACGACGAAACCTAACGATCAACAACGAGCAAAAATGTAAAAAAAAATAGTGTAGTGGTTATGATACTAGACTGTTGCATGGAGGGTCTTGAGTTGAAAACTCACCTGAACAGAAGAATTTCAATTTCTGTGTTCGGTTCGAGTACACTCTAGAAGTACCCACAAATGAGAAGAATAATTTTACTGGAATGTTCTGTAGCTGTATATATACCGTATGTGTTCTAGCCGGAGGCAGTTCACTCCACACTCATGTATGTGCAAGTGCTGAATAAACCTTCATCAAGTGAAGTTAGTGTTCGTCATTCATCTACTTGTACCATCTGCTGCATGACAATACTGTGTCACTGCGGTGCCAGCTAATGCTCACATTGCTGCTGCAGATGCACTATGATGCGCCAGAGCCACACGCCGGACACGATGGTCTTCCCTCTCGCTAGTGCCACGTGGTCGTCCAGAGTCCAATCTTCTTGTGAGCGTACATTCTCGTTACCGTCGCTGCCAGCAATCATGTACAGCGGTAAAATTCTTGGCACGCCTTTCTGCGATATGGCAGAAGGAACATCCAGCTTCTCATACTCCTATTACACGACCTCATTCAAACTCAGTGGGTTCTTGATAATGGCGTCTTCGTCGCCTGATAAGTAAATTTGATCACCAGTAACTCACCACATCGTATCTCGAAGGTAACTAACGCTCACGAACATTGCACCGAGTTCTTACATAAAACCTGACTTGCATCCTCATAGTGTAGCTACTAGAGCCACTCTTACGTGACTGGCGCTAAATTTGAACGGACATCATTTTTCCGATGTAGAAACCTGCCTACCAACTTTCGTTTGTGTCGCGAAACTCCTCGATATTTCGATTATTTTTTGTGTCATTGTATTTATTCTAGTCTTATATAATTCCAGTTTCTCTTTCTTTCTCTCTCTGTTCACCTCCACCATCACCCACTCTGTCCACTTCCTCCTGCCCATCTCTCTGTCCATCAGCTCCTCCCCACTCTCTTTCTCCATCTTCTCCTCCCCAAGTTTCCGTACATCTTGTCGTCTTTGCTTGCCCAATCCATCTTGTCTACCCCTTTCGCTGTCCATATTGACCTCTTCTCTCTCTCTGACCGTATTTTCCGCCCTGTGCTTCTGTCATCTTCTCCCACTTCCTTTTTCTGGTCATCTCTGCCTCCTCTCTCTCTCTCTCTCTCTCTCTCTCTCTCTCTCTCTCTCTCTCTCTCCACCTCCTACTCTTAGCCTCCTGTATCCATTTCTCCCTGACCATCTGTCTTTCTAACTCTTTCTTCACCCTACATGAGTCCATCTCTCCTTCCCCCTCTTCGTCTGCCCGTCCCCTCCTTTTCCTTCTGCTCTCTCCACGTCATCACACCCACCCCAAAAGGAGGTTACTGGTTCTTACCTCTCACACTATTTCTTTTTAGAGAGTAAATAGTAAGTGTACAAAGTTTGGTGGAAATCAACCCATGAGCTTTTTATCTGCGACTTTGCCAGTATGTACACACTTCACATACAGGGAGACTCTTGTTAACGTTTAGAAAACCCCAAAGCGACGTAGATGACGCTGGGACAGGTAATTTAATACAAGACACATGGAGCCGCAAATGTCGGGAAGTACCTCAAAAATGGATGAGAAATGTCGATCATGTGGTGTCACCATATAACATACTCCGCCACGCGAGCATCTGTAGGGATTGGGCGTGAAGGGATGACTGAGCGACGCAGTACTTGCATTCGAACACTTTAGTAAATGTGATCTGTTGCAACCGTAGAAGTTACCAAATTATTGTCCTCCCTGTAACTTAGTAAAAGCTGTTCTTATTTTGTGTATCTTTCCTTTTGTCAGTTCCATAGTGCTCAGATCCGTTTGAACCATATGAATTCACATTGGGTCTAAGGTCTGGGAAGATGAGAACAGCTGCAAGAGATTGTTTTTGACCCTAAGACTCTTCGTACTGCATCTAAGTGATGCCATTTGTCAGTGGATGGGACAGTGTCTGGTCAGTGTCGTGTTGTTCTGATCGAGAAGTTAATTTTATATTCCTATAGCGGCGTAAGGTGATGGGATAATACAAAATAATGGCAAATTGTCGCTTACACTGTTTGTGTTCGATTTACAGGTGAACGGATCCTTCACGCTGGGTCCAAATGTACAGCTAGTGGGACTCCCGGCTGAGGGCTACGACCCTCCGAGTGGGCTGCCTGTGACGGTCAGTGGGTGGGGTTACCAGCACAGCGGCAACGGCCCGTCCATTACACTGCAGGCGGTAGACATCAACGTGGTGGACCGTGAGACATGCCGCAAAGTGTTCGTCGCTGTGAATTCCGTGACGGAACGCATGATCTGCTCTGGGGATTTCACCCATGGAGTATGCTACGGTGACTCTGGTGGGGCACTGGTCAACAACGGTACGCAGGTGGGCATCGTCTCGTGGGGGCTCACCTACTGCGAAGTCGGCATCTCCGTCCAAACCAATGTCGGCAATCTGAGGGCCTGGATCCGAGACACCGCCGGCATCTAGACTTCACCCGCTCTCCTCAGTGGATACAACGGTTTAAGTCAACAGCAGATACTATCATCCACGCATCCTTGTTAAATAAACATACGTATTTTACCGAATGCTTATATGGTGTCCTCTAAATACACTGTGGGTCATTAAAATCGCAAGACCATGAAGTACAGCAAATGACGAAATTTTGGAGATGTCTTGTGAGGAAATTATGGAGAGGCCCTGGGAGGGAATTTTGGAGATGTCGTGGGAGAGTTGCCGTATCCGGCAGCAATAATTTCTCTAACCTAGGATGGTGCTTATGGCTTTTCCATGGTTCTGCCGAACGATTAGGTAGAAAAACATACAACTACCGTTTCACCAATTCATTATGACAAATAGGTGTAGTCTGAAAAAGATATGAATGCGGCAACTGTTAAAGCCTTTTAAAAATTACTACCACAAGGAAATCTTTCTTTTAGTTTTAAGAAATAGCGTCAATGAATTGACAACTGGTATGTTAACTGACACATTCCGCTTGCTAATTCCGCAAAACAGCCAACTTCAAAACGTTTTACATTTAAAACAAACAACAACTGATAGGTAAGACACACATACCACATCATGAGCATTTAACAGTGAACACAAATCCTCCAGTTCGATACCAAACTGATGCATGCTAATGCCATGATATTCATGCCTCCACCATTAGAAATATTTTTGCTAGTAATAAGCTGACAGGCCGGCCGGAGTGGGCGAGTGGTTCTAGGTGCTACAGTCTGGAACCGTGCGACCGCTACGGTCGCAGGTTCGAATCCTGCCTCGGGCATGGATGTGTATGATGTCCCTACGTTAGTTAGGTTTAAGTAGTTCTAAGTTCAAGGGGACTGATGACCTCAGAAGTTAAGTCCCATAGTGCTCAGAGCCAATAAGCTGACACCAGTCAAAATATTTTCTTTTTTCTTCAGATCCAATGTGTTTCGGAGCTACAACTTTAAAATGTTTAAAACCTGAAAGTCTAATTGGAAAAATGCTTCTAGTTTTGAGAAATGACAGTAACAACATTGCCAGTTGGTTGTTAACCAGCATCTGCTACTAGTTGGCTCAGCAAAATCGACAACCTAAATATCAGTTTTTCTTTTAAGTTAAACACAAATACGTAGTTCAACCAGTTAGTTTTTTGTCAGGTAACCGATAGTATTTCTTTGCCGCAGCTAAGATAGCACACAGTACAATCTCCATTTCAGAACTAAACAAGTTATAAACACATTACAGACAAGATCAACGAAGGACAGTTACTAACAATATTAGGCAATTTAACCAGACCACTGCAATTTTTCTTTTCTGTTGCTAAGTCTAGCTGGGCTGCCGGCCCTCAGGTGCTGCTTATATGTGATTTCGGCAGGGACCATACTTGCTCATACACTCAGACAATAAATGGAGTGCTCCGAGGATTCTTGGAAGGCAGTTATCGTTGTAACTGCCCTGAATCCACATGGAGCAGCATAGTCACCAACAGCTGGCACCCATCCCGGCCAACGATTATCAAGTTAATCCCTGCTGCACATCCCATCGGCCATCCATTCCAGGGACCACATAAATCACGTTCTCTCCACACTCAAGTTAGGCAACATTTTCCTCAAGGAACTAACACTGCCTACATCGGCACACTCACCCTACACTCAAGATGGGCAAACATCTTCCTTAAGGAACTCGTAGTGCCAACGCTGGCACACTAATTCCACACTCAAGCTGGACGAATTCATCTCAAAAGCAGTCACAGTGCCAAAATTGGCACACTAGCTGGCCATCGATTCGAACTGAACTCAGACGATGGCTTCTTCAACATTGTCCCAAAATTCATCAATTGTATTGGCTGGTAAGTGATGACTTGCCAGTCTTTTGGCAGCCTGTGACTACGTATATCAGTGGGTGAGAGATTTAGAGAACATGGCCAAGGCAACAGTCAAAGCTGCAAGTATTGTGGTCGGTCAGGACAACAAGGGCAACATGTACTCTTACTTTGCCTTGTTGAAAAATAATGTCACAGAGGACCAGGAGATAGGGCCGGCCACTGGCCGTGGTGATAATGTTGTGCAATCTATGGCATCTCATACCATTTCGTCAAGTGATGAGCTCTACAGATCGTGTCGAAGGCGGTCTTCCTACATTCACACTTCATGGAACTTCAACACATGGATGCATCCATCATGATGCTGTACATTGAGTGAGAATTCGTCTGAAAAGACGACTTGGTACCATTTATGTGTGGAGTTTTATCGTTGGGTGCACCACTGTCAACAGTTACGAGAAGTTGTGACAACGATCTTCATATCGACTGTCCTCGATGATTCAGACGTAGGTGCCCTGTCTGGTGGGATACTTGTACTACTACATACAAAGTACGTACCCTATTTCTGACTCAAGGTAAGTAAGTGGGTCTACAATCCTGCACAGCCAAGCAACCAATACTTCTGTCGTATGGGGTCGTTGACATCCTTCATGGCACTGAGTATGGCCCTTCTGCTCCGATAGATTCCATATTAGCACCATAATCGTGGGATCCAGGCCCATGCTCTCAGCATAACGTGGAACAATGAACCACACTCTCGATAGGCTATCTTACTGCCACTGTCGAATTCAACCATGTGCTGGTAGAAGTTTTATTCTTCTTTCACCAGACACAACAACCGACGCTCAAATGCTATTTCTGCGTGAGAAACCACCTGCATAACCTTGCCTTACATACAGAATGAAGATGACGTTACTCTAATGCACTTTGTGTGATTGTGATGAAATAATAATCATTTTCATATCCAAGCATGTAGTACACTACAAGCCAGTTTGGGGTTTATTGCATGTGGCCTTCATTGTGGTGAAATTTTGATGACCACTGGTGTATGTCCAGCACTCTCGTTTCTATACATCATTCACTTATCGAACAGTAGCACGAGTCCCACCAGATGAAGCCTAAGGAGCGGATGCTTTTTACGAGCGAAACATTGTTAACCATTTTTACTTTGAGCAATATGAGAGCTGTTATTCCTTCTTGTTGGTTGTTTCTTCTACAGGTGTTAAACACATCATACCACATCATGAGCATTTAACAGTGAACACAAATCCTCCAGTTCTATAACAAACTGATGCATGCTAATGCCATGATGTTCATGCCTCCACCATTAGAAATATTTTTGCTAGTAATAAGCTGACAGGCCGGCCGGAGTGGGCGAGTGGTTCTAGGCGCTACAGTCTGGAACCGTGCGACCGCTACGGTCGCAGGTTTGAATTCTGCCTCGGGCATGGATGTGTAGATGTCCTTACGTTAGTTAGGTTTAAGTAGTTCTAAGTTCAAGGGGACTGATGACGTCAGATGTTAAGTCCCATAGTGCCCAGAGCCAATAAGCTGACACCAGTCAAAATATTTTCTTTTTTCTTCAGATCCAATGTGTTTCGGAGCTACAACTTTATTTTCAAAGACTACATTATGGTTCTGGGCGTTACACCTGCTTCAGTTAACATTTCAGCACGTAAAAATCAAATGTTGGTTTTATAAGAAAAGAGACTGAGATGAGATTAAGGAACAAATGAAGTATTATGAGGATGACTTTCACTTCGAATACTCTAAGATGTTGAAGGCTGAAATACATTATTTAGGTGAAACGTTTCAATCTGTGAGTCTAGATTGTGAGCTCACCGTAGTTGGGTTTCGACCCTTTCAACGATATAGGGTCGATACATTAACAACTACAACCATCGCGGGTTACCACAACGAGTGATTTAGCATCCCCTGTTGCAACAACAAATTTCAGTGCCGCTGAGATTTATACTCGCTGTAGTGTATCAATCAAAAGGTGTAATTAAATGAATCGACAGGTGAGTCGGATTTATCATCTGCGTTTCCGTTTCCAGAGGAATCTGCTAAGTGCCACAAATTTTGCCAAATAGTAATCCGAAAGTTGGAAGTCTCGTTCAAGAGTGAAACGCTGATGAAAGCTATAAGTTTATTTCAGCTTCATGCCACAATTACCTTGCAATAATTTCAGAACCAGTTTCATCATGGGATACAAAAAAATTCTCTTGGAACATCTTCCATACATGTCCAATTAATTTTTCCTTTACGATCATCTTATAATTATTACTGTCTACAAAAGGTGGAATCCTCGTCTGAGATTGAGGGATGATGTCTCATTAGCATTACAGACCTAATGGGAATCATTTTCGTATACATAAATACAAGAAATAAGATAAAATCAAATCTAATTACTCTGATGTGTCATCTCTTCTTTTACAAACATCATATGCATGTTAGCGAACTGTACACCTCTAATTTTTGGTCACATTTAGTTTTTCACCTACAGACATGTAAGTCATACGTTTGGGTTCATGATCAAGCAATTGTTAGTTCATGACAACCGAAGACGTGAAATGTAAAAGTCTACTGTGGTGAAATGTCAGTGAACGTTGTATGAGGTGGTGGTGGTGGTGGTGGTGCAACATCGTGGGAGAATTTGACAGAGTTGAAGGAGGGGGAGCGTTTAATGGAGAGGGGAAGGTGTATTCATGTGTCCGAAAGGGAGAAGAGAATTACGTCCGAGAAGAGAATTACGTCCAGTCATCCTTGTGAGGATACTCTATTGAAAGACTGTCATTGCTGAATGTAGACGGTAGTCAGTTTCATTCACTGTTTTTGTTCATTCGGCGTGTTACTGGGATGGAAAACGTGTTGCCTGTGTACTATTAGTGCCTGTAGTAAGTTAAGTTTTATGTTTGTGGATTTCCAGTGGCACAGTGTGAGATGTTTAGTGATGTCTGCTAGATTTTGTGTTCTATCATTTCTACTTCTCTCGCATGGTCTCATCAAAACATTTGCTAATAAGACGTTTGGTTATAACTAATAATTTCGCCACGAGTACGCAGCGTTGTTAGGATGTGGATAACCGTCTGCAAAGCTGATTTCAACAACAATTGTAGCAAAAATTTATACATACAACAACACATTAATTGCGTTTTCTCCGGGTGGAGGATTAAGGAGAGTCCCTACCTTTAGACATGTACTGCGGTATTTTTAACTGCTTACAGATCTGACCACCAAGTCTACATGGTCTTCATAAAATACATATGGATGGCGCTACACTCAGACTATCGTAAGTGTCATTGGTTATCCAGGAACCAGTAACGGTTAGACTGTGAATTTTTTGAGTACACCAAGACAATGAATAATTATCTTGAATAGCAAAATGCCGAAATGAAACAGAAGCCTAATGATCTCAAACGGCAAAGGAGAAAATCTGAAACACAAACATAAAAGCAGATTATGTTGAGAGGGGAATCAAGTTAAAGAATGTGTACACGAATTCCGGGAAGGGTTAGAAAATTCGCGGAAGGGACTGACTGGTACGTTCAAGAAAAAACAAACTGAATCACATAACAAAGTTATGACAGAACAATCCAAGCTCAACTCAGAAGTGAATGGGTTGAACTCTAAGCAAGTCAAAGATCATTGCACAGTAAAATCGCAGTCCATCAGGTGGCAGGAAAAACAAACGAGCACAGCACGGACATCGCCTTAGCCAAAAGTCGCTGTGCACAGCGTGAAAACTCACTAATTAATATGGCAGCTGACTAAATTTGAACATAGACAACAACCCACTTTATGCGAATGGATGCTAAAAGGAAAATCAGTACTACAGTACAAGAAAGATCTTGCAGCATGCTGAGTTTAACACCGAACATAACTGATGTTACTGTCTGTAGACTCAAGAGATTTGAGTTCAAATTAACTCAAAGCCAGCATTCAGTCGCCTTTATCCGCCAATTCAAGCATGCTTTCTCGGCATTGCAATCCGAGAACACTAGGTGTGTATCAATCTGTAAGACAATGACGGACGTGAGGCATAAGAGTAGCTGACAGTTGCTGAAATTTTGGTCTGTCGAACAATAATGAGCAGTGAAGTCAAACTTATTGACTCCGTCGCAGTACTACCGTAGTTACAGTACTATTCGGGAATTTTTGCAGAGGTACTGGTACCGCAACATGTGTATGTATGAGTCTGTCAAAGACAAGGACCTAATGATCTGATACAGCGACAGTCATTGACTGTTCGCGAGAGACTGTTGCTAACAAGATGCAAAGGCGTCAAACACGTATTTCTTATTGTCGATCGAACTGATGCTCTCGAGTCCAGAAGAAGACGGTCTAGCTTGGACGCTAGAAACTGAGACAATGAAGCGCCCTGAAATGAAAATCGTGAAGAAAGGATCGTCAGGAAACTGATTCAGTAGAATGATCACAGCGAACCAAGAGGGTAATTCACTATACGGAAGGAGTAGAAATATCGTACGAAGCGAGTTTCAGAGGAATGACGACTGTGAGATTTACGATCAATTGTCACAATGTAGGAGAAATAGTGAGACAGTTTCACACAAGGATTTGTAGGAAAATTGATTCTATTTTCGGTTACGGCCGTCCCCAAAAATTAATGTACGGTAATAAAGTCATATATAGCATTCCAAACCATACACGTAAACAACGGATAAGCCATAATGAAAGGCATGTTATGGGAAGACGAACAGTGTACTTAGACTCCAATTAAACCGATTGCTACAGCAGGAGTATCAGAGCTAACGTTGACATTACATTGGATTCTGGCTGCGTAATTACAAAAACATTATTTAAAGAGCTTAATGATTCAGTAAATACACTGAGAAGTGTCTCGTTTTGTGGCAAAGTATGTGGGGCACTTCCACTGAACTTCTGCCCCGCAATGTTCTATGACACCGAACCACCTAAGATAACACTATTGTGAAATTAAACGTATTGAGATGTATCCGCGCAAATGACTATATGGATCCCTAGTAGTGAAACTGACGTAGATACAATGTATAATGCTCAAAATAAAAAACCTGCTCTTATTTCCCTCGAAAATGAATCAAGTTAATAAATGGCCAAGGAATGGTCTGACTAGAAGTAAAGGATGGCATTGAAGATAACGACCTCCTATTGCCAGGCGTAGGGCAGCAGCCCGACGTGGCATGGACTCAACAAGCCATTGGAAGTCCTCTGCAGAAACACAGGGCCATGCTGCCTCTACAGCTGCCCATAGTTGCGAAAGTGTTGCCAGTGCAGGATTTTGTGCTCAAACTAACCTCTCGATTATGTCTCCTTAACTGTTCCATGAAAGTAATGTCTGGCGATCTGGGTGGCCAAATAATTCGCTCGAATAATCCAGAATGTTCTTCAAACCAATCGTGAACAATCGTGGTCCAGTGACATGGCGAACAGTCGTCCACAAAAATCCCATCTTTTATTGGGTACACGCAAGTTCATGAATGGCAGCAAATGGTTTCCAAGTATCGGAACACAGCCATTTCCAGTTAAGGGGAGGTTTATTATCTTTGGCCCGAAAAAACATGGATTCCGGAAACAGAGATCATGTGAGACCCAACTCACTTTATTTGTTCATGAGACCCAGAAAATAATAGATACAGTATCCCAGGTAGATACCATTTTCCTAACTTCCCGAAGGCGTTCGATACTGTTCCGCACTGTCTCCTGATACACAAAGTAAGAGCCTACGGAATATCAGACCAGCTGTGTGGCTGGATTGAAGAGTTTTTAGCAAACAGAACACAGCATATTGTTCTCAATGGATAGACGTCTACAGACGTTAAAGTAACCTCTGGCGTGCCACAGGGGAGTGTTATGGGACCATTGCTTTTCACAATATATATAAATGACCTAGTAGATAGTGTCGGAAGTTCCATGCGGCTTTTCGCGGATGATGCTGTAGTATACAGAGAAGTTGCAGCATTAGAAAATTGTAGCGAAATGCAGGAAGATCTGCGGCGCATAGGCACTTGGTCCAGGGAGTGGCAACTGACCCTTACCGTAGACAAATGTAATGTATTGCGAATACATAGAAAGAAGGATCATTTACTGTCTGATTATATGATAGCGGAACAGACACTAATAGCAGCTACTTCTGTAAAATATCTGGGGGTATGCGTACGGAACGATTTGAAGTGGAATGATCATATAAAATTAATTGTTGGTAAGGCGGGTCCCAGGTTGACATTCATTGGGGAACCCTAAGAAAATGTAGTCCATTAACAAAGGCGGTGGCATACAAAACAATCGTTCGACCTATACTTCAGTATTGCTCATTAGTGTGGGATCCGTACCGGGTCGGGTTGACAGAGGAGATATAGAAGATCCAAAGAAGAGCGGCGCGTTTCGTCACATTGTTATTTGGTAAGCGTGATAGCGTTACAGAGATGTTTAGCAAACTCAAGTGGCAGACTCTGCAAGAGAGGCGCACTGCATCGCGGTGTAGCTTGCTGTCCAGGTTTCGAGAGGGTACGTTTCTGGATGAGGTATCGAATATATTGCTTCTCCCTACTTATACCTCCCGAGGAGATCACGAATGTAAAATTAGAGAGATTAGAGCGCGCACGGAGGCTTTCCGGCAGTCGTTCTTCCCGCGAACCATACGCGACTGGAAAGGGAGGTAGTGACAGTGGCACGTAAAGTGCCCTCCTCCACACACCGTTGAGTGGCTTGCGGAGTATAAATGTAGATGTGGATGTAAAAAGAGTGTTCTTTGAGACTTTTTTTCGGGGTGTGTTATAGATATCAATTTCAAGTTTGGTTAAAATGTTTATTGATGTTACCTCTATTTCTTGGACCGGAAATGTCGAAAAGCAAAGGCGGAAGTGTCGTCGGAACGAAACAAAATTTCGATGTAGACCTCCACGCGCGGTATGTCACAGGTCAGCCGGCTCGTTTGAAATCAAAATTGAGTTGACCTTAACGAAGTACATAACATTCTTTAGGGGTTGTAGCTCGCGTAAGTTATTTGGATAATAGGAAACAAAATGGCGCCCATTTGAAAAAAATTGGATTTTTCATCTATTTTTCGACTTCGTCGGCCAAGTTAAAATATTTATAGTTGTTGCATCGGAATAAAAGTGGTACAACTCCTAGACAATTTAGTTAGCTTCGTCGGAAACAAAGAATCATGCCAATCGGTTCAGTAGATTTGAAGTTACCATACCGAGAGATAAAAGTAACGTCATTTCGAGACAAACGCGTTTGAAATTTTGACTACATATAAACACCATATTATGCAACGTACGTTCAATCTGCTATTCCGCGTCCATAAACTAGTCCTTCCTCTTCGTCATAGAAGGCGTTGTGCTCGATCTGGGCCATCCTGCGCTGTTCCAGAGCCGCTCGTACGGCCGGTGACAAGCGGTTTTCGGCCACTTGAATCCGGTGGTCGTTCGAATGCTTGGTAAACTGCGCGAATAGAGTCCCAGGGCGACGTCCATCGTTGTCATGGTCTTCATAATTGCTGAATACCCTTCGTTGAAGCTGTTCACTGCTAGGAAAGTCGCAACCTCTACAGTCTTCGCACCAGAATGCAAATGCCTGGAGTCTAACTTCCAAACACACGCGTTCAAAGTTTCATTTGAATTTTGTGTGTTTCCTCCCAAACACCGGTACAATAACTCTTTCTTCGAAAGAAAAAAAACTGGTGCATTTCTTTGTTCAACATCGAACAACATTCGTTTCGTATTCGGAACAACCGTTTCAGGGGTGGTTTCTAAACACTTTTATGGATCCAAAAATGCAGTTTTTAAAACATCGATTTTTTGAACAGAAAGATAATATACCTCCACTTAATTACAGGTTCAGTTGGGCCAGAGGACCCAGTCTATTGTATGTAAACACAATCCACAGCATTATACAGCCACCACCGGCTTGCGCGGTGCCCTTTTAACAACTACGATCCATACCTTCGTGGCGTCTGCTTCACACTCAGACCAACTGTTGTGAATTGGCAAGACAGCCAACCCACTACGAGAGGAAGCCGAAAGGCACGCGTTTTAGCTCACGCAGGCTGGCGTGAGGTCTGGAACAGGTCAAGGAAATGAGACTAGCTAAATACGTACGTAGCTGCTGAAGTACTTAACTTTAATCCATAAATGGTGAACATCGCTCTTGACGGTACATGTTTTACAGCATCAATAGTAACTGGCAATGGCGCCTTGCTAGGTCGTAGCAAATGACGTAGCTGAAGGCTATGCTAACTATCGTCTCGGCAAATGAGAGCGTATTTTGTCAGTGAATCATCGCTAGCAAAGTCGGCTGTCCAACTGGGGCGAGTGCTAGGAAGTCTCTCTAGACCTGCCGTGTGGCGGCGCTCGCTCTGCAATCACCGATAGTGGCGACACGCGGGTCCGACGTACACCAACGGACCGCGGCCGATTTAAAGGCTACCACTTAGCAAGTGTGGTGTCTGGCGGTGACACCACATTCCTCCCCCGCAAATCGGCGGACGGTTGTGGCATAAGGCTTCCGCCCGCCGTGGGGAGGACCCCATGTTGACGTATGCGACGAGGTGGGGAGCCTAACAACAGGCGAGGCTGTGCCACCCGCACCCTGCCATTCGGTCCGAGGGAAGCTAGGAAACGCCTGAAAACCTGCTCCAGGCTGCACGCCAACATGCGGTGTATGTGCCCGCAGAGAGACAGGAGGGGCCGAAGGGTCGACCTCCATCGGGCCGGGGCACCCGACGGGCGAAGACGCCATATGATCCGGAGAGGGCAAGAGGTCCATGTCGAAGGACGACTGGTCACGGGAAGCGATCGGCGGCGCGTGACCCAGGGAGGCGCCCGGTGGTTCCAGCGACGCGTCGACTGTGGGCGTCGCCGGCGGGAGAACAGGCGGCGGCGGCGTTGGCGGCGGCGCGTCGCCATGGGGCAAAATGGAAGGCAGCGTCGGTAACACCTCGGGCTGAGGCGAGCCAGTAGATGGGTCCCCAGGGCGCTGACCGGACGGCACCGTCGCTGAAAGCAGACGGGGAGCGGCAGATCCCGTGCGACGACAGAGGCGCAGCTGGTTGAGATGCCGGCGCACCTCACCAGAGGCCCCCAAAACCAGATACATAGCGCGGCCGAGGCAGCGAAGAATGCGCCCTTCAAGCCAACGCCGTGAACCTCGATAGTTGCGATAGTATACAATGTCGCCTGGGGCAAAAGCAGGTGTCTGCCGCTGCACAGGAACCTGATGCGGCGGATGTAGCAAAGACATCAAGGTTCGATGAGGGCGACCGTGGAGCAACTCAGCCGGCGAGCGACCATCTCGGGGCTGAGAGCGATACGAGGACAAAAAGAGCAATAATGCGTCCTCCCGAGAATGCGACTCTTTTAACTTCAACATCTGTGACTTGAAAGTCCGGACCAATCGTTCAGCGGCACCGTTTGACTGTGGCGAAAACGGCGCGGACGTCAGATGTTGAATACCATTGGCCTTGCAGAATGACTGAAATTCTGCGGACATGAATTGTGGGCCATTGTAGGAAACAATAGTCTGTGGAAGACCTTCAACGCAAAAGATAGCGGATAACGCTTGGATGGCGGCAGATGACGTCGTGGAAGACATCCGGACAACAAAAGGAAAGTTACTGAATGAATCTACCACAACCAACCATCGAGCATTCCAGAATGGACCAGCAAAAACGATGTGTAAGCGTTGCCAAGGGGAAGTGGCTGTTGGCCATGCAAAGAATTTCCGCGGTGGTGCCGATTGTTGTTCGGCACACGCCATGCAAGAAGAGCACATATTACTAATCGCAGCATCGATTCTGAACAAAGTACAGTGCTGACGAGCAAGTTGTTTCGTTCTCACTATACCCCAATGTCCTTGGTGGAGAAGCCGTAAGATAGAGGACTGTAACGAACGTGGGACCACGACCCTGGACTGATCATTATCAGAACGCAACAGCTAAACACCATGTCGTACAAAAAGTCTCTCCTTGTGAGCAAAAAATCGGCGAACCAACGGATCCCCGAGCCGTGACTTTGACAAGGGCCATTGCGTAGCAACAAAACGCAGAACGGTAGCAAGGACAGGGTCGGCAGCTGTGGCTGTAGCTACACGACGAAAATCAATCGGAAACGATTGGACCACGTCATCGGTTTCCAAATCAATGAACATGCAAGCAAGTTTGGAGGAATCGAATGCTCTACCCTCAGCAACAGGCAAACGGGACAACGCATCGGCGTTTCCGTGCTTAGCAGTGGACCGATACAAGATATCGTAGCGGTACTGCGAGAGGATAATAGACCAGCGAATGAATTTCTGCGCTGTACGTGGAGGTAGAGGCTTGGTCGGATGAAAAAGCGATGTCAAAGGTTTGTGGTCTGTGATGATGGTAAAGTGACGACCATACAAGAAATCATGAAACTTTGTAACACCAAATACGAGAGCCAATGCTTCTTTCTCGATCTGTGAATAATTTCTTTGTGCAGACGGGAGCAATTTGGACGCAAATGCAATAGGGCGATCGTGCGAACCATCTTTGTGCGCAAGCACAGCACCGATCCCGAAATCCGATGCACCCACCATCAACAAAAGTGGCTTCCGGGGATCGAATGGCGTAAGGCAAGTATTGGATAGCAACGACGATTTCAACTGGCGAAAGGCGCATTCGCATTCCGTCGTCCAGACGAACGGAACACCTTTACGGCGTAAGCGATGAAGCGGAGCTGAAATGGAAGTGGCGTGTGGGATATATTTATTATAGTAATTTATTTTTCCCAGCACACTCTGTAGGTGCTTCAAATTCTGCGGCGAAGTCAAGTCTTATATGGCACGGAGGTGCTCTGGACTGGGATGTATGCCTTGGGCGTTGAGTACATGTCCCAGATAGGGTAACTCACGAGCAAAAAACACACATTTGTCCTTCCGCAAGCGAAGACCAGTTTGTCACAAGACCTGAAATAATGTTCTGAGGTTGGCTAAATGTTCTTCTTCCGTCTTTCTGGAGATCACAGTATCATCCAGGTAGTTTGCTGCAGTAGGGACCGACGCATAAACAGTTTGTAGATATTGCTGAAACAATGCAGGGGCGGATGCACACCCGAATGGCAGTCGGTTGAATCGATACAAACCAAGATGCGTGTTAACCACCAAAACGCACTGGGAGTCTTCGTCCACCGGTATTTGCAAGTACGCATCTGCTAGGTCCAACTTCGAAAAATATTTACCCGGGCACAGTTTGTCAAAAAGATCTTCCGGGCGGGGTAAAGGAAAAGTTGCATTCACTTGTTGTGGATTCACTGTTGCCTTGATGTCCACGCAAAGTCTCAATTTTCCGGAAGGTTTTTGCAAAATTACTAAGGGTGATGCCCAGAGAGAAGCCTGCACACGTTCAATTACACCTTGTGATTCCAAATAGTGTAATGTTTTTGCGACCTCATCACGCAATGCGTGGGGAACATTGCGCGCTCTGACAAATTTCGGTTGTGCGTTTACTTTCATTTCCAAATGTGCTTTATAGTTCTTAGCGCAACCAAGGCCCGGTGCAAAAATGTCTGCAAATTCGTCACATACATTAGAAACACTGTCTGAAGGCACAGTCTGGTTCACTGATAGGACCTGATTGACTATAGACAAGTTAAACAACTGAAACAAATCGAAACCAAACAAGTTCACTGCAGAAGAAGAACGAAGGACGTAAAATGACACAACTTTTGTTTGTCCTTTGTATGTTGCAAGAAGGCTGCAGTGTCCTAACACAGGGATCGCCTGTCCTGAATAACTACTTAACTTAACATTTGCAGCATGCAATGGAGGTGTGTCCAGCTGTTTGTACGTGTCGTGAATTATCAGTGAAACTGCAGCTCCGGTATCAAGCTGGAACGGTATCACTTTGCCGTTAATGTCCAAATCTACAAAAAGTTTATTGTCCTGCTGAGGACAAGAGTGACTGTCTCGTGCAACGTGAACTGACACTGGTACAAAATCACTTGCGACTTGACGGGAGTTCCGGCGATGTCGACGCACACTTTTTGTGGGACAAACACAGTCACTGTTAGAGAGAGTGGCACTGAGCGGAGTGGAATGAACTACATGACTTTCCATGGGCGAAGTTTCACGAGCCTGAGTATCCTTAGTTCGATTTCGGCGCAAAGCAAAGGGCCTGAAATGGTTGTGAGCTTCCGGGTGGAGCTTTTTCTGTCAAACACTTCGAACATGTCCTTTTTTATTACAGAAAAAGCAAATAGCTGGGCGTGACGGGCAATTCTCACGTGAATGTCTAGTAGCACACCGCGGGCATGATTTCACTGCAATTGCTTCCCGGCACGGGACACGTGGCTGAGAGCCAGGTGGCTCTGGCGCGGCCGGGCACGAGGACTGTTTACTGCTCCGTGCAGCGCGCCCGGTGGGCTGGTTAATATGACGCACGGCTGGTGAAGTTTCAAATGATTCCTGAGCAAAGTCAAGTGTGTCCTGCCGATCCAATATATCCATCACTTGTTGAAGGGAGGGATTGACTAGTTTCAAAATCTGTTCCCGTATACGAACATCAGAAACGTTATGTGCAATTGCATCACGTACCATAGTATCTGAATAAGGGAGTCCACATTGACACTCAAAAGCACAATCCCTAGTAAGGCCTTGCAAGGTTGCAACCCACTCCCTATTAGTCTGACCTGCCGTACGTTTTGTACGAAAGAACGTATACTGTTGGGCAACTACATTGACTGATTCTTTGAAATATGCATCTAATGCAGACAAAATTTCGTCGTAGGACAGAGTTGCTACGTCGCGTCGGGGAAATAATTTGACTATCACACGGTACGTGGTCACTCCTACGGAGGACAACAAAAATGGCTGCCGCTCGTTACCTTGAATTCTGTAGGCGGCAAGATGGAATCCAAATTGGTGTGACCACTCCGTCCAGCTTTCCAGTGCAGCATCAAAAGGTCGAAAAGTTGGTGCAACTGCGTGTGGTGGCTGCGTGAGCGGTGGAGCGGCGGCTGCCGCATCGTTTTGCATTGCACGTTGACCCTGGACGAGCTGTCCAAGGGCATCCAGCAAGGCCTCCGTCTGCTGGTTCTGTAAGCGATAAAATACGGACAGTACATCTGGAGATTGTGGCGAAGCCCTTACACAAGTAAATCAGGGCAGTATAGTTACGAACGCGAATTGGCCTCGTCGCCAAATGTTGTGGATTGGCAAGACAGCCAACCCACTACGAGAGGAAGCCGAAAGGCACGCGTTTTAGATCACGCAGGCTGGCGTGAGGTCTGGAACAGGTCAAGGAAATGAGACTAGCAAAAATCGTACGTAGCTGCTGGAATACTTAACTTTAATCCATAAATGGTGAACATCGCTCTTGACGGTACATGTTTTATAGCATCAATAGTAACTGGTAATGGCGGCTTGCTAGGTCGTAGCAAATGACGTAGCGGAAAGCTATGCTAACTATCGTCTCGGCAAATGAGAGCGTATTTTGTCAGTGAACCATCGCTAGCAAAGTTGGCTGTCCAACTGGGGCGAATGCTAGGAAGTCTCTCTAGACCTGCCGTGTGGCGGCGCTCGGTCTGAAATCACTGATAGTGGCGATACACGGGTCCGACGTATACTAATGGACCGCGGCCGATTTGAAGGCTACCACCTAGCAAGTGTGGTGTCTGGCGGTGACACCACACCAACCATTAGCTCCTACCAGCTGAAACTGACGCTCATCTGATCAGGCCAAGATTTTCCAGCCATCCATGATTCAACCTATGTGCTCACGAGCCCAGGTGAGGCGCCGCAGACGAGGTCGTGCTGTTAGTAAACGCATTCGCCACGGTCGTCTGCCGCCATAGCCCATTAACACCACACATTTCGCCACACTGTCCTAACAGATATGTTCGTCGTACGTCCCGTATTGAGTTTTGCTGTTTCTTTCACACAGTCTTGCTTGTCTGTTAGCACTGACAACACTTCTCAAACGTCTCCTTTCTCGGCCGTTAAATAAAGCCCGCCGGATATTGTGTTTTACGGGGTGAGAGTTAATGCCTAAAATTTGGTGTCCTCGGCACACTCTTGACACTGTGGATCTCGAAATATTGAATTCCCTAAGTCTTTCCGAAATGGAATGCCCCATGTGTCGAGCTCCAGCTACCTTCCAGCTTTCAGATTCTGTTGATTCCCGTTGAGCCGCCTTAAGCACGTCGATCACCTTTTCACTTGAATCAGATAAGTACAAATAACAGCTCCGCCAATGCACTGCCCTTTTATGCCTTGTGTATGCAATACTACCGCCATTTATATATGTGCACATCGCTGTTCTATGACTTTCGCCACCTCAGTGTACAAGCGCCTATTTAATGAAACTGATGTCAAAATACAGGCTACATACTAGAACTCAGGTAGCCTGAGAAAGTAATGTCGAAGAAAGAAACAAAACCAAACAAATAATTGCAGCATCAAAGAAGAAATCTTGGGAAGACTTTGGAAACAGGTTGGAGACTTTGGCGCAAGCTGCTGGAAAATCATTCTGGAGTGTAATTAGCGATCTCCGAAAGGGAGGTAAGAAGGAAATGACAAGTACTTTGGACAGGTCAGGAAAACTGTTGGTGAATCCTGTTGGTGCCTTGGGGAGATGGAGGGAATATTTTGAAGAGTTGCTTAATGTAGGTGAAAATACAATCAGTAATGTTTTAGATTTCGATGTACAATGGGATAGGAATTATGATGGAAATAGGACCACATTTGAGGAAGTGGAGAAAATGGTCAACAGATTGCAGTGCAATAAAGCGCCTGGGGTGGATGAAATTAAGTCGGAACTCATCAAATACAGTGGAATGTCAGGTCCTAAATGGCTACACAGGATAACTGAAATGGCGTGGGAGTCGGGACAGGTTCCATCAGACTGGACGAAAGGAGTAATCACACCAATCTTTAAACACGGGAACAGAAAAGATTGTAACAACTACGGAGGTATCTCTTTAATCAGAGTTGTGGGTAAAATCTTCTCAGATATTGTTGAAAGGAAAGTGCGAGTATTAGCTGAGGACAAATTGGATGAAAATCAGTGTGACTGTAGGCCTCTTAGAGGTTGTCAGGACCAGATCTTTAGCTTACGGCAAATAATGGAGAAGTGTTACGAGTGGAACGGGGACTTGTATCTATGCTTTATAGATCTAGAAAAGGCATATGATCGGGTTCCTAGGAGGAAGTTATTGTCTGTTCTACGAGATTAAGGCATAGGAGGCAAACTTTTGCAAGCAATTAAAGGTCTTTACATAGATATTCAGGCAGCAGTTAGAGTTGACGACAAATTGAGTTCATGGTTCAGAGTAGTTTCAGGGGTAAGATAAGGCTGCAACCTGTCTCCACTGTTGTTCGTATTATTTATGGATCATATGTTGAAAACAGTAGACTGGCTGGGTGAGATTAAGATATGTGAACACAAAATAAGCAGTCTCGCATATGCGGATGACTTAGTTGTAATGGCAGATTCGATTGAAAGTTTGCAAAGTAATATTTCAGAGCTAGATCAGAAATGTAAGGAGTATGGTATGAAGATTAGCATCTCCAGAACGAAATTAATGTCAGTGGGAAAGAGATATAAACGGATTGAGTACCAAATAGGAGGAATAAGGTTAGTACAGGTGGACGGTTTCAAGTACTTAGGATGCATATTCTCACAGGATGGCAACATAGTGAAACAACTGGAAACGAGGTGTAGCAAAGCTAATGCAGTGAGCGCTCAGCTACGATCTACTCTCTTCTGCAAGAAGGAAGTCAGTACCAAGACTAAGTTATCTGTGCACCGTTCAATCTTTCGACCAACTTTGTTGTATGGGAGCGAAAGCTGGGTGGATTCAGGTTACCTTATCAATAAGGTTGAGGTTACGGATATGAAAGTAGCTAGCATGATTGCAGGTACTAGTAGATGGGAACAAAGGCAGGAGGGTGTCCACAATAAGGAAATCAAAGAAAACCTGGGAATGAACTCTATAGACATAGCAGTCATGGTGAACAGGCTTAGATGGCGGGGTCATGTTACACGCATGGGAGAAGCAAGGTTACACAAGAAACTCATGGGTTCAGCAATAGAGGGTAGAAGGAGTCGGGGTAGACCGAGGAGAAGGTCCCTGGATTCGGTTAAGAATGATTTCGAACTAATAGGCTTAACATCAGAAGAGGCACCAATGTTAGCAATGAATAGGGGATCACGGATGAATTTTATAAGGCGGATTATGCCCCAGACTGAACGCTGAAACGCATAATCAGTCTTAAATGATGATGATGATGATGATGTCAAAGTAAGTGGGTGGAGGAAAGTTAACTTCATCTCTTACTTTGAAGATAACGTATTCTGACTCACTATTTCGTCTGACTGTGATTGTAAACTGCAAAGCTGCAAGATACCATGATTTGTATAAATAGGACGGTGACTGCTGCTGCTTGGAACGGCACGCCATGGTCGGTGAAACTTCACATTAAAGATTCATAATGCATCGGAGTTGCAAAATAGTCACCATACAGCTGTGGGAGTCTGCTGTGCAGCGATCAGTGCGCCTGTGCGTCGACTCGAACTATGGACCTCGATCTCCCTCTCTCGTCTCAGGATCAACGACCGAGTCCCCGGATGAAACCTGAAAATACGATCAGACTCGCCTTGCGGCCAACACCTTACTGGATCCAGAATGATATTTTCACTCTGCGGCGGAGTATGCGCTGATATGAAGTTTCCTGGCAGATTAAAACTGTGTGCCGGACTGTGACTCGAACTCGGGATCTTCGCCTTTCGCGGACAAGTGCTCTACCAACTTTTTTTATCTCATTTTTGTTCTATATAGTGTTTGTTCAATTTATTCGTGGAGGACGTCCGATTACACTCGTTCAGGTTGTTCGTTCATCCGTTTACTCAGGGTTTTTTTTTATTTTTATTATTACAGTGGGTAACTAAACCCTCTGACAGAATACGCTGAGCTACCTTGCGGCACCAACTGAGCTACCCAAGCACGACTCACGGCGCGTCCTCACATCTTTCCTTCTGCCAGTACCTTGTCTCCTACCTTCGAAACTTTACGGAAGCTTTCCTGCGAACCTTGCAGAACTAGCACTCCTGCAGGAAAGTGTACTGCGGAGACATGGCTTAGCCACAGCCTGGGAGATGTTTCCAGAATGATATTTTCACTCTGCAGCGGAGAGTGCGCTGATATGAAAGTTCCTGGCAGATTAAAACTGTGTGCCGGACCGAGACTCGAACTCGAGACCTTTGTCTTTCGCGGGCAACTGAGGAACCCAAGCACGACTCACAGCGCGTCCTCACAGCTTTCCTTCTGCCAGATCCAGAGCACTTGTCCGCGACGGGCAAAGGCCCCGCGTTCGAGTCTCGGTCCGGCACACAGTTTTGATCTGCCATGAAGTTTCGTTACCTTACTGGATAATCACACCAGGCCAAAAACCTGCATCAGTCTACTCAGCGTCATAGCGTGAATCTATGTGGACACTTCTCAGTCTCGCCACTATCATTTCCAAAGACATTGCACGTCGAGTACTCCTGTAAAGTTAAAACACCAATCACAGTGCGGTAGTGCTTCTTTTCACTTATCACATAATTCTTCAGTCTCAGTACATCCTTCCTACAGAAGAGGGGCTAATTCTGTTTCTCCAATCCTATTGCTTCCTCTGACATATAACAACACCCCACCAGTGCTACCTGTGACATCACTGCCGGCGTCCCAATCAGGGCAGTGTTTCTCCACTCGCACAGGAAGCAGCCTGGCGTGAGTGTCTACATCGCTCTAAAACGGCAGCACCTATCCCGGCTACATCTCGCCGAGCTTCATGTCATGCTGGCCCATTTGAGTCATCGTGGCAAAAGTTTTCATGGTCCTAAAGGACACAGATCTCACAGCAAGATCAACAGAAAAACAGCAGGTCGACACTTGAAGAATCTGAAGAGTGCACCCTCGCCAACAGAGAACGATTATCAGGGCGTCGGTCCGTTGTATCTTAGCTAAAGAAATAGTAAAATACTCTGCTGCAGGTCTATGGGACAATATACTGCGGAGCACTTCTCTGCCCATGGCTACGTGACCCCCTGCAGTACAGGCCGGGTCTACCAGAGTGCATTCTTCTGCGTGAAAGCAGTGACCGAGGCTTCCAGGCCCAGCGGCTGTACCTAGGTTCACGTCCCTTCCATGTTCTCTGAAATAACACCAATAAAACGGCCATTTTGCCATCTATCCCCGGCAGGCTTCCCTTCGTTCTGCTTCAGACATAACTGACCAACAAAACATAAACGCAGTCCCGTCACGTCAAAAGAACTTCGTGCAGTTAGCTATAAACGAACGCAGTACACAACAACTGTCAGTTTTCTTTAATAAACATCATTAATAAACTCGCCCCCCTCACGAGAAGACGGAAGCACCCGTGGTGGAATGAAGACTATGACAATGCCCGAAGACAGGCTCTCTGGGGGAAGTGGAATTGTAAGAAAGCCAAGAAAAATTGGGAGAACTTTTTGGAACAAAGAAGGCTTACAGCTAAGACAATTCGAGGAACCAAACGGACCTTCACACAAAACCAACTAACCCAAATCGAAGAGAGCTTCGTTAAGAATGACTCCAGACATTTCTACAGAACCTTCAAGCAGACACCCAGGAAACACAATCCGCCAAGCCTCCACTTCAGAGACTAGCAAGTTTTTAACGACCAAGACAACTGGCACCTCTCATCTCAGTTCTTTAAAAATCCTATTCACTTGTGATCTACCCAGTGAGGACTTCGACTACAAACAAACCACACCAAACCTGGACTCATTGCCTCCTTCATTAGGAGAAGTTGGACAAATCATTCAACTGTTAAAGAATAATAAGACAGCTGGAGAGGACTCTATCGTTGCTGAACTCTGGAAATGTGCTGGAAGCAATGCAGTGGGCAAGCTCACTGCGATCATCCAGGACATCTGGGAAACACAAATTACCACCTGATTGGAACTCGGCTCTTATCCATCTGCTTCACAAAAAGGGAGATTTTACTGATCTGAGCTACTAAGGTGGAATTTCTCTTGTCCCAGTAACACACAACATTCTCTCAAACGCGTTACTAACAAGGGCAGAAGATCAACTAATCAACTGGGAGAATATCAGGGAGGCTTCAGGAAGACCCGATCCTGTGCAGAACAGATCCTCAACCTTAAAACTGTATTGGCATACTCCAAGATGACAAAACCGCAAGGTGGTTGTCACCATTGTTGATCTCAGAACCTTGACCAGCACCCATTCCAAGGTCAAATTTAGAGGTGACATCTCAGAAAGCTTCGGGATAAATACTGGAGTGAGACACGGGATGGACTTTCCCAACTTCTCTTCAACTGCGTCCTTGAAAAGGCTGTGAGAGAATGGCGCAAGGAATTGACCAGTTTGGCTGTTCAGAGTGATGTCTACCGGGGCGTAAGAACGAAGGACTGATTGTAGATTGCCAGGGTTTTGCAGATGACAGGGCACTGACTGCTGATTCTCTTGAAATGGCAACAATGCAAAAAAACTTCCTCAGAAAACAGGCAGCCAAAATGGGTCTCCAAGTGTCGCTGGAGAAAACAGAGTTCTTCAACAACATCAAAGAAGCTAACAAAGAGATGTTACTGGTCCAGGGAAACTTCAAAAGGACTGAGAAGTTTAAGTACCTCAGCGAATGGATTGAATACAACTTATCAGAAAAAACGTAGTTATCTATGAGCGTCAAAAAGTTGTAACTAGCCTATCGACTATGAACACCTACAACAAAAAATGCCTGTCACGCAAACTTAAACTTAAGCATTGCACATCAGTCATTCGACCAGTAGTCCTGTATGCCACGGAATTTCTTTCTATGAACCGGAGATGTTTGCTGCAGAAATTGGAAGTCAGAGAGAGGAGAATCTTCAGGAAGATCCTAGGCCTGGTAGAAGAAGATGGGGAATTCAGAAGGCGATAAAACTCGAAACTCTACGAACATATCGAGATGCTCTCTGACTGTGCAATAAAAAGAAGGGTAGCTTTATATAGCCATGTTGCAAGATTGCCTCCAAACAGACTGACCAACCCTCTGTCCACCTTCTGGCAAAACAAGAAAGTTCGCACCACCTGGCTGACAGAAACTGAAAAGGACACTAAAGAAGTGGGAATAACCGATCTCCGAACAGACAGTCTGTGACACATACCCTGAAGAAAGTCGGAGGATTTCAGAAAAAGCCTCGAAGGAGTGGTATCCCCTGGACAGAAGAAAGGAAGGAGTTACATCGGCAGAGGGTGCGATAGTACAGGGCAAAGATCAAAGCCCAACAGTTGAACAAGCGTGATCCAAAGTAGGCCCATTCGAAAGACGAAGAAGAAGGAGACGAAACATAATTCCATCGGTCACAGTATCGTCCTAACTAGGTACAAGTGCCCTAATTGCATGTGTCCACCCGAATTCAATAAATAAAGTGAAAGAAAGGGAGGTCCAAAGGTCTGGATGTCTTTCAGTGTCTACTTTTACGGTAAATCTGCTAGGAACTGGAACAGCAGTTGAGAATCAAAGCAAAAGTATCAGAGAAAAAGTTCTGTTGGAATACTGAATTTTGAAAGAAAACCTTGCGCAGCAGTTTTTGTTATCCTAGTGTTGAAAATCGGAATCGAATAAGCTGCATATTGGATGACAGAATACCGTTGTCCATTAGATTTTGTGGAAAGATGTGCTTAAGTGAAGGCTTGGGAAGAAGAGATGAAAATTTGATTTAATGGATTTCTAGATGAAGATCGTGAAAGCGCTACGTGCGTGAACCTTTGCTTTATTATCCGGTAACGTTTTAGTCTGTGACACTAATTCACTTCAACAGAGACAGCAGCGTTACTACATAATACTGAGCATTCTTATATGGGACGTATTTCATAAGCCTCTTGATGCCTTCTATTTTATAGTGCTTTACTTTAAGCATTCCTATATAAACTGTACCACAAGGAAGTTTCATGTTTCCTTATTGAAAAGTTGTTTTACGAGAAGCCACAAGTGAACCGATGGAGTTGTATCTGAATAGTGAATAATTATCAAGACCGAATGCTATGTTTGACTGACGTACCACTTCGCTTCCTCGAGACTCCCAGGGGAATCTATCTTTCTTGCAAAAAATCGGTCAGCGCCCCTCAAAATGCAAAATTTCCTCCGTATTCACGACGGGGACTGTAAACTTGTTGTTCTTAACTCAGTTTATCGTAACTGATCCCGCTAAAATTGTCCCTTCCGCACGAGGGGGAAGCTTTTAGACGGAATGAAAATATTGTTAGTTTCCTGTGACAACAACACATATTGGACGGAAGCCTCTTTAGCATAGTATGATGCTTCCACGTCTGGAAGGCAACAAATCACTTATGCCAAAAAATGTGAGAAAGGTCCTTTCAGAAATGATTGTTTTAGTTGTATTGCACTGTCTCGATTTAAGTCTGTATTTAAGTAACTGATCACTTGCAAAAATAAAAAGGTTTTTCTGCAATTACATTTGCATAACTATTCACTCAGAAATATCGTTTATTTCGCTTAATATGCAAATATATATATTACAAAATGGTTCAAATGGCTCTGAGCACTACGGGACTTAACTTCTGAGGTCATCAGTCCCCTAGAACTTAGAATTACTTAAACCGAACTAACCTAAGGACATCACACACATCCATGCCCGAGGCAGGATTCGAACCTGCGTGCGTAGCGGTCGCGCGTTTCCAAACTGTAGTACCTAGAACCGCTCGGTCACCCCGGCCGGCTATATATTACAGTTTTTGATAATTTTCTACTTACATATTTCGTAAAATGACTAGCATTTCTACATTACTAGAGGTCACTGGCATCATTTTCTCCTAGTAACTATTAATATTTGTATCCGGGTTTTATCGTTACGTTGGACTTACAATTTCTTCGTTTCAAGAGAGCCCGTCATTGTGTTAAGTAACTGACATTACAGATTTGGTGCCATAAAATTGTGAAGTATAATGCGTAAACAATGATTTTCATTGATCATAAAAAATTGCCGTTCATTACTGTCAGTAACTGGATGTTATGAAAATCCACAAAACTTATTCGTGCATATGTTGGTATCGGTACCACTAAAGTCGAAACGAAGGCATTTACAGGAAATGGAAGGTATATTGAAACTATCTCTATGTAAAAGTTTAAATCATAAGAAAAGTACACTGCACTAATGAGATGACTGATGGTGAAAGAAAATTATATAAAGGAAAGTTATTATTTCAAAGGAGATTCTATGACTTGGAAGTGACACGGTTGAGCACTGGCTGTTTTGTAATTCTAGTTGGTGGCAGTTCCATGCCGGATTTCGTTAGTATGTGACATGTTAACCACATTGAAATGTCGAAATCACAAGAGGAATAAAATAACTAAAATATCGTACTAAGACATTTCATTTATAAAATTATATGTACTGTACACGAACCCCAGAAACATCCTGCAACCAGAAATCTTCGGATACAGTACTGAGTCTCTACGATAGTGACTGTTGATGGAAAAACAATTACTGCAGATAAGTAGAAATAATATTCATGTACTATATCGTGTATTTGAAAATAAGTTCCACTTTCTCTTTTTATTTCATCTCAAGATGTGAGAGAATGTCCTGCAAAGGAAGTCGCCGCAGATACGAAGTTTGCAAGTGACTTTTCAATCGTTGTCGAACGTATTAGAGTGACAGGACGATTGCAACGCTAGAAATTCAAGTGTTTAAGTCGTTTTGGTCCTCCTTCTAAAAGTGCAAAATTTCCATACTTTTTTTATGTAATACATTATCTCTACAAGCGTCTAAAACACTTTAGGGAGAGCCTTGTATAGTAGCACG
This sequence comes from Schistocerca nitens, assembly GCF_023898315.1. Taxonomy (NCBI): domain Eukaryota; kingdom Metazoa; phylum Arthropoda; class Insecta; order Orthoptera; family Acrididae; genus Schistocerca; species Schistocerca nitens. The sequence continues at coordinate 583,591,998 of NC_064619.1, read as the reverse complement.
TCCAATGGGAGAAAAAAATAGCCGGTATGTAAAGCAAATGAATTCCGACCGACCATACTTCTAATATGAACATTTAGTTATATGAGTATTCGTGGTCACCTTGCATTGTGAACGATACAAATCCGCTGTCACTAGAGCCTATCTCGATGATCGTGAATCTGATGTAACTCGAGTGGGCGTGTCAGAAATAAATAACTAAGTAATTATTTGTCCTGGTTCAAGGAATGGATTTTTCATGCTTCCGAAGAAGACTTACAATTTTTGGAAGGGGAAATGTCAAATTCGAGATTATAGTACGGCGACAGTTAATTTATCGCGTAAAGCTATCTCCCCTTCCCTCTGGAAAGAGCTACAGCGTACGGAGTTACGTAAATTCGAAAATGTCATTTCCAAGTGGGAAGGAGATTGGTATGAGAGTGGTGTCTGATTTTATCGGGCGATGCCGGGACAGCGAAATATTAATGTAGATTCTGATGAGACCGCTTCATGCAAATGACTTTCTGTCATGATAAGCTACGCATCCTACACGTGTCCATTAGCATATAAGCTCACGAACACACGTTCTGATGTACCAGATAACTGTATTTGGCGTAGAACCGGTATTTGCCTAGAGCTGATGAGATTCCGTCATTCTGTGCTAAGGCTTTCGCGTTTATTCAAAAATATGTACATATCATAACGTTTATTTTGCTGTTAATATCAGATGACTAGTAAACAGAAATAACTCTGAGTAGATGACGCCACGTTTCAATGTGGGGACATTATCTACCACATCTTCATTTATTTCTTGACTCTTAAGATAAATTCGGCAGGAACTTGAAATCTAAAAAATTGTAGGCTTGAAATAACAACTGCTGCTCTATCTTAAAGGAACACAGTCAACTTATTTATTCTTCCACAATTACGGCTTAAAAATCTACATTACTAAATCGTACGAGAAGACTTGAAAGGTACTCGTTCTTGCTCTAGGCCAAACAATTTTTAATGGATGATGCAATACGCATCAGAGTGACGCAGATACATGAAACTGTTTTCAACGTAGAAACCAGTGTTTACTCTCGGAAGGTTCTACCAGTCGTAAAATTCCTCGACGATAGAAACCCGTTCCTTGGTCACGGAGCCATTTGAGAACTGCTGTGTGTACGCCCTCATTGTTGGAAAATATCTTTCCCTCCAGAAACTGTTTCAGGTTGCTGAAAAGATGGAAATCGCGTGGCCTTCCTCATCAGCATCAGTACCATTTCGCTACGGCTGGACATGATATCGCATTTGGTCCATATACGGCCAGAATTTCGCAGCGATTCTGTGTGTAATTTAGACGTTTTCTGTACAAGAAGCGTACTGATACGAGTAGGTGAACTTTGTTGTTCGTTTCCAATTGAAGCGCAGTTTTAGCCGCTCACTGTGATGCACCTGTCATACGCACCGCAGCAGAACTGTATCTGCGGGGAACCCGGAACAGTTCAAATGGCTCTGAGCACTATGGGACTCAACTGCTGTGGTCATAAGTCCCCTAGAACTTAGAACTACTTAAACCTAACTAACCTAAGGACAGCACACAACACCCAGCCATCACGAGGCAGAGAAAATCCCTGACCCCGCCGGGAATCGAACCCGGGAACCCGGGCGTGGGAAGCGAGAACGCTACCGCACGACCACGAGATGCAGGCCCCGGAACAGTTATTCTGTTCTGACAATTTCACACATTTGTTGTGTAATGTTCTTAGCGTGAGACAACATGTGAAACTTTCTTAGAAAAGTCCCTAGATGTAATTATGTCAATGGATTTTTGCTTAATGACAGTTACATTGTCCAATAAATGTAAAAGTACTGCTGCGAAATACTTCGTTCCTCCTACTGACACTTGTTTTAGTATCGCTGCTATTACTACCTCTCCCAATAGCTCAATTACTAGGATTACGATCTGTTAACACTAGTATTATCACCACAAATACTACAGAAGCAAATCACGTTAATTTTTTTACATTATTTCAAACCTTAATGAATATTACTTTGTCTAAAATCATCGTTTATATGCTTTTCCCTTAGATATGGTCCACAGCGTTGATGAATTTACCAGAACGTGTACTCCGTTTGATGTTGTTATGTTGTGGTTAGGTCTGATATGCGTGGAGTACATCACATGTAACGAACGTTTGACGAATGTATTGTATGACCACAGAAACATGCTTGATCGTACACTCATGTGAGTAATTTTAAAACTTTGAAAATTTCCTGGAACTACTTTTGGCTATGTTTGCCTTCAGTTGGGTATATATATGCTCTGACAATTATTTACCGTGACTGTGTGATGCGTGTATTGCCAATTTTAGATGATTGTAATCGAGATCAGGCACTTTCAGTGTAGCCTCAGTAGCTAAGCTACAGAAAGAACCAGTCGGTTGGAAAGTAGTCGCCAAAATACACTGAAGCACCAAAGAAACTGGTATGGGCATGCGTATTCAAATACAGATATATGGCCGGCCTCTGTGGCCGAGTGGTTCTAGGCGTTTCAGTCCGGAACCGCGCTGCTGCTACGGTCGCAGGTTCGAATCCTGCCTCGGGCATGGAAGTGTAATATCCTTATGTTAGTTAGGTTTAAGTAGTTCTATGTCTAGGGAACTGATGAGCTCAGATGTTAAGTCCCATAGTGCTCAGAGCCATTTGAACCGACAGAATACGGCGCTGTGGTCGGCAACGCCTATGTGAGGCAAGAGTCTGGCGCAGTTGTTGGATCGGTTACTGCTGCTAAAATGGCAGGTTATCAAGACTTAAGTCAGTTCGAACGTGGTGTTGTAGTCTGCGCACCAGCGATGGCACACAGCACACAGCATCTCCGAGGTAGCAGCGGAGTAGGGATTTTCCAGTGCAATAACTTCACTAGTGTACCATGAATATCAGGAAGCGAATAAATATCAAATCCCCGACATCGCTGAGGCCGGAAAAGGATCGTGAAAGAACGGGACCAATGACGACTGAAGAGAACTGTTCAACGTGACAGAAGTGCAACACTTCCGCAAATTGCAGCAGATTTCAATGCTGGACCGTCAACAAGTGTCAGCGTCCGAACCATTGAACGAGACATCATCGATTTGGGCTTTCGGAGCCGAATGCCCACTCGTGTATACTTGACGACTGCACGACACAAAGCTTTACGCCTCGCCTGCGCCCGTCAACACCGACTTTGGACTGTTGATGCCTGGAAACATTTTGTCTGGTCGGACGAGTCTCGTTTCAGATTGTATCTAGCGGATAGACAACCTCATGAGTCCATGGACCCTGAATGTCAGCAGGGGACTATTCAAGCTGCTACAGGCTGTGAAATGGTGTGGGGCGTGTGCACTTGGAGTGATATGGGACTCCTGATTCGTCTAGATACGACTCTGACAGATGACAGGTACGTAAGTATCCTGTCTGATCACCTACATCCGTTTATGTCCATTGCGCATTCGGACGGACTTGGGCAGTTCCTGCAGGACAATGAGACACCCCACACGTCCACAATTGCTACGGAGTGCCTCCAGAAACACTTTTCTAATTTTAAACACTTCCGCTGGCCACCAGACTCCTCTGACGTGAACATTATGGAGCATATGTGGGATACCTTGCAACGTGCTGTTCAGAACAGATCTCCACCCCGTCATACTCTTACGGATTTATGGACAGCCCTGCAGGATTCAGGGTGTCAATTCCCTCCAGCACTACTTCAGACATTAGTCAAGTCCACGCCACGTCGTGTTGCGGCACTTCTACGTACTCGTGGGCGCCCTACACGATATTATGCAGGTGTACCAGTTTCTTCGCTTTTCAGTGTATACGTGCTGCCACTCTAACACACTTCATGAATGGAGAGGATTAAGAACCAACTGTCTTCTGGGTTAATTGACCAAAGACGCGCACAGAAGCGGAGTGACGTCATTATGCTATGTATCGTGACAAGGTGCACCACCGTCGCACGATGTTCTTAATATTCCTACCTTAAATTGGTGGCTGCTTTTGCATCTTTCTTCAGGTATCCGTTGCCTTCAGTTCATCCCTTACGAAATGCTTACTTTGTCAGTCATTCGACTGGTCTCATGCCAGTCGCCATCATTTACTGTCTTATGAAAATATTTTTGTCCTTACATGACTTTGAAACCCAAGATCCTCTACAATCTCTGCTGCACACTTTAGTCCTTAGCTGCTTCTAATATTTCTCATCTCTACTACTACTACCTGCAGTGCCCAGTTATCTATTCTTGGATGCCGTAGCAGATGTTCCACCAACCTCCCCTTCCTCTATATGCATGTTTCCTCACATATTATCTTTAATACTTCTTCATTCAGTATCTAATTCATCCAGTTCATTCTTAACCTTTTTCGATGGCATTGCTCTTCAAATGCCCAGAGTTTCCTCTTCTCGGGCTTATCAGCTGTGCACTCCATACCCTCATCTTTGCTTCGTATATCCTTAAGCTATGCTGTTTATTCTTTGCTACAAGTCTTTTATGTCTTCCTTACATACTGTAAAAGTAAGGATGGATCTCACAGCCGGGAAGCTAGACAGTCTGGAAAAGGAAATACCAAAGCTCATTTCGAAAACCGTGAATGTCAGAGAAGTGAAACGGAAAGAAGATAAGGTCCGAGATCAGACCAGGATATGGTAATATCAACATCAACAGCAAATGGTATGCGAGTCCAGTGTGCTAACCACTGCGCCACATCAGTGTCTTTAGTCGCTACCTTAAAACCATATTAAGGACATTGTGAACGTAACTGATAAATCATGGGTCGAATATCATCCATTATTTCTTACAGTATAATTTGGCGGGGTAGCGGCGTTCAGAGGCGTCTTGTCACAGTCCGTGCGGCTCCCCCTGTCGGAGGTTCGAATCCTCCCTCGGGCATGGGCGTGTGTGTGTGTGTCGTCCTTAGCGTAGTTTAAGCTAAATTAAGTAGTGTTTTAGCTTAGGGACCGATGTCCTCAGCAGTTTGGTCCAATAAGACCTTACCACAAATTTTCAATTCCCAAATAACAGCCGGCCGCAGTGGACGAGCGGTTCTAGGCGCTCAGTCCGGAACCGCGCGACTGCTACGGTCGCAGGCTCGAATCCTGCCTCGGACATGGATATGTGTGATGTCCTTATGTTAGTTAGGTTTAAGTAGTTCTAAGTTCTAGGGGACTGATGACCTCAGATATCAAGTCCCATAGTGCTCAGAGCCATTTGAACACAAATAAGAGACTTGACTGCTGTGTGAACTCTTCCGATATGCACCATCAATTAGTTTTGTTTCTTTTTGGGGCTCGAATGTGCCAATACACATCTTGAAGAGAGCGGAGGTCATTTCGCATTCTTGCCGTGAACGCCATTTAGACGATATCTTTTCCGTTAATATACTCTTTCCGTTAATATACTCTTGCCTTCTTGCCATTTAGACGGTATCTTTTCCGTTAATATACTCTTGCCTATGAATACACTAAACAGATTCAGAAGGATGTAGGTTGCAGTAGGTACTGGGAGATGAAGAAGCTTGCGCCGGATAGAGTAGCATGGAGAGCTGCATCAAACCAGTCACTGGACTGAAGACCACAACAACAAACATACTCTTGCCTATTACTTTTATTTCCAGAGTGCTCTTATGTTTCATATCAGATTTCTTGATATTCCTCTTATCTACAATGTTTCCCACGGTACCTTTTTTTACCTTCTATTTTATAATTTTTTAATGTCGTTGACATTTTTTGTGTTTGATAGGGTAGTGCAGTTATGTCTTATTATCTGCTGTGATAATGTAGAACTGATCGAGAAGGTGTCTAAGTGGCAGCGGAACTGACTATAAGTGCTTTCAGATAATGCAAACTGTGGGAACGTCTTCTAGTTAGTGGGCTATTTGTGAGGAGATAATGCTAATCTTTAATTATTTGTCTCTCATTCACACTGAAGTATTACTTCCTGTTTCTCAAGAACGGAGAAAAGCAGTCATCAACAGCCAAAAACTGTTTCCTCTCCATAACGCACAAGATGTTTACTGAACGCCAACTATACAGACAAGAGTGGATTTTATTCAGAATACGGTCTAGCAGATTTTAGAAGTGGATTTAGCGCACTGATAATTTTTGAAGTACTGAACGAAATTACAGAGCGATGTAGTGAGCAGAAGCTGCCTCCTTCCTTCGGACTCACAGACTCTGAGAAAGCGTTGAAATGTGTTTCAATAACATCTGTGCCAGAAGTCCCGAAGTAAAAAACAAGAAAAAAAACACTGATTCAGTAAATTCCACTAAGTTTCATGAGGATAGTGAAAAAATAAGCGCTGGCCGGGGTGGCCGAGCGTTTGTAGGCGCTTCAGTCTGGAACTGCGCGACCACTACTGTCGCAGGTTAGAATCCTGCCTCGGGCATGGATGTGTGTGGTGTCCTTAGGTTAGTTAGGTTTGAGTAGTTCTAAGTTACAGGGTGAGACGTCCCCTTTAAACAATTACACAGGACTGTGCTTAAACTGACACACAATATTTTTAGCGCAACGCAATCTGACTTTCAAAAATCCCTACAAAAGAATGGCCCTGACTAACATTAACCTATACCTTTCACAAATCACTTACCTCACCAAAAATCTTCGTTACTCGAACTACTGCAATACAGCGAGCGCCACTACTGCCAGCTAAATAAAAGATTCAAACTACTGAAGGCACTAACAACTGATAGGCATGATTAGCAAATTAAAGATTTTGATTGAGAACAAACAATGTATTTACCTTAATAGTGTTGAAAAATCATAATATACATAGCAGTTCATGACATCCAGTCTTACAAATTTCAAAACTCCGACATTTCTCTCCCCACATCCACCACTGCTGGCGGCTCACCTCCAACTGCGCAACGCTACGCGCTGTTCACATCCAGCTGCCGCTGCCCAACACTACAATGGCAGGCAACAATGCAAACTAGCCACAGACTGCACACAGCACAGCCAGTGATTTTCATACATAGTGCTACGTAATATTGCCAAGAAGAAAACATAAATAGCCTACTTACATAGCCCCCATGCTCCCCACAAAAAATTTTACAAATTGTTTTGGGCACTGGCCAATACATATTTGTTAAAAATTTTTCACAATTACAATAACAAAGAAATCAAATGCACACACTTATTGATACAATGTTGGTGAAAAGCTAAAATTTTCTCACAGTCCATAAAGACAGTCCTGATCATTCATCACAGTAAAATAGCAGTGTTTTTCTCAAAGTCTGAGCAGTAAAGGAAAATGCACACAGAAGTAGTGGATTTCCATGCAGTCTTGAAGAAGTAGTGTTGTCCTTCCAACGGAAAGACAGTGCTGACTCTTGGCATGCAGACAGGTAATGGGCCACAACAGAGCACACTCACCGCAGAGTCAGTCGAAGTTTTGAAGAATATTGGTAGGTATGTCATCACAGAGTAGACCCACTGTAGTCCTGGTAGGGACTACGGTATTGGTGGGCCACCAGAGGTGCAGAACCACTGCAGTCCTTATAGAAATAATGGTATTGGTGGGTCATCAAAGATGCAGACCCACTGTAGTCCTTGTAGAGATGGCCAGCAGCCATCTGTTGTGACTGTGCAGGTGCACAATCACCATTGATGAGTCTTGCGGATAATGTAGCAAGTCATAACCACCACTTGTGCACTCACAGAGTTTTTGGAATTGTACTTAGAACCAGCAATGCTGTTATCCAGTCCCTTGCTGAATCATTAACACACGTGCAAACACTATCAGTCCCTACTTCTCACATATTGTCCATATACTATGACCAACAGAAACGTGTGCAGTGAAATATAACTTACAAGTTACTTAATTTGATGAACTGGTGTCAATTACAATTTTATAATATGAGAATACAATAACAAAGGTACAAAATACATCATTAAAGAACACAACAATACAGATAACATTTGTAGTAAAACAGGCTTTACAAAAGAATAGAAATAGACATATACATCAGTGTTACAGGAATTATGACATGAGTACATACATAAAAGATCAGAATAACTGTCGAAACATCAACTTCACGCATGAGAATAAAAACAAAACAGAATAAATAATGTCTAAACATCTTTGCAAAGTAAATAACATATTATTAGAAAAATTCTACAACATAACTCTTATTAGCTAAACACATAAAGACAGGAAAAACGCAAATATACAAGAGTACACAAACACATAGGGGGACAAGACAATGGAAAGGACAGGGTTCGTTTTCAGTGTAACATTTGGTACTGCAGTCCAACCCAAAACTTCATTCCATAGATCTTTTGTCTGATTTCAACAGTTGTTTTCACCAAAACATCCTATCCAAGCATGCTTTCTGTATTTATATGTTCACATATTTCTTCCCTCAATATTTATTTTCCATTATCTTACATTTATTTCCAAGAAAATCCTACGTAAACTTGTTGTCTCTAAACCCTACTTTGTTGTTTATATCCTCTTTCAAAATACTTTTTTTGGCCTAACCATATTCTTATAGCTTCTCAATGCATTTCTTCTAATTCATCACAACTCGTTCTCTTATATAGCCTACCCCATTTTAAGCTAACTTAAATCTACTGAGTTCAGATATATATACTAAGGAATGAGGCAATGCAGCAGCACAAAACAATTAACACAAACAGCAGTGATAAAAAATACAAAAGGCAAAGCAAGCAGCATAAATTAGCAAAGCAAATGCAATATTACAACTAATATAAGGCAATGTACAGCAAACAAGAAAAATAAATTTGTAGTAAAACTGGCTTAACAGAGTAATGTAAAGTGAAATTTAGTAGCACTATGCCTGGCAAACAGCAGCAGTAAATGCTATAACTTATACCTAAGCATGACAAAGCTCAAGCAGAAAAAATTGTACACTAAAGACAACAATGCAGATAAAGGAAATGTCTGTTCACATCTTAATGTCTATGTAATTAAAGTGGTGCACCACAAAAACTAATTCTACAAAAAATTACCAAGTACTTGAAAAGAAAATTATATATGCAGTTACTGTTATTAGTCCCTTCTTATTGTTCTTTCCATTCCAAGAGCTCCTTTTTTCGAAGAATGTGGATCATAAAGTAATTATTTAATAGATCTGTTGACAGAAAGTGTTCACATTAGCAAATGCATATAATTTTATTTTATGAAACCAATGCTGTAAGACAGCTGGAAACCAGATATCAAATGAAATAAGCAACTATGTACAAAATAAAGCATAAAATAATCATTCAGTAGTCATGAGGCATTTCATAAGTTAGTAGAAATTCTCTCAATTCTCGTAGATAGACACTTGTCCTAATCAGGTGTGCAGATGTAAGAATGTTTCCAAGTTATGAGTGTGTCGTATTTGTGGTGATTTCTACAAAGGAATGTCAATAGCGAGGTTAATGGCCTCCTTTTTTCTCCACCTGTGCCTTTGAAAGGCACACACTAATGGCTTTTTTCCAGGCAGGTGGTACAGCTGCGTGCTTACAGTGCTTTACCTTCCTTAACGAAATATTTACGACAACAGTTTGCGCTACAGTGACAGTTTGATACGAATAAAATTTCACAGGTAGAGCATTTGCGTTGCAAATGTGTAGAAACAAAATCCTATCAATATAACAGAATCCAAAAAATGTTCGTCGGCATTGTAATACATTCACGCATTTACATACATTTCATAACTCTTAAAGTACGATTCTTGGTTTCCAACAACCTTTTTCACAAACCAGAGCCCCTAACCACTACTCATTATTCCTTACCTTATTACACATATACATATTCGTCGACACTTCTTCAATATTTCATCATAACAAATACATAGCATAGTCAAATTCCTCATATAGCATCAGCTTATTGATCATAAACATACCTCAGCAGCATAATACACATCGTTGTCGTAAAAATAACATCATAACACCTCAGTCAAATCTCAAAAACGTCGTAACTTTCTGCAATAATTTCAAAACCTAAAAAAAAAAAAAATTCTCTACTCGTTTCAATAGTGTCATCTACCCCAAATGTACTATAAAAATCATGATCCCATATCAAATATATCATTCAAAGCTCTCATAGTATCACAATGGTTCCAAAAAAATATGAACAGTTCACAAAGTACAGACAAAATACAATTTCATAAGTGTGAAGTTACCCAACTGTGTAATTACGTAAATATCTGTCACTGCCATAGTAAAAAAAATGTTTGTTTCTCTGTTAAATAATCAGATAGCTGTGTAACTCTGTGTTACAGGAATATGGTACCTATGTGTGAAGTTGTATAAGCAAATACCATATTAGCTAGGGCTCCTTGTGCTTGCCAAACACATGGTACACAAAGTAAGCGTGTACCCCCCTGAGGATTAATGTAATTATACCCTCAGGTGTTACAGATTACAGAAATAAATGAAATGTATCACGGAAAACTTTCATTGTAATTCAAAAATCTTGAAAAATAAATGGTTTAAGTACAAAATTAATCACTCAAATGCGTCTCCTGTAGCGCTGAATCTGCGTCTTGCTGTAAGATAATACTGTGGAACTGTCGTAGTTATCGTCCTCTGTAAGCAAAGTTCTGCTGAAATCAATGTACTTACCTCATGATAAACAAAAGTGAAATGCTTTGCGTATAGATATCGTAGTTATTATGCTTATTGGCGTGATGAAGAAAGTACTGTACAGTAATGTATTGTTGTGCCACGAAAAAGGCTGTCTCATTGTTGCTATACCACAAAAGGTACTACTAAAACATGTTTTACTTTCCAGAATAATGCAGAAAAACTGTGCAGATATAAAACAGAAACACCGCAAAAGCAACATTGTAAATTGTCACTCATTAGTAGCGTCGTGATAAAACCGTGTAGTTGTCACATAAACTAACCACTGTGTCATCTGGTATCTCACTGAAACTACTTTATATCCAGAATGTGTTTTGAAGTAAACCAAAATGTTGCATTAAAATCTCTTTAGCAGTACCAGTATATGTTCTAAGTATGTAAGCCTGATAGTCGTTACGTAATCGTGCAACTAACAAGCAAGAATGTGCAAATACAACACTGTGTCGTCTGTTCACTATAACAATGCATTCGTAATTTCTGTTTAAAAATGTTCCCTATGTTCTAGACTGGATAGTTAACTTCAAAACATCGTTGCATGTTAACAGTTTCTAAGTCTGACAAAGCATACTAGAAATGTGAAGTGAAAAGTTTTATGGCAAAGACAAAGTTAAAAAGCAGATTATCTTTCAATAAATGGTTTTACATGTGAAATGTGGTGTAACCCTTTGCTCTTCCTAGCACCCAGAGTTTCAGTTTCAACGCAATTTTCATGTGGTTACGTCGGTAAGGAACACAGGAATTTTTCTCAATGTTAGCTTATGTTATTTTTCTCAAGCCCAGCCGGCGCACGTGGCTGCCTGCCGGTGCGAGTCATTGTCTGTTTCTTTGTTGGTGCGCGTCGTTATTAGGATTAGGAGACCTAATTTCTACAAATTAACCTTGTCGAGAGTGCCCTGCTCTGTTTGAATCTCGCCAGTTCTTATTGAATTCAGGTCTGTCGTTTTGTCGGTAGTTTACATAGTTTCTTGTTTGTCGGTCATGTGGTGGGGAATTTCTCCCGGAATCGTAACTGCACACTGAACTGTTGCGTCTGAAGTTATTCCTTGATAATAATTGTTTTTGTTCCCATATTGTCTGTTTCTATGGTAATCTCTGTCATATTCATTACTACGGAAATGCGATCTTTCTCTGTAACTATTATTACTCTGCCAGTGGTTGTCATATGGGTGGTGTCTGTTTTGGTCACGATTTGCGTTGTAAGAATAGACTTGTCGTGTCCAGTTATTGTTTCTGTCGTCACGGAATTGTGACGGATGTGACCTGTAGTGATTGTTTTCCTGTTTTAGCATCCCGCGATTGTCAGTGTCAATTTCCAGTTCTTGTAACAGTCCCTGAAAAGCTTCAATGTCGTCTTTGCAACGTCCTGCCAAAATAATGTGTCGTAAATGTTCAGGCAATTTGATTAAGCAAATGCGGATGAGTTCTGAGGGGCTGTATGAGTTTGACAGGTACTGATTCTTGTGCAACATGTCTTCAAAATATTTCACAAGACTGGAAAATTCAGATTGTTCGAAATGTTTCATTATTATGATGCTATGTTTTACTTGGTCTTGTGCAGCTTGAGACCAATATGCTGAGAGGAAGGCATGATAAAATTATCCTTCACTGTGACAATCGTGAATGACCGATCGCATTCTTACAGCTGGTTCATTCTCTAAGTAGCCACACATAAATTCTAATCTGTGCTCTAATGACCAGTTGGGAGGAAAACAATGAGAGAATTGATGGAGCCACGCTTGTGGATGAATGTCGTCGCCAGAATTCTTAAATGATTTGAATTTACGTGTAGTAATGAACAGCTTATAGTCAAAATCATCGTGTCGGTGAGTAGCATATCGGTCATTGTTACGCCGTGTCGGCGGTTCCATCTCAAAATTCGGTGCACCTTGCCAATTTCTTTCATAATTTCCGAAATGCCCTGTGTTATTATTTTGTGGCTTTTCCGTATTTCTATGTTCCTCTTCTCGTGTTGGAGCGCGAGTGTCCTCTGAAATATGTAATTTTTGTATAACTTGTGCCAACTGATCTTGTACTTCCCGGATTTCTCTTTTGTATTGCGTATTAATTTGATTCTGATTTTGTTTGAATTTCTTAATTTGTTCATACTCTTCTGTGTCAGTGATGGCTACAGGTCTTGTGTCATTCAGATCATCATCTACCTTTACAGATAAGTTAGAGAACTGATCCGAAAGTTCTGCTACTTTCTCCGATAGTGTACTTATTTCCTCAGTGTGTTTTTCTGAGCAAAGTTTCAGAGTGTCCATTTGTGTTGAAATCGTATCTACTGTGTTCTTTAAGTTTTCCTGAGCTTTTTTCAAGTAGCGTAACCGAATCGGTAGATGCAGCTGAGTCAATTTTAGCTTGCAAGGTCTCATGATTTTCATGAACAATAGTTTGCAGTTCTTTTATGGCTGCTTCGTGATTCTGTAATGCATTTTCATGCCGCGAAAAAATAGGTTGAAAATGCTCACAAATTTGTGTTTTTACGTCATTACAGACTTTTTGACATTTCGATTCAATGTTATGTAACTCAGTAGTTAAATCTTCACGTGTTTGTTCAAGTGTGGTGTCTAACTTTTGAAGCTTTTGCTGTGTTTTTCTCTGATTTTGTTCCATTGTGTCTAACTGTTGCTGTGTTTGTCTCTGGTGTTGTTCCATTGTGTCTAACTGTTGCTGTGATTGTCTCTGGTGTTGTTCCATTGTGTCTAACTGTTGCTGTGATTGTCTCTGGTGTTGCTCTATTGTGTCTAACTTTTGAAGATTTTGTTCCATTTTGTCTAACTTTTGAAGATTTTGTTCCATTGTGTCTAACTTTTGAAGCTATTGCTGTGTTTGTCCCATTTGTTGTATTAATTGTAATAATAATGCACTGGTGTCTGAAACATGTTCCTCAGTGCTTTTCGGCAGTGAATTTGCACCGGCAACATTCACATTTTGACAAGCAGAAAATGTGTCTTGACTTATTTGAGAAAACGGTGAGGACCCAAAACCTGAATCTACAGTATTTGCGAGATTGTGTCCTGTCATTTCGGATTCCTGAGGCGACCTGTTACCGACCGATCGATCGATAATGCTTCCCTGTTCGCTAGTTGTTTCACTGTCTACCCAATTATTTGCCGCCCGCTCCATTTCCCTATGCACAATTACCAAATTACTACTTCGAATGTCTGTTAATTCATTACACAGTGGTGCTGGCAAGCTACGCTCGTCGTCACTATTATTTCTCAGTTTACTTTGGAGCCTAGTGTTACGTTTTTCACGCGCCATTATTGTCACAATACTTCACACGATAACACAGAAAAGCACAATTTGAAGAGCAAAAATAAGAGAACACATTAACATAGCACTGAAAATAATATCTACTTAATTGCAAGCGCAGCTGCGAAATACTTGGTGCAAATCTACATGCATGCCACAACTGTTTTACTGTACAACAATGAAAGACTGCAACTACAAAGGAAATTCTCTCTATGATTAGGCGCTAGCAATGAACAAAAACTAAACTAATTACACAAACTGCAAGAAAAAAATCAGAAGTTTCCAGTGAGGTATCCACGGCTAAGGGTCGACATATGAAACGTTCCTTTTAAATAATTATACAGGACTGTGCTTAAAGTGACACACAATATTTTTAGCACAACGCAATCTGACTTTCAAAAATCCCTACAAAAGAATGGCCCTGACTAACATTAACCTATACCTTTCACAAATCACTTACCTCACCAAAAATCTTCGTTACTCGAACTACTGCAATACAGCGAGCGCCACTACTGCCAGCTAAATAAAAGATTCAAACTACTGAAGGCACTAACAACTGATAGGCATGATTAGCAAATTAAAGATTTTGATTGAGGACAAACAATGTATTTACCTTAATAGTGTTGAAAAATCATAATATACATAGCAGTTCATGACATCCAGTCTTACAAATTTCAAAACTCCGACATTTCTCTCCCCACATCCACCACTGCTGGCGGCTCACCTCCAACTGCGCAACGCTACGCGCTGTTCACATCCAGCTGCCGCTGCCCAACACTACAATGGCAGGCAACAATGCAAACTAGCCACAGACTGCACACAGCACAGCCAGTGACTTTCATACAGACCGCTACGTAACATTGCCAATAAGAAAACATAAATAGCCTACTTACAAGGTGACTGATGACCTCAGAAGTTAAATCCTATAGTGCTCAGAGCCGAAAAATAAGCTTTGAAAGAGGATTATGCAAAGGAGATTCAGTATCAATATTTTTCTCAGCTGCCCAGCTTCAGGCAGTGTTGGCTTCGGTCACACAGCTTCAGGCTGTTGCCAATGGGCATCACTGTGGGGGTCCGGATGGGGGTTTGTCAGGGACGGCCAGCTCGTCCCACGCATCCCCCGATCGGGCTACGACTGTGGCTGCCCGGGATACTGCCCACATTGAGGCTGATCCCTCACCTGTGGTAGAGTTGGAGGTCGTCTCGAGGTGTGGCAGGGTGCGAAAGACATTCCGGAGGGCTGAACGAATGGCCTCTCCAGTTTGTCTGACGAACCGGTTTCAGGCGCTGTCTCAGGCTGATACTGATCTTCGGCCAGACATGGCTGCTTGTCCTGTTCCAGAGGTTGCCCCTCAGTCTGCAAGATCCGGGCGGTCGCAGAGGGTGGGCTTACTGGTAGTTGGGAGCTCCAACGTCAGGCGCGTAATGGGGCCCCTTAGGGATATGGCAGCAAGTGAGGGGAAGAAAACCAATATGCACTCCGTGTGCATACCGGGGGCAGTCATTCCAGATGTGGAAAGGGTCCTTCCGGATGCCATGAAGGGTACAGGGTGCACCAATCTGCAGGTGGTCGCTCATGTCGGCACCAATGATGTGTGTCGCTATGGATCAGAGGAAATCCTCTCTGGCTTCCGGCGGCTATCTGATTTGGTGAAGACTGCCAGTCTCGCTAGCGGGATGAAAGGAGAGCTCACCATCTGCAGCATCGTCGACAGGACTGACTCCGGACCTTTGGTACAGACCCGAGTGGAGGGACTGAATCAGAGACTGAGACGGTTCAACGACCGTGTGGGCTGCAGATTCCTCGACTTGCGCTATAGGGTGGTGGGGTTTCGGGTTCTGTTGGATAGGTCAGGAGTCCACTATACGCAGCAAGCGGCTACACGGGTAGCAGGGGTTGTGTGGCGTGGACTGGGCGGGTTTTTAGGTTACATGGCCTCGGGAAAGTACAGAAAGGGCAACAGCCTCAAAGGGTGCGGGGCAAAGTCAGGATATGCGGGGACCAAGCAGCAATCGGTATTGTAATTGTAAACTGTCGAAGCTGCATTGGTTCAAATGGCTCTGAGCACTATGAGACTCAACTGCTGTGGTCATAAGTCCCCTAGAACTTAGAACTACTTAAACTTAACTAACCTAAGGACATCACACACGTCCATGCCCGAGGCAGGATTCGAACCTGCGACCGTAGCGGTCGTGCGGTTCCAGACTGTAGCGCCTTTAACCGCTCGGCCACTCCGGCCGGCAGCTGCATTGGTAAAGTACAGGAACTTCAAGTGCTGATAGAAAGCACCGAAGCTGAAATCGTTATAGGTACAGAAAGCTGGCTGAAGCCAGAGATAAATTCTGCCGAAATTTTTACAAAGGCATAGGCGGTGTTTAGAAAGGATAAATTGCATGCGACCGGTGGTGGAGTGCTCGTCGCTGTTAGTAGTAGTTTATCCTGCAGAGAAGTAGAAGTGGATAGTTCCTGTGAATTATTATGGGTGGAGGTTACACTCAACAACCCAGCTAGGTTAATAATTGGCTCCTTTTACCGACCTCCCGACTCAGCAGCATTAGTGGCAGAACAACTGAGAGAAAATTTGGAATACATTTCACATAAATTTTCTCAGCATGTTACAGTCTTAGGTGGAGATTTCAGTTTACCAGATATAGACTGGGACACTCAGATGTTTAGGACGGGTGGTAGGGACAG
Organism: Schistocerca nitens; assembly: GCF_023898315.1. Classification (NCBI taxonomy): domain Eukaryota; kingdom Metazoa; phylum Arthropoda; class Insecta; order Orthoptera; family Acrididae; genus Schistocerca; species Schistocerca nitens. The sequence goes on along the minus strand of NC_064619.1, from coordinate 583,575,456 downwards.
AGCATCGAGTGACATTACACTGAGTGCACATCCGAAAATTACCTCGAGCAATTAAACAGAGAACCGACTCGTGGAGATAACATATTGGACCTACTGATAACAAACAGACCCGAACTTTTCGACTCTGTAAGTGCAGAACAGGGAATCAGTGATCATAAGGCCGTTGCAGCATCTCTGAATATGGAAGTTAATAGGAATATAAAAAAAGGGAGGAAGGTTTATCTGTTTAGCAAGAGTAATAGAAGGCAGATTTCAGACTACCTAACAGATCAAAACGAAAATTTCTGTTCCGACACTGACAATGTTAAGTGTTTATGGAAAAAGTTCAAGGCAATCGTAAAATGCGTTTTAGACAGGTACATGCCGAGTAAAACTGTGAGGGACGGGAAAAACCCACCGTGGTACAACAACAAAGTTAGGAAACTACTGCGAAAGCAAAGAGAGCTTCACTGCAAGTTTAAACGCAGCCAAAACCTCTCAGACAAACAGAAGCTAAACGATGTGAAAGTTAGCGTAAGGAGGGCTATGCGTGAAGCGTTCAGTGAAGTCGAAAGTAAAATTCTATGTACCGACATGACAGAAAATCCTAGGAAGTTCTGGTCTTACGTTAAATCAGTAAGTGACTCGAAACAGCATATCCAGACACTCCGGGATGATGATGGCATTGAAACAGAGGATGACACGCGTAAAGCTGAAATACTAAACACCTTTTTCCAAAGCTGTTTCACAGAGGAAGACCGCACTGCAGTTCCTTCTCTAAATCCTCGCACAAACGAAAAAATGGCTGACATCGAAATGAGTGTCCAAGGAATAGAAAAGCAACTGGAATCACTCAACAGAGGAAAGTCCACTGGACCTGACGGGATACCAATTCGATTCTACACAGAGTACGCGAAAGAACTTGCCTCCCTTCTAACAGCCGTGTACCGCAAGTCTTTAGAGGAGCGGAAGGTTCCAAATGATTGGAAAAGAGCACAGGTACTTCCAGTCTTCAAGAAGGGTCGTCGAGCAGATGCGCAAAACTATAGACCTATATCTCTGACATCGATCTGTTGTAGAATTTTAGAAGATGTTTTTTGCTCGAGTATCATGTCGTTTTGGAAACCCAGAATCTACTCTGTAGGAATCAACATGGATTCCGGAAACAGCAATCGTGTGAGACTCAACTTGCTTTATTTGTTCATGAGACCCAGAAAATATTAGATACAGGCTCCCAGGTAGATGCTATTTTCCTTGACTTCCGGAAGGCGTTCGATACAGTTCCGCACTGTCGCCTGATAAGCAAAGTAAGAGCCTACGGAATATCAGACCAGCTGTGTGGCTGGATTGAAGAATTTTTAGCAAACAGAACACAGCATGTTGTTATCAATGGACAGACGTCTACAGACGTTAAAGTAACCTCTGGCGAGCCACAGGGGTGTGTTATGGGACCATTAATTTTCACAATATATATAAATGACCTAGTAGATAGTGTCAGAAGTTCCATGCGGCTTTTCGCGGATGGTGCTGTAGTATGCAGAGAAGTTGCAGCATTTGAAAATTGTAGCGAAATGCAGGAAGATCTGAAGCGGATAGGCACTAGGTGCAGGGAGTGGCAACTGACTCTTACCATAGACAAATGTAATGTATTGCGAATACATAGAAAGAAGGATCCTTTATTGTATGATTACATGATAGCGGAACAAACTGGTATCAGTTACTTCTGTAAAATATCTGGGAGTATGCATCCGGAACGATTTGAAGTGGAATGATCATATAAAATTAATTGTTGGTAAGGCGGGTACTAGGTTGAGATTCATAGGGAGAGTTCTTAGAAAATGTAGTCCATCAACAAAGGAGGTGGCTTACAAAACACTCGTTCGACCTATACTTGAGTATTGCTCATCAGTGTGGGATCCGTACCAGATCGGGTTGACGGAAGTGATAGAGAAGATCCAAAGAAGAGCGGCGCGTTTCGTCACAGGGTTATTTGGTAACCGTGATGGGACTTATAATCTATGGTCATCAGTCCCCTAGAACTTAGAACTACTTAAACCTAACTAACCTAAGGACATCACACAACACCCAGTCATCATGAGGCAGAGAAAATCCCTGACCCCGCCGGGAATCGAACCCGGGAACGCGGGCGCGGGAAGCAAGAACGCTACAGCACGACCACCATAACAAAAGTATTCGACCACCCTTATTGTTCTTGAAATGCGAAGTTCTCTTCGAACATTTGAGGCCCGGGAGAAGTAATTGCCAGCCCATTCTGTAGTGTGAATATTGTCTAACACTGTACCGCAAGCAGGTGGCTGTATAATTTAAGTAACAACGTGCAATGTATATTTGCATTATAAGACACCACAGCATGCAGTCAATTTATTATTCGGGCAAATGTCGTACAGGCGGCAACGGCCTTGCCGCTTTGGATACACCGGTATCCGTGAGATCACCGAAGTTAAGCGCTGTCGGGTGTGGTCGGCATTTGGGTGGGTGACCATCCAGGCCGTCTTGCGCTGTTGCTATTTTTTGGGGTGCACTCAGCCTCGTGATGCCAACTGAGGAGCAACTCGACCAAATAGTAGCGGCTGCGGTCAAGAATACCATCGTAACGCCCGGGAGAGCGGTGTGCTGATCCCACGCCCCTCCTATCCGCATCCTCCACTGAGGATGACATGGCGGTCGGATGGTCCCGGTAGGCCACTCGTGGCCTGAAGACGGAGTGCTTTTTATGTTGTACAGGCGGCGGTGGTGCTAGCTGTAGACCGAGAAGGCTTCTTCTGTGCTGCGTTTCCGTGTCGTTAACACGCATGGTGCACAGTACAACGAGTTGGAAAGGAAACAATACGTCATTTGAAAAGAGACAGTTTGTTTTTTCCATCACGCTAAAGGACGTTCCGAAAAACAGATTGCCGCATTGTTACAAATGAGTGTGAGTACTGTAGGTGACATTATACGAAGACTCAACAAAGAAGATAGAATTGAAGATAAACCAAAAGCAGGGTGACCAAAGAAGCTGAGTAGAAGGGAGCAAACCGTAGTAACAAGAAAAATTAAAACAAATTCCAAGTTGTCGGCAACGAAAATTGCTGCCGCAATGCAGCAGGAATACGGGAAGGGCGTGCACCCTGAAACAGTCCGACGAATTATCAGACGAGAGGGGTATAATTGTTGAGTAAGTAGGAAGAACCCTATGATAAAGGAGAGGAATATAAAGAAACGACTGGAATTCGCGAAGCAGCACGTAAATAAAAGTGTTAGTTGGTGGGACATAGTAAATTTTGTCGATGAATGTCAAGGGCGGACCTCCTCAAACGGAAGAAGACCTATGACTTAGAGTAAACCCCGTGAAGAATTTCAAACGAAGCATCTGCAACTCCAAGTTAAAAACAGTGGTGGAGGTGTAATGATCCATGTCGTCCTCTGGGGTAGCCGAATTAGCATTCATTTAAGGTACAATGGAAAGCATAAGTATCTGAACATCCTAAAAGAGAACTTCCCGCAAAGTTCTACTAGTTTCGGGTTTTCGAGGACGTTTAAGTTGTATCAAGACAAAGATCCGAAGGATAAAGCGGATATTGTGAGTCTATGGACGCTGTATAATTGCTCTAAGGTTCTGGATACCCCTCCTCAAGTCCAGACTCGAACCCAATAGAAAATATTTGGAGTGAATTGAAGCGAAAAGTACGACAAACACCAGTGACATCAAAACAAGCTTTAAAGGAACGAATACTGGAAGAATGGTGACAAATAAATCCTGATTATACCCAAAAGCTCGTTAACAGCATGCCTAAAAATAAATGTCGTGTGACAAGGGCATCCCGTGGGGTAGATCGTTCGCCAGGTGCAAGTCTTTCGATTTGACGACACTTCGGCGACTTGCGCGTCGATGGGGATGAAATGACGATGATTAGGATAGCACAGCAGCCAGTCCTTTAGCGCAGAAAATCTCCGACCCAGCCGGAAATCGAACCCGGGCCCTTAGGATTGACATTCTGTCACGCTGACCACTCCTTTTTTTTTTTTTTCGTTGTTGGTCGTTGTGTTTGGTCGTTGCGGACGTCACATGACTTCCGTTCAAGTTCGTTGTTGATCCTTTCACTCAGTTTTTTATTACAGAGGCCAACCAGATAGTCCTATACCATTTTGTGCCGAGATTACTCCTGTAGAATGTGATGCCCGTATACCATAAATAAAAACAAAACATAACGCTGGTGGCCGAATACCTTGAGAGCCACTGTACCTTCTTTTGACAACATGGTGTTCTATTTCCCTAGTTCATTTAAACTGCAACATCGAGCAGATGACCTAGATGGAGCACGGTTGAAAGTCTACTATATCGATAGTAATGAAAGGAAAATAATCTATAACAGAGGCCTCGAAAATAAACTAGTACAAATTCACAATGAAGTCAAGCAAGCAGTTGACCACTTTTGTACTTAGGGCGGTTTTCAACGACTGGATGAACAAAGTGATTTAAAATAAAATTAAAAAAAAACAGAAGACCAAAAGTGGGACAAAGCTAAACTGAGCTACCACGACCGTGGTGGTCTATCACAGGGTGTGGCGAAACAAGCGCTGTATCATTGGAGAGGTACAGAGGCGAGCGAGTGTGCCGGGACTTACCCCAGTTCACTGCTACTGGCACCACGTCATCATAAAGCGTCTGTGCCTAGCACACAAGTACTGCACCATAATTTAAGAATGGAATTAAAGGTTTAAATTTGCTTTTCCAAACTCTGTTAGCATTTGCTTTAGTGTAGTAATTTGTAAACTATCAAATGTCACATTGATCAGGTCAATATTTTCACCTAAATACATCGTTTTAATGAAAAAATAAGTACCGCTGAATAATAAAGCTAGAAACCCAAAAATTTGTCATAGTGTGCAAATGCATGTGAAAATTAACTGGTACAAGTCTCAACGTAATTAAAGAAATATTTTGGTCAGAATCTGTGTTTTTAAGAAAAATTGAAGGCCTAAATAAATAGATTTAGAAATATGAAAATTTTTGTAAAGCTTCTGTTCAAGATAAAAACGTAAATTATGTAACCCCACTGAGCTACCTCTAATAGTTTTCGAGTAATTTGCAGAAAACTAAATTTGTAACTAAAATTTACTTATTTGTAGTAGATTAAGTATCTGTTATATTAATGCTAGAAAGTTTTGGTTGTAGTACGCGATGAAACTAATTAAATAATAAAGCTATAACAAGTTTCAAGGCCTGGATGTAAATAATAACAAATGCAAGGTCTCTTTCATTTGTAGCTGAGAGGTCAGATTCTACTGTCATTTCCGTTCTGAAAATTCTAGATGGTAAAGTTTAAATGCACTCGAGCTAAACCTTTTTCTGTGATTTTAACCAACTTAAATACATGCATACAAAAATTACGCAGACTCTAAATTAATACACAACGGTGTTATAAAATATTATGTGTCTGAGAAAGCGGCCGTTTAGAGGCTGCTACCGTGGGCATTGGGTGGATGACAGTAGATGTTCCCTTGGACGTCCGCTGCGCCACATATATAAATAAAACCTGAGAGGCAAGACTAGGGTTCACTTAGCACCCAGCCACTGAAGGATTCGCGACAGCCAAACGCCGTAGTACGCGCTGCCTCCGATGACACACTGTTACCAAACGCAATTTTCAGTAACAGTAGAAAGTGAACTTGTGAGGACTGTATACCATCCTGGATCGCTTGGATTTCGCAAAAGTAACTGTTAGTGTGCCACCTGTAATGTTAAAAAATCCGCATGGCAAGTGGTGATAATTATTCTCCACTTTAGTGGCGAGCAAATATTTTGAATGTCAGCAGTCAGGACGAAAGACAATTTAATGGGAACTTACCGTAGAGGTCGCCTCTGAACTACTCATAGTGCTGTTTAGCGTAGAGAGATTTATTGTCAGTGTGAACATGATGAATATTACAATGTAGATTGTGTGAAACATTGCCAAATATATCTATCAATTACACTCATGCACATAAATTAAGGATAACTGCAGAACGTGGTGCCACACAACGTGGCACTACACAAAACTCGCGCTAATAGCATAGGCACATAGGGAACACACACAACACAGATCTGTGAGTCCACGGTATTGGTGATAAGTTGAGAAAACCGTGCTACAAAACGCCACTGTTTCCTGCGCATGTACCGCGACATCAGTATGGGATATGATCACCATGCACACGTACACAGGCCACAAAATGCATTGGCATACTCTGAATCAGGTGGTAGAGCAGCTGCTGGGGTATAGCCTCCCATTCTTGCACCAGTGCTTGTCGGAGCTCCTGAAGTGTCGTAGTGGTTTGAAGACGTACAGCGATACGCCGACCGAGAGCATCCCAGGCGTGCTCGATGAAACTTAGGTCTGGAGAACAGGCAGACCACTCCATTCGCCTGATATCTTCTGTTTCAAGGCACTCCTCCACGATGGCAGCTCGGTGGGGCCGCGCGTTATCATCCATCAGGAGGAAGGTGGGACCCACTGCCACCCTCATAAGGCGGACATACTGGTGCAAAATGACGTCCCGATACACCTGACCTGTTACAGTTCCTCTGTCAAAGACATGCAGGGGTGTACGTGCACCAATCATAATCCCACCCCACACCATCAAACCACAACCTCCATACAAGTCGCTTTCAAGGACATTGGTATCTGGTTCCCGGTTCACGCCAGATGAAACCCCTGCGAGAATCACTGTTCAGACTATGCCTGAACTCGTCCGTGAACATAACCTGGAACCACTGTTCCAATGACCGTGTACTGTGTTCTTGACACCAGGCTTTACGGCCACTCCTGTGACCAGGGGTCAGTGGAATGCACCTTGCAGGTCTCCGGGTGAATAATCCATGTCTGTTCAGTCGTCTGTAGACTGCGTGTCTGGCGACAACTGTTCCAGTGGCTGCGGTAAGAACCCGAACAAGGCTAACTGCAGTACTCTGTGGCCGTCTGCGGGCACTGATGGTGAGATATCGGTCTTCTTGTGGTGTTGTACACTGTGGACGTCGCGTACTGTAGCGACTGGAGAAGTTTCCTGTCTGCTGGAATCGTTGCCATAATCTTGAGATCACACTCTGTGGCACACGGAGGGCCCGTGCTACGACCTGCTGTGTTTGACCAGCCTCCAGTCGCCCTAGTATTCTTCCCCTCATAACGTCATCAGTATGTGTTTTTTGAGCCATTTTCAACACACAGTCACCATTAGCACGTATGAAAACGTCTGCACACTTACTCGCTGCACCTTACTCTGACATGCACCAACACACCTCTGCGTATGTGTACTGCTGCCAGCGCCACCATGCGACGACTGCAGATCAAATGCACCGCATGGTCATACCCCGAGTTGATGTAACCAGCAAACCGCCCACCAGAGCGTTGTTTCACCATGTATCAGCATTATCCTTAATTTATGAGCATGAGTGTAGAACTCAAAATCTTCATTTATAATCAGCGTCCTGATCCTGCCTAGCAAATAGAGAATAGGAACATTTCTTTCAGTGGGGTAGACAAGAATGTGGACTTGTAGACTGGGAACTATGGTTAATGTGCTCTCCATCACTTTCTGGCTGACTACAGAAATAGTTTCCAGGCTCTCGTAAAAGAAGGCGAACAATATTTCAATATTTTCAGCAATTAAACAATATTCTAATGTTTCAAATATTTTCTCCTATTACTAATCACTGATTATATATATTAACACTATTATTATTATTATTATTATTATTATTAACCCTCCGCCCTGCAAGGGGTTCCCAACCTTTTGTTCTGACGAAATGCTTTTCGAACCCAGCTACTTTGATGGAACACAATGTTTATTTTGAAGATTTAAAAAAATTACAAAAGAGAAAAGCTTGTTTTACTCAGTGATTACATCAACTTTAACTGAAAAAAATAATAGAGAAATCATAATAAAATCTTAGAAGAATAGTATCGTCGAATTGTCGAAAAATTACGCGGTGTTATTAATAGTTTTTCGCGAAGCACTTATTCACTTCATAGTATGCGAAACCCTGGTTAGCGGGTAGTTCCCTTGAGCGGTCGCAGCGTTTGGGAGCATAGTCGTCTGCAGCCAGTGTTTAAAAGCTTAGTGTTGCTCATGTGTTCTCGTGTAGCGTTTATTATCAGCTTCGTAATGCAAAAGATGGTAGTCTTTGGAGTTTTCCAAATTTATAAACAGCAATGGAAATCTACCTCCGGAAGAATACTATGATACTGGAATTCGTCAAGGACAACGAGCGGCCAACTGCTCTCGAAATTCAGAAATGGGTGACCACTTACACGAAACTAACAAGACAGCAAGTAGACAGTGTGCAGTTCAATACTAACGAGGCGATTTGCTATTTCGAACCATGCTCTAACTTAGTGTACGAGCGAGTAATCCATACTCTTATGGAGTGGTGCGTTTGAGTCATGAGGGTGCTGGTGCGTTTGAGTTAACATTAACAACAAGCTCTGTATCTAAGTATACCGTTCGTCCAGCCGAAGGCAAACTGAGGATTGTGCGAGTCTTTAGCATCCTCATGGAAGTTCCCAAAGAAATAATAAAACGCAAATCACCGACTTATGGAAACGTTCGTGCAATTCGGAACGATGTCTGGGCAGATATTTATCCGTTCCCCATCCCAAATGGAATCAGACCTATCAAAATGGAAGTTGAAAAGCCGATTCCGTCCGCAATGAGTATTGGGGACTTTCACACTTATGTGACATTTATGGGGAAACTACCAGCATGCTTCATATGCAGGATATTCGAAAATTCCCGCTACAACATTCTAGGACTAATATTTTGAATAGGAACCTACGTCCGGAAACGTGGCGTTTCCGTTCTACTACGGTTTCAGTTCAGGTGTTTAACTCATCCACTTCGGTTTGAGGAACTGAATTAGGCGTGACACGGTACAATTACTAGGTAATAGTTTTAACATAAACATGCATTTATTACTTATGCACATTAGTTTGTATTAAGAATTAAACATTATTTGTTTACATTATTTCAAAACAAAAAAGAACCCAACATACCGCACGTACAGTACGGTACTCATGCGTTACAACAGCGGCTCGATGTGACGACCACCAACGTTGTTACATAAAGTGTACCTAAGAAGCGTGTTCTGGTACACACTCTGCACCCCACCTGGTGTATCTTCACTCTCTAGTACAGAAGTCTGCACTCGTGCTAGCAGAGCCTCCTCTGTCTCTAAAGGAATCTCGTAAATTAAACTTTGCGAGGCATACGTTAAGTGACCTCAGATGAGCATTTGACGTAGTACACGTCAGTTTGTCTGTCCTATTACATACCAGGACAAGCTACTTCGAGACTTCTCTTTCCCTCAACAAACGTCGACGCGTTATACATCTGAATAAAAACCGGTAGAATGGAAGCGCTACGTTTCCGGACATGGGTTCCTACCCAAAAATGTCATGTACTCACTTCCCTCACAAAGTTATATAAGATTCTAAAGGGAGTGTCCGAACACACTGAGTAGTGAAACAGACCACATTAAACAGAACTGCCTCAGACGAAAATTGAATCTTGAGCTCAACGTGACTAAATGGAAACTTTTATTTTCTGACCTCGTAGTACGAATAAGAGGAGAACCGGTAGCCACATCAGGTGAAAGGAATTAAATTGTTGTTAATCAAATGTTCAAATGTGTGTGAAATTTTATGGGACTTAACTGCTAAGGTCATCAGTCCCTAAACTTACACACTACTTAACCTAAATTAGCCTAAGGACAAACACACACACCCATGCCCGAGGGAGGACTCGAACCTCCGCCGGGGTCAGCCGCAACGGCCATGACTGCAGCGCCCTAGACCGCTCGGTTAAACCCGCGCGGCTTGTTATTAATGATATAGAGATCGTAAACAAGAAGCCTAAACAAAGTAGTGAGTTTCCAAATGTCTCCGGTACTCTTCCGTCTTTCGGCGCACGTGGAAAGAATCACAGAGATTTGGGAACTGGGAATACTGATCCATTACCTAACACTGAAGCCCATGCTAGTAGTAAAGTTGAAGATCACAGCTGTGTTGACACTAGTAATGCCGAGGCAACAAGCGGAAAACAGGGCGACCATCAAACAGACACTGAAATCACTATCAGACAGTTTACGACAAACGATATATCCGCGATGGAGGTCGTTCAGGGTGACGCGGTGGACGGCTCTCCGGAGCCAAGTCCTGAAACGAGATCGATGGTACATCAAGTGCAAGCATCTGCGGATTCACCATCTGGAATAATTCAGCAACCATGAATGGACACTATTGAGTCTGCTGGTACAGAAGAACCGAGTCAAGTTTCGACTGAGAAGTCTAAGAGTAGTAGCGAAGAGGGACAAAACGATGTAAACATAGACTCCTCGACAACTTTCAATGGTCACCAAGTGGAAAGCGAGACTGAAGATATACCAACGTTTGAGGCGGAAGCGATCTCCCACACGGAACATCATTTGTCCTCGGACAGTATTAAGAGAGAAAAGAAAGTACAGAAGCTGTGGATTTTAGAGTCATGTAGAACCAAGCGGAAATTTTGGAAAAGAAACCGAAGCCTACTCTCAGTTCAAATAAATACTAACACGAATGATTTACAGAAGAACAAAAGAACTTGTAAAAGCCGACCTCGGGGAAGATCAGTGTGGATTATAGAGAAATGTAGGAACACGCTGTGCAATACTGACCCTAAGACTTCTCGTAGAAGATAGATCAAGGAAAGGCAAACCTCCGTTTCTAGCATTTTTTGATTTAGAAAAAGCTTTTGATAATGCTGACTGGAATACTCTCTTCCAAATTCTAAAGGTGAAAGGGGTAAAATACAGGGAACAAAAGACTATTTGCAATTTGTATAGAAGCCAGAAGGCAGTTATAAGAGTCAAGAGGCACGAAAGGGAAGCAGTGGTTGAGAAGGGAATGAGACAGGGTTGTTGCCTATCCCCGATGTTATTCAATCTGTATTCTGAGCAAGCGTAAAACAAAAGAAAAATTTGGAGTAGGAATTAAAGTCCAGGGAGGAGAAATAAAAACTTTGAGGTTTACTGGTGACATTGCAATTTTGGCAGAGATAGTAAAGGACTTGGAAGAGTAGTTCAACGGAATGGACAGTATCTTGAAAGGAGGATATAAGATGAACATCAACAAAAGCAAAGCGAAGATAATGGAATGTAGTCGAATTAAATCAGGTGATGCAATGGGAATTAGATTAGGAAATGAGACATTTAAAGTAGTAACTGAGCTTTGCTGTTTGAGAAGCGAAATAACTGATGATGGTCGAGGTAAGGAGGATTTGAAACGTATACTGTCAGTGGCAATGGCAAGAAAAGCGTTTCTGAAGAAGAGAAATTTGTCAACGTCGAGTACAGATTTAAGTGTCAGGGAGTCCTTTCTGAAAAGAATTGTATGGAGTGTAGCCATGTATGAAAGTTATATATGGACAATAAACTGTACAGACAAGAAGAGAATAGAAGCTTTGGGAATGTGGTGCTACAGAAGAATGTTGAAGATTAGATGGGCAGATCACGTAACTAATGAGGAGGTACTGAAAAGAATTGGGGAGAAGACAGATTTGTTGTACATCCTGACCAAAAGAAGGGATCGGTTGGTAGGACATCAACGGATCACGAATGTAGTACTGGAGGGAAACGTGTTGGGTAGAAATCGTAGAGGGAGACCAAGAGATGAGTGCAGTAACAAGATTCAGCGGGATGTAGGTTGCAGTAGTTACTCGGTGATGAAGATGCTTGCACAGGATAGGGCAGCATTGAGAGCTGCATCAAGCCAGTCTTCGGACTGAAGACCACAACAACAACAGTGCTTATTATGTACTTGAACAAGACCTCCAGTTTAGTCCAGCGCCATCGACCGGGTGTATTGTGTACCTGAAGAGCCAACCAGCCCGGTTCCTTTCTACCCAGTCGCGACAAGCTAAGCTGTAGCTTCCGGCTGGCCATGCCTTCTTGACCACGCCTGCCGCTGGCCGCTAGCCGTTGACCTATCACACGGAGAGACAAGAAGGCACCGCTTGAACTAGAGTTCTAATTACAATTCCATCTCTGACACACACCCAAATCTAAGAAATCTAATTTACACAACCCGAAACGGGGATGTTGTTGTCTATTCAAGTCGAATTTCTCTAGCGAAATGAAGATTCCTCTCTTTTCGCACGTTATTTCCGAACACAGAAGAAACCGGAGCACACACACACACCTTCACATCGCTAAAATATCGTTACTTGTTGGTGCTCATTGCGAAAAATCCTCAACAGTATACCATACGGTGTAGCATATTTCCCCCAGCTTAATATGTTACATTCTACATCACAAGACTAGAGTATTAAACTCATTTTAGGCTTATAACGGAGTAAGAAGAGCGTGCTCTATCTCTGTCCCAGGGTACTTCCTCACTTTCTAACTTCCTTAAGGTAGTCAAATGCCTTGTCACTTACGAAGTCTCTTAAGGTACTTAATACCAGCTCAGAAAAGATCTAAATATCAGGTTAACACGACGTATCACTGAATAAATTCGATAATATAGGAAAAAATGAAATGAAATGTCGTGTGGCTAGGGCCTCTCGTCGGGAGACCGTTCGCCCGGTGCAGGTCTTTTGAGTTGACGCCACTTCGGCGACCTGCGCGTCGATGTGGATGAAATGATGATGATTAGGACAACACAACACCCAGTCCCTGAGCGGAGAAAATCTCCGACCCAGCCGGGAATCGAACCCGGGCCCTTAGGATTGACAGTCTGTCACGCTGACCACTTTTTTTGTTTTTTGTTTTTTTTATTTTCTTTTTTTATTTTTTTATTTTTTATTGATTTTTTTAAACGCGGTTCCTCCGCTTTATGGTCCAACAACGCGACCACTTTTTTTTTCAGCTATCCTAGCCACTTTTTTTTAACAAAATGAAAAAAGGGAAAAATGATTTTGGAAGATTTATTTTTCTGCTTTTGTATTTTTATTTTATTTTATACAAATGGATAAAAGGAAGGCCGTTCCTCTTTGGCTACATAAACAGTATAATAGGGAGTCGTCCCGTTACGACAAAGGATGCTCCAGACTATAGCCCGCTGCGAATTTTTCGATGACTGTCTTCTCGTTGCTGTGTTGTTTCCGTTGTTTGTTCAATCTCATAAAAAAAGGAACTGGGAAGAGGTGCTATGGTTATCTTCTCATGTCATCGATAATCCAGCTGCGAGGCGGATTATGGAATGCGCTCCAAAGAAAATTAGAAAAATATTGCCTATATTTAGGGTTCTTGACGATCGCACAATGTCGTTCGTTGAGGTAATACCAAAAATCGGGTACCGTCTTTTCGCCATTACCGAAGAGGTAGTGAACATCGTGGCCGCTGATCCACGTCACAGAGTTCGTTGGGTTTGCTCTTGGGAAATAAATCTTATCAGGGAAAAGAAGTGATCGGGTAGTTATCCTATCGGGAGTCGTGCGTGTGAGAAAAGCCAATATCTGACGCACCAAATACCAAACGTCCTTTGCCGACCCGCATTCGAAACGATGTTCATCCGTGTCAAGCACTTGGCATGTGGCACACAAGGGTGAATCAGCTAGGTGGATGTGATGTAGGCGGGACTGGCACAACTGTTTCCCATTAACAGTTACGTACCATGCAGATTGCACGTTAGTATCAAGGGTGGTGGCATTCACTGCCTGCCACACCGCGCGCCACTTGGTGTTGGGGTGTTTGCTTTCAATCACATTCGGCATCCTGTTCATTTGCATGGCAGCATATACCGCCCTCGTCATCATCAAGCGTGTGGGTAGTTGTGCGGTGCGGATGTAGCTTAATTCAAGGAAGAACTGGCTAATGTAGAAGAAAGGTGCTGGGATGTCCGATATCATCACAGGGGGTACGAGTGAGATTGGTCATAAGGCTTCCAGTAAGAGACTTGTGAGGCACGTCGGACTTCGTCGCCACAGTTGCAGGTGACAGCTGACGAACAGGGCCTTCACTCTGTTCTGAACATGACAAAGGCCTAAACCCCCTCTGCTCGTCGGGAGGGTTAGGGACTCGTAACGAATCTTAAATAACATGCCCGTATTAACAAAGGATCCCAAAACCGCCAACATGCGGTGAGCCAGGGTAGGTGGTACGGGGAGTATCTGTGCAAAATGGGGGATACGTGACGCCAAATAGACGTTAGCATATCGTGTCCGTTGCAGGAGGTCTAGATGTCGCAGACGGTGGCCACTTATTCCTGCTCTCATCTGATTCAATAAACGCCTGTAGTTAAGGGCTGTTGAACGCTTCATGTCAGATGTGAAATCAATGCCAAGACAGCGGATTGTGTCACTGATTCTTAGCGGTGCGACACTCTCGTCGGGTAGGCCTCTGCCTATAGACAGGGCGTGTGATTTGTGCAGATTGAGATGGCTCCCCGATGCCGCGCCGTAGGTCGCCACCCACGCCAGTGCTGCACGAACTTCGTCATTATTGCGAAGAAGGAGTACCAGATCATCCGCATAGGCAGTGCAGCAAAAAGTGTGTCCACCAAGGGATATTCCAGTCAGGCGTTGTCGGAGGCCGCAGAGGAGTGGTTCCAAGACGAGGGCGTACAATATCGCCGAAAGAGGGCAGCCTTGTCGCACCGATCGCTGGATCTGTATCGGCGGCGTAAGACGGCCATTATATAACACCTTGGACGTCACGCCGCGTAGGAGACGCATCAGTACATTAACTATGACGTCCGGATACCCCATGTGTCGCAGTACCTCCATCAAAAATGTGTGCTCGACTCTGTCAAAGGCCTGGCTAGAGTGAGGCCAAAACTCCTGGCAGTTGGCGAGCTTTGGCTAGCGCGATCATATCTCTATATCGGCACAATGCAGTGCGAATATTATGGTCACCACCTAACGATGCCTGGTCCTGCGACACAACACATCGTACTGATCGCTTTAGGCGTGCCGCCAGAAGCCGGGTGAAAATCTTCAAGTCACTGTTGAGTAAGGTCAAGGGCCGATAGTCACTGATCCTGGATCCGCCTCGCGGTTTGTGTATAGGCACAATCAGTCCTTCTAGGAAGGCCCCAGGTATCTGCGTCGTGGGAGACATAAGGTCGCGGCAAATATCAGTCCATGCTGGTGCCAGCAATTGTTGATACGTCCGGTAAAATTCCAGAGGAAGGCCATCAGGTCCCGGGGACTTATGAGCAGCCCCAGCCTGTATTGCTTCAATGATTTCCTCTTCCGTTACATCTGCAGTCAAATCCTCCGCCGCTGTCGGAGAGATCGAGCCATAAGTGAGTTGAGAGACTTCGGCGATCACCTCTGGGGGATGTTGATGTTCCGAGTACAGCCTAGTCTAGTGAGCATGAAGGGCGTTTCCTATGTCGCGCTGGGTATCAAGGCGTCGTCCGTCTTCCGTCGTGATAGCGTGGATCAGTGTCCTGCGTCGGCGCCGTCGTTCTGCAATGACGTGGTACATAGACGGTTCCTCCTGGGCCACTCTGTCTTGAGTGCGCGCTCTGACGATCGCACCCTCAAGGTGGCAACGTGTTAATCTGATGATCTGTGCCTTGGCACGGTTCACCGTCATCTGCCGTGCAGGTGAGTACGGCAGTGTTGTACATTCCCTTAAGATGCTGTAGTAAAAGTCCATGGTATGTCTCTTCCATGCTGCAACATCTCGGCCGTAGCCTATCAAGGTCTTCCGGAGGGCTGGTTTGGCGCAGAGTAACCACCACGACAGTGTAGACCGGTAGGTACCAAGCCGGCGGCTACAAGAGTCCCACGTGTTCTCTATAAGGCGGCGGCATTCCTGAGAAGCGAGGTGGGCGGCGTTCAACTTCCAAGGACCACGGCTGTGCCATACCTTCTGGCGGCCGAGGGTAATAGCGCAGATGTAGGCCTCGTGGTCAGAAAAAGCTGTGGGCCAAATTCGGCAGCTCTTGTCCCCACCGCTATGGAGCGCGAGATGTAAATCCGGTCGATGCGGCTGGAGGAATGGCTGGTGTAGTGAGTAAATCCGGGCCGATCGCCACAAACATGTTCCCACGAGTCCACCAATTGAAGATTATTTATAATTGTCGTAAGTTCTGCGCAGGGAGAATGATGTGGTAACTAATCCTTAGGTGCTTGGCTACAGTTAAAGTCCCCTCCCATTATCAAGGCGTCCTGACGGCCCATAAAGAGGGGCGTGATTGTATGAGCGAAAAAGGTGGATCGTTCCCGACGCCGACCAGATCCTGACGGTGCATAGATGTTAATAAGTTTGACTCCTTGGATAGTAAGAGCCATGCCTCTGGCGTCAGGGAGATATTCGACGTCTTCTGCGGATATACCTTCGCGGAGGAGGTTCGCCACACCACTGCCATTGGCAGACGCATGTGAGACCCAAGTCGTGTAGCCATAGGGTCCCTTGAAGTCTGTGACATACACTTCTTGAAGGAGCGCAATGTCGATGTCTGCTGCGTTGAGCAGGTCCTGTAGCATCTTTAGTTTATGTCGGGCACGTATGTTGTTGATGTTAATCGTCGCTAGACGGTACGTTTGGTCAGCCAGGTCGGCAACTGGGTTGTGTAGGAGGCCAGGTGTGGGCGGCAGGGGCGGCCCCACAGAGGCTGACGATACAGCCGTAGTCACTGTTGTTGGTCGGTGCTGGGTACAGCCGCGGGAGCATCTCTGCCTTCGGCATCCTCCTGGTGCTGTGGCTCATCCTCGACATCATCCGCCCAAGAATCAGATGCAGCAATTGGTAACTGTTGATGAGTGCTGTCAGTAGAGCACTCGCGCGCATGTTCAGTAGCAGAAGTGATGTTGTCAGACTGAGGCTCAGAAATTGTATCCGCCGTAGCATCGCGACGGGAAGGGTGAGTTGTGGTGGTAGAGTCCTGATTGTCGTCCGACGCCGGATGTTCGTCCGAGTCATACATCCGAAGCAGGCAATCATCGGATGGCGTACGGCGCCGTTTCTTGCGTTTTCGAGGGGACCGTTGTTTCCGGACATGTTGTTCTGTGTCAGAGTGCGGGCGACAATCATCTGATGCGGTCTCCATTGGTAGGAAGGCAGAGGTCGGGACAATTTCAGTTTCTACTTCCATCTTCTCTTTAGGCTCGTCTTGGAGGCACAATTGATCACCGTCTTGAGGCAAGTCTACCGATGACGTCGTAGAGGGGGATATGCTGTCCGCCACACTGTCATCGACCACTGACTGCAATAAGGTGTTACGATCCTGGGCGGGAACAGCTGTTGCGGTTGCAGCCGCTGCATAAGTGATGGGGAGTGAAGTAGGCGTCGCCGGGGATGGAACTTCACCAACCGGTGTCTGAGTCAGTCGGCGTTGAATGCTGGCCGATCGAACATGTCCTTCCTGGCCACAGCCGGCGCAAGTACGCGGTTGTCCGTCGTACATGACAATGGCTCTGCAGCCGCCAGTTACTAAATAGGATGGCACATGCTTCGTCAGTTCAATCTAAATTTGTCGCACTCCATTTAAGACGGGGTACGTTTCAAACGTTTGCCATTTTTCAGCCAAGTGGCTTAGCACGCTGCCGTATGGTTTGAAAGCTGTCACCACAACATCTGGCGGGACCTCGAATGGCAGCTCGAAGACCCTCAGAGTGCGAAGGCCTAATCCAGCGTGGTCGATCGTGACAGTTCCTATGTGACCATCAGAATGCTTGAATTTAAGTCCATGAGCGTGTCGACACACAACATCAGTGCACGCCTTTTCATTGATCATTTTTCTGTAGACGACACTTTGTGTTATAGAAAAGTGGATCCCAATGATGTCTTGAGGTGCAATATGAAGTTCTTCCCGGATGAAACGTTCAATGTCAAGTGCTCGAGGTCTTGCATAGTCCGCTTGAAATGTGATCTTAATGGTGGACTTGCGATACGAGTGCGCCATGGCGCTACCGAGACACGGACGCGTGACACTCGCCGCAGCGGAAGGTACACAGTAAACACTCGCGCGCGCGGTGCGCTAACAGGGGGACACAGGCACGACGACCTTGCCCCACCGCTGCTAACAGCGGACTGCCACTCAGCTACCGGGGGCGGGATAATATAGGTGATTTTATTAGTATAGCCTTCTTTTCTAGTGTAGGTGGGAGTCTGAAGTTTCCTTAAAAAATGTCTTCGGAACGAAAAAACTCCAGATTACAGCTCGACCTCGAGAATCATATTGGTCGCACTCTCGCTCTCGCTTCCACCCGCGGCGCCCCATCATCGACGTCATATAGATGGACTAATTAAATTGATAATGAGAGTCCCTTCCACTGTGATTAAGTTTTTTACTGCAGTCTGATTACAGTCGCCAGGTAACCATTATAGACCCTTATAAGACGTCTGTTGGGGCTTCCCACAGGATAGGTAATCACTAACTGCGACATCAAAAATCGTCAGATATTCAACGCTATTTACGTTCTCTCTGTCGGTTGCTCTGTCATGCTGGTGTAAGTAAGTCTCTTAGATTTCTGGTATACTACTTCAGAAGTAATCCTCCTGAGACCTGTCGGTTCAAAATGGTTCAAATGGCTCTAAGCACTATGTGATTTAACATCTGAGGTCACCAGTCCCCTAGACTTAGAACTACTTAAAATTAACTAACCTAAGGACACCACACACATCCATGCCCAAGGCAGGATTCGAACCTGCGACCGTAGAAGCAGCGCGGTTGCGAACTGAAACGCCTAGAACCGCTCGGCCACAGCGGCCGGCAGATCTGTCGCTGTACGTGGGGGGAGGGGGGAGGGTGGAGGGGGCAGCAGGTAGTTTCACTGTCTTCTCCACCCCTATGATGCCTCCAGCCTCATCCCCAAAGCTGCCACTAGTCGCATGCAAACAGCTGCCAAGGTCCCCACTAGATCTTGAACCTCTGCCCGCATATCAGGGCAGTACCATTTCTAGCCAACAACCCACCACTCACCATGCAGGACAGCTGTTAATGATTCCAGACTTGCAAAAGCTGTCGTATCCTTCTCAAAAGGATTGGCCACTTGAATGTCGCTGGAGTAAATATCGAGATTACTTTTGAATGCATTATGGGAACAGCAGTGATCAATGTCTTATAAATAATTACTATTAAAAAGAGTCTTGATAACGATTTATTTAACAAGGTGACCGGTTTCTACCACTACTGTGGTCATATTCAGACCATTGAGTAGGAACCTCTTTCTGTTGGAGAATCACTACTCAATTTCTCCAACAGAAAGAGGTTCCTACTCAATGGTCTGAAGATGACCACAGTAGTGGTCGAAAGCGGTCACCTTGTTAAATAAATCGTGATCAAGACTGTTTTTAATAGTAAATATCGAGATGTCGGACAATATGGTTCCGCTCCTCCCATCCGCAAACCGAAACTTTTAAGACCTAAAGATGACAGCAGTCTGTTGAAACCGGTTATCTTAAATAAAGAAATATTTTGTGCGGTCTTGGCTCTTGAATGGTTTTTAACATCTAAAAAAATAAGCGTAAACTATAGGAAAAAGAACTGCGAGAACTGTCAGCTACTGCTATATTCCACACAACTGGTTCATCACAACAGCAATTTTGACGTCAGTCATTTCCAACTTATATGGTGTGGTTGAGGGTCTTTAGATGCTTTCTTGTCGTTTTTACCTAGTATTCCTACTACCATCACATTGACATCCCAATGTATGAGACATGATTTTTCAGCTTTAACAGAGATGAATTGAGAAATTTAGCACGTAGTTAGCTTTAAAGCCACCCCACACATTTGAAACTGTTCCTCAGTTGGACTCGTCCTTCTATCGAGAATTTGAAGGCTGTTAGATATTTTAGTGCAGAGCAAGGAATACGAACTATGTTATTACACAAGTCTTAAGAAAATGAACCAATGAGTGGAACACCCTTAAACCATTCCTTATTAAGGAGATCACTTCCCTAAGTTTAGTTAATTTGTTATGAGCACGAAAAAGAAGACTGGAAGTGGAGCACACTGAAGTCTAGAAACGAAATCTAGACTAGAGTATATCGCGAAGACAACTGCCGTAAAGGAAGCATATAAAATACAACTGGGAAAAGAAGTAGCTGCTGCAGATGTGCAAGCAAGATTTACATAGGGATTTAAAGGCAGTGTATGAAGATATCTGACAACGACTGGGGAATATAAAATATCTGATTTCACAGTAAACAGCGCTTGAAATTGGTCACGTGCTCGAATGCAGGACGAAAACAAGGGAATCGAGAATGTTTACTACATTAAAGGCTACACGAAAAAATAATTTATAAACCTGTATTCACATTCGAACTGCCTTAAAAAAAAGGTTATGTTATATCTAAATGTGGCGATCTGGATTTTGTGCAGCTAGCAACAGAACAGCAATCTGAAGAGTTTAAATTCGACGGAATATCTACTTTTAATGGACACACGTTCGCAAAAGATGTAAAATTTAAGTTCTATACAGAAATTCCGCAAGAAAGTGTAGGCCAATAACTGTTGGCTTACATTCAAGAAGGTGTGGACTGATTTAACAAAGTCGACATCGAGGAAAGAAGGGGCCAAATGAAAATCCCCGATGCTGTCGTCTAAAAGAACTGCAAGGAGGAATAGAGCTACCTGTTAAAGCCGCAAAGGAGATAGTTTATAGGAAAAAAAATAGATGTATGGTGGGGCTGGTACTTGACCTGAACGTTACTATATCTATCGCACACAAATAGGACTACAAATCCAGTACATTATCATCGGAAGCGCTATCTGTAGTAAAATAACTAGCATGAGTATCTAAAGTGAGCTAAAGAAGAATGCATAGGTTGGGTTGGGAGTCATTTGCTGGAATCTTAAGAGAGGCAACGCAAGCACTAAGAACTGACAAGTCGGTGAGCTAAAGGAGAATAATATGCCAAGCTTAAATTCATTTCATTGTATTTTTGAGGGGGATTGTATAGTCCGTCCACTAAGAAGTGACAGTACAGGAGACGAGTGACTGAAAATCCCATCGGAATGTTACCTAGAGACTGTGGCACTACAATTCGGATCGAGGTGTAAGAGATAATAAGATGACTGCTGTTGCTGAACATTGATTTGGTATGGCTTGTATTTGTTGGTTAACTGGCTCTCGATCTACGACAGTTGAATAAGCACGTAAGTACTTGGTTTGCTTCTAAATAAGAAAAGTAGCACTAAGCATATGCGTACTACTCACGTGGATATACTCTGCTCTAGATGAAATAAAGCATCATGCCGGTCCATTATCGAATAGCACCTGCAGTAGAAATGGGCAGTGCTGTGATTAAGTCCCGAACGAATGGCTCTGAACACTATGCGACTTAACTTCTGAGGTCATCAGTCGCCTAGAACATAGAACTAATTAAACATAACTAACGTAAGGACACCACACACATCCATGCCCGAGGCAGGACTCGAACCTGCGACCGTAGCGGTCGCTCGGTTCCAGACTGTAGCGCCTAGAACCGCACGGCCACTCCGGCCGGCTAAGTCCCGAACGTCCCCCTGCACTTACAGTGAGGCTGTTGCACAAACAAAAATAAATCAATGGATAATGTACTGAAAGATCTGTGATACTATTAGATTCACGTTATGGAGGAATGCTCTTCTTGAAAAGGAAGGTACTTTATCTCTCACGAAACGCTATGCTATCAGCGGAGACACTAACAGCATTTTACTGTCATATTTGTAGCGTAGTTATCATACGAATACGACGAAGGAGATTGGGACACGTGCAAAGCGATATTTATAAACAGTCAATTGATATCGATGACTTGTTTGTGCTATGCTTTAGAATTTCTTTGTGCAGTCCTCGCATACTCTGCATCGTCGTGAATTTCTTCATATATGTTAGTGTACTATTTCTCTCGTTGAGATAGCTGTCTACCTAGACAGTGAGCTGTGGGGCAGTAGAAAGCCTTGTAATAGAACAGCGGTTACGGCACGGCGGGTTAAAATACACTCCTGGAAATGGAAAAAAGAACACATTGACACCGGTGTGTCAGACCCACCATACTTGCTCCGGACACTGCGAGAGGGCTGTACAAGCAATGATCACACGCACGGCACAACGGACACACCAGGAACCGCGGTGTTGGCCGTCGAATGGCGCTAGCTGCGCAGCATTTGTGCACCGCCGCCGTCAGTGTCAGCCAGTTTGCCGTGGCATACGGAGCTCCATCGCAGTCTTTAACACTGGTAGCATGCCGTGACAGCGTGGACGTGAACCGTATGTGCAGTTGACGGACTTTGAGCGAGGGCGTATAGTGGGCATGCGGGAGGCCGGGTGGATGTACCGCCGAATTGCTCAACACGTGGGGCGTGAGGTCTCCACAGTACATCGATGTTGACGCCAGTGGTCGGTGGAAGGTGCACGTGCCCGTCGACCTGGGACCGGACCGCAGCGACGCACGGATGCACGCCAAGACCGTAGGATCCTACGCAGTGCCGTAGGGGACCGCACCGCCACTTCCCAGCAAATTAGGGACACTGTTGCTCCTGGGGTATCGGCGAGGACCATTCGCAACCGTCTCCATGAAGCTGGGCTACGGTCCCGCACACCGTTAGGCCGTCTTCCGCTCACGCTCCAACATCGTGCAGCCCGCCTCCAGTGGTGTCGCGACAGGCGTGAATGGAGGGACGAATGGAGACGTGTCGTCTTCAGCGATGAGAGTCGCTTCTGCCTTGGTGCCAATGATGGTCGTATGCGTGTTTGGCGCCGTGCAGGTGAGCGCCACAATCAGGACTGCATACGACCAAGGCACACAGGGCCAACACCCGGCATCATGGTGTGGGGAGCGATCTCCTACACTGGCCGTACACCACTGGTGATCGTCGAGGGGACACTGAATAGTGCACGGTACATCCAAACCGTCATCGAACCCATCGTTCTACCATTCCTAGACCGGAAAGGGAACTTGCTGTTCCAACAGGACAATGCACGTCCGCATGTATCCCGTGCCACCCAACGTGCTCTAGAAGGTGTAAGTCAACTACCCTGTCCAGCAAGATCTCCGGATCTGTCCCCCATTGAGCATGTTTGGGACTGGATGAAGCGTCGTCTCACGCGGTCTGCACGTCCAGCACGAACGCTGGTCCAGCTGAGGCGCCAGGTGGAAATGGCATGGCAAGCCGTTCCACAGAACTACATCCAGCATCTCTACGATCGTCTCCACCGGAGAATAGCAGCCTGCATTGCTGCGAAAGGTGGATATACACTGTACTAGCGCCGACATTGTGCATGCTCTGTTGATACGCGACTAATACCCGTTAACTGAACGTAAGTTCAGATGCGACGCTTGTCTCAAGTTAGATATTGCAAAATGATTTTTTTTTTTTTTTAGTGAGGCGGATATGATTCTTTTATCAATCAAACGACAGATACCATCTCATACTAATGAGGCTTTGAAGAAATTTTATCAGTAAAACAAAAGCTTCTCGACATATTCATCGATTTGTCCTTTTAACAGTTGCTATGATTGTCCCTATAGTACGATGACATCATCTTCAGGTGTAAGTTTTATTATTTTATTTATATATTGATTTGTTTAACCTGGTCTCTTATGCCTAACTAATTATTTGCACTTATATCCATTACGATAAACATTCGTTACATCTATTATGTAATATTATAAAACGTTTAGTAACTACCATAGAGCGAAAAAATAAAAAAAGCACAAACTACAGGCGCTCATGAGTGCAAGAATAGAGACAAGCTACAGGCAGCCAGATTTAAACTATCCACACCAGTACTACTGCGCTGTACAAGCCACGATCAGTGTAACGGGTACCAGGAATGATTTATTAACAATTTGGAGCTTTCTTTTCCTTTACACTTGACTTAAGGGGGTTAGGACGTTAAACTTGCCGACTGGGAGCATGAGAGGTACCACCCGACATTTTAATTTCCGCTGTCTGTACTTTTACAAATAAATTCATAAAACTTTATCAGCACGAGCAGGAAGGATTCAGGATTCACACTCACAGCAGTGGAAGTTCAGAAACATAACTTTTTTTTTTTTTTACATGTGAAATTTCATCAATTTTTTTCACTTACTGTTGGCTGCGTTTGTTGCTATAGGTACACTTTTTTTCACAAGTAAAAGAGATTCTTCGATGACTTTTGCACAGCATACAAACCATACTTACAGGTGTATGAAATTATAGAACTTATTTAATTTATGAGAAAATGAAAATTTCAAACTTCATGCAAAAAAACTCAAATTTTATAGTTAATTACCCCAATTTTTAGCAAAGTTTTTGATAGATTTGGAAAATTCTAGAGTTTCATGCACCCTAATACTCCCTCGGAAACTGGTTCTTTCAGTTTATCCGGGTCCCATCTCCTTATATTCCCGCCTTTCTGCACTTTCTTCAGTTTTCATCTGCAGTTCAAAACCAATAACTTGAGGTCAGAGTCCACATCTTTCCATGGAAATGTCTTACAATTTATAAACTGGTTCCTGAATCTCTGTCTTACCATTATATAATATATGTGAAACCTTCGAGTTTCTCCACATATACAACCTTCTTTCATGATTCTTAAATCAAGTGTTAGCCATGATAAGGTTATGCTCTGTGTTAAATTCTACCAGGCGGCTTCCTCTTTCATTCCTTACCCCCATTCCGTATTCACCTATTACTGTCCCTTCTATTCCTTTTCCTACTATCACATTCCAGTTCCCCATGCCTATTAAATTTTCGCCTCACTTCACTATCTGAATAATTTCTTTTAACGCATCATGCATTTCTTCCATCTCTTGATCACCCGCGGAGCTTGTTGGCATATACTTGTACTATTGTGGTAGGCGTGGCCTTCGTGTCTAGCTTGGCTACAATAATACGGTTACCATGCTGTTCGTAGTAGCTTACCCGCGCTCACATATTTTATTCATTATTAAACATACTCCTGTATTACCTCCATTTGATTTTGTATTTTTAACGCTGTATTCACCTGACCTGAAGTCTTGTTGCTCCTGCCACCGAACATCACTAATTCCCACTACATCTGCCTCAACCTATCCATTTCCCTTTTTAAGTTTTCTAACCTACCTGCCCGATTAAGGGATCTGGCATTCCACGTTCCGATCCGTAGGACGCCAGTTTTCTTTCTCCTGATAACGACTTCCTCCTGAGTGGTCCCCGCCAGGAGATCGGAATGGGGAAGTATTTTACCTCCGGAATATTTTACCCAAGAGGGAGCCACATCATTTAACCATACAGTAAAGCTGCATGCCCTCGGGAAAAATTACGGTTGTAGTTTCCCCTTGCTTTCAGCCGTTCGCAGTACCAGCACAGGAAGGCCGTTTTGGTTAGTGTTACAAGGCCAGATCAGTCAGTTATTCAGACTGTTGCCCCTGCAACGACTGAAAAGGCTGCTGCCCCTCTTCAGGAACCACACGTTTCTCCGGCCTCTCAAACAGATACCCCTCTGATGTGGTTGCACCTACGGTACGGCTATCTCCACGCAAGCCTTCCCACCAACGGCAAGATCCATGGTTCATGGGGGGAAGACGACCATATTGTCTTTTTAGGTTGCTAATATACGTCTATATTAGAAAACTAAAAAAATAAAAAAAGGAGGCTTATCTACAATCCTTGGCTTTACCTAATAATATGAGTTATAGAGAGGATTACAAAACTAAAGCTCCTTTAGTAAAGATAGAAGCAAGAAAAATTAAATGGAAAAGTTGGAGTAAATATGGGAGTAAAATGGAATTTTATATTCGTGGAAGAGGAAACAAAGTATACAAAAGGGTTTAAATATGGCTGTTACTCAGCAACCGTATATTAGTTTCAACATAGGAATCATACAGAGGTGTCGAAACCTTGGTCAGTGCATCAAACTGGTATTTGCAACGATTGGATATATGATTCCTATGTTCAATGATTGCGAAATTATTAATTACTTTAATAAACAGGAGCGACATACGGTACAACTAAATATAATATTCAAAAGGGAATGGTTAAAGTACGTTAAAAGTTATGGACTGATAATGAAGATGATCCACCACAAAACACCAGTATGAGCTATTCTGTAGATCAGATAACAGTGGGAAAAAAAAGCAAAAAAGCCCTGGGCACTTAACAATATAAATAAGGAGATGATTAGAAATACATGTTATCATCTATAGCATAGACCTTTAAATTTTAGGAATATTTGCTGGCTCAACTGACATGTGCCAGACGAAAGGTTCAAAATGGCTTTAAGCACTATGGGACTTATTATCTGAGGTCATCAGTCCCCTAGACTTAGAACTACTTAAATGTAACTAACCTAAGGACATTACTCACATCCATGTTCAAGACAGGATTCGAACCTGCGACCGTAGCAGCAGCGCGGTTCAGGACTGAAGCGCCTAGGACCGCTCGGCCAGACGAAAGGATTGAAGCTTTGGTGTACTCTATCTCCAAGAAAGGCGATAAACCGCAGTGCACGAAATATCGAGAAATACAAATAAGTCTGCTAAATTCCTGTTAAACTGTTGCTAAAATTATAAATAAGTTATTAATCCCAATGGTCGAAGCACGTATGTAAAAGGTACAACACGATTTTAGCAAAGGTAGATGATGTTGTGACTGTCTTTTGATTTTGACACAAGGAACAGAGAAAAGAAGAGAATTTAGATTTTCAACTTAACACGTTTTTATCGGTTGCAAAAATGCGTTTGACAAGGTAAGGTAAAATGCTACAGATATCACTAACAGAAATGGGAGTTCCAGCACATGCGATTACGGCAACTCAATCATTATACAAAAATAATAAAGCAAGAAACCGTATTGTAAGGAATGGGACAGAATCTGCCGATATCAATCAAGGAGTCAGATAGTGCTGCCCACTGTTCCTTACCATTTTCAAAGCATATATTCACATTATCATTCCTAAACGACTGCCTTATATTAACTAACACGTTAAGAAGCGATCATTTTAATTCCATGACAATGCCGTTGGCTGGTGATCAGCTTATAACAGAAGAATCTGCAGAAAATTTTCAAACTACAGCATATGAGTTGAGTCACATTGTCGCTAAATATGGAATAGCAACGTCTACAGATAAAACAAAAGTAATGGAATTCTAAGAATGGGAAACCATAAAGCCCAGAATTTATGTATATGGACAAATAATTGATGAAGAAAGAGCGTTTAAATATTTAGAGTGCAATTTTAAACTATTCGCGTAAGATTATGCAGAGCTAAAACAGGCCATATTTAGACATTTCTGTGGAACTACACAACGGAATGTAAATTAAAACATAAGGTACAGAAAGAATTAAACAATACAGCGTAATAGCGTTGATTTTTCTGTCGTATGGTATTCAGTGTTGGACCCCAACATCTGATTACTTAAGAGTCAGATCAGCAGACTAAGTTCCTTCTCTTTTTGGCGGGATATTCACTGTTAGGCCACGAAAGGAACACCGGTATTACACAAGAGCTAGATGTTTTTACGAATCACAAGTATTACTCGAAAATACCAATTGAACTGGAGACACCATGTCCAATGTGTGTAACAATAGCAGTACTAACCCGCTGCAGTACAGTATATCCCAATAGAAAAACAATCGTTGGACATCACTTAATGAGATTGCGTGAACAATCCTGAGGCAGAATAGCGAAAAACCTAACTCGTGAAGACGATAGTGATGATGACGATGATGATGATGATGATGATGATGACACCACAGTTGGCCTCTTTCAGGCTGTTATTTTCTCTCTCTCTCTCTCTCTCTCTCTCTCTCTCTTTTCACATCGGTGTTCTTACAGGTTTGCTGCGACCCGTCACGAATTCCTCTCCAGTGCCGACTTTTCCATCTCGGAGTAGCAACTGAAAACTGTCCTCAATTATTTGTTGGATGTCTTCCAGTCTCAGTCTTCTCCTACAGATTTTAGCCTCTACACTTTAGTACCATGGATGTTATGCCCTGATATCGTAACAGACGTCCTATCATCCTGTCTCTTCTTGTCTTTCCATATATTCCTTTCCTCACCGATTCTGCGGAGAACCTACTCGTTCTTTTCCTTATCAGTCCATCTAATTTTCAACATTTTTCTGTGGCATAACATCTCATATACTTCGATTCCCTTCTGTTCCGTTTTTGCCTACAGTCCGTGTTTCATTACCGTACAATGCTGTGCGTGAGAGCTGATTCTCTAATGTCTTTATCTTTTATCAAACCAAACTGATCGTCGTCTAATAGATCCTAAATATTCATTTCAATTCTTTTGTATATTGTTCTTGTAAGCATCTTGGATGCATGCTCTGTCAAGCTGACTGTTAGATAATACTCACATTGCCTGTTCTTGCTATCTTCAGAATTGTGTGGAAGGTGATTTTCCTAAAGTCTGAAGGTATATCGCCAGTCTTAGGCAAGACCTCCTGGTCTTGTGATTCTTTAACAGAGTTTTCGCTACTGTTAGCTGAAATTTATAGCAGAACTCAATTATTCTTTCTCCTCTCTTATTCCTACTACCAAGCCCATATTCCCCTGTAATGATTTCTTCTGCTCCTTCCCCATAACCGCATTCCAATCCCGCGTGACTATTAGACTTTCATCTCCCTTGATGAAGTGATTTACCCATTCAGTATCCTCATAAACTTCTATCTCGTCATCTTCTGCTTGTGACATCGGAGCGTATACCTGAACTATCGTTGTCGGTGATGGTTTTCTCTTAATTCTGATGAGAACAACACCAGCACTTAACTGTTCCCAGTATCTCACTCTCTGCCCTACCTTTCTATTCATTCCGCTCCCGGAGACCAGAATGGGGGACTAATCCGCATTGTTTTACCATTGCAGAGATCAATACGACACTTTTTCAATTACAGGCTACGTGTCCTGTGGATAAGTATTAAGTGCCTTTAATCCTATCGCCTTCTGCATATTCATACCTCAGATCATTGCTAATTCTTCCACCATTTACGGGTAATTTCCCATCCCAAGGGCAAGAGGGTGCCCTGAAACTCTGCAGGCTCCTCCGCCATCTTTCACAAGTCCGTGGGCAGAACGATGGTGACTTCCTAAGCCGCAAGTCTTCGGCCGCCGTTGGAAATGTGTGTGTGGTAAGTTCCTATGGGACCAAACTGCTGAGGTCATCGGTCGCTAGGCTTACACACTACTTAAACTAACTTACGCTAAGGACAACACACACACCCTTGCCCGAGGGAGGACTCGAACCTCCGACGGGGGCAGTCACGCGGACCGTGACAATGCGCCTGTGACCGCGTGGTTACCCCGCGTCGGCCGCCATTGTTGGTGATTTTTATTCAAAATTAAAGCAGTGGCGAGGTTCGAATCCAGTAGTCAGGACGTTTGATTACTAGACAAAGACGCGACACCTAGACCTCTTCAGATATCGACAAATTTTCCGATACTGTCTCTGTGGGTTTCGTTCCTTGTGTTTGTACAGTGCTCTGCTCACGATAACGGTGGTTCGTTCACGTATTACGCATTCGTATCGGATATGGACAACGTATGCACTACCCTGGATGACCATCGTCAGCGACTGTGACGGCGACGTGGGGAGAAGTCCCATACACCCTCTGTTTTTCTAGAGGCACAGTGATGTTACCCCTGGTCTCATGATGTGGAGACCTATCACGTGTAACTACAGGCCACAGCTGGTAGCACAAGGGTGCGCCACGGACATCCTGCGTTATCATGTGTTACATCTCTTGCACAGTATGGTGGTGCCATCTTTCAACAGGACAATGTTCGTCCACAAATGGAACATGTCTGCATAAACTCTCTGCGTGAAGTTGAGGTATTCCAGAGGTCATCACTACTTGCAGATCTCTCCCCAATAGATCATGAGTCGTATCAGTTTGAACGTCAACTCTGTGCCAATGCCATTACCCAAAATATCAAGGACCATATATAACAATTGTGAACCAACTTGTCTCAGGAGATTGCATGTGTACAGTGTTACAGATATTGAACTAAATGAAAGCAAATCGTCATAACTTCTGAGTGGTTTGCGTTAGGATGTTCAAACCGCACAGTTGGCAGCGGGGCATGATGGGAATTAGTATGCGCTGTATGGTTTGGTTTCGCGACGAAGCCCTCTTGCATGTGGTTGGATTCGTAAATAAGCAAAACTGGCTCGTTTGAGGGACTGAGAATCCACATTTCGTAATCGGGAAGTCTCTTCACCCTCAACGAGTGACTGTGTGGTGTTCAGTGTCCAGCCACGGAATAATCGGGATATATTCTCGATTGTTCGGTGACTACCGAAAGGTACGTGAACGTTTTGGAAGAAGATTTCATTCCCATTATCCAAAGGGACCCTGATTTCGACAGTATCTGGTTTATGCAAGACAAAGCTCGACCCTAGCGATGCAGTAAAGTGTCTGATGTCCCGGAGCAGCACTTTTGGCACCGTATTCTGGCTCTGGGGTAGCCCGAGGCCACTAGCATGGGCCTCGATTGCTAGGCATATTTATCAGATCTGAACACATGCGACTCCTTTTTGTGAGGTTATACTAAAGGTGAACAGCAATAACCCCAAAACCATTGCTGAGCTGAAAACAGCCATTCAGAAGGTCATCGACAACGTCGATATTCCGGCACTTCAGTGGTTCATGCAGAATATCGCTATTCATCTGTGCCACATCATCGCCAATGATGGCTGGCATATCGAACATATCATAACCTAAGTCCATGTATCTATAGTGACGTTTACATGTTGAATAAAGTGTGTGCACGCAGTATCAATCAAGGAGCCAGATAGTGCTGCCCACTGTTCCTTACCATTTTCCAAGCATATACAGTATTTACAGTATCATCCCTAAACGACTGCCTTATATTAACTAACACGTTAAGAAGCTATCATTTTAATTCCATGACAATGCCGTTGGCTGATGATCAGCTTATAACAGAAGAATCTGCAGAAAATTTTCAAACTACAGCATATGAGTTGAGTCACATTGTCGCTAAATATGGAATAGCAACGTCTACAGATAAAACAAAAGTAATGGAATTCTAAGAATGGGAAACCATAAAGCCCAGAATTTATGTATATGGACAAATAATTGATGTAGAAAGAGCGTTTAAATATTTAGAGTGCAATTTTAAACTACTCGCGTAAGATTATGTAGAGCTAAAACAGGCCATATTTAGACATTTCTGTGGAACTACACAACGGAATGTAAATTAAAACATAAGGTACAGAAAGAATTAAACAATACAGCGTAATAGCGTTGATTTTGCTGTCGTATGGTATTCAGTGTTGGACCCCAACATCTGATTACTTAAGAGTCAGATCAGCAGACTAAGTTCCTTCTCTTTTTGGCGGGATATTCACTGTTAGGCCACGAAAGGAACACCGGTATTACACAAGAGCTAGATGTTTTTACGAATCACAAGTATTACTCGAAAATACCAATTGAACTGGAGACACCATGTCCAATGTGTGTAACAATAGCAGTACTAACCCGCTGCAGTACAGTATATCCCAATAGAAAAACAATCGTTGGACATCACTTAATGAGATTGCGTGAACAATCCTGAGGCAGAATAGCGAAAAACCTAACTCGTGAAGACGATAGTGATGATGACGATGATGATGATGATGATGATGATGACACCACAGTTGGCCTCTTTCAGGCTGTTATTTTCTCTCTCTCTCTCTCTCTCTCTCTCTCTCTTTTCACATCGGTGTTCTTACAGGTTTGCTGCGACCCGTCACGAATTCCTCTCCAGTGCCGACTTTTCCATCTCGGAGTAGCAACTGAAAACAGTCCTCAATTATTTGTTGGATGTCTTCCAGTCTCAGTCTTCTCCTACAGATTTTAGCCTCTACACTTTAGTACCATGGATGTTATGCCCTGATATCGTAACAGACGTCCTATCATCCTGTCTCTTCTTGTCTTTCCATATATTCCTTTCCTCACCGATTCTGCGGAGAACCTACTCGTTCTTTTCCTTATCAGTCCATCTAATTTTCAACATTTTTCTGTGGCATAACATCTCATATACATCGATTCCCTTCTGTTCCGTTTTTGCCTACAGTCCGTGTTTCATTACCGTACAATGCTGTGCGTGAGAGCTGATTCTCTAATGTCTTTATCTTTTATCAAACCAAACTGATCGTCGTCTAATAGATCCTAAATATTCATTTCAATTCTTTTGTATATTGTTCTTGTAAGCATCTTGGATGCATGCTCTGTCAAGCTGACTGTTAGATAATACTCACATTGCCTGTTCTTGCTATCTTCAGAATTGTGTGGAAGGTGATTTTCCTAAAGTCTGAAGGTATATCGCCAGTCTTAGGCAAGACCTCCTGGTCTTGTGATTCTTTAACAGAGTTTTCGCTACTGTTAGCTGAAATTTATAGCAGAACTCAATTATTCTTTCTCCTCTCTTATTCCTACTACCAAGCCCATATTCCCCTGTAATGATTTCTTCTGCTCCTTCCCCATAACCGCATTCCAATCCCGCGTGACTATTAGACTTTCATCTCCCTTGATGAAGTGATTTACCCATTCAGTATCCTCATAAACTTCTATCTCGTCATCTTCTGCTTGTGACATCGGAGCGTATACCTGAACTATCGTTGTCGGTGATGGTTTTCTCTTAATTCTGATGAGAACAACACCAGCACTTAACTGTTCCCAGTATCTCACTCTCTGCCCTACCTTTCTATTCATTCCGCTCCCGGAGACCAGAATGGGGGACTAATCCGCATTGTTTTACCATTGCAGAGATCAATACGACACTTTTTCAATTACAGGCTACGTGTCCTGTGGATAAGTATTAAGTGCCTTTAATCCTATCGCCTTCTGCATATTCATACCTCAGATCATTGCTAATTCTTCCACCATTTACGGGTAATTTCCCATCCCAAGGGCAAGAGGGTGCCCTGAAACTCTGCAGGCTCCTCCGCCATCTTTCACAAGTCCGTGGGCAGAACGATGGTGACTTCCTAAGCCGCAAGTCTTCGGCCGCCGTTGGAAATGTGTGTGTGGTAAGTTCCTATGGGACCAAACTGCTGAGGTCATCGGTCGCTAGGCTTACACACTACTTAAACTAACTTACGCTAAGGACAACACACACACCCTTGCCCGAGGGAGGACTCGAACCTCCGACGGGGGCAGTCACGCGGACCGTGACAATGCGCCTGTGACCGCGTGGTTACCCCGCGTCGGCCGCCATTGTTGGTGATTTTTATTCAAAATTAAAGCAGTGGCGAGGTTCGAATCCAGTAGTCAGGACGTTTGATTACTAGACAAAGACGCGACACCTAGACCTCTTCAGATATCGACAAATTTTCCGATACTGTCTCTGTGGGTTTCGTTCCTTGTGTTTGTACAGTGCTCTGCTCACGATAACGGTGGTTCGTTCACGTATTACGCATTCGTATCGGATATGGACAACGTATGCACTACCCTGGATGACCATCGTCAGCGACTGTGACGGCGACGTGGGGAGAAATCCCATACACCCTCTGTTTTTCTAGAGGCACAGTGATGTTACCCCTGGTCTCATGATGTGGAGACCTATCACGTGTAACTACAGGCCACAGCTGGTAGCACAAGGGTGCGCCACGGACATCCTGCGTTATCATGTGTTACATCTCTTGCACAGTATGGTGGTGCCATCTTTCAACAGGACAATGTTCGTCCACAAATGGAACATGTCTGCATAAACTCTCTGCGTGAAGTTGAGGTATTCCAGAGGTCATCACTACTTGCAGATCTCTCCCCAATAGATCATGAGTCGTATCAGTTTGAACGTCAACTCTGTGCCAATGCCATTACCCAAAATATCAAGGACCATATATAACAATTGTGAACCAACTTGTCTCAGGAGATTGCATGTGTACAGTGTTACAGATATTGAACTAAATGAAAGAAAATCGTCATAACTTCTGAGTGGTTTGCGTTAGGATGTTCAAACCGCACAGTTGGCAGCGGGGCATGATGGGAATTAGTATGCGCTGTATGGTTTGGTTTCGCGACGAAGCCCTCTTGCATGTGGTTGGATTCGTAAATAAGCAAAACTGGCTCGTTTGAGGGACTGAGAATCCACATTTCGTAATCGGGAAGTCTCTTCACCCTCAACGAGTGACTGTGTGGTGTTCAGTGTCCAGCCACGGAATAATCGGGATATATTCTCGATTGTTCGGTGACTACCGAAAGGTACGTGAACGTTTTGGAAGAAGATTTCATTCCCATTATCCAAAGGGACCCTGATTTCGACAGTATCTGGTTTATGCAAGACAAAGCTCGACCCTAGCGATGCAGTAAAGTGTCTGATGTCCCGGAGCAGCACTTTTGGCACCGTATTCTGGCTCTGGGGTAGCCCGAGGCCACTAGCATGGGCCTCGATTGCTAGGCATATTTATCAGATCTGAACACATGCGACTCCTTTTTGTGAGGTTATACTAAAGGTGAACAGCAATAACCCCAAAACCATTGCTGAGCTGAAAACAGCCATTCAGAAGGTCATCGACAACGTCGATATTCCGGCACTTCAGTGGTTCATGCAGAATATCGCTATTCATCTGTGCCACATCATCGCCAATGATGGCTGGCATATCGAACATATCATAACCTAAGTCCATGTATCTATAGTGACGTTTACATGTTGAATAAAGTGTGTGCACGCAGTATCAATCAAGGAGCCAGATAGTGCTGCCCACTGTTCCTTACCATTTTCCAAGCATATACAGTATTTACAGTATCATCCCTAAACGACTGCCTTATATTAACTAACACGTTAAGAAGCGATCATTTTAATTCCATGACAATGCCGTTGGCTGATGATCAGCTTATAACAGAAGAATCTGCAGAAAATTTTCAAACTACAGCATATGAGTTGAGTCACATTGTCGCTAAATATGGAATAGCAACGTCTACAGATAAAACAAAAGTAATGGAATTCTAAGAATGGGAAACCATAAAGCCCAGAATTTATGTATATGGACAAATAATTGATGTAGAAAGAGCGTTTAAATATTTAGAGTGCAATTTTAAACTACTCGCGTAAGATTATGTAGAGCTAAAACAGGCCATATTTAGACATTTCTGTGGAACTACACAACGGAATGTAAATTAAAACATAAGGTACAGAAAGAATTAAACAATACAGCGTAATAGCGTTGATTTTGCTGTCGTATGGTATTCAGTGTTGGACCCCAACATCTGATTACTTAAGAGTCAGATCAGCAGACTAAGTTCCTTCTCTTTTTGGCGGGATATTCACTGTTAGGCCACGAAAGGAACACCGGTATTACACAAGAACTAGATGTTTTTCCGAATCACAAGTATTACTCCAAAATACCAATTGAACTGGAGACACCATGTCCAATGTGTGTAACAATAGCAGTACTAACCCGCTGCAGTACAGTATATCCCAATAGAAAAACAATCGTTGGACATCACTTAATGAGATTGCGTGAACAATCCTGAGGCAGAATAAGGAAAAACCTAACTCGTGAAGACGATAGTGATGATGACGATGATGATGATGATGATGATGATGACACCACAGTTGGCCTCTTTCAGGCTGTTATTTTCTCTCTCTCTCTCTCTCTCTCTCTCTCTCTCTCTTTTCACATCGGTGTTCTTACAGGTTTGCTGCGACCCGTCACGAATTCCTCTCCAGTGCCGACTTTTCCATCTCGGAGTAGCAACTGAAAACTGTCCTCAATTACTTGTTGGATGTCTTCCAGTCTCAGTCTTCTCCTACAGATTTTAGCCTCTACACTTTAGTACCATGGATGTTATGCCCTGATATCGTAACAGACGTCCTATCATCCTGTCTCTTCTTGTCTTTCCATATATTCCTTTCCTCACCGATTCTGCGGAGAACCTACTCGTTCTTTTCCTTATCAGTCCATCTAATTTTCAACATTTTTCTGTGGCATAACATCTCATATACTTCGATTCCCTTCTGTTCCGTTTTTGCCTACAGTCCGTGTTTCATTACCGTACAATGCTGTGCGTGAGAGCTGATTCTCTAATGTCTTTATCTTTTATCAAACCAAACTGATCGTCGTCTAATAGATCCTAAATATTCATTTCAATTCTTTTGTATATTTTCTTGTAAGCACCCTGGATGCATGCTCTGTCAAGCTGACTGTTAGATAATACTCACATTGCCTGTTCTTGCTATCTTCAGAATTGTGTGGAAGGTGATTTTCCTAAAGTCTGAAGGTATATCGCCAGTCTCAGGCAAGACCTCCTGGTCTTGTGATTCTTTAACAGAGTTTTCGCTACTGTTAGCTGAAATTTATAGCAGAACTCAATTATTCTTTCTCCTCTCTTATTCCTACTACCAAGCCCATATTCCCCTGTAATGATTTCTTCTGCTCCTTCCCCATAACCGCATTCCAATCCCGCGTGACTATTAGACTTTCATCTCCCTTGATGAAGTGATTTACCCATTCAGTATTCTCATAAACTTCTATCTCGTCATCTTCTGCTTGTGACATCGGAGCGTATACCTGAACTATCGTTGTCGGTGATGGTTTTCTCTTAATTCTGATGAGAACAACACCAGCACTTAACTGTTCCCAGTATCTCACTCTCTGCCCTACCGTTCTATTCATTCCGCTCCCGGAGACCAGAATGGGGGACTAATCCGCATTGTTTTACCATTGCAGAGATCAATACGACACTTTTTCAATTACAGGCTACGTGTCCTGTGGGTAAGTATTAAGTGCCTTTAATCCTATCGCCTTCTGCATATTCATACCTCAGATCATTGCTAATTCTTCCACCATTTACGGGTAATTTCCCATCCCAAGGGCAAGAGGGTGCCCTGAAACTCTGCAGGCTCCTCCGCCATCTTTCACAAGTCCGTGGGCAGAACGATGGTGACTTCCTAAGCCGCAAGTCTTCGGCCGCCGTTGGAAATGTGTGTGTGGTAAGTTCCTATGGGACCAAACAGCTGAGGTCATCGGTCGCTAGGCTTACACACTACTTAAACTAACTTACGCTAAGGACAACACACACACCATTGCCCGAGGGAGGACTCGAACCTCCGACGGGGGCAGTCACGCGGACCGTGACAATGCGCCTGTGACCGCGTGGTTACCCCGCGTCGGCCGCCAATGTTGGTGATTTTTATTCAAAATTAAAGCAGTGGCGAGGTTCGAATCCGGTAGTCAGGACGTTTGATTACTAGACAAAGACGCGACACCTAGACCTCTTCAGATATCGACAAATTTTCCGATACTGGCTCTCTGGGTTTCGTTCCTTGTGTTTGTACAGTGCTCTGCTCACGATAACGGTGGTTCGTTCACGTATTACGCATTCGTATCGGATATGGACAACGTATGCACTACCCTGGATGACCATCGTCAGCGACTGTGACGGCGACGTGGGGAGAAGTCCCATACACCCTCTGTTTTTCTAGAGGCACAGTGATGTTACCCCTGGTCTCATGATGTGGAGACCTATCACGTGTAACTACAGGCCACAGCTGGTAGCACAAGGGTGCGCCACGGACATCCTGCGTTATCATGTGTTACATCTCTTGCACAGTATGGTGGTGCCATCTTTCAACAGGACAATGTTCGTCCACAAATGGAACATGTCTGCATAAACTCTCTGCGTGAAGTTGAGGTATTCCAGAGGTCATCACTACTTGCAGATCTCTCCCCAATAGAACATGAGTCGTATCAGTTTGAACGTCAACTCTGTGCCAATGCCATTACCCAAAATATCAAGGACCATATATAACAATTGTGAACCAACTTGTCTCAGGAGATTGCATGTGTACAGTGTTACAGGTACTGAACTAAATGAAAGAAAATCGTCATAACTTCTGAGTGGTTTGCGTTAGGATGTTCAAACCGCACAGTTGGCAGCGGGGCATGATGGGAATTAGTATGCGCTGTATGGTTTGGTTTCGCGACGAAGCCCTCTTGCATGTGGTTGGATTCGTAAATAAGCAAAACTGGCTCGTTTGAGGGACTGAGAATCCACATTTCGTAATCGGGAAGTCTCTTCACCCTC
Organism: Schistocerca nitens; assembly: GCF_023898315.1. NCBI lineage: Eukaryota > Metazoa > Arthropoda > Insecta > Orthoptera > Acrididae > Schistocerca > Schistocerca nitens. The sequence goes on along the minus strand of NC_064619.1, from coordinate 583,537,586 downwards.
AACGAGTGACTGTGTGGTGTTCAGTGTCCAGCCACGGAATAATCGGGATATATTCTCGATTGTTCGGTGACTACCGAAAGGTACGTGAACGTTTTGGAAGAAGATTTCATTCCCATTATCCAAAGGGACCCTGATTTCGACAGTATCTGGTTTATGCAAGACAAAGCTCGACCCTAGCGATGCAGTAAAGTGTCTGATGTCCCGGAGCAGCACTTTTGGCACCGTATTCTGGCTCTGGGGTAGCCCGAGGCCACTAGCATGGGCCTCGATTGCTAGGCATATTTATCAGATCTGAACACATGCGACTCCTTTTTGTGAGGTTATACTAAAGGTGAACAGCAATAACCCCAAAACCATTGCTGAGCTGAAAACAGCCATTCAGAAGGTCATCGACAACGTCGATATTCCGGCACCTCAGTGGTTCATGCAGAATATCGCTATTCGTCTGTGCCACATCATCGCCAATGATGGCTGGCATATCGAACATATCATAACCTAAGTCCATGTATCTATAGTGACGTTTACATGTTGAATAAAGTGTGTGCACGCAGTATTTTGTAACTAATTTATGTTGTTTTTCGTATATAGTTCAATAATTGTCACCCTGTATGTGTGTGTGTGTGTTTGTGTGTGTGTGTGTGTGTGTGTGTGTGTTTGTGGTTTAAGGGCGCTTAAAGGCGAGGTTATCAGCGCCATTACGAAATTGTGATAAAAGAAGTAAAAAGCAATCCGATACAAATTTGCACTCACTTTCTCCCAAACTCACATACGAGCACGCACACAATTACACTAGCTCACATCCTGTAAGATAACGTTAAAATAGTCAGATTTCTAAAACTGCCAATTAAGACACAAAGAAGACAAGAGAAAAACTAAAATAGATACAAAGGAATGGATGGCTGCTGATCATTTACAAAACACACCAATGAGCCACCCACTATGTCAACAACTTATAAACGTCTCTCCAAAATTTTGGGAGATAAGTCGCACATTTCACAAAACCTTAAAATACGTATCACATTCGGTTGACCGTCAGTCGAAACAGAGGGAAAATCTGTCAGTAAAATAGCTGCTGCCCTTTCGTCTGGATATGAAACGTAGAGTATACAGTAAAATGTGGCCCACTGTGGGCTGTACGCCAGAAACACGAAACATTGGAGGATCCTGCCGCCGGAGGAAGAGTGGAGTCAAATTACTTAATTATTGTTCTGAATTGGTCACACAATATACGTTGTTGACAAGTTACTGGTGTCATGAGACTGTACACAGAACATCTTTTACTAATGAGTTTTTTTTTTTTTTTAAGAACTGTTTTGCTTGCATGATGTTTCGTCGTAATGGTACATGCCATTATTTCATTTGGTCAGCCACTTATATGACAATGTGTCTTTATCTAATCATATGATCAGACACTCCACTCTAATTCATAACTGATGAGAAGATGGCTGAATATTTCATAGGAAACTGATAATCACTGAGCGTTTATAACTGCTATGTGAACTATTAACTAATCTTGCCTGTAGAATTTCTCTGCGTAATTATACTCTTTAGATTGATTGTCTCCTTCTTGACTATGTCAGAAAATGACGTAAACAAGTGTGTGTGTGTGTGTGTGTGTGTGTGTGTGTGTGTGTGTGTGTGTGTGTGTGTGTGAACGCTCGCGACTCTCCACTCAGCTGGTTGCTAACATTTGTAAGATGTGGAACAGACCGCATTCAACGGCGAAGAAGAATTATTTGTGTGAAACTTATCCTTCCGTTCAAAGAGCTCTGAGACGCACTTGATAATTTTTCCGTTTTCGTATTTCGCTGAACATATAAATTGACAGTGCATTTTTTGCTTCACGACATATTATCTATAAATCTCTTTTCTTTCGCATAAAAGGCTCAACTCTGTATGTTTGTTGTTGGTGTGCCTTCAGCAAAGCACAAAACAACTTACGAATGAAATTATATTTGAATTCTCTACATCACAAGGTTGGACAAAAATATGAAAACACCGTGACAGGTGCATCCTTGAAGACAAATGCAGATGCTAGTTAAGCCAGCAGAATGCACTGTTGTATATGACCATGAACGCAGCTTGCGCTGTTCTCAATGTTGGAGCTAAGAGAATCGTAACATGGGAAAATTGTTGGTGCTGGTATGGTGGGTGCGTCTGTAACCAAGACAGCATAAGTGATGTGCAAGAGGCACCGTGTCGAAGATTTATACCGCGTAAAGGCAAAGCCTAAAAACATCATCTGATACGTCACAACGTGGATGAGAGAGTGTGTAGGGTGATCGTGACCGACAGTCGTTGAACAGGATTGTGGCAACAAAATGGGAGGACAACAGCAGCAAGAATTACTGTAGAACAGAATGTAGCTGTCGCGAATCCCGTCAACACCAAAACTACACGAAGGGAGCCCCAGAAGCAACTAGTTGCATGGCGAGCTGGAATTCCAAAGTTGCTCTTTTGGACCACAATTAACGCTGACACACACTGTGAGAGTCTGAAAAAACTCAAGCGGGCAATTCAGAACCGGAAGAGAGGAATGTTGAGCAAGGGTGTACACATTCTCCATGACAACGCTCGCCCACACATCGCACAGCAAACCGTTGCTCTCCTGCAACAGTTTCAGTGGAACATAATCACCCACCCACCCTACGGTCCTGACTTGGCGCCCAGTGACTATCACCTCTTCCCAAGGTTAAAAGAACATTTGGCCGAAAAGTGAATCAGCTCCGTCGACGAGGTGAAAGAAGAGGTTCATAACTTTCTGAACAGCACGACGACGAGCTGGTATGACGTGGGCATACAAAAACTGCCACAGCGTCTGCAAAAATGCATTGACAGAAATGGTAATTATGTCGAAAAATAGCTAAATGTTCAAGCTGTAAACTGATGTAAACCATTGTAGAAATAAACAGGTCTACGTACTTAGCAAAAATTGAAGACCTTACTTTTGGGATTACCCTCGTATTATCGCTTAATGTCACTGAAACGATACAGGATTAGGACTGGACATCATTGAAAGAAAGGCGTTTCTCTTTGCGACGGAATCTTCTCACTAAATTTCAATCACCAACTTCCTCCTCCGAATGCGAAAATATTTTGTTGACACCGACTTACATAGGGACAAACGATCACCACGATAAAAAGGCAAATCAGAGCTCGTAAGGAAAGATATAGGTGTTCGTTCTTTCCGCGCGCTATACCAGATTGGAATAATAGAGAATTGTGAAGGTGGTTCGATGAACCCTCTGCCAGGCACTTAAATGTGATTTGCAGAGTATCCTTGTAGATGTAGATGTAAATGCAGAACTGCGCATACAGTACCTGCTCACCGACAATTGCGTTTCTCCTCCTGCTCATTGTTAACTTAATTCTAAATGGAAAGGCTTTTCATAGATCCAAACCACTGACAAGGTTTTGTTGACTTCCTTAGAACATATAATGAAGCAACACATTTCGATGTACTGATATCGTCTTCCGGCTACAGTGCCAAAACAAGTAACATTTCAAAATAGCACACCCAGATATTATTTTCTTAACAGTTAAGGCGTGTGTTGTGGCCGTCTTGTAGAGAAAGCGGATAAGCTAATATGACGGAATATTCACTTCGTATGTAAGTCTGCTGCTCACGTAAGAAAAAATTAAGCAATCACTCACTTCATTCATATAAAATAGTTTTCTTCATGTAATGTGTTTACTCGCCTCCATTGCTGTAGCTCTATGGATATTGTTACCCACTCTTCTTCAACTTTCAAAGGTCACTTAAAACACGTCATCACAGTCAACTCTATTGTGCAGGAGAAACAAGACGGCACTTAATACAGTAATGAACCCAACAGCTCCAAAGTTTTGGGCCCAACCTAAGTACCACAAAACTAACTTCTACATCAGATCCATTGTGAATGCTATGAGTCATTCAGTTCAGACTGCAAAGTTACGAAAAATCTACATTCGATTTTACAAAATGAATATAAATTTCCGTCATCTTACTCAGTAGAATAGTAATTGCCATACAGTTCAAAGCTTCAAAGAACTGCAGATTTTGCTTATTTCCATAGATATCGTAAACGTATACAGTTACGCAGCCATTAATAGTCTAGTGACATAATTAAATCCAATTTATAAAAACACCAGGAGGTGTCAACAGCTGATATTTTTGAACTACGGAATTACCAAATCTCATTTCCTCCCACAACTTTTTCACATTCAATGAGAGAATGTATAAACAGAATGCAGGCCTAGAAAATGGTGGTCCACTCGCGGGGATCACTCCAGAAATTTTCTGTAACCGTCTTCAAAATAACAGCAGAATCACCCAGAAAATTGTGCACTGCTACAAATATGTAGATGACACATTCATAGTATATAATGTGACTGACGAAGAAACAGCAACATGGTTATGTAGATTCAATAGTTTACGCAAAAACACCCACTTCACTTTAATACATCAGAAAGACAAAATAATAATTTTTTTAACGTTTCACTACATGATGCAAATCAGACTCTGAACATCGATGGACACAGAAAACAAACACAGACACTGTCAATGATAAATTATAAGTCCTAAGTTCACATGAACAAGTTGTTTTCAGAGCTTTCTAATACAGACCACAGAAAGTCCAAATTGGTGCTGCAGACAATGAGACAGAAATGAACACAATGAAATCCATTGCACACAATAATGAGCATCATGAATTCCAAACAGATACACTTTCGCAGCATATAACAGAAAACTGAAGCTAACTGGCGAGGCCACTAGTCACAACAACGTACTAAAACCCGGGTATGTAATTATGCCATATTTAGGGGGCATTTCAGATACAATAGCCAAGCTGTATAAAAACATGAGTATCAAAATAACTTTTGCCGCAGACAACTACTTAAGACAGAAACTGGTGCATGGCGTCTCACAACCATCTGTGAAACTGAGCAAATCAGAAATTTATAATGTGGCACGCAGTCATTGCAACAAATAATAAATTGGCCAAAGGGGAAGAAATTTTAAGACCTGTTTTAAACACTATATTGACTAGTTGATAGAGCTGACATATCAGCTACAGCAAAGCATATAGAGAAAGCAGAACACATTGTGTAAAAGGCAACTTTCTTAAAGTACTCTATACTTAGAGCAGAGCTGGAAACAGACATTGTGAATGAAGCAGAAATATTCCTTCATGACCAAAAGTAAAAAAGCGAGATCTTTAACGAAATTACAGATTTCAAGAACTCACACTGTTTCACCTACTCCAATTCTGTGCAGTTAAATTGAAAAATACATAAATTCTAAGAATGTATATGAATCTGTGTCCCAGTAGCAATATTTTCATTACAGTGTAGGCGAAGGGGGTGATACGGAAAGTTGCCTTCCGCCAATGTATGGTCACTGCACAATGGAAGTGTCTCCGCCTGCCACGGTGTCGCAGCTTGTTCGCCAGTATGTTGATCCTCGTATTTCGTTGTCAAAGTATCGGCTGAATTTAGCCGGTTTTTGTCACTTTCTAGTCATTGGCCTTTTTCAGGTATATTGTTTCGCAGTTTATTTCATTTTTTTTGATCTGTTGGTCAAACCGCTGTCCACGTTCAGCTCTCGGTTACGTTAATGTGTACATACATATAGAGTCGTCAGCTGTGAAGCGTAATGTAACAAGTACGCGCCCACCTCCGTCCAAAATTTGTTCTTCACTTTTTGTTAAAAATTTCAAGAAAGTGATAAAGCGCGTGCCTAGAAGCCGAGAGATCGTGGGATAGATTGTGCAATCTACGTTAAAAAAAAAAAAAGGAAATTATAAAGTGCTTGACTGGGATAACTAGTATATGTCGAGGACACGAAATTCACAGAGGGCCGTCCAGTTGAGTGAATTACTGTAGGCCATGGAGCCACATTAAATTATTATATAACAGCTGCCGAGGAAAATGTTTATTCAGCAGAAAAATGAATTGAAGTTAATGAAATTCATAGGTAAGATAATGTAACACGCCAAGATTTACTGTACCTACTTCCAGATGGCTCTCCTTGTACACTCATGTTCTGAAAAAACGTAACACTTTGAATGACTAGAGATAGACCGTTCCATACGTGACTGCATAGAGGCGTTTTAGGACGCGAATGGTGTCGTTATAGCCGTCCATGCCGCATTTATCTGGTTACAAAGTTCATCTGTGGTGGTTCGCATTGTGTGACAGCGCTGCAAGTGTGGTTTCATCATATCTCACACATTTTCGATTGGCGACAAGTCTGGTGATCTGGCAGGCCAGGGCAAAAGGCTGACATGATGCGATATCAATTCGTACGGTGACATGTGGTCGAACATTGTCTTGCTGAAAAATGGCGCCTGGGATGATGTGCAGAAAGCGTATGGCTGCGGGTCGCAGGATGTCATTCACGTAGGGCACACTGGACACACACCGGGTGTGGTTTGTGGTTGTACCCTTGGGTCGGCGCTGTATGTCTTGTGACAATGAGTCACTGTGATAATGAGTCACTGTGATGCGGCTCCCCCCTGTCTGCGCCGAGCCGAAATGCAGCCATCATTTTCAAACAAACGGAACCAGGATTCGTCCGAAACCACTGTCTGATTCCATTCTTGTCCCAGGTGATGTCGTTCCGTATACCATTACCGTCTAGCATGTTTCTGCACATTCGTCAAAGACAGGCGGAGAAGTGGACGACGCGCACGTAACCCATGCCGTAATAAATGGCGACATACTGCTACCACAGGTAGTGTACGTTGTGTTCCACTGTTGCGCCAGAGCCGAGGAGGACGCACATCTGTCCTATAATCCCATTCGGATGAGGTGTCGATCTTCTCGGGGGATGGTCTGGGTGGTGCGACCTGATCCATCTCATCGTGTTCTACGGCCTTCCGTGGACCATTCTTCACACTCCCGTTGCACTGTCGAAACGCTTCGGCCCACACGGGCAGCAATTTCAGGATGGATGCATCACATTCTTTCAGGTCAATCAGGCGCCCTCTTTCAAACTGAATAGTTATACGGTAGGCTTCGCAAGGCATCCTGGACCTCTGCCCAAGTCATACTGGTCCATTACTTTCGGTTTATAGAGACAACGAGAGCCGCAGGCACATTTTAGCCGTAGGTGGTGTTGCGACGCGATATCGACGTTGACCTTGAACCCGCGGGTCGATATTGTTCAAATGCTAATCATTTCTGCAATAAATATTGATGTGCATGTCCTGTGAATATCAACGTCTGATTTGCAGTCGTTAAAAGTGTTCTTTTCTTTCTGAACAAGAGTTAATATACATTCTTGGAGATCCGCGCGAACACTTTGCAATTCGTAGGAAGCAGACATGTTCTATAGTGCCACATCTCGTCGAAATTCTTTTCGAAAAAAATTGAATCTAGATATGGTTACACTTTTATCTTGATTTTCGTCTCGTATGATCTCATCCTCAATGGCACGGTTTATGCCTATCATCCTTCCTTCAGTTGCATGAGCAGTGATATGATTTATGGTGTTTTTCATTTATCAGTAGAGTTAAGCAATTAAGCAACAATTCAACAGCTTCTCAGTTCGTAGCATTGGCGCCCTTTTAGCAGCCTGCGGTACGGTGCTAATGGCTCCGGTTGCTACGGGGCGGGATCTGACATGTGATTTCAATACTTGTTTTCCTGCAAATGCAGATGTGGAGATAAGGGCTTCGGTTAGATTCCCGCTTCAGTACGGTTCTCATAATAAAGATTCGAGAAACTAGGAGGAAACCTAAATACAGCTCAAATGGAATAAAATGGGCTAAGGTTTCATGACAAAACAGTGAGGTCGTAATACATAACCTCGTCCTCCTTGAACTTGCTGTAAGAATGACGAACAGTGCTTCATCCAGAATGAGTCACAGCTGTGTCAGAAAGTGGGAGAGGAAGGACTATAGAATTAATTAATCGAAACCTCATAATAGGCTGCTAAACTTCGACCAGTGAGAAGAGGTATGCTGACGAGAAACTGGTTCCACAGGAAATGCTTAAGATACCACGGATCGAAGTAACTTGTACGGCAAAAAAGGAAACCTATCTTGAGGTAAGTTACATCATTTATGAGCTTCATTCTCCAGGGACTACTCATCTACGGCGCACTCGAGATAACTGAAGCAACCACTGTCAACTCAAGCACGTCTGATAGAGTAAGTAGATAACGCATCGGAGCCAAAATACTTCAAAGACAACAAATATACAATATTCCGTCGGTACGAGAAGGAACATAGGTGTATTAAGAATTGATATACACAGTATTATTGTTCCACAATATTTATTTTATACTACGTTCTGAATCGTGCTGTCTAATCACGGTCGGTAAGCTGGTTCACAACTAAATACAGTACAAACATCGGGGAACATGAATTCAGTTTATTTCAGTTTTTAATACTTTGAAGATAAATGATACAGTCTATGATGAAGCTACCTGCTATTGCTCAGAGAAGGTCCTCCAACATCTGCTGCGACTCCCACAAGCACTGCCGTGGTTAGTGCTGAAATGGCGACTCTATTCGTTGCTATGTGGAGGCTGCGTAGGATTCAACAAATGGATTCTTAACGACGGGTAGGTTTTTATTGGTTTTATTGAATCACTTAGACAGTCATTTACTTGGTAAATGGTACTTCCGTTTCGTTCTTCAGGAATTTCCTCTTGAAGAATTCTATGCAGGTGAAATTTCATCTCTTAAGAGTTTTAATGCACCTGCACTCTGAATGATAATCACGTAAACAAGTAATCAAGAGCCATTATCTGGACATAACTGTCACAAGCCACGACAATACACGCACATTCCAAATTTATACCAAATACCACAATCTCCGCAACTATTACCAATCTCTGCAGCTTTGTACCACCAAAACATTCATAAATAAGGAACATATGATCAGTGCTGCTCAGAGAGATAAGATACTTTTGATCCAAGAAGATATACACCGGGAAATAAAAAGCATGAAGCCATTGCAGTTGCAAATGGTACACTGTTTCATAGTTGACTCAATACTGGGCAAAGAAAACTAAGCCACAGATACAAACTACACTACTCAAGAAAAAGATAAATCTCATGTATATCTGACAGCCCACACATTCGCAATACATCACAAAAAATTTCAAATATACTCAGTACAAACAAGGAACTACTGGATTCTCTCTATCTAACAAATTACTACAGAAACTAATTCATAAATTTTATTGGATTTTCTAGTGGTATCCCGTGTGCAGTTTAATGGTAGAGCATTGCAGATGCAGACCGTGTGTGTGTGTGTGGGGGGGGGGGGGGGGGCGAGATGAAGGGGAAAATGAGTCATTGCTCGCTTAATCCCTCATAACTTCGCTGCTAATCATTCGACTTTACTTTTCTTTTATTTAGGTCTAAGTACGTTCCACACATTATATTATTAGTATCCTTTACGTAAATGTAGCCTTTTTGGTTGAAATTTACTTGAATCACATATGGCGACACATAAACGCCTTCATTTTCATTCACCTTGAAAATTACAATCTTGGTTCTTGTTCACTATGTCCCAAACACGTGCCTAGTGAACTGAAATTTCAATGCTTGGTGCGAAATTTACGAGGTTTGAGCTCCGTGTCAACTGATACATAGAAAGGCAATGGAAACGTGCAGCAGAAGTTCTCGTGTGTGTTTACTGTTTTCTGATAATCTTGTGACCCGTCTGTTTTATAAACATTATTAGATTAATGTCTGAGATACACGACTAGCACGGAAATCAATTTCATCAGTTCTTTTTTTCTCTATAGTTATAGAACCTTTCCCAATAAAATGCCGTTTGAAAAAAAGGAGGAAAGGAAAAACAAAAACAAAAGCTGTTCTGGTATTTGACCTGAATCTATTTTCTATTTTTCATTAATATAACAGCTATTGGCATTCAATGCATATTTTCGTATGACTTTGGCAGCTGAATAAAAGCACTTTAAAATCTTCTTCAGTGACGTTTTCTTCAGATAGGCATGCGCTGCGTCTTTTTGCTTTCTGATTCATTTCCTTTTTTTGAAGCAGAGAATGTTATTCTTGGAATTTGTTCTCCGAGAGCTGATTTGAGTTCCCTCCTTGTCACAGCCTCTTAAGATGGTTCGAATCCGTCGGAATGGCAAACATCGAAATATGTGTAGTGGAGATCAGCCTTGCATGTGACAAGTCTTTTCTCACGAAACGTCTCTACCATATTCAGAAATCCGATATTTGAAGGTGTTAATGCCTTTGACTTAAGTTTTTCTTCTGACCCTAAGTTGTGTTGGCTTATGGCGTGTGTTATATTTTTGGCACAGCATGCCATACGATACAATACATCAATTGCGTGCGCATCTGTAGGACTGACTGCCTCACTCAGTCTCACAACCCACGTTAGCCCCTCCTTCCTCATAAGAAACGTGGTGAGCTGGTATTTTCGAACTGCTTTGGAATCATAGAAGAAACAGTTTTGCTTGTCATGTAGTGAAGTCTGGCGTCGTGTCCAAGGCTTGGAGACAACAGGATCCTCTGTTTGAGTCACTTCTTCATATTCTGTCATAATGGTTCAAATGGCTCTGAGCACTGTAGGACTTAACAGCGGAGGTCATCAGTCTCCTAGAACTTAGAACTACTTAAACCTAACCAACCTAAGGACATCACACACATCCATGCCTGAGGCAGGATTCGAACCTGCGACCGTCGCGCTCGCACGGTTCCAGACTGAAGTGCCTAGAACCGCTCGGCCACTCCGGCTGGCCATATTCTGTCAGAAAACTGTTCTGACATAGTTGGAGCATTTTTTATGAGTAAATATCTTGTAGCAGGTAAGATGGCATTTGATTTGCAGTTCCTTCGTGTTTCTAACAGAAGCATCACCATGCGATAAACCAAGAATAAATAGAGGCACTTGGCTATAGTTTCTGAGAGTTTGTGGCAGGTGCTTTCCCCAGGATTTTCAACCACCTTCTCTCCTCCTTCCGTATTACAAATCTTACATTTTACGCTGTACCTTCTCATTTTTACTCCCACCAGAGAATCTGCTTTTGCAATTGACCTCAAACTCTCATTCATATCCTCGCTTTTCTGCTATCTGAAACGATGTACTGACAAAGAGACAACCTGACGGAGATGTTTCTTTGAAATTTTAACCGAAACGGCTACATTTACCTAAAAGGTACTAATAACATAATGTGTAGAATGTACTTAGTGCTTTCGTCAAAAAGTTAATTAAACCCTAATGATTAGAAGCGAAATTATATGGGGTTAAGCAAGTGATGACTCATAATTTTTCCCCAGCCCCTCCCCCTCGAAGTCTCGGGTCTGACGTGTCCACCACCACTTTTGTCATTCCCTGCCCTATAAAGAATAAAATGATATCATCCACAATACTTTACCATTAAATTTCATATGAAATGAAAAAAGTGACCACTAGAAAACGGACTATATTATAAAAATGGATTTACGTGTGTGTGTGTGTATACATATAAGCATGCGTGTGTGTGTGTTGTGCGAGTGTGTTTGTGTGTGTGTGCGTGTGTGTTGTAACCTCCCCACGGAAATAATAATTAAATGAATTTTAAATAGTGTAACCTCTGAACAAAATTGGTTCCCATTCATAATCTCTGTGCAGAAATGCATTCACATTTAATGTACCCACAAAATTCTTTTCTCATTTAATGTTAAGTTCGAAACAGAAAAATTCCTAAACATCAAAATAATAAAAAAAATCAGTAACCTGGTAAATTTTATGACGACAGCAGCGCTGCACCACGGCCCTGTATTCTGAATTAAAAAAGCAAAAATTCTTACCTCAATAAAAACTGCGAATATATCTGCTCTTACCTAAAAATTTTTTCGGCACAGCTCCGTGAAATGCTGGCCTATATTTTTGTGATTCGTGAAAGGAATGATCATGCATTGGATAAAATCTTTAAATTCAAATGAATGCTTTTTTTTAAAAAAAATTACTTTATATTATAAAATTATTAATATGGCATTTTTAAAAATTGGAATGACAATTCACATACATTACTAGATATGCGCAAGCCTGCTTCTCTACCTTAAACAATAATACTCATCCTCCAGAGTCACGACCAGAGCAGACTGCAGACAAGCGCAGACACGCGCACACACGCGCAGACTACTGAAGACTACAGAAGACGAATGCAGACTAGCGCACACAAGCGACAAGCGACAACTAACTCTCTGCTCAGAGACTCTCGTATGCCTTGCATATTGCAGGTAGCGCATATAGCGCATACCTCTTACATAACCCTCCACTGTGGGGGCAAATATTTGGCAGCGATGTTGAGTGAATTGGACTTGCCATGAGCAACAAAATTTTTCTTAATTAACTAAGTTTACAATCACAAAATATATACATATAAATAAGTGCAGAACATGAAATAAAATATAGTGCACATGCACTGAGTACAGAACATATCAAGCAATCACAAAATGTATACGCAATGAGTACAAATCATATTAACAAATGACATAAAGTGCACACGCACTGTAGTTTAGAACATACCAGCAAATCACAAAATATATACGCAATGAATTCAAATCATATTAACAAATGACATAAAGTGCACACGCACTGTAGTTCAGAACATATCAGCAAATCACAAAATGTATACGCAATGAATACAAATCGTATTAACAAATGACATAAAGTGCACACGCAATGTAATAATTTTTTTTTACTATTTTACAAGAACTAGGATAGGAAAGGGAAGGATTGCTTCATGGTTGTAGCACATTAGGTTGCACGCAGCTGCACTGAAAGTCCATATCTTTCTACAGAAGCACAACACCAAGTGAGACAATCTGAAGTTCTTTTCCCTGAAGTATTAATCAGTGTAGCCAAGACACTGAAATGTCGTATTAATATTCCATGTTATCATTTTGGTAGTACACTAGGTACACCAAACAGTGGGACCATAATAACATCTCCATCGCTCAAGGTGGTGGACAGCATGTCGTGTCAACACCACGTTCTTGTAAGGTACACCAACGTAACATAAGTGCAAAAACCAAATATAGTGCTCCATGAGCATGAGGATAGACAGGACAAACGGATATTGGAGTAATTTCTGGTAATTAGGTCCGAAGGTGAAGGACATTAAGTCTTATGCCAGTCTTCATTGATAATTACACTAGTCTATCGACTGATTTAAGTAATTGGTGGCACTCATCGCCCAATTATTGAACATTTCTGTACCATGTATGAAGTATTACAGAATAATGTTCATACGTCAACTGTTTACAGAGAACATTGGCACTCATTGACCAGTTACAAACCATCAGAAGTCATCATTCAAAACAGGAGCTAATGAGTGTAGCATCAAGCTACTGGTATTCATATATATAGCATGAAAGTGACATAATACAAATTTAAAATATAAGAAACAGTGGCATTCGTTGGTCAGCAAGTATTGAATATTACAAAACATTTTTCATCATTCGAGTGACATATGACATATTTAAAAATAATTATTGGCACTCATTGGCCAGTTACAAAACATCAGAAGTCATCAGTCAAAACAGAAGTTAAAGAGTGTAGAGCATGCATGCATTATTACAAAATATCATTCACTATTACTCAGAACTCATCATTTAAGTGACGTAAGACATAATTAAAATGTAACATACTGTAACTATTACTCAAGTCTGTGAATAGAAAACATCATTCAGTATTACTCATAACTCTTGTAAATTGGTATCATTATTTGGGACTGGTAATACATTCTTTTTTTTTTTTTGCTAGCAATTCATTGCGTTGGGATCGATAATTAATTGCTGGGGCATAACAATATTTGCTTTTGACTTATTGCTGCAAATGAAGATGGGTAGCGTCATTCGTCATGAGTCAGCTGTAGCAAGGATATGAAACAAATAAAGTATATGTGATCACATTCATGAATGACACAGGTGTAATGACCTACTGCTTATAGCATATTAGTTTCGTGACTAATTTCTCCTGCTAAAAATACAAAATGGATTATTAATCTGAAAGAAGAAACGCATATTATGCTGAAAAGTAGTGAACTTCGAATTAACAGGTAATGAAATGTGTATAAAATATATATGTTCTCTAGATGTCCTTTCCAAAACCTTCAGTCATCATACCATGCGACATAAGACGAACTGCAACAAATACTTAATTAACTACATAGCATAAATACATAAGCTTCAACATTATCCTCATCTGCAAAGAAAAACTTCATTATCATTACTATCATCACCTGCAAAGAAAAAACTTCATTATCCATATCACTATATTCTTCATCATTATTCATCACCATTCATTATCATCTGCAAAAAGACACTTCATCATACAGCTATTCATAGTAAAGAGTTCCTTATTTCTAGCATATTTCATCACTAAAACTGAGATGTGTAGTTCTGTCTGACAGTCTGCATCAATCGCCTCGTATTCTGAAAGAAAAAATTATTTAAGACTGCTATCATACGATGTGTATAGTATATTCTTGTTAATGCTTGTTAATTCTGATCCATTTACTCTTCGTCACGAGGTATTGCATCTTCTTTCGTTCATCCCGAAGGTGAAATTCCCATAATTTATTTCTTTTACACGTTATTTCTTTCTGAAAATGATAAACAATGATTAATGTCTTGCATTTAAATCATATACCCATTAAATAAAAACTGGTTTCTAGTGATATAATTGAGCATACAGCATAGCATGACAGAAAACGTAATATGTCAAAAACATAGACAGTGTTCAGATACAAAAATGTACACAGAATATCATAATGTAGCAGCAAAAAAAAAAAAAAAATGTAAAATAGTCACGATGTTGAGATATCATAAGGCAAAATGTCAAAGTCAACTGGTGTTCGTTATATCTTAAATATTTCATAGTGCATACAAACAAAACAGGAAAACAATCATACATACATGAAGAATGGAAAATGTGCACGGTCTGATGTGTAACGACAAGAAGAGCGACCTGCTAACCTTACCTTGCCGGGCACTTGACAAGAAAAAATACGATAATCATCAGTAAGTGTTCATGTGAATATAATAGCATAAGTGGTCATAAAAAAAATCAGGAAATGACATTACAGTGTGATAAATCATAAAGTACGTTCATTCAATAAGGGTTTGATGTTGGAGATATGGTGATTGCCTTTGGTTTTTCTGGTTCTCCGAGTTTCGACGTGTACTACATTGGGATGAGGAATGCTGCGAATTCGATATGGACCTGCGTATAGAAGCTCAAATTTACTACATCTACTTTTTCCTCTATTAGATGAATAATGTGTGCGTACTAATATCTTCTGTCCAATGTGAAAGTTACGGCGTGTACAAACCTGTTTTTGCTGTCTTCTCCGGCGCTCTGCGGCACGTTTGATGTTGTTCAGCGCAATGTCAATTATCTCATGGTGTCGTAGTCGACGAGATGTAGGAAAGGTTACTAATTCTTTAATTTGGTTAGGTGGTTCAACATTTTTCAGTATAACAGACGGAGATAGCATAGTAGGTTCATTTGGTATGGAATTAATTACATCCTGGAATGAGAGTATGTGTGTGTTCCAATCAATATGTTTTTTATGGCAGTATATTCTACACAGTTTACCAATTTCTTTCATTAATCGTTCACAAGGGTTCGAAGAAGCATGGTACCTGGATATATAGATCGGAGAAATGTTTCTAGCTTGTAACATACGTGTCCATATAGCAGATCGAAACTGTGGTCCATTGTCGGAAATAACTTTCAATACATGCCCTACATGAAATAGAAAATGTTTTACAAATGCTTTCGAAAGAGTTTTAGCAGTAGCTTTGCGTAACGGAGTGAAGGTAACAAATTTCGAAGTGAGTTCAACAGCGACAAAGATGTGGCAAAAACCTCTATTAGTTCTGGGAATCGGACCAAAAATGTCTACAGCGGCCATGTGTCTCAATTTAACAGGTACAATAGGATGTAATGGAGGAATATGTGAGGTCGTATCTGACTTAGCTTTCTGGCAGATTTTACATGACGCTAAAACTCGTCGATTACGTTTCTCGATGTTGGTAAAATAACAGCTGTCTCAGTATAAGAAATCATTACTGGCTCCGTAATGTGCGTAACTTAAATGAGTATACCAGATTAATTTGTCAACAAGTTCGTCAGGAATGCATAATAACCAATTGTTCTTGTCAGGGTGAGAGCGACGAAACAGAATGTTATTGCGTACAGTGTAATGGTTTCTAATGGTAACATTATTCCTATCTTGCCAAAGGTGTTTAATTTCTTTCCATACGTTGTCTTTACTCTGCTCTTGTGCTATGTCCTGTAATGACGACGAAATAAAATTTTCAAATGCAACTTGTTGAATGAACATGGCGCTGAAATTTGTTTTGCAGAAGTTGGTTGCGATGTCTTGCTGATTGTTGCTGAGAGAACGGGATAGTGCGTCTGCTACAATACTTTGTGTACTGGGAATGTGAACAATTGTAAAATTAAATTCCTGCACATAAAGTTTCCATCTACTTAATCTGTCGTGTGTAAATTTAGCGGAAAGTAAAAACTGTATAGCTCTATGATCTGTGTAAACGGTCGTATGTCTTCCATAAAGAAATTGCCGAAATCTTGTAAATGCCCATACAACACATAATGTTTCAAGTTCTGTAACAGAATAATTGCGTTCAGCAGGTGATAGAATGCGACTCGCAAAGGCGATGTTTTTAATTACTGTAGTGCCATCTTCTTCAATTTCCTGAAAAATGTGTACGCCTAAAGCGGTGTTAGAACTGTCGGTGGCAATGGAAAAATTTCTAGTAAGATCTGGATGTGATAAAAATGGTGCATTCAACAAGGCATGTTTCAAGTAACATTTTCGTGAACAAGATTCTGTGTATCTGAAGTATTGCTTACGTTGCTGGAAGATGCAACCTGTACTGTATCTAGTCAAATTCTTTCTGACGTGCTATTATTTGCGGAAGGATGCTTTGGCATTTCTACTATTTGTACTGTTCTGTTATTTCTTCCTGACGTATTACGTTCGGGATGATACCTACTGTCTGGTTCATTCATGATAATCTGTTGTTTTTGATGATTCTGCTGCTTATAAGACCGACTGTTATTAAACGTACGCTGAAAATTGTGCTCATTGCTTTTACGTCTGTCATGATAGTCATTTCTATACGGTGCATTGCGATAGGAATTGAAATTGTGTGTGTTCTGTACGTAATTATTTCCTTGTTGCTGTGCGTCACTATTTGTTGGAGCTGACGCTATACGTGCAGGCGGCGATACATTAAAGCTTGGTTGACCTTGTACATTACATTGTTGGTTAGGTATGCTAACCGGCTGGTTTTGTTGCTGTTGTTGGGAAAAAACCTCTATTGTTACCAAAATGTGTTTGCGACTGCTGAAAATTTCGACGATTGCTGAAAATGCTGTACATACTGATGATTACGATTTTATCTGTTATTAAAATTACGGCGGTAGTTGTCATTTCGGGAGTGTCTAAAGAGAACTGTCACTTTCGGTAAAACTTGTCGTATCGGGTTTTCTTTACTCATTCTTAATCATAGATAGATCGATAGTTAAAGAGCTGTTTTGATAGATATAAAGGATAGTAGAAGAGAAGGCAGCAGTGCAGAAAACTAAAGATGAAATAGCACTACTACGGCTCGGGGCCCTGTGCACGCTACGGCACATATTCATTAAAGCGTAATGAATCCCCTGAGGTCTATTACGCGCTACAAATAAATTTTAGTTTCTGAGTTACAGGCAATGCCGGTGAAAATTCAAAAACAAATTGTTGTATCCAAGCCAATGCTAGTTTCTGCATTACAGGTAAAGGCGATGAAAGTACAAAAATAAATTGTCATATCCAGTTAAAAGCGTGTACCTGTGCTCTGTCATTTTTAAATACCTTCGATTTTCTTACGGATAAAAATTGCTCGTAATCAACGTTATCGTCTCTAAATGTGTGAACAGGATCAGGATTGAATAAGAATCTATTTGTCTGTGTCACTTCGTATTCTAAGTAACGTAGTCTCTGTAAATTACCTAAATTACCTACTGGCTGTGTGAGTGTGTCAAATGTTCGGAATCTGGCGTATGCTGTGACGTGTTAGTGACTGAAACATTTTTCATTTCTGTCACTTTAATACGTTCGTTAATTTGGCTGATCTGTTGTTCAAATTTCTTATCGACTTCCGTATCCAGAGTGTGTGAAAGTTCTGGTGACTTTAAATTAAACTCGTCGCGTATCTGTGTTGCGTTTTCTGAACATTGTTCAGTGACTGCATTAATTTCATCTCTAAGTATTCTGTTGTGGCTGCATGTGTATTATTTAATTCTTGTGCAACAGATCTAATTTCTTCACTACTGTTCTTAGCATAAGCCTTACTTTCTTCACATAATTGTTCTTTAGTATCATGACGTTGCACGGTAACGGCTGTAATCTGTTCACTATGTTGTTTGTTCTGTTCGTTTAGGTTGTCGTGTTTTTCATTCGACTGTTTGAAACTTCCATTAAATTGTTTGATCGACCTGTCATATTTTTCATTGAGTTGTTTGCACGATTCATTAAGTTGTTTATAATTGTTGCATAGTTTTCCATTCCACTGTTTGAAATTTTCATTGATTTGTAGTATTAATGCCATAACTTGATCCAAGCCAATATTACCTACTCTATTCTCTGTACTGTGTGATGGTGTATTTGCATGTGTCACGCTTTGTGTAACCATTTGGTTATTCTGCGACTTTTGAAAATGTTTGCTAATCGAATGTGCACTGTTGGTCACTACATCGGAATTAAATAAATCTGACGTATTCTGATTACACTGTTCATTTTCGTTAGAAAAACTTGTCTGTTCGTTACGTAAATTTTGCAAACCGGATGTGTCAAACTGGGCAGCGTTCATTGTAATGGAACGTGCCGCGTCATCAATTGTCGTTAAATTACCAGAGGACACAATTGAATTTGTTTGCTCATTATTAGCATTAAAATCATTACTAGTGATCAGTGCGCACTGATTGTCTGTAAATGGACGACTATCATTAAGACACTGAGTGTCGCAAGTATTATCGGTCAAACTATTCGAGTCGGCTATTTCACTCATTGTACATCGCGATGTACTGTTAACAGTTTTTCGCGGCATTTTTCACAAATCAAAATTAAGCACAAATGAAACAAGGACAATGCAAAAATGCAACAAACACAATTACAACAAAGAGCAACAAATTGCCGATGATCTGTGAAAGAAAGAGTGACAGATTAGTAAATGTGTTGCGCCAGATGCAAACTACGTTTAAGTAAATAAGAGCAGATATATGACTACTTATCAGAAGATTCACAAAGAAATACGACCCTGGCAGGGTGGCCAAGTGTAACCTCCCCACGGAAATAATAATTAAATGAGTTTTAAATAGTGTAACCTCTAAACAAAATTGGTTCCCATTCATAATCTTTGTGCAGAAATGCATTCACATTTAATGTACCCACAAAATTCTTTTCTCATTTATTGTTAAGTTCGAAACAGAAAAATTCCTAAACATCAAAATAATAAAAAAGTTCAGTAACCTGGTAAATTTTATGACGTCAGCAGCGCTGCGCCACGGCCCTGTATTCTGAATAAAAAAAGCAAAAATTCTTACCTCAATAAAAACTGCGAATAGAACTGCTCTTACCAAAAATTTTTTTCGGCACAGCTCCGTGCAATGCTGGCCTATATTTTTGTGATTCGTGAAAGGAATGATCATGCATTAGATAAAATCTTTAAATCCAAATGAATGCTTTTTCTTTTTAAAAAATTACTTTATATTATAAAATTATTAATATGGCATTTTTAAAAATTGGAATGACAATTCACATACATTACTAGACACGCGCAAGCCTGCTTCTTTACCTTAAACAATAATACTCATCCTCCAGAGTCGCGACCAGAGCAGACTGCAGACAAGCGCAGACACGCGCAGACTACTGAAGACTACAGGAGACTAATGCAGACTAGCGCACACAAGCGACAAGCGACAACTAAATCTCTGGTCAGAGACTCTCCTATGCCTTGCCTACTGCAGGCAGCGCATATAGCGCATACCTCTTACAGTGTGTGTGTGTGTTTGTGGTACATAATATCCTTTACTGTCAAGCAAGAATCCCCATGGTGATAAGAACCAACTACCTAACACAGTTCAGCAGATATGGCGTCATTAACAATGAGATATGTGACCAACTTCCTCGTCCTGCATGACATTTAAATGTATTACTTCTATGCTACCAACTGTATTATCAATAAATGTCGCAGACTGTATCCACATATTCCGCTAAATGCGCCTACAAAAATATATTACACAACCACACATAGTTTGGGAGATATGACGTCGTAAACACTAAGATACATGAAAAATTATCGCATCATGCATAAAGTATTAATTATACTTCTTCTTTACTATTCGCCCTGCGAACAGGAACTGTCCGGGATCATGTTTCTTAATGTTGATACTGTACTGATACATCTGTAGATTATGCGTATTTGTTTGTACCAATGTTCCATAATTTCAAAGGTGTTTTCACAAATACATGGAGACTAGTTTTTTTCCGAAACTTCACTAAAAATACAGTAAATAATACGCGAGCAATGCCGAGTTTGTCAGCTGGTACAAATCACAGAGTGAGTCAAAAAGGACTTTATAATTTTGGAATGATGTAGAAATTTATTAAGATAATTTATATAATTGGTAGATGTGTCATTTTGTAGCAATCAGCCTCAAGTTTCACATAAAAGTTTGAAGTGTAATTTTTGTTTCGGGTGACTAACAGTTGCATTGCTGCAAACATCCCACCAGTAATCAATTTCTTCCCACACTCTTTGCAGAAAATCGGGCGTAACTTGTGCAATGACAGCATCGATTCGATTTTTCAGGTCGGCTAAATTGTTCGGTTTGGGAAGAACAAACACACTGTCTTCAATGAAACCGCAGATAAAGAAATCCAGTGGTGTCAAATGTGGGGAGCTAGTAGTCCATGCAATTGGCCCTTCACAGTCGGTCAAACGGCCGATTAACGAGGAAACCTCGAACTTCCGCGAGGAAATGAGGTGGTGCACCGTCTTGCTGTTAGTAAACCGCCCCATCTTGGTCACCTTCATCGATCTGTGGAATGAAAAATTTTTCAGGCTTATCCAGCTACTCAGTACCACTGACTGTTTTCTCCATGTAGAAGAAAGCTCCATACACTTTCAGTTAGCTAAGCGCATAAAACACATTAACTTAGGGGCTGCCATGGACGTGTTCCAGTGTTGCATTTGCATTTTCGCTGCCCCATATTCTGCAGTTTTGGGTATTTACCATGCCACTGATATGACATGTTGACTCATCGCTGAAGATTATTGTGTTCAGGACTGCCTCGTTGTCCTCTTTTCGATGCAACATTTTCGTACAGAATTCTCCACTAGCAACCTTATCTGAATAACTAATGGTCTCTGCCGTTGTGAATCTCTTTGATTTCAAGTGTAAACGTCTACGCAGTACTCGTCAAACAGTCTTTTGTTGAACGCCAGTAAACACCGCGTTCCAGCCTCATAATGAATCATCATTTATGGGTAAACAAGAGGCGCGTCAGTTTTCTGGATATAGATCTGTGGTGTGGACGTCTCTTTGGTGCCGTTCCCACGCAGTGATTTGTGAAGTTTCAAAATATGGAGATTCGACAAGTCATTCGGTAATATGCCATCTAAGGCTTTGCCGGCATATATGATGCTTTCACAGTTCTCAGGTGAAATGCCGGGTGCAATCATCGAAGGTCCACGATGTTTCAGCGAACAACCGTTCCGCCATCATCAGGTGGTACTGTTGGAATGAGGGGTCTGCAGTGCGCTCCCGGCGTAAATACCTGCGGATGGAGAACGCTGGACCTGCCCAATATCTATACCGGGAACGCACCGCAGACCCCTCATTCCAACAGTACCACCTGATGATGGCGGAACGGTTGTCCGCCCAAATTCGTCGATCTTCGACGATTGTATGCGGCAGTACACCCGAGAACCTTGGAAGTAATAATTTGGTACATCGTGCAGAAAGTTATGAAAGGAAAGAAAATTCATGCAGATTTTCAGAACACTTTGGGGGACTCTGCTCCTTCATATTTAACTGTTTCCAAATGAACAAACTACACTGCTGGCCACCGTAAATGCAACACCCTGAAGGAAGCATCCGAATCAAGTGAAATTCACACCATGGGTTTGATGAGATATGCAACTGATTAGAATTTCAGCGCAGACGCACATCACGCGCGCCTGTGGCGCCACCTCATAGCGCCATTTGAGGCTTGGCGATTTCGACGAGTGTACGTTCGGCATGTGTGTTTACCTTGTGGTTGTTTCACAAGACGATCAGTTATGCCTCTTAGACAACAGCGAACATCTTTTGATCAAGTATCCGAGTTCGACAGAGGAAGGATAGTGGCTTACCGAAATTGTGGATTATCATACAGAGAAATCGCTAGTCGTGTTGGACGAAACCGAACAACTGTAATGCGGATATGTGACCGTTGGATGCAGGAGGGTACGACGGACCGACGTGGTCGATCGCATTCACTTCGGTGCACCACTGCACGTGCTGATAGGCAAATTGTGCGCATGGCAGTGACGGATCGCTCAGTGACATCCCGAACCATAGCACAGCACATTGCGTCTGTAACGCATCATCCAGTGTCTGCGCGTACCATTCGACGCCGTTTACAGCAGAGTGGTCTGTCCGCAAGACGTCCATTGCTTCGTCTACCATTGACGCAGAACCACAGACGTCTCCGTCGCCAATGGTGTGATGACAGACGGATGTGGACGGCAGAATGGAATAACGTTGTCTTTACTGACGAGGCACGCTTCTGTCTGCAGCATCACGATGGTCGGATTCGAGTGTGGAGACACCGTGGAGAGAGGATGCTGGACAGCTGCATTATGCACCGCCACACTGGTCTTGCACCGGGTATTATGGTATGGGGTGGTATTGGATATTACTCTCGCACGCCTCTAGTACGCATTGCCGGTACTTTAAATAGCCGGCGCTACATATCCGAGGTGCTGGAGCCAGTTGCCCTTCCTCACTTTCAGGGCTCGGCCACGGCCATATTTCAACAGGATAATGCGCGACCACACGTGGCACGCATTGTCCAAAGGTTCTTCGTCAATAACCAGATTGAACTGATTCCCTGGCCGGCTCGCTCTCCGGATCTTTCGCCGATAGAAAACATGTGGTCCATGGTTGCTCAACGAGTGACCCAGATTACATCCCCAGCTGCCACACCAGATGATCTTTGTCAACGTGTGGAAGCTGCTTGGGCTGCTGTACCCCAGGAACACATCCAAAGTCTCTTTGACTCAATGCCGAGACGTGTGGCAGCGGTGATCTCCAACAATGGCGGCTACTCTGGCTACTGATTCTGGCAGGAACCACATGTCACAGACGTCTGTAAACGTAATCATTTGATACTTGGTCAACATGTTATCTACTAAATAAATCTTGTTGTGCTACCTCTTGTCTTTCTTGGTGTTGCATTTACGGTGGCCAGCAGTGTACTTTAAATTTGGTCGGGACAGCTTAGATGACGATTCGCTTAGTGGTCGGCCAAAACGTGACACTACTCCAGAAATTATTGCAGAAGTGCAGTGCACCCGCTTCAGGTGCAACTAATGTACTCACTCTGAAAAACTGAGCATCCGGCTCTGGCTAGTGCGTTTTTTTTTCTCTTCTTTTGTCTTGTTCTCCATGCAGAACGGTCGAATTTTTTCGTAAGAACACTCCAGTTTTCACCAAAGATAGTGCAAACACTGAAGTTCGTTTGGCGGATAGTGTTGAACGATATCCTGATCATATTTCACTCGTCAACTGTTCTGACGGCTCTCAACACTCCAGCAGTAGAGAAAGACAACAATGTTTTTGTTATGAACGTAGCGCAGACGATGGTAGAGCCATAGCAGTAAGAAACTTCGGTGAACCATGAAATTAGTTATTCCATGAAACTCCCCACAACGACGTAACGCTTATCGAGCACTTGCTTCGATCCGAATTTGCTTCATGCTACCCCGTGAACTACATAATGCGAACGTGAAAGCATCTGAAGTGTGGACGGTAGTGTTGAAGGGAACACGATGGCGCATAGACCCATTGTACGACAGGGTGCTCCACAATTCCAATTGTAACCTACTGCGGGTTGGGGAGAGACTTGGTAGATAAACTTTTGATAAGGAACCCATTTCCGGAATTTCGCTACTCGATACACAACAAGTATCAAAAGGCTTTCGGATGTCCCGCTTCACGGAATGGCGCGTAACGGTAGAGATGAACAGTACATGTAACGAGGTCGTTTTCTGGACAGCGTCAGTCCATTACACAATGTATTATAAAAAAAAAGGCGCACTACGAAGGAATCATCCAAATGAGACGGGAATCGCTAGATTTGAGGTACACGTACAAACAAAATAAGATTACAATTTCAGAAAAATTAGATGATTTATTCAAGACAAAGAGTTTCACAAATTGAGTGAGTGAATGAGGCTTCGATCCAGCTGTTCCCCTGATGCAAGGAGTTATTCGGATTGGCATTGTTGCAAGGCCTCTGTTCAATTGCGGCGTTAGATCGTCAAAATCCTGAGCTGGTTGGATGGCCCTGCCCATAATGCTCTAAACGTTCTCAACTGCGGCGAGATCCAGTTAACTTGGTGGCCGATGTAGAGTTTGGCAGGAACGAAGGCAAGCAGTAAAAACTCTCGGCACGAGCGGGCGGCCATTGCCTTGCTGAAATCTAAGCCCAGAATGGATTACCTAGAAGGGTAACAAAACGTGGCGTAGAATATTGTCGACGAACCACTGTGCTCCAAGGGTGCCGCGGATGACAACCAAAGAGGTCCAGCTGTGAAATGAAGTAGCACTTCAAGCCATCACACCTCGCTGTCGGGCCATATGACGGGCTGTAGGTCCAGTCGTCATCCCACCGCTGTCTGGGACGTTATTTGTTATTTGTTATTGTGTTGTCACATTTCTGTTACAGAGCCACCATGTCAACCGAGTGTTTCAAGATAGAAAGGAATGAAAGACATGAGCTGCCAGTGGACATTGATTTGTATCAATGGGGCAAGCTGGAAATTGGCACCAGACCCGGGTACTAACCTGGGCCTCCTGCTTAAGAGGCACAAGCGCCATCTGGACACACTGGTCACTACAACCCACACGGACTACCTTATTTCCGACATCTCGAGCTCGCCGATTCCCGTAAAAATTTGAGTTTATATATATATATATATATATATATATATATATATATATATATATATATATATATATATATATATATATATATATATATATATCCGAAAGAACAAACACCACATGTATAAAAACCAGGGTTCAGTTAGCAAGCGTGGAACCAGTTAGTAGTTTCAATAACTACAGCAAGCGAACACTTTTCTGCTACAGTGGATGTTTGGGCTGAAGTAATAGTACCATTCAGTTAGTACACTGGCAACAGTTATTGTTTGGGATTGCCAGTACATCCTCAAATTCAGCTACTGACACAAGTAATAAGAATAATACATGGGATTTTAAGTACAGAACTGTTCTGTTTTTCTCACTTTTTAAAAGTGATTACGATAAAAGATTTGGGTACAACACATCGTTATTTATTTCTGGAAACAAAGCACATTGATTAGTACAAAGTATCTAAAATAATGTTTCGTCTATAAGTATTGATTACTCAAGATCGGAGTGAATAAGGCCTGCACCCTTTCAGACTCCTGAGTCCTCGTTGATCCAGGACCTGAGATTGCCGACGTTGGCGTAGACGTCGAGGCCAAGCTCGCACGGGTAGAGCGTCCAGGACAAGACGCCAACCTGCGTGCTGCCACTGACCAGCGGTCCGCCAAAGTCGCCAAAGCAAGCGCCCCTCAGCAGCTCTTCAGCGCACACCATGTTCGTTGTCACTTCTACGGTCACGTAGGACGCCCGGCAGAGGGCACGGTCTACGATGTTGACGTCCACCTTCTGTAGAACACTGGACAAGCTGCCGTTAGAGATGTTGTTACCCCAGCCAGTGATCGTCACTGGCAGTCCCTCTGGTGGGTCGTAGCCTTGCTCCGGCAGGTTGACTGCCTGCACGTTAGGACCCAGTGCGTACGAGCCGTTCACCTGTAAAAGCGGAAAAACATTAAGTTCCAACTCTTTCAATTATTCTGCATTTTCATTTGATGCACAGGGTACCCGGGGGGAAAAAAATTAGTACACCTGAAAAGACGACGTCCATATTGATACGACGAATGTATGCTCCACCTGTGGAATAGGAGATGTACAGATAATGGTTTCGACGTCGTCCACCAAGAGGTAGCGTAGTGGCTTAGCTACTAAAGCGCCACCTGTGTCTGTCCTGTAATGAGGAATGTTCACAGCCAGAGGGGTCACTGTGGTGAAACGTGTGAGCAAAAACAGTGCACTCGTGCTTCCTACAAAAAAGTAAGCGAGTTTGAAAGAGATCAAATTGTGGCCGTCCGAGGGGAGAATGATCCTTTCGGGCAATTGCAGCACCAGTTGCACGTGCTGCGTCAGCTGCTGAAGGATGCTGGTGTCAGTTGTCAAGTGAACATTCTCATATCCATAGACGAGGTTCTGGACGTCCACACAGCACAGGCGACAGCCAGGATCGTCGTAGTGTAAGGGCAGCAGCGGCAGATCGTACGGGTAGCAGAACTTATTCTGCTGGCCATTAAAATTCCTACAACAAGAAGATGACGTGCTACAGACGCGAAATTTAACCGACAGGAAGAAGATGCTATGATATACATATGATTAGCTTTTCAGAGCATTCACACGAGGTTGGCGCCGGTGGGGACACCTACAACGTGCTGACATGAGGAAAGTTTCCAACCGATTTCTCATACACAAACAGCAGTTGGCCGGCGTTGCCTGGTGAAACGTTATTGTGATGCCTCGTGTAAGGAGAAGAAATGCTTACCATCACGTTTCCGACTTTGATAAAGGTCGAATTGTAGTCTATCGCGAATGCGGTTTATCGTATCCCGACATTTCTGCTCGCGTTGGTCGAGATCCAATGACTGTTAGCACAGTATGGACTCGGTGGGTTCAGGAGGGTAATACGGAACGCCGTGCTGGATCGCAACGGCGGTGAACGCACATTGGAACCGTGTATTCGTCATCGCCATACTGGCGTATCACGCGGCGTGATGGTATGGGGTGCCATTGGTTACACGTCTCGGTCACCTCTTGTTCGCATTGACGGCACTTTGAGCAGTGGACGTTATATTTCAGATACGTTACGACCCGTGGCTCTACCCTTCATTCGATCCCGGCGAAACCCTACATTTCAGCATGATAATGCACGACCGCATGTTGCAGGTCCTGTACAGGGCCTTTCTGGATACATAAAATGTTCGACCGCTGCCCTGGCCAGCACATTCTCCAGATCTCTCACCAATTGAAAACGTCTAGTCAACGGTTGCCGAGCAACAGGCTCGTCACAATACACCAGTCACTACTCTTGGTGAACTGTGGTATCGTGTTGAAGCTGCATGGGCAGCTGTACCTATACACGCCATCCAAGCTCTGTTTGACTCAATGCCAAGGCGTATCAAAGCCGTTATTACGGCAAAAGGTGGTTGTTCTGGGTACTGATTTCTCAGGATCTATGCACCCAAATTGCATGAAACTGTAATCACATGTCAGTTCTAGCATAATATATTTGTCCAATGAATCCCCGTTCATCATCTGCATTTCTTCTCGGTGTAGCAATTTTAATCGCCAGTAGTATATGTCTCGTGGACGGATGCAGTCCTGAATAGGCAGCTCACCACGTCTACGTCACCATGCGTACGTCCATCACTCACATACAGACAGAGTCTACTCTCATCGCTAAAGCAACAGAGTACTATTCCAATTTTCAGTCAGCTTCTTCACAACACTAGAGTAGCCATGCTTGACAGAGTCGTGGTTTCACTGGCTGCCTGGCCAGTGGCATACGTGAACTTACTCCTGCTGCAAGCAGACGGTTTCCAATTGTCCCTGATAACGCAGCAGGTGCAACGTGTGCCAAGATTCCGTCTCTGACCGATGTTCTGTAGGCCAGCGCTGCTCGCACAATGCGTCGATATTGACGTGCGTCTCTGCTACGCAGACGCGAAAAACCTTGTCTACAGGTGTGGGAATGTTCTGCAGACAACTGGTAAAAGCAGCGACACACCATCCGTACACTGTGCCCAACATGTGCAGCAATCCGTCGACAAGTCCATTTTGCTTCCTGCTGGCCCAGAGGAGTACATTCCATTCGGTGGGCCTGGTTACACCGTAGAAGGAATGTTCCAAACACTGTTCACGTCTAAACTCACCACATTTACTACGTGCAGAGTCACAACAGAGAATGTGCAGACGGGCCTCCTCAGCGCCATCTAACCACGGATGTCGACGATACCGTGGTACCAGTTACTTTCCTTGACGGTGTTTTATTTCTTTTAGTTTTTTTTCTGGCAATGTGTGTCTTGTGAGCTATGCGCTTTAACACTGGCTCTGAGCACTATGGGACTTAACATCTGTGGTCATCAGTCCCCTAGAACTTAGAACTACTTAAACCTAACTAACCAAAGGACATCACACACATCCATGCCCGAGGCAAGATTCGAACCTGCGACCGTAGCAGTCGTGAGGTTCCGGACTGAGCGCCTAGAACCGCTAGACCACCGCGGCCGGCGCGCCTTAACACTGTTTTTTACAATACATCTTAAAGAAAACGACGATTTCTGTGCACATCGCCACACGTACACACACACACACACACACATATATATATATATATATATATATATATATATATATATATATATATATATATATATATATATATATACACTCAAAGTCATTCATCCACACTCTCACATCGACGCCCTCACGTCGATTACAATTACGTAAATTACAAATAGTTTCCTTGTGCATAGGAATAACGTACACTACTGGACATTAAAATTGCTACACTAAGAAGAAATGCAGATGATAAACGGGTAGTCATTGGACAAATATATTATACTAGAACTGACATGTGATTACATTTTCATGCAATTTGGGTGCATAGATCCTGAGAAATCAGTACCCAGAACAACCACCTCTGGCCGTAATAACGACCTTGATACGCCTGGGCATTGAGTCAAACAAAGCTTGGATGGCGTGTACAGGTACAACTACCCATGCACCTTCAACACGATACCACAGTTCTTCAAGAGTAGTGACTGGCGTATTGTGACGAGCCTGTTGCTCGGCCACCATTGACCAGACATTTGCAGTTGGTGAGAGATCTGGAGAATGTGCTGGCCAGGGCAGCAGTCGAACATTTTCTCTATCCAGAAAGGCCCGTACAGGACCTGCAACATGCGGTCGTGCATTATCCTGCTGAAATGTAGGGTTTCGCAGCGATCGAATGAAGGGTAGAGCCACGGGTCGTAACACATCTGAAATGTAACGTCCACTGTTCAAAGTACCGTCAATGCGAACAAGAGGTGACCGAGACGTGTAACCAATGGCACCCCATACTATCACGCCGGGTGATACGCCAGTTTGGCGATGACGAATACACGCTTTCAATGTGCGTTGACCGCGATGTCGCCAAACACGGATGCGACCTTCATGATGCTGTAAACAGAACCTGGATTCATCCGAAAAAATGACGTTTTACCATTCGTGTACCCAGGTTCGCCGTTGAGTACACCATCCCACGCGCTCCTGTCTGTGATGCAGCGTCAAGGGTAACCGCAGCCATGGTCTCCGAGCTGATAGTACATGCTGCTGCAAACGTCGTCGAACTGTTCGTGCAGATGGTTATTGTCTTGCAAACGTCTCCATCTGTTGACTCAGGTATTGAGACGGGGCTGCACGATCCGTTACAGCCATGCGGATAATAAACCTGTCATCTCGAGTGCTAGTGATACGAGGCCGTTGGGATCCAGCACGGCCTTCTGTATAACCCTCCTGAACCCACCGATTCCATATTCTGCTAACAGTCATTGGATCTCGACCAACGCGAGCAGCAATGTCGCGATACGATAAAGCGCAATCGCGATAGGCTACAATCCGACTTTTATCAAAGTCGGAAACGTGATGGTACGCATATCTGCTCCTTACACGAGGCATCACAACAACGTTTCACCAGGCGACGCCGGTCAACTGCTGATTGTGTATGAGAAATCGGTTGGAAACTTTCCTCATGTTAGCACGTTGTAAATGTCGCCACCGGCGCCAGACTTGTGTGAATGCTCTGGAAAGCTAATCATTTGCATATCACAGCATCTTCTTCGTGTCGGCTAAATTTCGCGTCTGTAGCACGTCATATTCGTGGTGTAGCAATTTTAATGGTCAGTAGTGCTTTTGAAGGTGTTGTGAGGTAAAGAACTGAAAATTCCTCTTTCTAATTTACAATTGTCATTGCTGTTTGGTGAATGACGTATGTCTGCCCCCAAAATTACGAGGCCTGTTCAGAAAGTAAGCTCCGATTGATTGCCAAATTGAAACCACAGTGAACATCAGAAATGTTTTACTTGTAACAATTAGCTACACCTTTCAGCTTCTTCTCTACGTAGTCGCCGTTCTGACTTAGACTTTTGTCATAGCGTTGTACCAACTTTTCAATAGCCTCATCATAGAAGGCAGCCGCCAGTGCTTTCCGCCAATTCTCCACGCTGGCCTACACCTCGTTGTCTGTGTCAAAATGTTGTCTTCAAAGACAGCGGTTCATGTGACCAGAGATGAAACTCAGGGGGAGACAATTGCGGACTGTATTGTGGGTAATCTCACATTTCCATTTGAAAACGATGCAGGAGCATCTTCATTGCCCCTGCAGAATGCGGCTGAGAATTGTCTTGAAGAAGAAACAGCACGACAGTTATGTAATGTTAGCTGCATAGCTTCAGGCGAAATTTCTCACCAGGCCCTCGTACTTGGCGGCAGACACTATTTTCTAGGCATCTTTACGCACTCACTGCGAGCTCAGAAATGAGAAGAGCGACGTGATGCTAACTGGGGTTATACTAGAGACACTACCCAACACATCTGTGCAAAGCTTTATCGGATTTTCATAGTCGTTTCCATTTCGCGACCGATCGGAGCTTACTTTCTGAACGCCCCTCGTACATCGAACTGATTTGCCGTTTTATACAAGGAGAGTAAAAGTACTTTAAACACTCAAATATTTTCACTTGCGTGAAGGATCTGTCTTAGGACGTTGATTCTAAAAAGCCTAAAAATGGAACCGCGTTAAATAAAGGAAGACGATATAGTGACGCAACTCTCCAAGGTCTTTCGCACGAAAGATCACACAGGGCAGTGCTAACTACGAACATTTATGCATGAAACTTTTGACACGTACTCTGTTTCCATCACTTCAGCTTGCCAACAACTATTATGGTACAAATAGCTTGCGAAATGCGGCCGGTTGATGTAGTCGACAGCCACTGGTATTTTCTACAGGTATGCACCCTGTCATTTTCAAGGCAAAACTGCAGCAAGCAAGCGTTGTGCAAGTGAATTTAAAGACTCGGCTTGCACAGCAATTTCTGGAAAATAAAATACATCGATGTCGAATCTTCCGGAATAAAACTGTTAGATGGTATCGGCTTGGCGAAATAAAGTACGCGTTCTCAGATTGACCAAAGTGTTAGTTTTGGCGGGCTGAGACAGAGAAGGAGCAAAAGGGTAGAGTATCAGAGACTTCCTCGCTGAGTTACTGTATTTCCACAGTTCCAGAGACGGTTGCGGGACTCGACTGTTCGATACAGGGTGTCAAATTAAACAAGTCTCAGCCCTCTAGTTCCCAATTTTATTTGGGGACCAGTTTCGGCGATTTATTACTCCATCTTCAGGCGCCTGACCGATGTGGAATTTTCCTACATGTCGGTCGAGGGCCGAAACTGGTAGCCAAACACAGTAAGTTTGCAAACTAGACGGATTAAAGGTGTCTGATTTGACATCCTTACTCGCTGAGAGTCATAGTAAGCACTTCTTCGACGGGAACCATAGCAGGCGGAGTTGGTCGTCGAGAGGCGCAGACAACGATCTTCTTCACCGGGAGAGATTGGTTGGTTGGTTGGTTTGGGGAAGGAGACCAGACCGCGAGGTCATCGGTCTCATCGGATTAGGGAAGGAAGTCGGCCGTGCCCTTTGAAAGGAACCATCCCGGCATTTGCCTGGAGCGATTTAGGGAAATCACGGAAAACCTAAATCAGGATGGCCGGACGCGGGATTGAACCGTCGTCCTCCCGAATGCGAGTCCAGTGTCACCGGGAGAGAAGAAGGCGATTCACGAGCAGACGGGCTGCGCGACCCTACCTGCCATCTCACCGCACTTCGTCTCAGGCAGATGATGTAAGTAGCCTCTGAAGTTCGTACAGGTTGATAGGCACGTCGATTCAGATTGATCACTCACTCATTCGACTATAAGTTTGCTCTTTGAAGTTC
Organism: Schistocerca nitens; assembly: GCF_023898315.1. Taxonomy (NCBI): domain Eukaryota; kingdom Metazoa; phylum Arthropoda; class Insecta; order Orthoptera; family Acrididae; genus Schistocerca; species Schistocerca nitens. The sequence goes on along the minus strand of NC_064619.1, from coordinate 583,505,165 downwards.
TATATCTTTTTTAGTCACTACTCTTTCTATGCGATCATCACCAACGCTTCAGTTCCGTTATTAGGAGTCACTTAACGCAATTTCGTTTTCTTTCTGTCTATTTTATGAGAACTTTTCCCGTTCTTTCCATCTGAAGATCCACACTTATCACATGCTCATATGTGCTTACGCATTCTTCCCCCATGATGAGTATCTGACCGTTCTTTGTTCTGAAGTCATAATAATAAGTGAACGTAATTTGTGACTCTTGTTTCATTACAGTAGCCGAGAAATCTCATCACTACTTACAAGGGGACCTCCCCATCGCGCCCCCCTCAGATTTAGTTTTAAGTTGGCACAGTGGATAGGCCTTGAGAAACTGAACACAGATCAATCTATAAAACAGGAAGAAGTTGTGTGGAACTATGAAAAAAATAAGCAAAATATACAAACTGAGTAGTCCATGCGGAACATATGCAACATCAAGGAGATGGTGGGTTCAGAAGCGCCGTGGTCGCGTGGTTAGCGTGAGCAATTGCGAAGCGAAAGGACCTTGGTTCAAGCCTTCGCTCGAGAGAAAATTTTTACTTTCTTTATTTTCGCAAAGTTATGATCTGTCCGTTCGTTGATTGACGTCTCTGTTCAGTGTAATAAGTTTAGTGTACGTGTTTTTCGATCGCACCGCAAACCCGTGCGATTAGTAGACGAAAGAACGTGCCTCTCCAATGGGAACCGAACACATTTGATCGCAAGGTCATAGGTCAACCGATTCCTCCACAGGAAAACACGTCTGGTATATTCTATACGACACTGGTGACGGCATGTGCGTCACATGACAGGAATATGTTGTCGACCCTCCTAACTTGTACACTTGGCGAATGGGTGAAAAGATTCTTCTACCTTGCCCGATTTAGGTTTTCTTGTGGATGTCATAATCACTCCCAAAAAAATGATGAAAACATAAGAGTTTGTCACATAAACTGCAACAAATGAATGCAACAGTTTCACAGTCGCACAGTTTTCCCTGTGCTCTGTCAAAACATATGTTTTTAACGTTTTCAAATTTTTCCGTGTGTAGACTGTCAAATCCTGGATATGTCCAAGCAAATCTGAACATGTCCTGGAATTTTGGAGAGTGAAGTTGATTATGTGTGAGTACCTGAACTCTGATAATCGTCTTAAAATAAAAATTAAAACTTTCTATTGGAGGGAAGACTTGAACCAAGGACCTCCTGTACCGCAGCTACTAACGCTAAGCACGGGACCACAGCACTCCTAAGCTCACGCTGCTCTTGATGTTACCTATCATGCGCATGGACTACTCAGTTTGTACATTTTGCTCATTTTTTTTCATAGTTCCACACAACTTCTTCCTGTTTTCCCGATTGATCTGTGTTCAGCTTTTCAATGCCTATCCACTGTGCCAACTTACAACTAAATCTGAGGGGGGTGCGATGGGGAGGTTCCCTTGTTAGTAATTATTAATTTTTAATCAGAACACGCAAGTACAGTTCACACGTTAGGGTCAGCTCTTCCCTTCCGTTCGTGTGGTTACAATTCCTTTACATACACATGGGCCGTTGTGAGGGCCTTGCACCGTGAGAAGGGCACTCTGTGCATGTCAGTGGCAATACAGATCGAGTAGAGCCTTGCCCCAGTGGCGCCTTGTGCATACTAGGGTCGTGATCAGCCGAAATGGCAGTACTGTGAGGATATCCAGTTCGACAAATCATGAAAACACCTGATTTTACATTTGCGCTCTCAAAAGAAATACTGTTGTAAGCCATCACTGTCTGGAATTCCAACATACGCTGTCCATAAGAATCAAACATACACACACACACACACACACACACACACACACATATATATATATATATATATATATATATATATATATATATATATACAGGGTGTTTCAAAAATGACCGGTATATTTGAAACGGCAATACAAACTAAACGAGCAGCGATAGAAATACACCGTTTGTTGCAATATGCTTGGGACAACAGTACATTTTCAGGCAGACAAACTTTCGAAATTACAGTAGTTACAATTGTCAACAACAGATGGCGCTGCGGTCTGGGAAACTCTATAGTACGACATTTTCCACATATCCACCATGCGTAGCAATAATATGGCGTAGTCTCTGAATGAAATTACCCGAAACCTTTGACAACGTGTCTGGCGGAATGGCTTCACATGCAGATGAGATGTACTGCTTCAGCTGTTCAATTGTTTCTGGATTCTGGCGGTACACCTGGTCTTTCAAGTGTCCCCACAGAAAGAAGTCACAGGGGTTCATGTCTGGCGAATAGGGAGGCCAATCCACGCCGCCTCCTGCATGTTTCGGATAGCCCAAAGCAATCACACGATCATCGAAATATTCATTCAGGACATTAAAGACGTCGGCCGTGCGATGTGGCCGGGCACCATCTTGCATAAACCACGCGGTGTTCGCAGTGTCGTCTAAGGCAGTTTGTACCGCCACAAATTCACGAAGAATGTCCAGATAGCGTGATGCAGCAATCGTTTCGGATCTGAAAAATGGGCCAATGATTCCTTTGGAAGAAATGGCGGCCCAGACCAGTACTTTTTGAGGATGCAGGGACGATGGGACTGCAACATGGGGCTTTTCGGTTCCCCATATGCGCCAGTTCTGTTTATTGACGAAGCCGTCCAGGTCAAAATAAGCTTCGTCAGTAAACCAAATGCTGCCCACATGCATATCGCCGTCATCAATCCTGTGCACCATATCGTTAGCGAATGTCTCTCGTGCAGCAATGGTAGCGGCGCTGAGGGGTTGCCGCGTTTGAATTTTGTATGGATAGAGGTGTAAACTCTGGCGCATGAGACGATACGTGGACGTTGGCGTCATTTGGACCGCAGCTGCAACACGGCGAACGGAAACCCGAGGCCGCTGTTGGATCACCTGCTGCACTAGCTGCGCGTTGCCCTCTGTGGTTGCCGTACGCGGTCGCCCTACCTTTCCAGCACGTTCATCCGTCACGTTCCCAGTCCGTTGAAATTTTGCAAACAGATCCTTTATTGTATCGCTTTTCGGTCCTTTGGTTACATCAAACCTCCGTTGAAAACTTCGTCTTGTTGCAACAACACTGTGTTCTAGGCGGTGGAATTCCATCACCAGAAAAATCCTCTGTTCTAAGGAATAAACCATGTTGTCCACAGCACACTTGCACGTTGTGAACAGCACACGCTTACAGCAGAAAGACGACGTACAGAATGGCGCACCCACAGACTTCGTTGTCTTCTATATCTTTCACATCACTTGCAGCGCCATCTGTTGTTGAAAATTGTAACTACTGTAATTTCGAAAGTTTGTCCGCCTGAAAATGTACTGTTGTCCCAAGCATATTGCAACAAACGGTGTATTTCTATCGCTGCTCGTTTAGTTTTTACTGCCGTTTCAAATATACCGGTCATTTTTGAAACACCCTATATATATATATATATATATATATATATATATATATATATATATATATATATATATATACTGTAACCACTATCGATAGTGAAAATTACTAAACAATAGGTGAGGTGCATCCTGTTTTTGGTCAGGCGTCGTCTCAGTCACTGCACTCCCTCTTCTTTATCTTCAGCTTTTACACTGCTGTCTGAAAAGTACAGCATTGACGGTGGACTGCAGAATACTGGGAGCACTCGTCGCTGTTGATTCCGATCACATGTTCGAACCAGTCGACTATGGTATACTACGCGCGTTTTTGAAAAGCATGGACCTCTCTCTGATGTCTCCACGAGTGGTCCTTCGCCTCATCCGTGGCTTGTGATGGTGAACGTTTAGCAGTCTGGGCACACTGTTACTGGACGATCAATGCGAGAAAGATGACCACTGTCGGGGATAGTACTTGCAGCAACGCTCGAACCAACTATGCACAGTCTACTGCGGCGATTGGAAGAGAGAGACATGCGGGACGTGATTTTTTGTTGCGGTGCATTCGCCGATGATGTGATGATCCTGGCCAGATCGGGAGCGGAATACACATGGGGCTTCAGTGGATATGCCAGTACGGGGCGTTCACTGAAAAAAAATGGCTCTGAGCACTATGGGACTTAACATCTGAGGTCATCAGTCCCCTAGAACTTAGAACTACTTAAACCTAACTAACCTAAGGACATCACACACATCCATGCCCGAGGCAGGATTCGAACCTGCGGCCGTAGCGGTCGCGCGGTTCCACACTGTAGCGCCCAGAACCGCTCGGTCACCTCGGCCGGCTATCCGAAGTACAGAACATACTACTGTAATTGTTTAGGTTCTTTGCCTGCAGACTCTTATGCTTATTTGGGCGTTCCGGTGTCAGACGCGATTACTGAAGAATAATCCTGGAGTATATTCATCCCCTACGGACGGAATGGGGGAGGGCGAAGGGGGTACCACTACCAACAGACGAGAAGACGATTCGGACGCCTGTTACCGCGGTCGTATGGTCTCGCCAAGGCATCAGACTAATGTGATGTTGGTCTGTGTTCTATTCTCGGTCGGGACTTTTTTGTAATTTGATATTTTTTTCAGTGTATCTGACAATATTGCGATAGTTGGAATACCTTTCTTTCCTTTTTTGGAGAAAAAAATGGTGACGTACCAGAATACAAATCCAAAGGTCTCGGGGTCAGTGCTATGTCAATACTAGTATTTGTTGATAAGAAGAATGCCGAGTGGAGCCGGCCGGTGTGGCCGTGCGGTTTAGACGCTTCAGTCTGGAACCGCGTGACCGCTACGGTCGCAGGTTCGAATCCTGCCTCGGGCATGGATGTGTGTGATGTCCTTAGGTTAGTTAGGTTTAATTAGTTCTAAGTTCTAGGCGACTGATGACCTCAGAAGTTAAGTCGCATAGTGCTCAGAACCATTTGAACCAATGCCGAGTGGCGCCGTAATTCAGAGCGTGCTTTAAGCTGTAGGTCTTCTAAAACTGTCTGGGTAAAACAGTTCCAAGTTCGGAAGAAGTCAACGGCATACTAATACCACTTCCAACTGGAACATGTCTAGCACTATGGTGTACAATACACTCTTCGGATTGATGACTGCTTTTCTACAAATTTTTGCGCACAGCACAGTCGTTATCATCGACAGTCGGTTTTTCATTTATTCTTCGCTTGGTGGCTGGAAGCATATTTTTTTTTTTTTTTCATGTCAGTCCTCTTCTGTTGCGCTGCTTTCAAACTTTGTAGGTTTTCCTGGTACATCAACATCGACACAGCTTTCTTTCTACTTTTCTATGGGGCTTCTTGTTGTATCTCAGGTGATCGCAACAGTTATTCGTAGACTAGGAAGCAGGAGACAGACCAGGGTAATTGGACACACTATAGAATATCAGAAGACACTGCTATAACTGAAAAATCAAACACATTTACGTATCTTTTGAGAAGAAGTGATGTAGAACACGACAAGCATTTCCAATCTCTGAATAAAGTATTTCGTCAGCTCAATAGTAAACTATCGTTTTAGCTGCACTGGTTCTCGCAGACCCAGCTAACTATTACGTCGACAGCCGTTGTCCCATGGAGCTGAGCTGTCGAACTTACGAAACAATCTGCACTCACGAACTGTTCCCGGAGCGCTGTCGTCGGCATCGTTTATGCCAGCGCCGAAGAGGGAATTTTTTTATTTATTTATTTACACGTCAAATTGAGGAGCAAATCTCTAAGGCCATGAAACGTGTCAGTACATGAAATTACAACATAAAAGTAATAACAGATAAAAATAAATGTTTATGAAACCGAAAAAAGTCAGTCCATAAATTTAAGTAAACGCAATCAACAATACGATAAGAACCAGCTTAAATTTTCAAGGAACTACTCGACAGAATAGAAGGAGAGACTCATAAGGAAATTCTTCAGTTTCGATTTGAAAGTGCGTGGATTACTGCTCACATGTTTGAATTCGAGTGGTGGATTACTGAAAATGGATGTAGCAGTATGCTGCACACCTTTCTGCACAAGAGTTAAGGAAGTCCGACCCAAATGCAGGTTTTCATTTCTGCAGAGTACTAACTCACTGAAAGCTGCTTATTCTTTGGAATAAGCTAATGTTGTTAACATGAAATGACAGTAAGGAATATATATATATTGAGAGGCCAATCTCAAAATACCCAGACTCGTGAACAGGGGTCGACAAGAGGTTCGTGGAACTATACCACGTATTGTCCGAACCGCTCGTTTCTGAGCAAAAAAAACCTTTCAGAATGGGAAGAGCTACCCCAAGATATAATACCACACAACATAAGCGAATGAAAATAAGCAAAGTAGACTAATTTTCATGTCGAACGATCACTCACTTCAGATGCCGTTCGAATAATAACAATGACAGTATTAAGTCTTTGAAAAAGATCCTGAACGTGGGATTTCCTCTAGACTTCACTATCTATCTGAACACCTAGAAATTTGATCTCTCAGTTTCACTAATCATGTGCCCATTCTGTGAAACTGAAACGTTAGATTTTGTTGAATTGTGTGTTAGAAACTGTAAAAACTGAGTCTCACTGTGATTTAGTATTAGTCTCTTTCTACACGCCATGAACTTAAGTAATGAACTGCACTACTTGAAACCGAATTAATGTTGCACACAACATCCTTTACTACCAAGCTAGTGTCATCAGCGAACAGAAATATTTTAGAGTTTCCTGTAATACTAGAGGGCATATCATTTATATAAATAAGGAACAATAGTGGCCCCAACACTGATCCCTGGGGTTGGCAGATTGGTCGTTTGATTCGGATGAGGTGATGAAACAGTGAGTTCATCAGTCCCATCTGATTGGGAAAGGATGGGGTGGGAAGCTGGCCGTGACCTTTCAAAGGAATCATCCCGGCATTTGCCTAAAGCGATTTAGGGAAATCACGGAAAATATGAATCAGCATGGGCCGATGCAGGTTTGAACTGTCGTCCTCTCGAATGTTGGTGTTGCGCATTATTCCCGGAGAGGGGAGGTGCGTCATCGAATGAGGGGTGATGCGGCGCCTGATTTGCGTATACTGACACGGTGGCGCCACCCCTCGGGGTCCGCATAAACTGATCTTCGGGGTAACGGGCTTTCGACGGTCAACGCACGAGCGGTGTCGTATGATGACAGCACGGTTCCAAAATTGGTATCGGCAAAATCTTTCTTGACGGGGTACCTGCAGTCAGTTATTTACGACAGTAGACTTCGTCGAATGAGAGTAAGAATTCAGCAGCAGATACCAGATATGCCAAGCTGGAGACGGAATATCACTCCTGCAAGAGCATTTACATCTCCAAGTAGTTTTAAAAGAGGCTTAAAAATTAAACATCCCGACTCAGTATTACGGCCCTCCGTACAGTACCCCTCTGAATGCCACTTGACGAACAGGAAAGTACTGCTGAGGAAACTACAGCTCAAGGGATGGAAAATCTTAAGAAAATACTAATGTCAGTAAGAGAAGGGAATGGCACCTACAAGATAAGAGGATAACACTCAACAGTGAGTCGTACCACCTCCAAGCAGCCATAAAATGCGATTGTCTCTCTATGGCCATCTTAACACCATCAACCCTACCATACTCATGAATAGGATCTTCACCACGACAGATAAAAAATCTCGAAGAAAAAAAGGATCACCACAATGAAACCAGCCTTCGAATAACTTGAAATTCCATTAGGATCTATATGAAACCGACCCAAATTACTGCAAATCAATGTGCAAGGGGTATTTCCAGTGCAGAGAGGAAGCCTGCCCAAAGGCAGAAAATGAAAGGTTTCTCGGCTAAGAAAAAAGAGAAACTCGTAAAGCGTCAAAACGAGCCTCGTGGACCTTAGTAGGCCTAAAGGAAAAGAAAAAGGAATTTCATACAACAGCTATTGAGGAAGATGGCCACGCAAACGATAATACACTGAGGTGACTGCCGGAACTGCCTTTTGCCGGGCTAGTGTAGCAACTGGACGTAGTATGCACTCAACAAGTCGTTGGAAGTCCCCTGCCTAGAAGAGGCTGTTAGCAAAGGCACTCGGCCCTCTGTTGCCGTCGTTCATTAACGCCAGTTACATTCGTCGTACGCCCCACATTCATTTCTGCCGTTAATTCACGCAGTGTTGTTTCTCTGTTAACACTGACAACTGTACGCAAACGACGTTGTTCTCGGTCGTTAAGTGAAGGCTGCCAGCCACTGCATTGCCTATAGTGGGAGATAATTTCTGAAATTTTGTGTTCTTGGCACACTCTCTGTGGATCTCCGAATATTGAATTCCCCAAAGATTTCGAAATGGAATGTCCCACGTGTCTAACTCTAATTAACATTCAAAGTCTGTTAAACCCCGTTGGATACCTCCTGATATGAATTACCGGAGTACAAATGGCAACTCCACTTTTTTTTCTTTATTGTTATTTTGCACCTCATACAAGGTGGGCTGGCAACTGAAAATGTTACTCCGCTCTTCAGCCACAAGCAGGACAATAAAAGAGAAAACCAATGAAGATAAGAAAGTAACACAATGGAGGTTAAAAAACAGTAGATACAATAATTTAAAAAAAAGCATGAAGCCGTTCACACTCGACGAAAAACATGAAAAACTGTCGGCACTGTGCACAAACACGGATTATTTAGACGAGACACGTGAACGAAGGAGTGTCGGCGGCGAAAAACACTGAATCACAAACACGACGGCACACACACGAAAAACTGATGGCGATGATCTCCGGCGCGCGAATGTCCACTGAACGTGTACGAGTCCGGGGACCTGCCAAGAGGGGAAGAAGGTGGTGGGGGAGGGAGAGGTGAGAGCAGAGATGTCAGTGCCAGAGGAGATGGTGGGAGGAATGAAGGTATGGGGGTAGGGGAAGCCCAGGGCAGGAGGGGGGAGGAAAGGAGGAGGGAGGGAAGGGAGAGAGAAGGGAGAGTGTGTGCCCATAGGAAAGAACAGGAAGTGGGAAGGGAGTATCAAAGTTGACAGGAGGGGTAAATGGAGGGGTGGAGGGCATCATCAGGAAGGGGGGGGGGTGGCGGAAGCCACCTTGGGAGAGGGTATGGAGAGTGGAGAGATGGAGAGCAGGTGGGACGTGGAAATACAGGTGCGGCAGCAGATGGGGGTGGGAGAGGATGTGAGAGACGAGTGGGTGAGGGGGATCTAGTTTATGGGAGGTGTAGAGAATCCTGATCCGTTCGAGGAAAAGGAGGAGGGTGGGGGAATGGGATAAGGTCGTACTGGATCCGTGTGGGGGAGGGGAGACAGATACGATAGGCGAGGCTAAAAGCATGGCGTCCGAGGATTTGAAGGGACTTGTAAAAGTCTCTCTGCCCCATCTCTTCGCTGCTGCTGTGGTCGCAGTTTCGAGTCCTGCCTCGGGCATGGATCTGTGTGATGTCCTAAGGTTAGTTAGGTTCAAGTAGTTCTACATCTAGGGGTCTGATGACCTCAGATGTTAAGTCCCATAGTGCCTGGAGCCATTTTAACCATTTTTTGAACCATCTCTCTCTCTCCAACTCTTCCTCCGCCGTACACGAGTCCATCTCCTCGTTCTTCTCTCTGCGTCATCATACCCACCCCAGTAGGAGGTTGCTGCTTCTTACACCCACACTATTTCTTTCCAGATAGCAAATAACAAGTTCACAAAATTTGGTTGAAATCGATCCAAAGGTTTAGCATGAGCTTTTTGTGAACGAGTTAGCCTGTATACACACGTTTGACATACGGGGAGCTTCTTATTAGCGTTTAAAAAAGCCTGAAGCGACGGAAATGACACTGACGCAAGTAAATTAATATAAAACAGATGGGGTTGTCAGTGTCGGAACATACCTCAAAAATGGACCGAGAAATGTTGAACATGTGACGTCACCAGGTGACATATTCTGTCGCAAGAGCAACGGTTAGACTTGGGCGTGAAGGGACGACTGAGCGATCCAGTACTTGCATTCGAACACCTCTCGTAAATGTGATCTGTTGTAACCGTAGAAGTCGAAAAATTGTCCTCCCAGTAACCAAGTAAAAGCTGTTCTTATTTCGTGTGTCTTTCCTTTTGTCCCTTCTTTTCTTGGTTATAGACATTATTTAGTAAAGAAAACGTAGGTCATTTATTGGAAACGACGCAATTTGGAAGCTATTGCTCATTTACTTCTGACGTAATACAGTAGTCTTCTGTCCTACTGTACTTTGCAATAAACCAGCGGAGACAGCAAGACCGGTACATAAAATAATAAATCTTGTATCAGTGTAAACACCTAATTGTCTAAGACAATGAAAAAAATACTGTCCACCAGGTGTAATAATCGAATCCTGAGCTCCACGCGCTTAAGTCAAGCACGTTGGCCGAGAGACACACCGACATGAAGTCACATGGCTTGGGATGGAAATGAAAATGAGCGTTTGGCGTCATTGGCAGGGAGGCCCCTCCCTTGCGGGGCAGGTCCGGCCGCCTTGGTGCAGGTCTGAATACATTCTACGCCACAGTGGGTGACCTGCGCGCCGCATAGGGATGAAATGATGATGAAGAGAGCACAACACCCAGTCCTTGAGCGGAGAAAATTCCCGACTCAGCTGGGAATCGAAACCAGGCCCGTAGGACCGTAATCCGTCACGCTGACCACACTGTCGGGGCGAACATGGCTTGGGATGATCAAGTGCGACAGGCTGATGGGCTCAGCCGCTGCAAGTGCGGTGAGGTAGGACATCTGGTGACGTCACAAGTTCAACATTTGTCATCTACTTGTGGGGTATTTCCAGATATCTGCTACCTCATGCGTCTTATATTACATTACTTCTTTTGAAGTCATCTACGTCGCTTCGGATGTTTTTAAACGTTAGCAAGAATAGCTCTGTATATTTCACGTGCGTTTATGTAACATATTTCACTCATATCAGTACACATGTTTCTGCAGTATCTCTAGCGAATTTCTCTCTGCAGTTTCATTTTCACGCAGCTCAATATTTTTAGCTTCACACCTCCCGATCTTTGAGCCTTCGAAGCGTATGTTTCTGGAGATACGTACCATGACTTACCTAAATACTGTTTATTATTCCAAATACAAGTTCTTGAGAAGTAAAAAATGATAATGTCCTACCTGAGGCGACGAACAGCCGAAATTTGCAAATTTGTGGTATGTTCCTATTGGACCAAACTGCTAAGGTCATCTGTCCCTATGGCCGAGCGGTTCTAGGCGCTACAGTCCGGTACCGAGCGACCGCTGCGGTCGCAGGTTCGAATCCTGCCTCTGGCATGAATGTGTGTGATGTCCTTAGGTTAGTTAGCTTTAAGTAGTTCTAAGTTCTAGGTGACTGATGACCTCAGAAGTTAAGTCCCATAGTGCTCAGAGCCATTTGAACCATCATCGGTCCCTAGGCTTTACGCACTACTTAATCTAGCTTACGCTAAGGACAACACCCACACCCATGCCTGAGGGAGGACTCGAACCACCGACAGGGGGAGCCGCGCGAACCGCGGCAAGGCGCTTCTGACAGCGCGGCTACCCCGCGCGGCGACGAACAGTAAAAAGGTAGTAAGCAATAAACGTTTCTCCTTATGTGCGGCGTGTCAGTGAGAAAAAGCCTCAAAAGTTTCAGGTTAAGTGTAAAGTTTGCTCAAGTCACGAAGTGCTCGCATTCTCAAACGCAATGTGAATGTAGTCTGCCTGTTTTCGCTTCATGAGCGAAGACACATTTCCACCCCCACTGCTACCCCTTTGAGATGGAAACGGTTCTTATCCCCACGGTGGCTCTAAGTGAAACGTATTCAAATTTCGGTTAAATTTGGTCGAGTGCTTTACGCGGATATGTGGGACATACCGGGTGATCAAAAAGTTAGTATAAATTTGAAAACTTAATAAACCACGGAATAACGTAGATAGAGAGGTAAAAATTGACACACATGCTTGGCATGACATGGGGTTTTATTAGAACAAAAAAAGGTCCAAAAATGTCCGACAGATGGCACTTGACAGCAAAACGTCAGTGACTGCGCGTGACAATCGTGTATAAAAGGAGCTGTAATGAGAGAGAGAGAATCAGATGCGCCAGCAGTCGCAGCATGTTGACGATACCTGAAAAGGCACTCTTAGTGAAGCTGTATTATCGAATGGGGAATATGCTAGTTCCGCGTTACGATCCTATCGCCATAGGAAGGGGATTCGAACGGGTAAAGGTCCGTTGACAAATGCAGCTGTGGCGAGAATGGTTTCGAAGTCAGAAGCCACGGGTTTTTTAGACGATAGACCCCTTGGTGACCGACCGAGCACAAGGCGTAATGCTGCTGAGACAGTTCAGGAAGAAATGGAGACTGCAGCGGGTTCGTCTACGCACGGGGAATTCAGCGCTCGTGCAGTCGCACGTCGCACCGTCATTCCATACACTACTGTTTGGTTGGCACTTAGGCGTACTCTCTGATGCTATCCGTACAAAATCCATCGGCACCATGAACTGTTACCTGGCGATTTAGTGAAGCGGAGGGCACTTGCGGTGTGGGCGTTTCAAAAGATCGCGGAAGATGACGATTGGTTGAGTAACGTGTTGTGGACCGACGAAGCTCATTTCACGCTCCGAGGGTCTGTCAACGCCCACAACTACAGAATTTGGGCTACTGAAAAGCCTTGAACTGTCGTGGAAACTCCATTGCACGACGAGAATGTCACGGTATGGGTTGGATTTACCACATCTAACGTTATCGGGCCTTTTTTTGTTCGAGGAAATGCGTGATTCTGGTTTTGTAACTGCTACCGTGACGGGTGAGAGGTACGCCGATATGTTACAGAATCGCATCATCCCCTGCCAGGTTGATAAACACCTGCTGGAACGTACGATGTTTATGCAACATGGCGCTCCACCCCATATTGCTAGACGCGTGAAAGATCTCTTGCGCGCGTCGTTTGGTGATGATCGTGTGCCCGGCCGCCACTTTCGTCATGCTTGGCCTCCCAGGTCCCCAGACCTTAGTCCGTGCGATTATTCGCTTTGGGGTTACCTGAAGTCGCAAGTGTATCGTGATCTACCGACATCTCTAGGGATGCTGAAAGACAACATCCGACGCCAATGCCTCACCATAACTCCGGACGCGCTTTACAGTGCTGTTCACAACATTATTCCTCGACTACAGCTATTGTTGAGGAATGATGGTGGACATATTGAGCATTTCCTGTAAAGAACATCATCTTTGCTTTGTCTTACTTTTTTACGCTAATTATTGCTATTGCCATCAGATGAAGCGCCATCTGTCGGATATTTTTTGAACCCATGTCATTTCAAGCATGTGTGTCAATTTGTACCTCTCTATCTACATTATTCCGTGATTTATTCAGTTTTCAAGTTTATACTGGCTTTTTGATCACCCGGTACATGTCATATGCAAACATATACACGCTTTTATTAGATGTACGGATATTTGCGAATAATGCCATTACGACAACCCAAACTACTGGAAGGTCAGAATTTGCTTCCCTTTCTGCCAACCCTTGCTGTCCTACGATTAGTGGTCAGTATACTGGGATGTGACAGGAACGACCGCTTGAAGCAAAATAAAAATAAAAACTTGATACGGACATTTTCCCCAATCCGAGTGGCTCCCTACATTGAACACATTTAATGTACACTGTTATTTATCTTTTGAAATGTCAAGTTTACACATTTACAACAGTTAGTATACGTTACAATATGCGTTTCACAAAGTATAACCTCAAATTACAGCTATTGTACAGTTTACAGTAAATACTGGAATATCCCACCGAGTGAAGTGACGCAGTGGTTAGTACACTGGACTCGCGTTCGGAAGGACGACGGTTTAGACCCACTTCCGGCCGTTCAAATTTAGGTTTTGTGTGGTAGGTAAATGCCGGGCTGCTTTCATTGAAAGGGCACAGCCGATTTCGCTCCCCATCCTTCCCTATTCCGAGCTTGCACTCCGTCTATATATAAATTGGGCACGACATATTGGTAGATGATTGTTGCAGTGTCTGTGTGTTTATGGGTTGCATTTTTTCATATGACTTGTCAAGCCAATGGCAGCACGGCATCTCTTGCCGCAATTGTCACAAGTGTATCTGGCTGCTGAGGCAGGAGCAGTGGTAGCATTGTGAAGCTTTTTCTGCCTTAATCTGTCCAACAAGCCTTCATCATGCTTCGACATTCTAGACGATATATCATCACTCCATTCTGGTCTCATCCTCGCCCGTGTCACCCATCTGTTTGTGTCGATTCCAAAGCTCTCCATATCTCGTTTACAGGAGTCCTTGAACCTCAATACAGGACGTCCTACAGGTCTTTTGGCTATAGTGATCTCTCCAAGCATCACCTCACGCGGTAATCTGTCAGGATCCATACGGTGGACGTGTCCCAGCCAGCGGAGTCGTCTCTGCTTCAAGATAGCTGGAATACTGTTGCAGTTAGTTTTAGATAGCACTGCTTCGTTGGTTACTCGGTTCTTCCACGTTACTCCGAGGATGGATCTCAGGCACCGCATGTGGAAAGCATTAAGGCGACGTTCTTGTTTGGCATAGGTAGTACATGTTTCCGATGCATACAAGAGGATGCTGAGGACGCAAGTTTGATATACAAGAATTTTGGTGGTCAAAGAATAAAACATGTCTGTTGACAAGGAAGTTGATGCTCGCATTGGAAGAGCTGCGACAACTTTTGGCAAACTCTCTACACGTGTTTGGAGAAACAACAAACTCCGTCTCTAATAACTTCGTTATCCACAGGACGTTGAACACATACTGCTCCTACTCTGGAATATCCCACTGTCAACTTCGGTACACTTGTGATTTTTGGTATTTACCTTTCGTTTTTTATACCTCAAACGTCATCCAGCACACAGACAAAAGTCTAATGGTGTTAGATCTGGAGATCTTGGCGGCCAGTTGATTGTACTGCAACGAGCAATCCAGCAATTAGGTTAAACGCTGTTGAGATGTTCCACCGGCCGGCCGCTGTGGCCAAGCGGTTCTCGGCCTTTCAGTCCGGAACCACGCTGCTGCTACGGTCGCAGGTTCGAATCCTGCTTCGGGCATGAATGTGCGAGATGTCCTTCGGTTAGTTAGGTTTAAGTAATTCTAAGTCGAGGGGACTGATGACCTCAGATGTTAAGTCCCATAGTGCTTAGAGCCATTTGAACCATTTAGATGTTCCACCACACGTCTGGTAAAATGTAGAAGGTCACCGACATGTTGGAAGTACACTGCAGTTCGCGTGGCCACAAGTGAGTCCTCAAAGTGTTTAACAAACGAATCTTCAAAAAAAAAATGCAAGTAAATGAGTCGCATCATTCGTTCTGAAATGACAGGATCTACCAATATGTTACCGACCATGCTACACCTAACACTGATCGGAAAAGAAACTTGGAGATTCGTTTCTGCTGTACCTTGTGGATTTTCCTGTGTCCATCGCTGATTATTAAGTGTATTGTTGATTCGATGCCGCGTAAACGTGGCTTCATCAGTGAACAGTATTAATGGAAGAAAAAGGACAATTGTCATTTAACCAGTGACGAAATTCAAGCCGTGTGGCACTGTACCCAATGCGAAGATTGTGGACTCGCTGTAAGTGGAACGGGTACAAGTTTTTCACATGTAATGTTCGCCATAGAACGTATTGAAGGTAATTGAACTGGTGTCGTTCTTGCTAAACTATAACATACAGGCATGGCTAGAGTCTGAATTTACACTACTGGCCATTAAAATTCCTACATCAAGAAGAAATGCAGATGATAAACGGGTATTCATTGGACAAATTTATTACACTAGAATAGACATGTGATTACATTTTCACGCAATTTGGGTACATAGATCCTGAGAAATCAGTACCCAGAACAACCACCTCTGGCCGTAATAACGGCCTTGATACGCCTGGGCATTAAGTCAAACACAGATTGGATGGCGTGTACAGGTACAGCTGCCCATGCAGCTTCAACACCATACAACAGTTCATCAAGAGTAGTGACTGGCGTATTGTGACGAGCCACTTGCTCGGCCACCATTGACCAGACGTTTTTAGTTGGTGAGAGATCTGAAGAATGTGCTGGCCAGGGCAGCAGTCGAACATTTTCTGTATCCGGAAAGACCCACACAGGACCTGCAACATGCGGTTGTGCATTATCCTGATGAAATGTAGGGATTCGCTGGGATCGAATGAAGGGTAGAGCCATAGGTTGTAACACATCTGAAATGTAACGTCCACAGTTCAAAGTGCCGTCAATGCGAACAGGAGGTGACCGAGACGTGTAACCAATGGCACTCCATATCATCAAGCCGGGTTATACGTTACTACTGCGATGACGAATACACGCTTCCAATGTGCGTTCACCGCGATGTCGCCAAACACGGATGCGACCATCATGATGCTGTAAACAGAACCTGGATTCTTCCGAAAAATTGACGTTTTGCCATTCGTGCACCCAGGTTCGTCGGTGAGTCCACCATCGAAGGCTTTCCTGTCTGTGATGCAGCGTCAAGGGTAACCGCAGCCATGGTCTCCGAGCTGATAGTACATGCTGCTGCAAACGTCGTCGAATTGTTCGTGCAGATGGTTGTTGTCTTGCAAACGTCCCAATCTGTTGACTCAGGGATCGAGACGTGGCTGCACGATCCATTACAGCCATGCGTATAAGATGCCTGTCATCTAGACTGCTAGTGATACAAGGCCGTTGGGATCTAGCACGGCGTTCCGTATTACCCTCCTGAACCCACCGATTCCATATTCTGCTAACAGTTATTCGATCTCGATGAACGTGAGCAGCAATGTTGCAATACGATAAATCGCAACAACTGGCTACAATCCGACCTTTATCAAAGTCGGAAACGTGATGGTACGCATTTCTCCTCCTTACACGAGGCATCACAACAACGTTTCACCAGGCAACGTCGGTCAACTGTTGTTTGTGTATGAGAAATCGGTTGGAAACCTCCCTCATGTCAGCACGCTGCAGTTGTCGCCACCGGCGCCAACCTTGTGTGAATGCTCTGAAAAGCTAATCATTTGCATATCACAGCATCTTCTTTCTGTCGGTTAAATTTCGTGTCTGTAGCACGTCATCTTCGTGGTGTAAGAATTTTAATGGCCAGTAGTGTAGAAGGGCACCGTCATGTTGGAAGTACACTGCAGTTCGTGTGGCCACAAGAAAGTCCTCAATGTGTTTAACAAATGAATCTTCAAAAAATGGAAGTAAGTCAGTCGCACCATTCGTTCTTCTGAAATGACAGGATCTATCATCATGTTACCGATCATACCACACCTAACAGTGACCAGTAAAGAAACTTGGATTTCGTTTCTGCTGTACCGTGTGGGTTTTCCTGTGTCCATCGCTGATTATCAAGTTTATTGTTTATTCGATGCCATGTAAACGTGGCTTCATCAGTGAACAGTATTAATGGAAGAAAAAGGACAATTGTCATTTAACCAGTGACGAAATTCAAGCCGTGTGGCGCTGTCCCCAATGCGAAGATTGTGAACTCGATGTAAGTGGAACGGGTACAAGTTTTTCACATGTAATGTTCGCCATAGAACGTATTGAAGGTAATTGAACTGGTGTCGTTCTTGGTCAACAATAACAAATACAAGTATGGCTAGAATCTGTATTTATGTTTAAGGATGCACTTCTCGCTGTGTTTCCATGTTTTGTCCAACCGCTGTACATATAATGCGACAGAACAGACGCCACTTATATCTACGTTTCTATGGAAGCGGAAGTTGTTTTATGAAAAAGTTTCACTACAGATACACAACAAACGTCAGAAATCTGATAGTAGGGGTTCAAATGTCGATGATCGTTATGGTGTAGCGAGCGGGAGGTTGGTAATTGGGGTCAGACGGGAAGTATTTTCGGATGGCCAAGGTGGTTAGAGCAACCATTCTATAGAAGCAGAGCATCCGAATCTGAGTCCCGGTGCGGCACAGGTTTTCGATCCTGCATTGCAGCAGTGCCTGTGAGGTTGGAAGTCAGTATTTCCTTCCCATCTCTTTGCTATCCCGTTGCCTTTCCAATCCTTTTACCGCAAATGTTCACGTGTGTGTCACAGCTGCTTCATCACGAGTAGTGTCTGTCATGTCGACTTAAGAAGATTAGACAGCACAAAAATGGCAAATGGCTGTCGGTTACACTGTTCGTGCTCGATTCACAGGTCAACGGATCCTTCACGCTGGGTCCCAATGTACAGTTAGTGGGACTTCCAGCTGAGGGCTACGACCCTCCGAGTGGGCTGCCTGTGACGGTCAGTGGCTGGGGTTACCAGCACAGCGGCAGCGGCCCGTCCAGGACACTGCAGGCGGTGGGTTCGTCGCTGTGAATGCAGTGACGTAGCGGATGATCTGCTGTGGAGAGTTCTCACGTGGCATGTGTCTCGGCGACTCGGGTGGCCCGCAGGTCAACAATGGCACGCAGGTGGGTATCGTCTCGTGGGCGCTCGCCTCCTGCGAAGTCGGCCTCTCCGTCCAGACCAATGTCGGCTATCTGAGGGCCTGGATCCGAGACACCGCCGGTGTCTAGACTTCACCCGCTCTCCTCAGTAGATACAACCACGTCAGGTAGTATCACCTGTACTTTCTTGTTAAATAAATGCACATGTTCTACTGAATGGTTATATGGCGTCCTCTAAAAACACTTTGTCATTAAAACTGCAAGACTAGGAAGGACAGCATATGACGAAATTTTGGGGATGTTCTGCGACGGGAATTTAGTCCACAGAGTTGCAATCTCTGGGAGCAATAATGTCTCCAAGCTACGGTAGCGCTTGTGGCTTTTCCCTTGGTTTTGCAGCATGACTGGTGCTAAAAACGTACAATTTAAGATTGACCAATTTATTTTGACAACTACGTATAGTTTGAGGAAGACATACAAATACGATAAGGGTTAAAACCTTTTAAAACAGAATACCAAAAGGATAATTTTATTTTAGTTTTAAGAAACAGGGACAATAAATTGGCAACTGGTTCACTAACTAACATCTTCCTTCCCCTCACTCCGCTAAACAGCCAGCCTTAAAACTTTTCATAACAACGCTGAAGAGCCAAATAACCTGGTACACCTGCCACGCGAGCACGCAGAAGTGCCGCAACGCAACGTGGCATAGACTCGAATAATGTCAGAAATGGCGCTGGAGGGAACTGACACTATGAATCCTGCAGGGCTGTCCATAAATCCGTGATAGTACGAGGGGGTGGAGGTTTCATCTGAACAGCACGTTGCAAGGCAACCCAGACATGCTCAATAATGTTCAGGTCTGGAGAGTCTGGTGGCCAGAGAAAGTGTTTAAACTCAGAAGTGTGTTCCCAGAGCCATTCCTTAGTCATTCCAGACGTGTGGGTATCGCATTATCCTGCTGAAATTGCCGAAGTCGATCGGAATGCACAATCGACATGATTTAATGCAGGTGATCAGACAGGATGCTTACGTACGTGTCACCTGTCAGACTCATATCTAGACGTATCAGCCCGCATCTCGTGGTCGTGCGGTAGCGTTCTCGCTTCCCACGCCCGGGTTCCCGGGTTCGATTCCCGGCGGGGTCAGGGATTTTCTCTGCCTCGCGATGGCTGGGTGTTGTGTGCTGTCCTTCGGTTAGTTAGGTTTAAGTAGTTCTAAGTTCTAGGGGACTGATGACCATAGCTGTTAAGTCCCATAGTGCTCAGAGCCATTTGAACCATTTAGACGTATCAGGGATCCCATATCACTCCAACTGCACACGGCATGCAATATAACAGAGCCTCCACCAGCTTGATCAATCCCCTGCTGATATGCAGGGTCCATGGATTCATGAGGTTGTCTTCATACCCGTACTCGCTCATCCGCTCGATATAATCTGAAACGAGACACGTCCGACCAGGCAACATCTTTCAAGTTATCAACAGTCCAATGCCGGTGTTGACAGGCCCAAGAGAGGTGTAAAGCTTTGTGTCGTGCAGTCATAAAAGCTACACGAGTGGGCCTTCGGCTCCGAAAGGCCATTGCGATGATGTTTCGTTGAATGGTTCGCATGTTGACACTTGTTGATGGCCCAGCACTGAAATCTGCAGCAATATGCGGAATGGTTGCACTTCCGTCACATTGAACGATTCTGTTCAGTTGTCGTTGGTCCCGTTCTTGCAGGATCTTTTTCCGGCCGCAGCGATGTCGGAGATTTGACGTTACCGGATTCCTCATATTCACGGTACACTCGTGAAATGGTCGTACGGGAAAATTCCCACTTCATCGCTCCCTCGAAGATGTTGTGCCCTAGCGCTCGTACACCGACTATAACACCACGTTCAGATTCATTTACATCTTGATAACCTGCCATTGTAGCAGCAATAACCGATCTAACAAGTGCTCCAGACACTTGGCGTCTTATATAGGCGTTGCCAACCGCAGCGCCGTGTTCTGCCTGTTTACAAATCGTTGTACTTGAATACGCATACCTATACCAGTTTCTTTGGCACCTCATTGTGAAACAATTCTTACCAACAGAAAAATCTGTTAAATAACTTCATTTAAAACTGTACGCTGAAATCAAATTATGCTTCTAGTTTTAAGAAAAGGTAATAATAAAAGTGACAATTAGCTGTTTACCAACATGTGCCCATCCTCGTTCAGCGATATCGACAACCTTAAAATCAGTTTTTTCATTTACATTGAACATCTTAGCCGCCCATGGACAAATAATTCAACTAGTTAGTCTTTCATCAGCTAACAGGTAACACTTCCTGTCACAGCTAAGATAGCGCGCAATACGACCCTCGTTTCAAAACTGAAAAGTTCATTAACTTATCACAGAAAACATTAACCGATAACAATTATTAAACAAATTAAGCAAATTTAATCTGCCCGACACATCTTTCCTAGTATGTTACATGTGTGGTCGCTGGCCAGAGGCCCCACAGCGGTTGCTTATATGTCATTTCGGCAACGACCTTCCATGCCCCCACTGCTCCGAGAATTCCTGGAAGGTACCTCCACACGGCGCATCGTGGACTTTGATGCAGCTTGCAGTAACCATCACAATCCTTAAGAGACTCTGCATGGGACGAGCTTTCAAATCTTCACTCTGCGGTCCACGCTACAGGTACAACTTAAAGCTCCACTATCACCACAAGCTGGCATCTGTCCCCACTGACCGTCAAGAAGCAATTCTCCGCTGCCAATTCCACTACTCATCCATCCCTGACCCGCATAGACGACACTCGCTCCACCATGAAGTGAGGCAAGGACATTTCTCCACTAACTCGTAGCAGCACGACTGGCTCTTTCATTCCATTCTCAATCCAGGAAAAGTGATTCCGAAAGAAAGTATAGTGATAGCTGAACATCGATTCTAACTGAGCTTAGACGACAGGCAGAGGTGCGTCGTTTCATCCTGCTGTGCCAAATTCATCAATCGTCGGGCACACCATTCGTCGGGTGCCGGTCTTTCAATTTGACGCCATTATGGCGACCTGTGGTAGGTGAGGATGATAGTATGATGATGAGGACAGCACAACACCTAGTCCCTGAGCGGAGAAAATTGCCGGACCCAGCCAGGAATCGAACCCGGGCCCAGAGGATTGGCAATCCGTCACGCTAACCATTCAGCTACCGGGGGTGGACACAGGTAAGTGATGATGTTCCAGACTTTTGGCAGCCTGTGACTACATGTATTCATTGTGTGAGGGATATGGAGAACCCACTGCCCAGAATAACAGCTGATCACGCACGTTTCGAGGTACGCCTGGACATCATGGGCTACATGTGGTCTTGCATTGTCTTATTCTAAGATGGTGTCATTGATGTCTCAAAGTTGGGCACAGCCACTGGCCGTGGTGATCGTGTTGCGTAGCTGATGGCAACCCCACATCTCGCCAGATGATGAGCCTGCATGACGATACCAAATGCAGTCATGCAAAGTTCAGACTTCATGAAGCCTCAGCTCTTCAACGTGTGGGTTGTGATGCTGTACTCAGAGTGGAAATTCGTCTGAGAAGACGACGAGGTGCCACTCGTGTGTCAAATGTTCTCATTGGTGCACAATTGTCAACGGTCAATGGAAGCAGATCTTCGTGTTGACCAATCTTTGCCTCAGACGTAATTGCACCATCCATATGGACACTTCTGTTGCTGCAAAAACATACCCTTCTTCTGATCAAGGTAAATAGAGTAACTTCTCGAGCCTGGACAGCAAAGCACTCAATACGTCTGTCCTCTCAGCCGCTAGTCGCATGGGGCCATAGATATCCTTCACTGTATTAAGTATGGCCTTCGTGAACCTCCCGACCAATGCTACCAGCATATCGAGAAACGACGAACCACAATCTCGGGAGGTCACCTTCCTCCTGTTTCTGAGGGAGAATCTCCCTGCATCTTCTTACATTACATACAGAACGTAGTTGACGTTACTCTAACACACTTTGCACGACTGCGCTGAAACGATAATCATTTCCACACTGAAGCATGTAGTACGCGTTACATTAGCTTGGGGTTTGTTGCACGCCGTCTTCATACCATTGCAATTTTAATGATCAGTAATCATCAGTAATGTATACATCATTCACTAATCTAACATGATTCACAAATCTAACAGTAGCATGAGTCCCAGCAGATGAAGCCTAAGGAGCTGATACTTCTTCCGAGAGACACTTTACTGACAAATATTAGCTTTGCGCAATACGTGAGGTGTCAACACATTTCGTTTCTTCCACCGATAAGTATGCAATTTATACGTTTGGATATGTGATCAAGTAATTTTAATTAATCACAACTGCGGTCGTAAAGAAACTGTGAAAAAATGACTGTGAGTGTAGTATGAGGTGATGGTGGTGAAATATGGTGGCTGAAAATACATAACAGAGGGAGGGGTGGATCTAACGGAGAGGAGAGTGTATTCACGTTTCTTATAGAGAGAAGGGAATTACGTTCACTCACTCTTGTGAGTATGTTGGATTCAGAGATTGACATTGCTGAATATAAAAAGTAATAGGTTATACTCAGTCTCTGTTTGTTTATTCATCATGTCTGTGTATTGGAAAATCTGTTGCCTTTGTGTTACTAGTGGATCTAGTGCTTTCAATTTTATGAGTCGGTTTTTCACTGTCGAATTGTGTGATGTTTATAGATGCTTGCTAGTTTGTGTCTGCTATTATTCCTCGTTCTCTCGCATGGTGTTCACTACTACATTTGGTATTAAGACCGTTGGCTACTACTACTAACTTTTCCACAACTAGATAATGTTTTTAGGATGTGGATAACTGTCTAAAAATTTTAAAACAACAACAGCCGTAGACGAAAAACTACATTCACAACAACGCATTAAGTGCATTTTCTCCATATGGAGGGCTATGAAGAGGCCCGATATTTGGACACGTACTAAGGTACTTTCAGTTCCTGACGTCTTTGACCCAGAAAACTGCATGGTTTTCTTAAAATGAAGATGGAGCTCTTCTCAGGCCAGAGTCAATGCCATTGGTTATACAAGACCAGTAACGGTTGGACTAACTCAATTGTTTGATTATGCATCAAGACAATGAATAGTAATCTTAAGTAGCAAATTACCGAAATTAAACAGCAGTCTGACGACCTTAAACTGGAAAGGAGAAAATAAGAAACAGTAACTCAAACGCGAATTAAATCTTACGGCGCATCAAATCAAAAAGAATGTATAAGAATTTCGAGAAACATTAGAAAACTCGCTGAAGGAACTCTTTGAGTCATTCATAAGAAAACCAACTGAATCACCTAATGAAGTTGTGAAAGAACAATACACGCTTAAGTCAGAAGTGAATGCATTAAACTCCAAACTAGACAAAGATCACTGAGCAGTAAAAATCGCACTGATCAGGTGATAGGAAAAACTAACGAGCGCAGTGAGGAGATCCCGACAGCCAAAAGCCATTTTTCACTGAATGAACAGGCACTTATTAAAATGGTAGCTGTCTACATTTTTACATATCTGTGAAACGGGACCGATGACCTCCTTATTTGGTCCCCTCCTCTAAATAAACCAACCAATATAATACCCCATATTACACGGAAAGATGCTAGAAGAAAAAATAATTACTATAGAACAAAAATATGTCGCGTATGCAGGCCTCGATGTCGCATCTGATTGCTGATGCCAGTATTGGTACACGCTAGTGTCTTGATTTTAAACCTATCTAGGGGTTGCGTCCTTTCACTTTCATGTCTAAGTTTATGCATTCTTTCTCGCTACGGCGTTCCGAGGTGTAAAAGATAGGTATCTACGTGAGTGATACAGTGCATACACATGGGACAAATGAGTAACTGACAGTTACCAGAGTTTCAGTGAATTTCATACCACCTTCATTCACAAATTTTGGTCAGCCGTGCAATAATGGACAGTTAAGTCATAATTTTAACGTTGTCGTAGTAACAGCGTAGTGACAGTACGATTCGTGAATTTCTGCAGAGGTATTGGAACGGCCACGCATTATCGTATGCGCCTGTCGAAGACACGGAAATAACAGAGATTCTTATACAGCGATTGTCGTAAACTGTTCTTGAAAGATTAGCTATCACAAGATACAAAAGCATTGAAGTGTATATTGGATAGTCAACAGAATTGCTGCTCTCGTCACCAGAAGAAGATGGCGGGAAAACAATAATTCGGACGCTAGGAACAGACTCAACGAAGCACTACGAAACGCAAATTGTAGGCAAAAGGAACTTCAGCGCACTGAATCGTTGGGATGATCACAAAGAACCATAAGTATATGAGGATCCTAGTCCACCGCCTTTAGACAGTAGGGATATCGTCGCGAATTTCAGAGGAATGACGATCGTGAGGCGTACGCACCACAATGTTGGTGAAATGTGAGGCAGTTATACCCTAGAATTAACAGGAAAATTGATTATGTTCCCGGATGTGACCAATTTCGAAAGTGAATTTTCGGAAATGGGGTCAACTATAGCATTCCCAATCCATAGACAACGGATAAGACATTATGGCAAACGTATTCAGAGAAGATGAGCAATGCACAAACGTCGCCTTAAACTGATTGTTGCAACAGGAGTGTGCGGAGCTGATGACGTTTTGTTGGATTCTCGTTGCACTACTGCAGAGAGCTTATTTCAAGAGCTCAGTGACTGAGTGCAGATGCCTACTTGAAACCGCAGTTGGGTTAGAAGCAAGCCGAGTAGATAAGAACTTATGTTGACATATCGAATTTTGGGAAAATACCTTCAGGAGCCCATTTTCCTTTTTCCGCTCGTGTGTGTCGGAATAGTATTTGCTACAGTTTGCGTGACAGAAAAATATTGTCTAGATTTTGTGCAAAGATGTACTCACGTAAAGACTAGGGTAAAGAGATGACTAGTTGATTTAAAAGACTCGTAGATAATGTTCGTGAAGGTGCTGAGTGTGTAACCCTTCATTTTATTACCCTGTTAAGTTCTAGTCTGTGAGACTAGTCCACTTCAAGACAGACAGTCGGCATAACTATGTAATACTGTATATACTTGTATTGGATGTAGTTCATAACCTTGATGTCTTCCATTCTATTGTCCTTTCTTTTAACCATTCCGATCTAAACCGACAATCAAAGAAATCACACAATTTCTTGTTCGAATGTTGCTTCACACGTAGATGTTTGAATTACACCTGAATTCCGAATAACTAACAAGACTGGATGTTGCGTTCCAGTTCTCTTACACGGAACAGCCAAGGCAGTTCACCTTTCTTGTAGTAATTCGGTCACTGCCTCCTAAAATAAAAAATTTCCTCCTTCTTTAGCATTGGACGATAAACGTGTTCATCAGCACAGTATATAATGGATGTTCCCAAGTAAAGGCTTTCATAAATACATGAAAATATTATTGGCTTCTTCGCAAACACCATCCGCCGGAAATAGATCTCTTTAACAAAGTACGATGCATTTACCCCTGGAAAATAAAACACTTTTACCAACACAGTATGAGAAAGGGGCTTTTAAAAATGATCTGTTCAGTAGTATTACACTACAGGCCATTAAAATTGCTACACCACGAAGATGTGCTACAGACGCGAAATTTCACCGACAGGAAGAAGATGCTGTGATATGCAAATGATTAGCTTTTCAGAGCATTCACACAAGGTTCGCGCCGGTGGCGACACCTACATTGTGCTGCCATGAGGAAAGTTTACAACCCATTTGTCATACACAAACAACAGTTGACCGGCGTTGGCTGGTGAAATGTTGTTTTAATGCCTCGTGTAAGGAGGAGAAATGCGTACCATCACGTTTCCGACCTTGATAAAGGTCGGATTGTAGCCTATCGCGATTCCGGCTTATCGTATCGCGACATTGCTGCTCACGTTTGCCGAGATACAATGACTGTTAGCAGAATATGGAATCGGTGGGTTCAGGAGGGTAATACGGAACGCCGTGCTGGATCCCAACGCCCTCGTATCACTAGCAGTCGAGGTGACAGGCATATTATCCGCAACGGAGCGCGCAGCCACGTCTCGATCCATGAGTCAACAGATTGGGACGTTTGCAAGACAACAACCATCTGCACGAACAGTTCGACGACGTTTGCAGCAGCACGGACTATCAGCTCGGAGACCATGGCTGCGGTTACCCTTGACGCTACATCACAGACAGGAGCGCCTGTGATGGTGTACTCAACGACGAACGTGGGTGCACGAATGGCAAAACGTCATTTTTTCGGATGAATCCATGTTCTGTTTACAGCCTCATGATGGTCGCATCCGTGTTTGGCGACATCGCGGTGAACGCACACTGGAAGCGTCTATTCGTCATCGCCATAGTGGCGTATCACCCGGCGTGCTGGTATGGGGTGCCATTGGTTACACGTCTCGGTCGCCTCTTGTTCGCATTGACGGCACTTTGAACAGTGGACGTTACATTTCAGATATGTTACGACCCGCGGCTCTACCCTTCAAAAAATGGCTCTGAGCACTATGGGACTCAACATCTTAGGTCATAAGTCCCCTAGAACTTAGAACTACTGAAACCTAACTAACCTGAGGACATCACACACACCCATGCCCGAGGCAGGATTCGAACCTGCGACCGTAGCGGTCCCGCGGTTCCGGACTGCAGCGCCAGAACCGCACGGCCACCGCGGCCGGCCTCTAACCTTCATTCGATCCCTGCGAAACTCTACATCTCAGCAGGATAATGCACGACCGCATGTTGCAGGTACTGTACGGGACTTCCTGAATACAGAAAATGTTCGATTGTTGCCCTGGCCAGCACATTCTCCAGATCTCTCACCAACTGAAAACGTCTGGTCAATGGTGACCGAGCAACTGGCTCGTCACAATACGCCAGTCACTACTCTTGATGAACTGTGGTATCATGTTGAAGCTGCATGGGCAGCTGTACCAGTACACGCCATCCAAGCTCCGTTTGACTCAATGCCCAGGCGCATCAACGCCGTTATTACGGCCAGAGGTGGTTGTTCTGGGTACTGATTTCTCAGGATCTATGTACCCAAATTGCGTGCAAATGTAATCACATGTCAGTTCTAGTATAATATATTTGTCCAATGAATACTCGTTTATCATCTGCATTTTTTCTTGGTGTAGCAATTTCAATGGCTAGTAGTGTATATACAGGGTGTAACAAAAATGTATGGCACAATTTTCAGGACACTTCCCTCACATAGACAAAGAAATCATGTTATATTAACATGCATCTGAAACGGCTATATTTCTGTGTACAACTCATTTTCTCCAACTGATTATTCATGGGAAATAGAAAAGACCAGGACGTTAGAGCCATGCGGTACGTGTACTCTTGGCCATGTATAGTTACGTTGTGCACGTAAGTGTTTTGTTTTACACGTCCCTGTTCCCAAGCGACGTACATCATTGCTGTTTTAAAGGTAATATCCACTGTTCCAGCAATCAGTACGACCGTTGCAAGCGCACGGGTTACTACGTACAGTCAATCACACACTTGACTCGTGCAATGGCGCTATACACAAATGCTGACAAGGGAACCTCCCCATCGCGCCCCCCTCAGATTTAGTTACAAGTTGGCACAGTGGATAGGCCTTGAAAAACTGAACACCGATCAATTGAGAAAACAGGAAGAAGTTGTGTGGAACTGTGAAAAAATAAGCAAAATATACAAACTGAGTAGTGGAAGATAGGCAACATCAAGGACTGTAAGCACACAGGAGCGCCGTGGTCTCGTGGTAACGTCAGCAGATGCTGAACGAGAGGTCCTTGGTTCAAATCCTCCGTCGAGTGAAAATTTTAATTTTTTTATTTTCAGTTTATGTGATAAACTATTGTGTTTTCATCACTTTTTTGGGAGTGATTATCACATCCACAAGAAAACCTAAATCGGGCAAGGTAGAAGAATCTTTTTACCCATTCGCCAAGTGTACAAGTTAGGTGGGTCGACAACATATTCCTGTCATGTGACGCACATGCCGTTACCAGTGTCGTATAGAATATATCAGATGTGTTTTCCTGTGGAGGAATCGGTTGACCTATGACCTTGCGATCAAATGTTTTCGGTTCCCATTGGAGAGGCACGTCCTTTCGTCTACTAATCGCACGGTTTTGCGGTGCGGTCGCAAAACACAGACACTAAACTTATTACAGGGAACAGAGACGTCAATGAACGAACGGACAGATAATAACGATGTAAAAATAAAGAAAGTAAAATTCTCAATGGAGGGAAGACTTGAACCAAGGACCTTTCGTTCTGCAGCTGCTCACGCTACCACGAGACAACGGCGCTCCTGAGCTCAGATTGTCCATGATGTTGCCTATGTGGCCCATGGACTACTCAGTTTGTATATTTTGCTTATTTTTTCACAGTTCCACGCAACTTCTTCCTGTTTTCTCAATTGATCTGTGTTCAGTTTATCAAGGCCTATCCACTGTGCCAACTTATAACTAAATCTGAGGGGGGTGCGATGGGGAGGTTCCCTTGTGAGATGGTAGATGCCCATTTGATGCACTGGATTAGCTGACAGCAATAGCGCACACGATCAGCATTTGTATCGGGAGATATTTCCAGGACAAAGGTGCCCAGACAGGATAACGTTTGAAGATATTGAATGTCGTCTTAGGAAACTTGGGACATTTCGCGACGAGGTGAGGTCTACAAGGAAGACGACACCGGAATTCTTCATGCAGTTCACGACGAACATAGTGTCAGCAGAAGAAGTACAGCGGCAACACTAAGTGTTGACCACATGGCTGGCGAGTATTACATGAGGAGAATCGTACCCAAACCATTTACAATTTATGCAGGCAGCTGATTTTCCTGCATGGGTACTGTTCTGCGAATGTTTTTTTCAACAAAGTGTCAACCCCGATTTTAGTGCATTAGTGCTGTTGACACATGAGCCTTCCTTTCAAAGAGATAAGATTTTAAATGTTTGCAATAGTCATGTATGGGCCGACGACAATCCTCACTGTTGAAGCAAGTCATCAACAAAGACTTTCTGTCAGTGTTCGGGCCGGTACAGTTTGTGGCTGTTTTGTAGGGCCTCTCTTTCCCCCAGGCTCAACGTACTAAGTTGTTATAATTTCATCCGTTGGCTTCTGATTAACAGATTCGGTGACAGATGGGTAGGTAGAGATGGACCAACTGCATGGCCCACTGTACTTTTATTTCTGGGGAAGGGGGGAGGGGGGGTATTTGGAAGCTCTTGTGTATGGAACCCCAATACAAGATGTTCAGAGTCTCCACGCCCATATTATGGAAGGCTGCGAAACCATACACAAATCTCCAGAAATGCATCGAGGCATCAGAGATTCACTACGTCGACGAGTTGATGCATTTATCAATGCCCACGGAGGGCATATGGAACATCTACTGTGAGAAAGAGTTGCATGTGGCATACTAGTGCCTTCTTTTCGTGTGTGTCTCCCATGACTAATACGTTGGAGAAAATGAGTTGTAACATGGAAAAAAAACCATTTCCAGGTCCATGTTCAAATAACATAATTTCTTCGTGCGCGCGTGGAGAACATTTCCAGAAATTTATACAGTGCATTTTTGTTGCAACCTACCTATTAAGACGATATCAGCCTTTGTGGTCAGTTTGTCACTTGAAAATGATATAAAGGAAGGAATCGGTCGCAAAACAAAGATGATGTCTGCAACTGTAGCTCCTATTAAGTGAAAAAATCGATACAGGCTCTAATTAAATACGACATCGACTCACATTTCCTTTGCAGTAGAAGACGAGCCTCTAGTAAGATGTCTCTTACTTATTACTAGTTCGTCATTTGCACTAAAACCACACATTTGTAGCTGCTAAGTACTTTTTTGCGCTTATATAACGATGCAGTTAAAAATATTTATAAAAAATGGCTCAAATGGCTCTGAGCACTAAGGGACTCAACTTCTGAGGTCATCAGTGCCCTAGAACTTAGAACTACTTAAACCTAACTAACCTAAGGACATCACACACATCCATGCCCGAGGCAGGATTCGAACCTGCGACCGAAGTGGTCACGCGATTCCAGACTGTAGCGGCTAGAACCGCTCGGCCACCCCACCCAGCAAAATACTGATAATTTTGTTTCTATACAAGTACATATTTTAAATTTTTTGGTGATTTTCTTCTTACATATTGAATAAAAAGACCAGCATTTTCTGTATACCACTCAGTATTGGTAACATTATCTCGTTCCTAGTAGTAAACAAATTTAACCATTATTTTGTGTGTTTTCACTTGAGATGAGGCCGTCATTATGTTCAGTCAGTGAAATTTCAGATTCTCCACAGCAAAGCGTTAAGTACAAACAGCTGTTATTGTTAATTATTAAAAATTGCTCTTATTTAGTGTTAATATTTGGATTTGATTAAAATTCTGTTATTTTCAAAACTTATTCGTGGAAATGATATTATTAGCCTCACTAAAATCAAATCAAAGACTCCTACTATAAACGAAATGTATATTAAGATTATCTCTATGTAAAAGTTTAAATTATAAGCAGAATAGATAATAATAATGTGATGGGTGGCACTGAAAGGGAAGTATACAAAGAAAAGTTATTATTTCATTAATGAATACCATGACTTGAATGACATAGCTGTGGACTGGCTATATGTAATTCCACTTGGTGACTGTTCCAGGCCGGCCTCCATGTAGTATGACCGTTTTTTTCGCGTGTGTTACGTTAACGACGTTGAAATGTTGAGAACAAAAGAGGAATAAATTAGTTATAAGATTAACATGAATCATAAAATTTTCATGCAACCCAAACTCATCAGCGACTAGCATTTTCTGTATAATAGTCAGTATTGGTATCATTAGACTGCAACACTCTGTAAGACAATAGTTGTTGATGGAAACACGGCAATTGCACACAGGTAGAAATAATATTAATTTTCCATAAAGTGTATTTAAACTCTGCATGTCTCTTTCTTTCGTTTTACAGGTTGAGGCAAAAGTCTGGATACATTCCTATAAGAGTCGAACGTTGTGAGGAATCATCATGGCGTCTGGTGTGGGGTGTCTATTGGTAGGGGCGCAACTGTCGGGAACTACGGCGACAGCGGCGGCCATCTTGAAATACGTTGTCTGGATTTTGATCACGAATTCCAAATGGGAAGGGCGTTGTGAGGTACACAATTTTGAACTGCCTCGTTTTCGAGAATACGTGCTTGAAATCTGCTTTAAGGTATCTTTATTTGTGTAGGAATTATGACCCGTTCAAATCTGGAATTGCAAGGAGGTGATCAATTCTGTTTATTGTTGTAGGTGATCCACAGTGACACGTACATAGCAGGAACGCATCGAAATGGTGTTAATGAGTAGTGGACGAAGTAGCAGAGTGGTAGCTACTGACTTCAATGCCCGGAATCCTGAGAGAAATTACTTCACATATGACAGTATCCAAGTTATTTGACAAATTTCGTGCAACAAGTTCCGTGGTGAACAAGCCACGCAGTGGACGTCCAAGTATAGCTACCGACGAGTAGAGAGCAACAGCAATTGTGGCATCGTTTGTGAAAAGTCCACATCGCAGTACGCACTGGTTGTCGGCAACATCCGGTGTCAGTCAGCGTTCGGTCCTACGTGCGTTACACACACACCAAAGTCACCCGTACAGTTTGTAGTTACAACGCCATATTTCGAAGGATGACCCTGATCAGCGGGTGCAGTTAGTAGAACGGGCTCTAAATCAGTGTAACAGAAATCCAGACTCCAGATGAAAGCTATTTATCACTGTCCAAGCTAATTTTTATCTCCAAGGAGAAGAAAACAAACTAAATCATCGTTACTGGTCACATGTAAATCCCTCAGTAAAGGTGCTGGTTGTGAAAAAGTGATGGTGTAGTCTGTGATTTGGGACACATACCTCTCGCTCCGGTGTTTATTAATGGAACCTTGCATGGGGAGAGGTATCTTAAGACGCTCCGTGAATATGTGGTTCCAACACTATTGAATCTACAGTATTATTTCCAAACCGTCTTCCAACAAGACGCCCATAATGCCACTGAAGTCAGACAGTTTTTGCATCAACAGTTTGGAGGCCACCAGACAGGTAGGAGGGGGTCCTATCCCAAGGCCAACACACGTCTCGTGGTTTATCCGTGGGGAAATTTGAAATCAGTTGTGTGTGAGGTAAAAATTAACAGTGTAGATCAACTTTGCCGGCCTATTGAGGAAGTGTGTGCCTCTGATGACCCACAGGTCCTGCGACATTTGCAGCAGGACTGGCAAAAAAGACTTTGACTGTGTGTCTAGCGCAATGTCGACTCTGACAAGTGTCCTAAACTTTAATAGGTCGTAACTCCAACACAAATAAATATAGCTTAAAACAAATTTCACATGAGTATGATGTGCCACATGACCCCCTTCCCACTTAAACACGTGACCCAGATCGGAGATGTCGAATTTCAAGACGGTCGCCGCTGTCGCCATAATTCCTATACGTTGACCCCCAGTTACAGACACCCCATACCAGACACCATTATGATTCCTCCCAGTGTTCGATTTTTGTAGGGGCGTATCCAGACTTTTGCCACACAATTTAGTTTCGCTTCCACAGCAGAAGTCAACAATTTCAAAACACTTTTTTTTCTCTGTGAAACATTATGTCTATAAGCGTGTAAAAGGTGTCACTGGAGAGACTGTCAGTATTCAGGGATGTGACGGAAACGATAATTGGAAGAAAAATTCTAGTGAAGAAGAGCTCTAAAATGTGTATCTTTAGATCTCTGAGCATTTGTTCAGTAGAAGAGAACTGTTTCACAGTACAGCATGTGAATAAGTGCTCATAGTTACGAAGGTATACACTTTAGTGCCCGTGTTCAATGGACATTTTTATCTTGTTTTCGTCCATCACACCAGCTCTGAAAATATGGGAAGCAAAGTGTGTGCAGTTGGAGAGATTTGTTTCACAATATCGAAGATGAATTAGTGCTCATAGATATGCATTTTAAAGCTAATGTTTACTGGATTCTTTTGTTCCGAAAGGTCGTTCCTCTCATATTCCTGAGTATTCACCATTTCTCCTTGGACGCCCTCGAAGCAATCGAAATTGCAGATCTGTGAGACAAATGAAGTCCCTCCCTCTGATACGTCTAATACAAACATCGAGTTATTTGAAAATCCGTGACCAGCTGGCTCTGAAATGCGGCCTGTACGACACAAACCCGCTGCCACCAGTGCGTGTCTGAATCACCATGAAGCTGCTATGATGTAACTCGAGTGGTCACCTCAGAAAGAAATAACTAAGTAATTATTTGTGACGGATCAGATAACGAAATTTTCATGCTTCCGAAGAGGAATTACAGTTTTTCACAGGGCAGCTGTCAAATTCGAGATTATAGTACTGAAGCTGTTACCGTTACGCAAAGAGCTATGTCCCCATCTCTTTGGAGAGAGCAGCACCGTGCAGAGCTACGAAAATTCGAAAATGTCACTTCCAACTGGGAAGGAGACTCGTATAAGAGTGGTGTCTGATTTTATCGGGCGATGCAAAGACAGCGAAATATTAATGTGGATTCCGATGAGACCGCTTCATGCAAATGACTTTTTGTCATGATAAGGTACGCATCCTACACGTGTCCATTAGCATATAAGCTCACGAAGACGCGTTTTGATGTATCAGATAACTATATTTGGCCTAGGGCCGGTATCTGCCTAGAGTTGATGAGACTCCGTAATTCTGTGCTAACGCTTTCTTGTTTATTCAGAAACATGTAAATATCATAACCTTTACATCACTGTTAATATCAGCTGACTAGCAAACAGAAATAACTCTGAGTACTTGACGCCACGTTTCACAGTGGGTAAAGCATTTTCATTTATCTCTTGGCTCTTAAGAGAAATTCGACAAGAACTTAAACTGTGAAGAACCGTAGGCTGGAAACAATAACTGTTCCTCTCTCTTAAAGAAACGCAGTCGACTTATTTATTGTTTCACAATTATGGCCTAAAAATCTACATTACTGATAGAACGAGAAGACTATTATTGTGATAGGCCAAGCAATTTTTAGTGAATGATGCACTACGCTTCAGAGTGACACAGATACATGACACTAATTCTCAATTTAGAAAGCAGTCTTTACTGTCGAAATGTTCTACCAGTCGTTAAATTCCTCGACTATAGAAATATGTTCCTTGCTCGCGGAGCCATTCGAGAGCTGCAGTGTGCGCACCCTCATTGCTGGAAAATATATTTCGCTCCAAAAGTTGTTTCACCTTGCTCAAAAGATGAAATCGCACGCCCTTCCTCATCAGCAACACTCACGTATGTGCGGCCTTGGTCTAATTTTTGGCACTATTTCACTACGGCTGGACGTGATATCGCGTTCGGTCCATATACGGCCGGAATGTCGCAACGATTCTGTGTTTAATTTAGTCGGTTTGTCTACAAGAATCGTACTGATCCGAGTACTTCAACTTCGTAGTACGTTTCCAACTGAAGCGCCATTTTAGCCGCACACTGTGATGCACTTACTATCCGTACCACAGTAGAACTCTGTCTGCGGGAAACCCGGAACAGTTATTCTCTTCTGACAATTTGAAACTCTTGTTGTGCAATGTTCTTAGCATGGGACAACATGTGTAACTTCTTAGTAAAGTCCCTATATGTAGTTATGTTAACGGATTTTTGCATAATGACAAGTAAAAGTACTGCTGCAAAATACTTCATTCCTTCTGCAGATACCATTTATAGCATCACAACTATTACCCCCTCTCCGAATTGCTCAGTTAGTGGGACTACGATCTGCTAACACTCGTATTATCAGCACATAAACTACAACAGGAAATCACGTTAACTTTCTTTTTACGTTAGCTCACACCTTAATGAACATCACTTTGTCTAGAATTAACGTTTTTAAACTTTTCCTTTAGACATGGTTCACAGCCTTGATGACTTTATTAGAACGTGTGCTCCGTTTGTCGTTATTATGTTGTGACTCTATTTTTGGTGAGCTTATGGAACTATGATATGGTTGAAGTACATCATATTTTCGAACATCTGAAGAATATTTTGTAAGAACAAAGAAACGTGCTTGATCGTACACTCATGTGAACAATTTTGTAACTTTGAACATTTACTGGTAATATTTTTGGCTATGATTGCCTTCAGTTAGATTCTGACTTGTATAAGCATAAGTATATTCTGACATTTATTTATCGTGACTGTGTGATGCATATATTGCCAATTATAGATGACTCTCATTTACAATCTGTAAGAACGACTTAAAAGCTTTGTTGAGAAGCATAAACAGCTTGCTTAGAACAGAATATAGCTTCAGGATGAATGAAGCAAAGAGGAGTGCTTCTAGAGGACTGCTGAAATTCCCGAGAACAAGAAACTGAACGCACTTGAAGGGCGGTTCCATCCAAGAAGGTTAAGAATGAATTGGATAAATAAAATACTGAATGAAGAAATACTGAAGAGTTTATATGAGAAAAGAAGTTTCTGGAGAAAGGGCAAGTTGGTGCCACATCTACTGCGGCATCCAAGAACAGATGAACAGATAACCTCGGGCTGCAAATAGCAGTAAAGGTGTAAAATAGTAGAGGCATGTAATGACTAAAATGTGAAACAAAGCTTGTTGCTGGGTGAAAAAGTTACGCAGGGGCAAAAATATTTTCATAAGACAGTAAATGTTGGAGACTGGCATCAGACCAGTCGAATAACTGAAACGTAAGCTTTCTGTATAAATGGATTGAAAGCAAATGATACCTGTACAAAAGATATGGAAAATCAACTACCAGTTTAAGGCAACTATATTCAGAAACGTCTTTCGATGATGGTGTACTTCGTCACAATACGTATCACAATAACAACACTCCGCTTTTGTGCACATCTGTGGCCAATTAGCCTACAAGACAGTAGGGTGTTAATGGTGTGAGTTTTAAAACTCATGCCGGCCGAAGTGGCCGTGCGGTTAAAGGCGCTGCAGTCTGGAACCGTTCGAATCCTGCCTCGGGCATGGGTGTTTCTGATGTCCTTAGGTTAGTTAGGCTTAACTAGTTCTAAGTTCTAGGGGTCTAATGACCTCAGCAGTTGAGTCCCATAGTGCTCAGAGCCATTTGAACCATTTTTTAAAAACTCATGAAGTGTTTATAACAAATCTGTCACAGTCGCAGTACAAATATTTTGGCGACTAATTTAGAACCGACTGGTTCACCCTGTAGCCTGACCTACTGAGGCTGCACTGAAAGTGCCTGACCTTAATTAGATTCATCTATGATTGGCAATATATGCATCACAGTTACGATAAATAAATGTCAGAATATACTTATGCTCATTATACAAGTCAGAATCAAACTGAAGGCAAACATAGCCAAAAATATTACCAGAAAATGTTCGAAGTTACAAAATTGTTCACATGAGTGTACGATCAAGCACGAATATTTATTCTTACAAAATATTCGTCAAATGTTCGAAATATATGATGTATTTCTATAGTCGATGAATTTAACGACTGGTTGAACATTTCGACAATAAAGACTGCTTTCTATGTTGAGAAACAGTGTCATACGTCTGTGTCACTCTGAAGCGTAGTATGTCATTCACAAAATATTGTTTGGCCTATTAAAATAATAGTCTTCTCGTTTATTCAGTAATATGGATTTTAAGGCCATAATAGTGAAACAATAAATAAGTTCCTTTATGATAGAGGAACAGTTATTATTTCAAACCCACGGTTGTTCAGGGTTCAAGTTCTTGCCGAATTTCTCTTAAGTGCCAAGAAATAAATGAAGATGTAATAGATGCGTTACCCACTGTGAAACATGGTGTCAAGTACGCAGAGTTATTTCTGTTTACTAGTCAGCTGAAAGTAGCAGCGAAATAAAAGTTATGGTATGTACATATTTCTGAATAAACAAGAAAGCGTTAGGACAGAATGACGGAGACTTCAAATGGTTCAAATGGCTCTGAGCACTATGGGACTTAACTTCTATGGTCATCAGTCCCCTAGAACTCAGAACTACTTAAACCTAACTACCCTAAGGACATCACTCATATCCATGCCCGAGGCAGGATTCGAACCTGCGACCGTAGCCGTCGCGCGGTTCCAGGCTGAAGCGCCTAGAACCGCTCGACCGCAGCGGCCGGCGAATGACGGAGTCTCATCAGCTCTAGGCAAATACCGGTTCTAGGCCAAAGATAGTTATCTAATACATCAGAACGTGTCTTCGTGAGCTTATATGCTAATGGAAACGTGTAGGATGCGTATCTTATCATGACAAAAAGTCATTTGCATGAAGCGGTCTCGTCAGAATCTACATAGATATTTCCCTGTCCCGGCATCGCCCGATAAAATCAGACACCACTCTCATACGAGTCTCCTTCCCAGTTGGAAGTGACATTTTCGAATTTTCGTAGCTCTGCACGGTGCTGCTCTCTCCAAAGAGATGGGGATATAGCTCTTTGCGTAACGGTAACCGCTTCAGTACTATAATCTCGAATTTGACAGCTGCCCTGTGAAAAACTGTAATTCCTCTTCGGAAGCATGAAAATTTCGTTATCTGATCCGTCACAAATAATTACTTAGTTATTTCTTTCTGAGGCGACCACTCGAGTTACATCACAGCAGCTTCATGGTAATTCAGACACGCACTAGTGACAGCGGGTTTGTGTCGTACAGGCCGCATTTCAGAGCCAGGTGGTCACGGATATCCAAATAACTCGATGTTTGTATTAGACGTATCAGAGGGAGGGACTTCATTTGTCTCACAGATCTGCAATTTCGATTGCTTCGAGGGCGTCCAAGGAGAAATGCTGAATACTCAGGAATATGAGAGGAACGATCTTTCGGAACAAGAGAGTCCAGTAAACATTAGCTCTAAAATGCATGCCTATGAGCACTAATTCATCTTCGATACTGTGAAACAAATCTCTCCAACTGTACGCACTTTGCTTTACATATTTTGAGAGCTGGTATTATGGACGAAAACAAGAAAAAATGTCCATTGAACGCGGGCACTAAGGTGTATACCTTGGTAACTATGAGCACTTATTCAAATGCGGTACTGTGAAACAGGTCTCTTCTACTGAACAAATGCTCAGAGTTCTAAAGATACGTATTTTAGAGCCCTTCTTCACTAGAATTGTTTTCTTCGAATGATCGTTTCCGTCATATCCCTGAATACGGACAGTTCCAGCAGCGACACCTTTTACACGCTTATAGATATAATGTTTCACAGAGAAAAAAAAAGTGTTTGGCAATTATTGACTTCTGCTGTGGAAGGAAAACTACGACATTATGTGGCGAAAGTCTGGATACGCTCCTATAAAAGTCGAACACTGAGAGGAATCGTAATGGCCTATGGTATGTAACTGGAGGCGACGGCGGCGACCATCTTGAAATCCGACATCTTCGATTTGGGTTACGTGTTTGAAATGGGAAGGGGTTCATGTGGCACATCATTTTGAACTGCCTCTTTCTCAGGAATACACATGTGAAATCTGTTTTAAGGTATATTTATTTATGAAAGAGTTATGATCTGTTAAATTTTAGACACTTGTCAGAGTCGACATTGCGCCAGACATACAGTCGGAGTCTTCTTTGCCAGTCCTGCTGCACCTGTCGCAGGACCTGTGGGTCAACAGAGGCACACAATTCCTCAATAGGCCGGTAAAGATGGTCTACACTGTTAATTTTTACCTCATACACAACTAATTTGAAATTTCGCCACGGATAAAACTCGAGACGTATGTTGGACATGGAATAGGACCTCTCCTACCTGTCCAGTGGCTTCCAAACTGTTGATCCATAAACTGTCTGACTTTAGTAGCATTTTGGGCGGCTTGTCGGAAGACGGTTGGGAAATCATTCTGCAGATTCAGTAGTGTTGGAACCACATAATCACGGAGCGTGTTAAGATATCTCTTCCCATTGAAGAGGAGCGAGATTCTTGTGTCCCAAATCCCATACTAAGCCATCATTTTGCCTACGATTTGCATTTCGTAGTGCTTCGTTGTATCTGTTCCTAAAGTCCCAATTATTGTTTTCCCGCCATCTTCTTCTATTGACGAAAGCATCTGCTCTGTTGACTATCCAATATACATTTCAATGTATTTCTATCTTGTGATAGCTAATCTTTCACGAACAGTTTACGGCAATCGCTGTATAAGAATCTCTGCTAACTCCGTGTCTTCGACAGGCACATACGATAATGCGTGGCCGTTCAAATACCTCTTCAAAAATTCACGAATCCTACTGTCACTACGATCGTACTACGACAACGTTAAAATTATGACTTGAGTGTCCATTATTGCTCGGAAGACCAAAATTTGTGAATGAAGGTGGTCCCAAATTCATTGAAACTCGGGTAACTGTCAGCTACTCATTTGTCCCATGTATATGCACTGTAACGCTCACGCAGATACCTATCTTTTACACCTCGGAACGCAGTAGCGAGAAAGAATGCATGGACTTAGACATGAAAGTGACAGGACGCAACCCCTGGGTCGGTTTAAAATCAAGACACTAGCGTGTACCAATACTGGCATCAGCAATCAGATTCGACATCGAGGTCTGCATACCGCGACATATTTTTGTACTATAGTAATTATTTTTTCTTCTAGGATCTTTTCGTGTAATATGGGGTATTGTATTGGTTGGTTTGTTTAGAGGAGGAGACCAAATAAGGAGGTCATCGGTCCCGGTTGTTTGATATGTAAAAATTTAGACAGCTACCATTTTAGTAAGTGCCTGTTTAGTCAGTGAAAAATCGCTTTTGGCTGTCGGGATCTCTGCACTGCGCTCGTTGGTTCTTCCTGCCACCTGATCAGTGCGATTTTTAC
Source organism: Schistocerca nitens (assembly GCF_023898315.1). Lineage (NCBI taxonomy): Eukaryota > Metazoa > Arthropoda > Insecta > Orthoptera > Acrididae > Schistocerca > Schistocerca nitens. The sequence goes on along the minus strand of NC_064619.1, from coordinate 583,465,051 downwards.
TGCACAGTGATATTTGTCTCGTTTGGAAAAAATGGTTCAAATGGCTCTGAGAAGTATGGGACTTAACATATATGGTAATCAGTCCCCTAGAACTTAGAACTACTTAAACCTAACTAACCGAAGGACAGCACACAACACCCAGGCATCACGAGGCAGAGAAAATCCCTGACCCCGCCGGGAGTCGAACCCGGGAACCCGTGCGCGGGAAGCGAGAACGCTACCGCACGACCACGAGCTGCGGACTGTCGCGTTGGAGTTTCATGCATTAACATCTGACTTAAGCGTGGATTGTTCTTCACAACTTCGTTACGTAATTCAGTTGGTTTTCTTATGAACGAATCAGTGACTTCTCTAATGTTTCTCGAAATTCTTGTACCTTCTTTTTCGCATTTCAGTTACTCTTTCAGATTTTCTCCTTTCCAGTTTAAGGTCGTTAAATTTCTGTTTAATTTCGGCAATTTGCTATTTAAGATTACCATTCATTGTCTTGATGCATAATCAAACAATTGACTTAGTCGAACCGTTACTGGTGTTGTATAAACAATGACATTGACGTTGGCCTCAGTGAAGCACCATCTTTATTTTAACAAAACCATGCAGTCTTCATAGTCAAAGACGACAGGAACTGAAAGTACCTTAGTACGTGTCTAAAGATCGGGCCTCTCCGTAACTATCCATATGGAGGAAATGAAATTAATCCCTTGTTGTGTATACAATTTTTCGCCTACGGCTGTAGTTGCTTTATAATTTTTACACAATTATTCACATCCTAAAAACATTATCTAGTTGTGGAAAAATTATTAGTGGTAGCCAACGGTCTTAATAGCAAATATAATAGTGAACACCATGCGAGATATCGAGAAATAATAGGAGACACGAACTAGAAAACATCTATAAACGTCTCACTATTCGCCAGTGAAAAACCAGTTCATAAAATTGAACGCACTAGATCCACTAGTAACACAAAGGCAACAGATTTTTCAATCCACTGACATGCTGAATAAACAAACACAGGGTGAGTATAACCGTTTACTTTCTATATTCAGCAATGACAATCTCTGAAACCAACATACTCATAAGGGTGAATGAACGTAATTGTCTTCTCTCTATAAGAAACGTGAATACACTCTCCTCTCCGTTAGATCCACCCCTCCCTCTGTTATGTCATTTTCACCCACCATATTTCACCACTATCACCCCATACTACACTCACAGTCATTTTTTCACAGTTTCTTCACGCGATCAGATGTGATTAATTAAAATTACTTGATCACATATCCAAACGTATAAATTGCATACTTATCGGTGGAAGAAACGAAATGTGTTGACACCTCACGTATTGCGCAAAACTAAAATTTGTCAGCTAACTTTCGCTTGGAACAAGTATCAGATCCTTAGGCTTTATCTGCTGGGACTCATGCTACTGTTAGATTGGTGAATGATGTTAGATTAGTGAATGATGTATAGAAGTGAGAGTGCAGGACATACATTACTGATCGTTAAAATATCAGTTTTATGAAGACGGCGTGCAACAAATCCCAAACTAATATAACGTGCACTATATGCTTCTATGTGAAAATGATTATCATTTCAGCGCAATCGTACAAAGTGTGTTAGAGTAACGTCAACTACATTCTGTATGTAAAGTAAACCATGCAGTTTTCTCGGTCAAAGACGTCAGGAACTGAAAGTACATTAGTACGTGTCTAAATATCGGTCCTCTTCATAGCCCTCCATATGGAGAAAATGCACTTAATGCGTTGTTGTGTATGTAGTTTTTCGCCTACGGCTGTTGTCGCTTTAAAATTTTTAGACTGTTATCCTCATCCTAATAACATTATCTAGTTGTGGAAAAGTTAGCAGTGGTAGCCAACGGTCTTAATACCAAATGTTGTAGTGAACACCATGCGAGAGAACGAGATATAATAGCAGACACAAACTACAAGCATCTATAAACATCTCACAATACGCCACTGAAAAATCAGCATTCATAAAAACTGAACGCAGTACATCCACTAGTAACACAAAGGCAACAGGTTTTCCAATCCACAGACATGCTGAATAAACAGAGACAGAGTATAACCTATTACTTTTTATGTTTAGCAATGACAATCTCTGAATCCAACATACTCACAAGAGTGAGTGAACGTAATTTCCTTTTCTCCTCTCCGTTAGATCCACCCCTCCCTCTGTTATGTATTTTCAGCCACCATATTTCACCACCATCACCCCATATTACACTCCCAGTCATTTTTTCACAGTTTGTCCTTAATTAAAATTACTTGATCACATATCCAAACGTATAACTTGCGTACTTATCGGTGGAAGAAACGAAATGTGTTGACACCTCACGTATTGCGCAAAGCTAATATTTGTCAGTAAAGTGTCTCTCGGAAGAAGTATCAGCTCCTTAGGCTTCACCTGCTGGGACTATCATTACTGATCATTAAAATTGCAATGGTATGAAGACGGCGTGCAACAAACCCCAAACTAATGTAACGTTTACTACATGCTTCAGTGTGGAAATGAATATCATTTCAGCGCAGTCGTGCAAAGTGTGTTAGAATAACGTCAACTACATTCTGTATGTAATGTAAGAATATGCAGGGAGATTCTCCCTCAGAAACAGGAGGAAGGTGACCTACCGAGATTGTGGTTCGTCGTTACTCGATATGGTGGTAGCGATGATCGGGAGGTTCAGGACTGCCATACTCAATACAGTGAAGGATATTTATGGCCCCATGCGACTAGCGGCTGAGAGGACAGACGTATTGAGTGCCTTGTTGTCCAGGATCGAGAAGTTACTCTATTTACCTTGATCAGAAGAAGGGTATATTTGCAGCAACAGAAGTGTCCATATGGGCATTGGAATTACGTCTGAGGCACCAAGAACGGTCAACAGAATGATCAGCTTCCCTTTACCGTTGACAGTGGTGCACCAGTGAAAAAACTTGACACACGAGTGGCACCTCGTCGTCTTCTCAGACGAATGCCCACTCTGGGTACAGCATCACACGTTGAAGAGCAGAGGCTTCATGAGTCTGAACTTTGCATGACCGCATTTGGCATCGTCATGCCGGCTCAACGTCTGGCGAGATGTAGGGTTCCATCAGCTACGCAACACGATCACCACGGCCAGTGGATGTGCCCAACTTTGAGACATCAATGACATCATCTTAGAGCAAGACAATGCAAGATCACATGTAGCACATGATGTCCTGACGTACCTCGATTAGTGCGGTTCAGCTGTTATTCTGGACACTAGGTTCTCCAAATCTCTCACACAATGAATACATGTAGTCACAGGCAGCCAAAAGACTGGAACATCATCACTTACCAGTCACCCTATTGATGAATTTGGAACAGAGTTGAAGCAGGATGGAACGACAGACCTGTGTCTGTCGACTAAGCTCAGTTAGAATCGAAGTTCAGCTATCACTATACTTTCTTTCGGAATCACTTTTCCTGGATTGAGAGTGGAGTGAAAGAGCCAGTTGTGCTGCTATGAGTTCCTGGAGAAATGTCTTTACCTCACTTCATTTGGGAGGGAGTGTCGTCTATGCGGGTCCGGGATGTATGAGTTGTGGAATTGGCTTTCTTGACGGTCTGTGGGGACAGATGCCAGCTTGTGGTGATGCTGGAGCTGTAAGTTGTATCTGTAACGTCGACAGCAGTGTGAAGATTTGAAAGCTCGACCCATGCAGAGTCTCTTAAGGACTATGATGGTTACTGCAAGCCGCATCAACGTCCTCGATGCGCCGTGTGGAGGAACCTTCCAGGAGTTCCCGGAGCAGTGGGGGCAAGGAAGGTTGTTGACGAAATGACGTATAAGTATCAGCTGTGGGACCGCTGGCCAGCAACCACATATTTAACATACACGTAAAGTTGTGTCGGGCCGATTAAATTGCTTAATTTGTTTCGTAATTATTATCGGTAATGTCTTCTGTGATATGTTAATGAACTGTTCAGTTTTGAAAAGAGGGTCGTATTGCACACTATCTTAGCTGAGACAGGAAGTGTTACCTGTTACCTGATGAAAGACTAACTGGTTGAACTATTTGTGCTTGGGCGGCTAAGGAGACGTTCAATGTATAAGAAAAAAACTGATTGTAAGGTTGTCGATATCGCTGAACGAGGATGGGCACATGTTGGTAAACAGCTAATTGTCAATTTTATTATTATCTTTTCTTAAAACTAGAAGCATAACTTGATTTCAGCGTACAGTTTTAAATGAAGTTTTTTTATTTGGTTTTTTTTATGTTAAAAGAATTCTTTCACATTGAGGTGCCAAAGAAACTGGTATAGGTATGCGTATTCAAGTACAACGATTTGTAAACAGGCAGAATACGGCGCTGCGGTTGGCAACGCCTATATAAGACGCCAAGTGTCTGGAGCAGTTGTTAGATCGGTTACTGCTGCTACAATGGCAGATTATCAAGTTGTAGCTGACTTTGAACTTGGTGTTATAGTCGGCGCACGAGCGATGGGGCACGACGTTTCCGAGGTAGCGATGAAGTGGGAATTTTCCCGTACATCCATTTCACGAGTGTACCGTGAATATGAGTAATCTGGTAACGTCAAATCTACGACATCGCTGCGGCCGGAAAAAGATCCTGCAAGAACGGGACCAACGACGACTGAAGAGAAACGTTTAGTGTGACAGAAGTGCAAGCCTTCCGCATATTGCTGCATATTTCAGTGCTGGGCCAATAACAAGTATCAGCATGCAAACCATTTAACTAAACATCATCGCTATGTCCTTTCGGAGCCGAAGGCCCACTCGTATACCCTTGATGACCGCACGACGCAAAGCTTTACCCTCACCTGTTCCTGTCAACACCGGCATTGGACTGTTGATGACTGGAAAGATGTTGCCTGGTCGGACGTGTCTGGATTCAGATTGTATCGAACGGATGACCGAGTACGGGTGTGAAGACAACCTCATGAATCCATGGACCCTGCATGTCAAAAAATGGCTCTGAGCACTATGGGACTCAACTGCTGTGGTCATAAGTCCCCTAGAACTTAGAACTACTTAAACCTAACTAACCTAAGGACAGCACACAACACCCAGCCATCACGAGGCAGAGAAAATCCCTGACCACGCCGGGAATCGAACCCGGGAACCCGGGCGTGGGAAGCGAGAACGCTACCGCACGACCACGAGATGCGGGCGGACCCTGCATGTCAGCAGGGGACCGATCAAGCTGGCGTAGGCTCTGTAATTGTGTATTTCATGTGCTGTCCGAGTGATATGGGACACCTGATATGTGTAGATACGACTCTGACAGGTGACACGTACGTAAGCATCTTGTCTGATCACCTGCATCCAATCATGTCGATTGTGCTGTCCGATCGACTTCCGCAGTTTCAGCAGGATAATGCGATGCCCACACGCCCGGATGGTTAAAGAATGGCTATGGGACCACACTTCTGAGTTTAAACACTTCCACTGGCCCCAGACTTGAACATTATTGAGCATGTCTGGGTTGCCTAGCAACTTGCTGTTCAGAAGAGACCTCCACCCCCTCGTACTCTCACGGATTTATGGACAGCCCTGCAGAATTCATAGTGTCAGTTCCTTCCAGCGCCATTTCAGACATTATTCGAGTCTATGCCACGTTGCGTTGCGGCACTTCTGCGTGCTCGCGTGGGCTCTACAAGACATTAGGCAGGTGTACCAGGTTCTTTGGTTCTCCAGCGTTGTTTTATAAAGTTTTAAGGCTGGCTGTATATCGGAGTGAGGGAAAGGAAGATGTTAGTTAACAAACCAGTTGCCAATTTATTGTCCCTGTTTCTTAAAACTAAAATAAAATTATGCTTTTGGTATTCTATTTTAAAAGGTTTTAACCCTTGCGGTATTTGAATGTCTTCTTGATACTAAATGTAGTTGTCAAAATAATTTGGTCAAACTTAAGCTGTAGGTTTTTTGCACTAGTCATCCTGCAACACCAAAGAAAAGCCACAAGCGCCACCGTAGGTTGGAGACATTATTGCTGGCAGGGATTTCAACTCTGTGGAATAAATTCCCCTCGTAGGACATCTCCAAAATTTCACCATTTGCTGTCCTTCCTGCTCTTGCAGTTATAATGACCCAAACTGTATTTAGAGGACACCATATAAGCATTGGGCAAAACATGTGTATTTATTTAACAAGAAGGTACAGATGACAGTATCTGACGTGGTTGTATCCACTGAGGAGAGCGGGTGAAGTCTAGATGCCGGCGGTGTCTCGGACCCAGGCCCTCAGATAGCCGACATTGGTCTGGACGGAGAGGCCGACTTCGCAGGTGCCGAACCCCCACGAGACGATGCCCACCTGCGTTCCACTGTTGACCAGTGGGCCACCCGAGTCGTCGATACACACGCCACGCGTGAACTCCCCAGAGCAGGTCATGCGCTCCGTCACGACATTCACAGCGACGAACACCTTGCGGCATGTCTCGCGGTCCACCACGTTGATGTCTACCGCCTGCAGTGTACTGGACGAGCCGCTCCCGCTGTGCTGGTAACCCCAGCCACTGACCGTCACATGCAGCCCACTCGGAGGGTCGTAGCCCTCAGCTGGAAGTCCCACTAACTGTACATTGGGACCCAGCGTGAAGGATCCGTTGACCTGTGAATCGAGCACGAACAGTGTAACCGACAGCCATTTGCCATTTTTGTGCTGTCTAATCTTCTTAAGTCGACATGACAGACACTACTCGTGATGAAGCAGCTGTGACACACACGTGAACATTTGCGGTAAAAGGATTGGAAAGGCAACGGGATAGCAAAGAGATGGGAAGGAAATACTGACTACCAACCTCACAGGCACTGCTCCAATGCAGAGTCGAGAGTTGAAAACCTGTGCCGCACCGGGACTCAGATTCGGATGCTCCGCTTCTATACAATGGTTGCTCTAACCACCTTGGCCATCCGAAAATACTTCCCGTCAGACCCCAATTACCAACCTCCCGCTCGCTACACCATAACGATCATCGACATTTAAACCCCTACTATCAGATTTCTGATTCCCGTAGAAGATCTGACGTTTGTTGTGTATCTATGTGTACTGAAACTTTTTCATAAAACAACTTCCGCTTCCATAGAAACGTAGATATATGTGGCGTCTGTTCTGTCGCATTACGTTTATGTACAGCGGTTGGACAAAACATGGAAACACAGCGAGAAGTGCATCCTTAAACATAAATACAGATTATAGCCATACTTGTATTTGTTATTGTTGACCAAGAACGACACCAGTTCAATTACCTTCAATACGTTCTATGGCGAACATTACATGTGAAAAACTTGTACCCGTTCCACTTACATCGAGTTCACAATCTTCGCATTGGGGACAGCGCTACACGGCTTGAATTTCGTCACTGGTTAAATGACAATTGTCCTTTTTCTTCCATTAATAATGTTCACTGATGAAGCCACGTTTACACGGCTTCGAATCAACAATACACTTAATAATCATCGATGGACACAGGAAAATCCACACGATACAGCAGAAACTAATTTCCACGTTTCTTTTCCGATCAGTGTATGGTGTAGCATGATCGGTAACTTATTGGTAGATCCTGTCATTTCAGAAGAACGAATGGTGCGACTAATTTACTTGAATTTTTGAAGATTCGTTTGTTAAATACACTGAGGACTTTCTTGTGGCCACGCGAACCGCAGTGTACTTTCAACATGACGGTGCCCTTCTACATTTTCCCAGACATGTGGTGGAACATCTAAATGGTTCAAATGGCTCTAAGCACTATGGGACTTAATATCTGAGGTCATCAGTCCCCTCGACTTAGAACTACTTAAACCTAACTAACATAAGTATATCTCACACATCCATGCCCGACGCAGGATTCGAACCTGCGACCGTAGCAGCAGCGTGGTTCCGGACTGAAGGGCCTAGAACCGCTCGGCCACAGCGTCCGGCAGGTGACGCAACTCAACAGCATTTAACCTAATTGCTGGTTTGCGCGTTGCGGTACAATCAACTGGCCGCCAAGATCTCCAGACCTAATACCATCCGACTTTTGTCTGTGTGCTGGACCACGTTTCATGTATAAAAAACGAAAGGTAAATACCTATTATCACAAGTGCACCGAAGTTGACAGTGGGATATTACAGAGAAGGAGGAGTATGTGTTCAACGTTCCGTGGGTAACGAGGTCATTAGAGACGGAGTGCAAGCTCGGAATAGGGAAGGATGGGGAGCGAAATCGGCTGTGCCCTTTCAATGAAACCAGCCCGGCATTTACCTACCACACAAAACCTAAATTTGAACGGCCGGAAGTGGGTCTAAACCGTCGTCCTTCCGAACGCGAGTCCAGTGTACTAACCACTTCGTGACCCCACTCGGTGGGATATTCCAATATTTACTGTGAACTGTACAATAGCTGTAATGTGAAGTTATACTTTGTGAAACGCATATTGTAACGTATACTAACTGTTGTAAATGTGTGAACTTGACATTTCAAAAACTAATAACAGTGTATATTATATGTGTTCAATGTAGGGAACCACTCGGAATGTTTTTTTTTTTTTTTTTTTTTTTTTTTTTTTTGCGATCGTTCCTGTCACATCCCAGTTTACTTTCAGTAGTCTGGGTTGTCGTTATTCCATTATTCGCAAATAGCCATACATCTAATGAAAGTGTATATACGTTTGCATGTGTGCATGTATGTCCCACATATCCGCCTAAACCACTCGACCAAATTCAACTGAACTTTGTTTACGTAGCACTTAGAGCCACTGTGGGGTAAGAACCGTGTCCATCTCAAAGGGGAGGCAGTGGGGGTGGAAAAGTGTCTTAGCTCATTAAGCGAAAAAGAGGCAGACTACATTCATACTGCGTTTGAGAATGCGAGCACTTAGTGACTTGCAGCGAACTTTACACTTAACCTCAAACCTTTGAGGCGTTTACTCGCTGACACTCCGCACAAAAGGAGAAACGTTTATCGATTACTACCTTTTTACTGTTCGTCGCCGCGCGAGGTAGCCGCGCTGTCAGAAGCGCCTTACCGCGGTGCGCGCGGCTCCCCCTGTCGGTGGTTCGAGTCCTCCCTCAGGCATGGATGTGTGTGTTGTCCTTAGCGTAAGCTAGATTAAGTAGTGCGTGAAGTCTAGGGACCGATGATGGTTCAAATGGCTCTGAGCACTATGGGACTTAACATGTGAGCTCATCAGTCACCTAGAACTTAGAACTACTTAAAGCTAACTAACCTAAGGACATCACACACATTCATGCCAGAGGGAGGATTCGAACCTGCGACCGCAGCGGTCGCTCGGTACCGGACTGTAGCGCCTAGAACCGCTCGGCCATAGGGACTGATGACCTTAGCAGTTTGGTCCAATAGGAACATACCACAAATTTGCAAATTTCGGCTGTTCGTCGCCTCAGGTAGGACATTATCATTTTTTACTTCTCAAGAACTTGTATTCGGAATAATTTTTCAGATAGTAATTAGGTAAGTCGTGGAACGTATCTCCAAAAACATATGCTTCGAAGGCTCATAGTTCAGGAGGTGTGAAGCTAAAAATATTGAGCAGCGTGAAAAAGAAACTGCAGTGCGATATTTGCTAGAGATACTGCTGAAACATGTGTACTGATATGACTGAAATATGTTACATAAACGTACGTGTGATATATACAGTTGTTCTTACTAACGTTAAAAACATCCGAAGCGACGTAGATGACTGAAAAAGAAGTAACACACGAGGTCGCAGATGTCGGGAAATACCCCACGATGACAAATGTTGAACATGTGACGTGACCAGATGTCCTACCTCACCGCACTTACAGTTTCTGAACCTATCGGCTTGTCGCACCTGATCATCCCAAGCCATGTGGCTTTATGTCGGTGTGCCTCTCGGCCACGGTCGGAGGACCCCGCCCGGAGCGCCAAGTAGTACAGCTGGACGTCCTCGACGCAGTGGCCGGCGGTCAGCGCCCAGGAGGGGCCGATGAGCGACGCGCCGCACCGCTGGTCGCCGCCGAGCTCGAAGGCCAGCTGCCAGGGGTGGTCGGCGATGCTGGCCTCGTGGCCGCCGACGATGCGCTCGTGGGCGCCGGTCCGCTGCCGGACGGCGGACGGCCACGCCGCGGCCGCCGACAGCAGCAAAAGCCACAGACACGGGCACCAGGTCACTGTGGCGGGCCGCGACATCCTGTGCTGTGCTGCACGCCTCCTCTCCCCGGCCCTCTTTATACTCCTGCTAGCCGAGAAAATGATGACACTACTCACAGCCTTATCTCCGTCCGGTACAGATCATGAGTGGCACTGCTCTCATATCACTCAGATTATCATTTTCTTTTTTACATCTCTCATGTTTGATCACATCGCGAGGCACTAAAGCATAATTTTTTAAAGCACATTGTGGCAAAGGAGAATTTTATTTAGAGTAAGACACTAAGTACACTACTGGCCATTAAAATTGCTACACCACGAAGATGACGTGCTTCAGACGCGAAATTTAACCGACCGGAAGAGGATGCTGTGATATGCAAATGATTAGCTTTCCAGAGCATTCACACAAGGTTGGCGCCGGTGGCGACACCTACAACGTGCTGACGTGAGGAAAGTTTCCAACCGATTTCCCATACACATACAGCAGTTGACCGGCGTTGCCTGGTGAAACGTCGTTGTGATGCCTCGTGCGGTTTATCGTATCGTGACATTGCTGCTCACGTTTGTCGAGATCCAATGACTGTTAACAGAATATGGAGTCGGTGGGTTCAGGAGGGTAATACGGAACGCCGTGCTGGACCCCAACGGCCTCGTATCACTAGCAGTCGCGATGACAGGCATCTTATCCGCATGGCTGTAACGGATCGTGCAGCCACGTCTCGATCCCCGAGTCAACAGATGGGGATGTTTGCAAGACAACAACCATCTGCACGAACAGTTCGACAACGTTTGCAGCAGCATGGACTATCAGCTCGGAGACCATGGCTGCTTTTACCCTTGACGCTGCATCACAGACAGGAGCGCCTGTGATGGTGTACTCAACGACGAACGTGGGTGCACGAATGGCAAAACGTCATTTTTTCGGATGAATCCAGGTTCTGTTTACAGCATCATGGTGGTCGCATCCGTGTTTGCCGACATCACGGTGAACGCACATTGGAAGCGTGTATTCCTCATCGCCATCCTGGCGTATCACGCGGGGAGATGGTATGAGGTACCATTATTGCTTACAAGTCTCGGTCATCTCTTGTTCGCATTGACGGCACATTGAACAGTGGACGTTACATTTCACATGTGTTCCGACCCGTGGCTCTACCCTTCATTCGATCCCAGCGAAACCCTACATTTCAGCAGGATAATGCACGACCGCATGTTGCAGGTCCTGTACTGGCCTTTCTGGATGCAGAAAATGTTCGAATGCTGACATGGCCAGCACATTCTCCAGATCTCTCACCAATTGAAAACGTCTGGTCAATGATGGCGGTGCAACTGGCTCGTCACAATACGCCAGTCACTAATCTTGATGAACTGTGGTATCGTGTTGAAGCTGCATGGACAGCTGTACCTGAACACGCCATCCAAGCTCTGTTTGACCCAATGCCCAGGCGTATCAAGGCCCTTATTACTGCCAGAGGTAATTGTTCTGGGTACTGATTTCTCAGGTTATATGCACCCAAGTTGCGTGCAAATATAATCACATGTCAGTTCTAGTATAATATATTTGTCCAATGAATACCCATTTATCATCTGCATTACTTCTTGATGTAGCAATTTTAATGTCCAGTAGAGTAGTAATACACTGAAGTGACAAGCGTCACGGGATAGCGTATACAGATGGCAGTGCAGCGTACACAAGGTGTAAAAGGGTAGTGGAGGTGCCATTTGTACTCAGGTAATTCATATCAAGAGGTATCCAACGGGATTTAACAGACTTTGAACACTGAATGGTAATTAGAGTTAGACACATGGGACATTCCATTTCGAAATCGTTGGGGAATTCAACATTCGGAGATCCACAGAGATTGTGCCAAGAATACCAGATTTAAGAAATTATTTCTCACTGTAGACAACGCAGTGGCCGGCAGCCTTCGCTTAACGACCGGGAGCAACGTCGTTTGCGTACAGTTGTCAGTGTTAACAGAGAAACAACACTGCGTGAATTAACGGCAGAAATGAATGAGGGGCGTACGACGAATGTAACTGGCGTTAATGAGCGACGTCAACAGAGGGCCGAGCGCCTTCCCTAACAGCACGACATCGCCTGCAGAGCCCCTTCTAGACAGGGGACTTACAACGACTTGTTGAGTTCATGCCACGTCCAGTTGCTACACTAGCCCGGCAAAAGGGAGGTCGGGCACGATATTAGGAGGTATCCTATGACTCTTGTCACCTCGGTGTATTATCGTTTGCGTGGCCATCTTCCTCAATAGCTGTTGTATCAAATTCCTCTTCTCTTTCTTTTCCTTTAGGCCTACTAAGATCCACGAGGCTCGTTTTGACGCTTTACGAGTGTCTTCTCCTTTTTCTTAGCCGAGAAACCTTTCATTTTCTGCCTTTGGGCAGGCTCCCTCTCTGCACTGGAAATACCCCTTGCACATTGATGGGCAGTAATTTGGATCGGTTTCGTATAGTTCCTAATGTAATTTCAAGTTATTCGAAGGCTGATTTCATTGTGGTGATCCATTTTCTCTTCGAGATTTTTTATCTGTCGTAGTGAAGATCTTATTCGTATGATAGGATTGGTGGTGTTAAGACGTCCATAGAGAGACAATCGCATTTTATGGCTGCTTGGGCGACTCACTATTGTGTGTTACTCTTTTATCCTGTAGGTGCCATCCCTCTCTCTTACTGACCTTAGTATTTTCCTTAAGATTTTCCATCCCTTGAGCTCTAGTTTCCTGAGCGGAACTTTCCTGTTCGTCAAGTGGCATTCATAGGGGTACAGTACTACTGAGTCGTGATCTGTAACTTTAAGCGTCTTTTAAAGCTACTTGGAGATGTAAATGCTCTTGTAGGAGTGGATGTACCAGTGGTCTAGGGGTAGCGTCTTTCATTCATAATCAAAACGTCTTCGGTCCCGGGTTCGATCCCCGCCACTGCCTAGATTTTGATAAATAATCAGCATTGGCGGCCGAAGACTTCCGGCATAAGAAGTCAGCCTCATTCGGTCAACGGCCTTGTCAAACAGGGCGGAGGAGCGGATAGAGGTTCAGGGCACTCTCTTGTCCTAGGGGTGGGAAATTACCCCTAAAGGCGGAAGAATCAGCATGATCAACGACATGAGGATGCAGAAGGCAATGGAAACCACTGCATTAAAGACACGTAACGTGTATCCACAGGACATGTGGCCTGTAATTGAAGAAGTGTCATGATGATCTCTCCATTGGCGAAAGATTCCGGAATAGTCCCCCATTCGGATCTCTTCTGGAATTATTCAGCGAAATCCAATGTCATCCGTCCGTAGAATTGCATCTGAGACTGGTTTGAAGCGTTCCAGCACGGAGAAAATACTGAGAAAGAGCCTACACATGTTTCCATTCAAAATTCAAACGCACCAGGCCACACCCGTACGAGCTGTGCAACAAAGGGTTGCCTTTGCTAATCAGATGCTCACAATGATTGATAGTGAAGGATTTGATGTTGGCTGCATCTGGTTTACAGATGAAGCACACTTCCACCTGAATGGATACGTGAATAAGCAGAACTGGCGATTTTGGTGTTCCGAAAAGCCATATTGGTGTGAAGCGAAACCCTGTATTCTCCTAAAGCTACTGTGTGGGCTGCAGTATGCAGCAAAGGCATTATTGGCCCTTTTTTCATTCGAGAAAAAGTCACTGGTGCACGTTACGTTGCAATTTTGGAACAGTTTGTCGCCACACAGCAAGCGTTAGAGGATCGACCAGGTACTGAGTGGTTTATGCAAGATGGAGCTCGACCACATCGGACCGAACAAGTGTTTCGCTTTCTTGAGGAATACTTCGGGAATCGAGTCATTGCTTTGGAATATCCCAAATTTACTGGTGCAGGCATGGATTGGCCTCCATATTCGCCGGATTTGACTCCCTGTGACTTTTTTTTGTGGGACACAGTGAAAAACATGGTCTACCCGAAGCATCCCACCACGCTGGAAGAGCTTGAATCGGCGATCTCTGTAGCAGGTGAATCCCTTTCGGTTGAGACACTACGAAATATGATGGCGAATTTCATTCTTCGTTTGCGCCACCTCTGTAGTGCCAATGGTGAACATTTTGAAAACATTGTGATGTGATTGTTTGCAAAGATTGTTTTCATACGATTATTTCACTTATGAATGCTGATATGTGCTGTACAGCGTACAGTGCCATCTGTTAGCAGCTTTTGTAACTATTATTTCAAACTGCTGTATAAACTTCTTACAGCTTTCACAATAAACATACCGTTTACTGCATTCCTCTATCGATCTGTGTTTTCGAGATATTTAATTTTGAAATCAGGAAGTCCTTTTCTGGACACCCTGTAAGTATTCTGCGTAATGCCTGAGAAATAGGGGTGTGCCACTTATTGGTTAACCAGAGCTGCATGTCTTCGGGTAAAGTAATGGCTGCAACTTCCCCTCGTTTTCAGTTGTGCACAGTACCAGCAAACCAAGAGCATATTGGCTGATATTACAATGCCAGACCAGATAATCATCCAGACCATTCCCTCTACAACTAATGAAAAGTCTGTTCCCTCTCCAGGTACAACATCTTTGTGTGGCCTCGCACATAAACATCTCCGTGGTTGCATCCATGGTAAGTTGAGACGCTCAAGGTACTCCGACCCCTCAACACCTGTGGTTCATGGGGCAGCTATCTTCCCTTAGCAATTTTTCCTCGGTCTTTCTTTTCTTAGACCTAAGGGAAGCCTTTGACCTTATGTGGCGTTCTGGTTCTCTACTTGAAGTCCAAACCTACGCGCTTCCAAAGATTTATACCTGCCACACCCTCAGCCATACCCAGTCACAAGTTTTCCATGTATCCGCAGAATGGATATAAGCGTCCGTCCTATCCCCACAGCCATATCTCCATAGAACAGCCGACATGTTCAAGCCACTTATTTCAGTCCACCTTCTCTAGAGCGCAAACGACAGGGTAACCCTCGATTCGCTCATTGTCGTCCCAAAAATTATTTCAGCTCCATCTTAACCTTTGGTACGTGACAACAATCCAGCCAAACCCCTTCAACAATTATATGAAAAACACTCACCGACTCTGCGTTATGAATTTCCGTCTCACAATGGACAATCATTCTATCCGTCTTATAAAATACTAAAATCCCAGCGAATAACTTTATTATGCGAACTACCCTAGAAATCTTACTTAATGACGATCCAACAAGAAAGCGACAGAAACTTCTAACTTTGCAAATAATAGGACTATGTCCTTTAGCCATCATTTGCAACTCTATAAGCCCTTTCCTAGCCATGCTTGTACTTGCTAACTTTGTTTGACTTTCTACTTCTTGAAAATTTTACATTTCATGCCTCGAATTCCTCATATTCCGACATGAATCAATTACCAGCCAATTAAATACCAAACCCACCTCACCCTCGCCTTGAAAAATCTTAGAGTACATCTGGAATTTCAATACATTCCACAGGCTTTCTTAGAAAAATCTCGTAGTGTCCATAGTGCTCACCTAACATGTAAGCTGACACATCTCTTCCAATAGATACCTGTTTGTCCTCGTCTCCCTTACTCTAAATCCTGTCTCAGTGGAACTTCAGCCCGCTTCTGCTTTCTAATCAGATATCTGTATAGAAAATTATCGTTTCTACCATTTGTAGGACTCGCTGCCAAATCTCTGTGAGACGTTGTCATCTATCACACTACATATCAAATTCCCACATATAGCGTCCTTTACAACCGTCTCACGTAACTGACACCAACCTAATGTTACATTTTATTACTTGCAATTTCCTCGTTTCACTTATCCCCCGCTTTCATGAGCAACTACTCACCTACCTGCAGACATCGAACACAAATTATCAACTCAGTCTGATATTTTACATATTTTAGTCTTCTACTTCTAACATCATTTAATAATTTGAAATGTCCTTTAAGTTCTAATAATCATGTAAGGGGAAGAGGAAAAGAGTGCCTACACACACTCCTCCCCCTTGACACAGGAAAGAATGATTAGAAAATAAAGGAACTGATGTTATGTTTATGTAGCAATATGGATTGTAAACTCTTTTGTCTATCCTGCGTGTGTTTCCAAATAACGACAGTATTATCAACCAACGCAATCATCATCGATGCTTTGTACGCTTTCAGGTGACATATCACCTTGAGGGTATATAAGGAGAATACGCCCCATGTCTGCCACACGGTTTCATACCTGGTTATTGTGGAAGATTGAACCATTTAGTAAGGCTTCCAAAAACAGAGTCAATAATACTTCGTTAACATCAAGAATGTAAGTTAGTTTGACAGCATAACAGAATTATGCTCACACAAAAACAAAACAAATAAACTTCCGGTCGTCACACGGGAAAGGGGGGGGGGGGTTATATTGCGCTAAAAGATGACCAAAAGTCCACTTTTAAAAGGCGAATAATTCCCGGAATGCAGATCTTCCTGCGATAGGGACATTGCTGAGGCTGTGTATTATTTGCTTACTGTGCTCTGACATGCGGTAGAGCTCGTCTGTCTTTACGTCTCTCTTGCAGTGCATCTAAAGCTTCTCTACTGGTTTGAAATTACTCTGCGTTTCTGAATGTGTTTAACTGTATTTTTACATGAGGTATGTTGAAAAGCAATATGGATTCTGAACATCCTGCTATATACCGTTAGTGCTGATCGAAGTGACGCAGAAAGAAGGAAGCAGGCGTCGTACGGTTTTATATTTTGAAGAAAGTGTTTTGATTCTGAAGTTTCACCGGTCATGTAACGTAAAAATTCCTTCCAAAGTCCTTCGGGTGGTTGTAATCGAATTTTTCCATTCATACAAAAGAATCATGCTGTTTGTCCACTGCATGTAGTCACGTTGCAAAATTAGTAGATGAAATCTATTTTTCATATTTGTGTTTGTTATATTCTTTCGTCGGGTTCGTAGTTGAATGCTTTATTTGTTAGGTTGTACTGTTTACTTGTCCTCGTCCGCGCTTCCCGTAGGGTGATATTTTCATGGCTGGCTAGAGTTCGCAGCCTTTTATTATAAGATGCTGTCGCAAGTCTTGATTCTTCAGTTCCTTCATTTTGTTATTCTTCGGTTTCTCTCCGTCCCATGGTGCTCATTCTCGTCAATTGGAATTATAAACGTGCTTCGCGCTCTTCATCTGCTTCGATTTTTCGCTGTTCTTTTTGTTTTCGTCTTTTTGTTAGAAAACTGGCAAAATATACTACCTTTTTACGTTTGGGCATTGTCTAAAATATAAATCAAATCACATTTTTACTAACAAATACACTAAGCACACCTTACACTTTTCACACTTTACTTTCGATTTATATTCAGTCACTGTATCACTTTGACTACTCACACTTCACTGTTAGTTTTTATTCACTCTATGCATTACGTTTTCGGTTCCTCCCTTCGTCAATGATATGAAACTGACGTTCGAACCACTGACGGCTCTTCCATTATGTACCCCTACCAATGGGTTGCCCCACCAGAGGTGAATTCCAGAACGTACCAAACGACATCGAGTGGTCCACAGTGTTCCAGAACATTCCATAACATTCGAGAGCGTTGTGG
The DNA here is from genome assembly GCF_023898315.1 of Schistocerca nitens. Taxonomy (NCBI): domain Eukaryota; kingdom Metazoa; phylum Arthropoda; class Insecta; order Orthoptera; family Acrididae; genus Schistocerca; species Schistocerca nitens. The sequence goes on along the minus strand of NC_064619.1, from coordinate 583,447,377 downwards.
AATGTTCCACGACGATCAGGGATGTTTTGGGATGTTCGGCAAGAATTTGGAATCTTCACAAATGTTCCAATCTATTCCTAAACATACCGGAACATCCCGGATGATTGTGAAACATTCCGGAACGTTCTGGAATGTTGAGGAGTGCTCTCGAATACTATCGAACGTTCTGGAATTTTCTCAGATACTCTCGAATGTACTGGAACATTCTAGAAATGTCTACAGGGCGAATTTCCCAGCTATTATATCTTCAAAAACACACCCTTCAGCTAAAAACTGGAACCATCTTCATGGATGGGGGATACAGGGCTACGCCACCATATAACTCCCTTGACCGTTTCTGAGTTTTAGCAGCATGTACATTGTATACTTACTTTTAAAATATATATTGATTATTTTCATGCATATTACTCACTACTTTTATTACTGATCATTTTGTTTCTTTTTACAATTCAGGGTATTTACTTGCATATTTGTTATCACAATATGAAAGAAAGATTATTCCTCTTCTGGAAATAAAAAAATAGCCGCTGAATACAGCAGTTTGATTTTGTTTGATTGTTTTACGTTAATGAGTTATAACTTCCTTCTCCGAAATGAAAACTGAAAACATATTATTTCTATTTAGACCCCTCGAAAGTCAAAATTACTACAAGAAATGGCCTGTGTTACCTTATGAAGAAACGATATGAAAAAGAGTTTGTAAAAAGATTAGACTTTTTGAGAAATCATATATTATTAGGCCATACCTTCCCTTATGGAGAAACAGTGACCTGCTTCTCACAAACTTGAAGGTACTTTCTTAAAAAACCTTAATAGGCTGCAAAGTACCATCAAAATTCCATGTTCTGAAACTTGCGTTGGTAGGCCATCAGAGTTGTTAGTAAAGTTAAGCACATACAGTGAAAGACATAAGACGTAGCTCCTGAGAAATAATTTTGGAGCCACGAAAGTAATGTACGCCAGTCTGATGAAGCTCCAAGAATGTGTAGATGTTAAGGGTTCCAAAATAGTTAAAGGTATTACTTTATCTCTCACACGAAGAGCTAAATACATACACGCAAAAGATCAAAGAAATTTACAAGCGAAAAAGCTACTTTCACGTACCCAAGACTTGTCAATCTTTGTGGAAGGACAAGGAAAGAGTACGAAATAATTCTAACAGCAGATAAGGAGTTCTGTCCCTGTTACAGTGCCCTTAAAGAGGCTAAAAAGCAGTGTTACCTGGTGACAACATCTATCAGGAGACTGCAGCATGAGCGAAGATTCAACTTATAACTTTGTTTAAATGCACAAGTGAGTGATTAATATTAGACTTGGAAGAAGTTTAGAATGATCTTCCGAATAATGACATAAACGCATTGGAATGTATCTATAAATGGAGTTGTCATAGTTCGCAGCAAATTCAGTTTAAAAAAAATTTAAGATAACCGCGTTTCCGATGCGTCCGCATTTAAATCATCTTTAGTGCCTCTCAAATTTTTAGTCACACGAATAATTGTTTTTAAATATCCTGCACCATCATCTCCTTGCAATTGAAGACTATGAGGTATCGCCACAAGAATACGAAGTATTATAGCTAAGAAATAAACATTCTAATAAAATCCAATAATTTAGTTTTATTTCATGTTACGAAGTATGTAAATACGTTATCAGCCTAGAAATATGTTCTTTAAGGTCTAAAGCCGGCCTCTGTGACCGAGCGACTCTAGGTGCTTCAGTACGGAACCGCAATGCTGATACGGTCGGAGGTTCGATTCCTGCCTCGGTCATGGATGTGTGTGATGTCCTTAGGTTAGTTAGGTTTAAGTAGTTCTAAGTTTAGGGGACTGATGACCTCAGATGTTAAGTCCCGTAGTGCTTAGAGCTATCAGAACCATCTAAGGTCTAACAGTACAGAAAATATTAAATACAAATTTAGGCCAACTTTTTGCATGAAATACCCCTATGTGCGTCGTACTCTGGATGATCACAAACATGTGGCAGAGATAAGCGGAAGTACCATTGTGCAACTACTTTTTTGTAAGTACTACTGAAACACTAAGACACACATATTGCTTGAGAATTACAGCTACATTGCCCGTGAACTGTGAAACTCTGAAAACTAAAGGCACACAAAACTTATAATGCTTGATCACGAGTTTCTTTACTTTCCAATTATTAGTCTATTATCGTACAGTTTTGTTTTTATTTTTGTCCTTTATTAATGTTACTGAATTTGGAAACAAACTGTCTGAGCAGCGTCAACACGGTTACTGCACTGATAAACGAACACACACAGTCGTTATATGCTGCTTCCTGTGTACTTTTCCCAGCTGCTACCATACTTCACCGTATACATCACCTGCTTAAAGTAAGATCTGGAAGCACCTACAATTCAGTTTTTATTTAACTTGAGTAGCGATCGTAATGACCAGTGAAGTACAAGGAAATATCTAAATGCCCAGACAGCAGCACGTGTAAGGTCATTAACACAGTGCGCATTTCTGATCACATGAAGTAGACTTAACCCAACCTTCTTTTTTAATATAAAAGAACGAAACACCCCCTAAAATTTATCGCCGTAAGGTAATATGCAGCTGCCGGGTATACCGTGCGTTAGGTACGAGCGCTGACACGTAATAAATAGAGAAAAAAATATGTAAATATTAGCGCGCTATCTGCAGCGGCACGGAATGTGTAGCGGAGAAGAAGTTTATGAGTAAGGGCCCTGACCCCCTCTACACACACGCATGCACGCGCACACACACACACACACACACACACACACACACACACGTTCTTTGCTCGCCACAAGAAGTCGGATATCTACCCACTACATGCGCAGATACCAAGCTAGTTTCGCAAGACACTTGTTCTTTCTTCAAACTGCTTACAAGTAAGGTGAATAATTTCAGTTTGATAATCTTTTTCCTAGAAGACGATTTAATTTCTTGATGTTCATAGTACACAAGGGAATTTCCGTTGGTCAGTACTGTAAACTTTGAAACAACACAGTTTAAGCATAATTTAATCATCCGCAGCCAAGTCTTGTAGTGACATTATGTGACATGAAAATCTACATCTACATACAGAGGACAGACAAAATAATGTGAACACCTGTGCTTACTTGGGAATGGTTTATTAACAAGGGGCTGGACCTCCATTTGCTCGTAATGCAGATGCAATTCTTCTTGAAATACTGGCATGTAATGATTTTATAGTTTACAGTGGAATGTTATTTCTCTATTCGATCAGAACCTCTTCTAACTCCTGTAGTCACGAGGGAGGCGAAAATCTGCCCCGGAGTCTGCGCTCCAATAACGTCCACAAGGGTTCGACAATGTTCAAGTTCAGGGCTGTGCTGGTCAGGGAAGGCGCTGCAGTTCAGTTGCATGCTCCTCATACCACGATTGTACTGTCTTGGCGGTGTGATAGGGTGCATTATCGTCCTGAAATATGGCATCGTCCCAGTGTGTGTGGCCGAGCGGTTCTAGGCGCTTCAGTCGGGAACAGCGCGACCGCTACGTTCACACGTTCCAGTCCTGCCTCGGGCATGGATGTGTGTGATGTCCTTAGGTTAGTTAGGTTTAAATAGTTCTAAGTTCTAGGGGACTGATGACCTCAAATGTTAAGTCCCATACTGCTCAGAGTAATTTGAACCATATTTATGGCATAGTTTTTGGGGAACAACATTTGAATCATGGGGTGCATCTGATCACCTAAAATGTTCACATAATTGTTGACTGTGACAAGGACTTTGAGAGTAATGATGGGACCAGCAGGACACCATGATATGACTGCTCACACCATTACACTACCATCTCCATGCTTAACCGTTGGAATCAAGCAATCAGGATTGTAGGCTTCTTTTGGCGTTCTCCAGACGTGAACCTGGCCCGATGTTGGAAATAACGAAAACGTTGACTCGTCGGACCATATCTCATGTTGCCACTGATCAGCCGTCCAGGATTTACGCTCCTTACACCACGTTTTACCCTTCTATGCATTGGTTGTCGTCACTAAGGCTTTCGATATAGCAGCTTGTCCATGGATATTCGCTTTATGATGTTCTACGCGGGCAGTGTCGATAGATACAGGGTCTCGAAGATGGCTCTTGAGCTCTGCAGTCACCTTAGCCCCCGCCGGGGTGTCCGAGCGGTTCTAGGCGCTACAGCCTGGAACCGCGCGACCGCTACGGTCGCAGGTTCGAATCCTGACTCGGGCATGGATGTGTGTGATGTCCTTAGGTTAGTTAGGTTTAATTAGTTTTACGTTCTAGGGGACTGACGACCTTAGAAGTCCCATAGTGCTCAGAGCCAATTTTTTTAGTCACTTTAGCACACGTAATTTTGTGTTGTATGCATCAAATTCGTGTTAGCGTACGACGATCTCTGTCATTTAGTTTTGATTTATGTCCACTACTACGTTTGCATGATGATGTCTTTCCATGTTTTGTGTAGGCTATCACGACTGTTGAAACAGTTTCCCTTGAAACATTCAATAAGTTGGCTGTCCTGGTTACTGGCGCTCCAGCTAATCAGGCCCCCATAATCTGCCCTCTTTGGGACTCTGTTAGGTCTTCCATTGCACGTCGACCTCGGCCTGTGAACGCAAATATGAAGTGTGCACTACGCCTAAACAACCTACGCTGATGTTTAGTCCTCACTGTACACGCACAGTCCAGCGGGAAATGTGCCATACCTGCGTTGTTGACCGTCAAACACAACCATCCCATTACTACCACTGTTCACATTATTTTGCCGTACCCCGATACATACTCCACAACGGACATTACAGTGCTGCGCACAGCGTATTTCATTCTAACATTATTCGTTAAAGGGCCGTTCCATTCACGTATGGAGCGAGGGGAAGAGTAAAGAGTGTTTGCACATCCCATTCCTTGCTCTCTGATGTCTTTTGTTCTCAGGATCCCAAACTGACTTACACGATGGAAGTATCAGAAATCTCGAATACCGTTTCTCTACATTTATCCAACCTGCTTCTGAGATAAAATTGTCTCTTCCAAAGACTGACATCTGAGTTGCAAACAGCACCACTCTTACACTACTGTCTGGGATATATCAACCTATCACGATTCTAGCCGTGCATCTCTGAATTTGAGCGATGTATTCTCTCATGCCCACTTGATCACACCAAACGCCGGAACTGAATATTTTAATTGATCACACGCGTGTATTGCACGTAGTTTCTTTTATAATTGCACCATATTTTCTCAGAACCCTTCCCAATGGCGTAAGACTCTTATTATCCTTCCGTGCTATTGATTTTTGATAAAGCTTCTGGTATTATATTGAAAAATGTCAACGATGTGATGGACTCCAGAGGATTACCACTATTCGTATAAACACTTACTGTCGAGCTTTTGTTCCTTTTTAAGTCCATTGTTTTTATTTACTGACATTTAAAGAGAACTCCCAGTCATCATACTAAGCTATTCTGACTGCGACTGAGGAAAATTACGGGACCTAATAAGTGGAATGAACAATCTAATGACCACAGGATACGGACTGAAAATAAACCAAAGATAGATGAAAGTAATGAGTATTGCATCCTCACTAGGCAAGATGTTTGTTAGTTAGTTGACCTGAAAGGTATGAATTTTCATACGACATTTAAAGAACACAAAGACCTGGAGAGTTCCTCTCTGATGTTACTTCCAGCTTTTCCGTTTTGAACAGTTTACCAATCACATATTCGTTTCGTACTTCGCCCTCAGTAATGGCGGCTAGCAAGTGTTTACTAGTACGTTGTTTTACTGTTAGTATCCCTGGTCTTTCATCACCGGGGAACGGTTTTTACGGAATTTGTGTAAGAAGGTCATACGATATGTGTTTTCTCTTCCCGTCTTTATCCCATCTTACTTGTTTTATAATTACGGTAACTATAAGTGTCCGGTCGTCACGTCAGTTTTTTTCGGGTTTTCTGTGTCCCCTCTTTCAGTATTTTGACATGGAACTTCTGTTTCATGATAACATTGGGTGAGGATGGTGATTAAGTCTTGTTATCTGTGAATAGCGTCCAGTTCTCTATTTTATTTTATTTTGGTTTTAGAAATTTTAGCTATGTAGTTCCTTATCTGACTTTTTTTTAAAAAAAAAAGACTTTAGGGTCCCCTCTCTTGGTCATGTAACACAACATTTTCATTATTACTGTTTACATAACACTATGGAATTTTAACTGTACCGAAGCCGGGTGTGTATGCAATAAAATATCGTTGTTCAGCATCTTTGGTGCTATTTCCTCATTATACAAAACTATTTATTTAGTTACATGTTCCGTAGATCATATGAACAATTCTTTTATCGACATGATGTGGAACGAGTCAGTTTACAGGATTTATATACATGATAAGTGTTAGCGTTAGTGAACACATTAATTTTTAGTCCAGCTCATTCCATTATAATTAAAAACTTGTTGGCTCTTTTTACGGGTTACAAGTTTTAAAACAGAAAGTAGACTATGGAACAAAAGAAATTTTCTAAGAGAAATGATTTTAGTTTAGCCTTAAAACTTGCTTCGCTATTTGACAGACATTTATGGCTTTGGTGAAAAGATCAAAAAATATTAGCAGCATATTGAACTCCTTTTGAGTCACTGACAGTATCAGTAACTGGCAGTTGTGATCATTCTCTCCTCTAATGTTATAGTCATGCGTATCACTATTTTTCTCAAATTGTCATGGATTGTTTATGACTAATTTCATTAGCGAATATATGTATTGTGATGGTGCGATTAAAATTCCCCGAAGTGCCTACGTTACGATCACGAATTATTCTTGCTGTACGCTTATGTGCACTCGGCACTTCCATTCTAACTGATGAGTTACGCCAGAAAACTGTTCCACAAGAAGTTACTGAGTGGAAATATGCAACGTCTGGTGGTTAATTTGTTTGTTTCCAAGGCTAGCAACTGTAGGAAGAGCAGAAGTAGCTGAATTTAGCTGTTTGAGAAGCTCAGTTCCATGCTTCTTCCATTTCAAGTTTTCATAAAAATATATACACAAATTTGGTGCGTGCTAGCCTATTTACTGACTCCTGTTCATGTGCTATATCAATTGCCTCTATTTGTTGTACAGAACTGTGTATAGTGTGTTTTCTCAAAATTTATGGGTAGCCTATTTACAGAGAAAGTCTTAATAATTCTGTGTACAGCATCATTAGCAATATCCTCTGTTGCTTTCTCTCTGATGCGATTTATTATAACACTAGTACCACTATCGTCTGCAAAAATTACCAATTCTGTTTGTTGAATTTTAGGTGGAATGTCTTTCATATATCTAAGGAAAAGGAATGGACCCAAAATTGAACCCTATGGAACTTCCTTTGTTATTTACTCCCAGTCGCTAAAACTTTCTATCCTTCCAATGTAGTTTGATTATTCAGCACAACTTTTGACATTCTGTTTGTTGAGTATGATACAAAACAGTTTGGTGTAAAGACTGCAATTCCAAAAACATTACGTTTTTCTAAGTGTGTAACATGATCAATGTAATCAAATGCTTTGAAGAGATCACAAAAATGGCGATATTTCATTATTTAATTCGGTGGGGAAATGTGTAAATAGCATTCTCAGTTGGGTATTCCTTCTGAAATCCATACTGTGATACGCCAAGTAGACATGAGCAGTATAAGGCATTTCGCTGGGAGGTAGAGCGCCGCACAGGTCACGAGCAGCGCTAAGGACCGCTGCAGATACCGATCTCACTAGGATGATCGTCAAGCGTCAGCCCACTGTGATTTATGGCAGAGACACATTCGTATGCTCACATGCACACGACACTTTCATTTTTGGGTGAGAAATGGATGACACTGCCCCAGAAATACATTGGAGTACACTAGTTTCACTCACTCGGTTGCATATGGGGTTTTGACAGGTTTCCCTAGGTTCTCTGCCGAGTGCCGGAAATGGCTACTAAATATTTCGAGTTGGGATTTCTTTTGTTGCACTTCCATCCTACTAGGACAGGCGCAGCTGATAGCTGAAGGATCTGAGACGGAGTCTCCTCAAAAGGTATATTAAACTATATTTTTCAAAAATAAAATGCAAAATTTAGTTTACTGGGCAACATTTCGAATGTTTACGACACGAATATACGTAATGACTGTCAACACTTTTGGCTCTGTTTATATCTCACATCAAGAGACGTTTTCCGAACAGGTAGTAGCTACTCTTAAGGCTTATCTCTACACAGTAGAGGTCTGGGATTGTGGCTTCTACATAACATAGATCTTATGAGCCTATACATGAATAACTGGGGTAAAAGGAACGGTAAGAAAACGGGATGGGAAAGAGACAGGAAAGAAATAATGACTTCCAGCCGCGCGGATGTTCTGCTTCTCTACAACGGTTGCCTTAACCGCCTCGGGCATCCGCACACGGTTTCCGTCGGACCTACATCTACATCTACATCTACGTGATTACTCTGCTATTCACATTAAAGTCCCTAGCAGAGGGTTCAATGAACCACTTTCATGCTGTCTCTCTACCGTTCCACTCTCGAACCGCACGCGGGAAGAACAAGAACTTAAATTTTTCTGTGCGAGCCCTGATTTCTGTTATTTTATCGTGATGATCATTTCTCTCTATGTAGGTGGGAGCCAACAGAATGTTTTCGCAATCGGAGGAGAAAACTTGTGATTGAAATTTCATGAGAAGATCCCGTCACAACGAAAAACGCCTTTGTTTTAATGACTGCCACTCCAATTCACGTATCATGTCTATGACACTGTCTCCCCTATTTCGCGATAATACAAAACGAGCTGTCGTTCTTTGTACTTTTTCGATGTCATCCGTCAGTCCCACCTGATGCGGATCCCACACCGCACAGCAATACTCCAGAATAGGGCGGACAAGCGTAGTGTAAGCAGTCTCGTTGGTAGACCTGTTGCACCCTCTAAGTGTTCTGCCAATGAATCGCTGTGTTTGGTTTGCTCTACCCACAATATTATCTATGTGATATTTCCAATTTAGGTGATTTGTAATTGTAATCCCTAATTATTTAGTTGAATTCAAAGGCTTCAGATTTATGCGACTTATCGCGTAATCGAAATTTAGCTGATTTCTTTTAGTACTCATGTGAATAACTTCACACTTTTCTTTATTCAGGATCAATTGCCACTTTTCGCACCATACAGATATCTTATCTAAATCATTTTGTAAGTCATTTTGGTCATCTGATGACTTTACAAGACGGTAAATGACAGCATCGTCTGCAAACAATCTAAGACGGCTACTCAGGTTGTCTCCTACGTCATTAATATAGATCAGGAACAATAGAGGGCCTGTAACACTTCCTTGGCGAACCCCGGGTATTACTTCTGTTTTACTCGATGACTTTCCGTCTATTATTACGAACTGTGACCTTTCTGAGGGGAAATCATGAATCCAGTCGCACAACTGAGTCGATACTGATTCGCCAACTTCGCACTCGCAACAGTGCAAGAACCCCTGTTCATTAACCCCCTGCTCGCAGATTTCCGATTCCCATATGAGTTCCAGTAAACAAAATTCTGTAATTTATTTTTGAAAAATATAGTTTATAGTGTCGATGCCGCTCTCACGGGTGTCACAGCGACGAAACCTTGTAGATCCTTTACCAATGTAACTTCGCAGTGGGGTGGTATCGATACGTCAATCCACAGGTTTTGCATCCGCACTGAAACTTGATCATCAAATAGCCGTTGCGGCCATTGAGTTACAAACATGAGTAGTGTCCGTTCTATGGCTCACATGTACGAGGTGTGGCTAGAAAAAAACCGGACTAGTACTGGTGAAACAATAAAACGAATGCAATAAGGCTGAAAGTCACGTGGCCTGTCACGTGACTCTCGCTCCGTCTACTGTTCGAGTTTCATCTGCCTCCTGCACTCAGTCTGCCCGTGGCGTCTGTTTTAAGTAGTTGACGTTTTGTCTGTGCGTCGGAAAATGTTGAGTGTACAGAAAGAACAGCGTGTTAACATCAAATTTTGTTTCAAACTAGGAAAATCTGCAAGTGAAACGTTTGTAATGTTACAACAAGTGTACGGCGATGATTGTTTATCGCGAACACAAGTGTTTGAGTGGTTTAAACGATTTAAAGATGGCCGCGAAGACACCAGTGATGACACTCGCACTGGCGGACCATTGTCAGCAAAAACTGATGCAAACATTGAAAAAATCGACGAGATCGCCGTTTAACAATCTGAGCAGTGTCTGAGTTAACAGGAGTTGACAAGGAAAGTGTCGAACAAGTTTACCGATTTTTTCAATGTTTGCATCAGTTTTTGCTGACAATGGTCTGCCAGTGCGAGTGTCATCACTGGTGTCTTCGCGGCCATCTTTAAATCGTTTAAACCACTCAAACACTTGTGTTCGCGATAAACAATCATCGCCGTACACTTGTTGTAACATTACAAACGTTTCACTTGCAGATTTTCCTAGTTTGAAACAAAATTTGATGTTAACACGCTGTTCTTTCTGTACACTCAACATTTTCCGATGCACAGACAAAACGTCAACTACTTAAAACAGACGCCACGGGCAGACTGAGTGCAGGATGCAGATGAAACTCGAGCAGTAGGCGGAGCGAGAGTCGCGTGACAGGCCACGCGACTTTCAGCCTTATTGCATTCGTTTTATTGTTTCACCAGTACTAGTCCGGTTTTTTTCTAGCCACACCTCGTATAACCTCACGGGCATCCCGTAGGCTCAATCACTAGCGCCTAGCCGGTCTACGCCATACTACTCCATTACCAGAAGAACCTAGAACACGCGGTATTCAGTTCAGTCCTAATCGGTTGAAGCCCATAAATTGTACGATTTATGTTATAATCTACGTTCTTTAAATAACAGATGTTTCAAAGCAGTATCGTACTGGGAACCTCTCGAAAACTTGTCGTTGCTGATAATGTTTCCCGTAAGAAAATGATGGGACGCGTCGTTTTGATGGTTAAAGAATTTCCCTATTTGGTTTTTTTGATGTTGTAACTTGCATGTTATGAAAGTGTAGTGTCTTATTGAAGATCAGATTTAGAATTGAAAACACGGAAAATATTAAGCAAGCATCTACGCTAACATAAACAATATTAAATATGTCTCCAAAGCTTGTCTTTTAGATGAAGTGTCAGAAAATATGACATCTGAAGGTAACATGCTACGGTACGTATAGATTTTATTCTGAAGTTAGCTTTTGGTGTTAATTTGTAGTTGATTATGAAACGGAAAGAAGTCACAGTACCTGAACTTGCGGCTAGAGTGTGATACTGCCTCCCTGCCCCCTCCTCCTCCCCTGATATCTGGGTTGTAGTGAGAGGCTGATGCATTGCGTAGCCCGAGGTCTACGTTAGTTCCAATCGATAAACGTCGCAGACTTCCACAGCTGGAAACCACAAACCGCGTCTGTACTATGATGATCGCTAAAAGAATGACGTCGCCTCAGAGGACCGGTTACCACACAGCCTACTCTAGATGGAAAGAAAAAAATCCCACGTCGCTTCACTAGGTGAAGGGATTCGGAAGAAGCCTTACTATCCCGGTGCTGATGACCTCGCTGTTTTCTTCTGATCTGTACTGGACTTACTTTGCACGGGTCGTACTCTGCTGGAGACGAACTTCGCCGTGGTTACACAACGGTTGGCTTGCTACATCCCCTGTGAAGTCGCACGCCCCAGTACGAACTCAGAAAGTGACATTTACGTTCCCCACCTAAACTATCGGCGTTTAGTTTCTGTGAACTGAAACCTGATCACCGCTCTGCAGGTCTCTCATACATCGCGTGGGAAGAAACGTCTTTATTTGTATCTTGCCTAATACAGTAATGCAGAGTAGTAGAAATGAGATTAGTGATAAACTGGGTACCACGAAACAGGCGAAAGAATTGGAATCAAGGAAAAGTGGATTCCGTAAGGAAAGATCTTAGAATGACAGTATTTCTGCTTTAAGACAACTCATGGCAAAGAGTCTAGAAAGTAATATGAGTAGACATTTAGTCTTCACAGATATCGAGAAGGCGGATGACACATTGCCTCTGAAGAAACTGTTTTAAGTCCTAGAGGGGGGGGGGGGGCGAACTGGAGAGATATCACCTTCTTTAAACCTCTGCAACCACCGCCGGATACTGCTGCGATCCACTGTGTCCTCTCCATAAACAGGGAGTAACTTTTTATGAATCGATGTGGCAGAGTCATCGCCGGTCTTGAAGAAGAACTCAATCACCGACCGTTGTCGCAACGTGACATCTACTTCACGGTCCATTATGGCTCACATGTAAATAAAAGTATGTTCAGAAAAAATTTCATTCTCCTCCTGCAAAAAATAAAAAAAGTTAGAGAAGAGTGTGCAAAACTTTTTGGACTCCCGTTGTATATACTAGGCCATCGGAGGTCAAGGGACGACAACCAGCCACTTCGTTGGTCAAAATTTGCTTAGTGTGTACGGATAGCAAGTCGGAGGTAACGAAACGTTGGTTGTGGTTCGGACTGCCAGCGGTAACATCGAAGCGTTGTTGTTGCGTTGGCTTGGGAGCCCTCTTTTAGCATGGACGCCGAGTCGAATGATCGATGGTTCAACAGCGATTTGCTGTGTCTGTTGATGCACTTTCTTTGCCCCTTTTTTGTAAGGAACGAAAAGAACGTAGATCGCAGTTTCGCTTTACCGTTCTCCAAATTCTTTGGATTATTACTCTTGCATCATCTTCATCAAAACTGCCAAATGGGACTTAAACGTCGGATGATGCTTTGGTTTTTCTTAAGAAGTTGTGCAAATATACACATGCCAGAAATGCTGCTGTTGCTGTGCGTAGAGTCAGTAATATTGGTTTGAGCAAAATTACGAAAATAGCAGGCATAATTCGAAGATCATCCAACGTGTACTCTTAATGCGTATGTTAAGCTGGCATATCATTCCCCAGTAGGTAAATATCTCAGAGTGATTATTAAGCTTCCTGCTGCAGGTACAGATCTCCTAAAAGGGACGTCATTTTTAGAAATTTTAAGGCCGGCGCAATTCAATAACAGTTCGAAATCTGTAGCCTTCATTCATAATAAAGTATGAAATACCCCACATTACAACTCAGCTTTAAGGTAAGACATTAATTTTGTCCCACCGCACTGCTCCTTTTTTTAAAAGACAGATCGCCCACCAGCGTCGTTTCTTCGTCTTCTTTTTCTGATGATCAGCTCCTTGCAGTAAAATAACTGCTGCACATGCAACGACAGCTACATGTTCCTCTTTCCTCATAATATCGGCCAGAGATACTATAACACTATTTGTTTATGGTTCATCTAAATTTTTTATAATTTTTGACTTAAAAATGTTCGCATATTGGTTCTATATTTTCCGTATATTTAAAGTAAAGTGTGTTACACTGGAGGTTGAAGTTCTTTGCATTGTATGTGAGTAATGTATGTTAAATACTATGTAAATTGTCTATTACGTCACATAATTTTCTGATATTTTGTATTTGAAAATATTTGTGTGTGTAAATTGTTCATGTTGATCTAAATTTGACAGTTGCAAGAAATGGTCACGCTTAGAAACAATGTAAGAAATAGGTGTTATGTAAAAGCCAGTGCGCTTTTGTTTGAAACGGAAGTGGCTTTTGGGAGTGGCGAATTGGCGCGCTACCTAGAGCAAGCGCGGGAAGTAAGTCACACAGTCTGTAGGCAGCCTAGACCGAGCGAGGTGGCGCAGTGGTTAGACACTGGACTCGCATTCGGGAGGACGACGGTTCAATCCCGCGTCCGGCCATCCTGATTTAGGTTTTCCGTGATTTCCCTAAATCACTCCAGGCAAATTCCGGAATGGTTCCTCTGAAAGGGCACGGCCGGCTTCCTTCCCCATTCTTCCCTAATCCGATGAGACCGATGACCTCGCTGTCTGGTCTCCTTCCCCAAACAACCCAACCCTAACTCTGTAGGCAGCAGTGATTGAGGCAACTCCTTTGTGGATCAGGAGAAGCTTTACCTGCAAATTTACACAAAACTGCCTTCGATGAAGGCTGCGAACGGCTTACGTCATAGCTGCGAGTTGTTGGGCTAGTGTACGCACAACTGAACGACGCCAAGAAGAGAAGTTGAGCCCATACAGCAAGATACTTGAAGGCCGTACTGTGGGTAGTGTAGCCGCCATAACTGTTCGCCACACTCAAACCTACAGTCCGGTTAATTTTTTTTATATATTTTACTTTTGTACAGAGTGAAGCACTAATTTAAACTATGTTCTATCTGTGAATAATCATTCTTGAACTTCAAAGAAACTTGTTTATCCTCTTATTTCATCCCAATCATACACCTATATAAGGTTCCTTCCTGGTGTTTGATTAATCCGAGTACCCTGTTTTACAGATTTATGAAATGCCAAATTAATCTAAAGGGGCACCACTTAAATTGTTTTGTGTAAATAATGAAATATATGTGTGTGAGGGACTAAATCCTGTAGTAATGGAAATTACGTCTCAGTAATGGAAGAGTGTGAACTAAACAGAGTGGATTTAGAAGAAATTTCACATCATAAAGTTAGAGTTCATAAATACACTCCTGGAAATGGAAAAAAGAACACATTGACACCGGTGTGTCAGACCCACCATACTTGCTCCGGACACTGCGAGAGGGCTGTACAAGCAATGATCACACGCACGGCACAGCGGACACACCAGGAACCGCGGTGTTGGCCGTCGAATGGCGCTAGCTGCGCAGCATTTGTGCACCGCCGCCGTCAGTGTCAGCCAGTTTGCCGTGGCATACGGAGCTCCATCGCAGTCTTTAACACTGGTAGCATGCCGCGACAGCGTGGACGTGAACCGTATGTGCAGTTGACGGACTTTGAGCGAGGGCGTATAGTGGGCATGCGGGAGGCCGGGTGGACGTACCGCCGAATTGCTCAACACGTGGGGCGTGAGGTCTCCACAGTACATCGATGTTGTCGCCAGTGGTCGGCGGAAGGTGCACGTGCCCGTCGATCTGGGACCGGACCGCAGCGACGCACGGATGCACGCCAAGACCGTAGGATCCTACGCAGTGCCGTAGGGGACCGCACCGCCACTTCCCAGCAAATTAGGGACACTGTTGCTCCTGGGGTATCGGCGAGGACCGTTCGCAACCGTCTCCATGAAGCTGGGCTACGGTCCCGCACACCGTTAGGCCGTCTTCCGCTCACGCCCCAACATCGTGCAGCCCGCCTCCAGTGGTGTCGCGACAGGCGTGAATGGAGGGACGAATGGAGACGTGTCGTCTTCAGCGATGAGAGTCGCTTCTGCCTTGGTGCCAATGATGGTCGTATGCGTGTTTGGCGCCGTGCAGGTGAGCGCCACAATCAGGACTGCATACGACCGAGGCACACAGGGTCAACACCCGGCATCATGGTGTGGGGAGCGATCTCCTACACTGGCCATACACCACTGGTGATCGTCGAGGGGACACTGAATAGTGCACGGTACATCCAAACCGTCATCGAACCCATCGTTCTACCATTCCTAGACCGGCAAGGGAACTTGCTGTTCCAACAGGACAATGCACGTCCGCATGTATCCCGTGCCACCCAACGTGCTCTAGAAGGTGTAAGTCAACTACCCTGGCCAGCAAGATCTCCGGATCTGTCCCCCATTGAGCATGTTTGGGACTGGATGAAGCGTCGTCTCACGCGGTCTGCACGTCCAGCACGAACGCTGGTCCAACTGAGGCGCCAGGTGGAAATGGCATGGCAAGCCGTTCCACAGGACTACATCCAGCATCTCTACGATCGTCTCCATGGGAGAATAGCAGACTGCATTGCTGCGAAAGGTGGATATGCACTGTACTAGTGCCGACATTGTGCATGCTCTGTTGCCTGTGTCTATGTGCCTGTGGTTCTGTCAGTGTGATCATGTGATGTATCTGACCCCAGGAATGTGTCAATAAAGTTTCCCCTTCCTGGTACAATGAATTCACGGTGTTCTTATTTCAATTTCCAGGAGTGTATTTTCATCTTGAGCAAAGCTATCTTAGTTGTTTCACGAAGGGCATAATTAAAATTTTAGTTAGAGTAATAACACGTGCATGCTTCATTGCATTACAGAGAAATAAAATCAGTCTATTATAGTTTTCAAACTATTGCAAACTATTATAGTAAAAGTTTGCTCACGTAAAATTCTGTCAAAGTGAAGCGAAGTTACTAGAATTTGTTAAATGACTATACAGAGTTAGTTCAAAGAGTAATAGCTTTTGAAAATAAATTCCAGTAAGAAAGAGGTTTTCTTGAAGTTAAATGTTCATCATAAAAAGTGTGTGTTTTAGTATCTAAGTATTTTAGTATTTAAGAGTGTAGGTTATTGAAAGTGCTTTTGTAAAGATCCCCCCTGGCCAATTTTTTTTAGCTTTCTTGAACCTACCTACTGGGCTTTTTCTCTTTTAAAAACGTAATGTATAAGGGGGTAGAAGTCAAAAAGGAATTCCAGTGTCTGCACCAACATTGTTTACGTGAAGCAATATTTATTTGAAGAAGCAACTTAAACAGTAGCAAGAGAGTAGCCAAAGTTCATACTTCTGCTTTTCCAATACTTCGCTGTTTCTTTGCCTGGATAGTCTGGCGACCGTTAGTACATATTTTAAACCACTAAATGAACTTGGTACTGAGTTGTCCTAGCTTCAATACAATACTATTCACACTGCGTTTCTTTCTAACCGCTGGGTAAGATCTTAGGAAAATAATTGAATAGTCTGGTTTACTTATCCATTACATACAGCACACGGTCAAATCCTGTAAAAAGGGTAACTCTAATGGCTAACATTTCCTATTAACAGGTGTACTTTATTTGGAAACTAAACTAAATTTAGTAAGAGGGTTATACGTGGCAACATAGAGACAGTGTTTTCTGTTCTTTATGTACAAGCATACTAAACTACAATTGTAGTGGTAGGGTTATAATATCGTAATTAAAACGCTACTTTAAAACAGCAACAGAGTGGGAGTGACGTCGACAGATCCCACTGCTATTCCACACGGCCGTATCCCTTGGTCCAAACCTCTTCGTTTGCTGAGGATGAGAGGCGGAAAGCCCATGCGGTGGCGACCACCGTAAGTCGAATCCAATGGCTGTCGTTCGTTGGTCTCGTGCTCACGCGCGTTTAGAGGAAACAACGAATCGGGACGTAACGCAGTTCTCAAGAATACAAGAGTCCTTGCAACGGCCCACTCCGTTGCTTAGCATTAGTCTTAGAGGAGACAATTACCGAACGGTACGGCTGTGAACGCGGAGCAGCTGAAGCGATCAGAAGGTAAGCCTGTAACAAACATCTTTATTCTCCCAATCCATGAAAGAAACAAAACACAGGCGTCAAATCAGTTGCACCCTTTTGCGGACACACAACGTATATTATCACTTGAGTATTTATGTAATTAACTTGGAGATTTTTTACACGGCAGTTATATTTACTTTAAATTGATTTTGTAAAACAGTCATCCACACTGTTTACCACGCCTTCTCTGAAACAGTTTGCCTCGGAG
The DNA here is from genome assembly GCF_023898315.1 of Schistocerca nitens. Classification (NCBI taxonomy): domain Eukaryota; kingdom Metazoa; phylum Arthropoda; class Insecta; order Orthoptera; family Acrididae; genus Schistocerca; species Schistocerca nitens. Next base: position 583,429,920 of record NC_064619.1, on the reverse strand, counting down.
AAGCCTGGATTTCAAAAAATTTGGTAACTGCAGGAAAACTAGACTGTAGTTTTGCCGACTGCACTTCTGCATACGCGCGTGTCGATAATGTTCGACCAGAGTCTGTAACGCATTGTTTATGGATTTCAAGCATAAGCCCTATTTTTCTTTAGTAACAAGTCTGCCTCTCAAATAATAGATGACTTGAAAAGTTTGGCTACAAACCTAATGAACTGCGATTTTAGAAATTTTTGCTTCTGCTGATAAATAACTAATTTATAGCTTTTTGTGTCAATGCAATTCGTATCCTCAGTCTGAGAGCATTGCCCCTGTATTTCTTGGATTCTCGTCTCTCTCTGGGATTTGATCGGTAAAGGTCGGTGCTAAGTTTGGCGATTAAACTACGCAATGTGCAGTATGAGTGGCACTTTAGGCGTCATTTCGGTGTAACTAATTTGTAGGAATAAGTATCATACCGATATGACCTCTCAAAGTAGTGTTAACCCCTGGAATGGTAAATCAAGTAGTCCCGTCGACGACGAGGTCATTCGGCTACCATCGATCGTTCTCATCGGCCCCGCAATAGAACAGCGAAGTACCAAGCCATTTCGGCCAATATTTTGAACGCAATTACGTCGGAAATTTCTCACACGTCCTGCAGCGGCGGAATTTGATGTCCGTATATCGACTAATCTAGGAAGGGTAGAAAAAAGAGAACACACGATTGGTTCCATTTACTAATTTTTCCAGTTCCCTTTTCAATTTTAATTTGTGCTTTTTTTTCATTTCTGTGAACTGGGTGCCAGGAGGCCTCTTGTTCCTGGGTGACTCTCGGCGTTGCAGTGGTTACCCCAGCCTATCTAATGTGGTTGGACAAAAATAAGGCAGCACCGAGAGAAATGCGTGATTGAAAGTAAATGCATGTGCTAACCAAACCTGCAGATGATGCTGTTGTATTTGACCGCGAACGCCGCCTGTTCAGTGTGAGCAATACACTGCAAGCTACAGTCGTTGTCAGAACAATGTTCTGTATAGTTGTGAGTGCGTTATGTCGCAGCACAGTGACTTCGAACGTGAGCAAACTGTTGATGCCCATTTGACGGATCCTTCTGGAACCATAGTACCCGAAGTGTCTGGTGTTTCAAGAGGCATGGAGTCGAAGATTTATACCGCATACAGAGAAAGTGGAAGAACTCATACATTAAGTCACCATGCACACGAAGGTGCGTATTGAGTGATCGTGAAAGACGGTCATTGGAGATGATTGTGACGAAAAATAAGTGGAAGGCAGGCGCAAAAGCCACAGCAGGGCTGAATGTTACCCTCCCCCACCCATCCCCCCTCCCTGCCCGAACCCTGTCAGCAAGAAAACCACCCGAAGGAAGCTCCATAGCCGGCCGCTGTGGCCGAGTGGTTCTAGGTGCTTGAGTCCGGAACCACGCGTCTGCTACGGTCGCAGGTTCGAATCCTGCCTCGAGCATGGATGTGTGTGATGTCCTTAGGTTAGTTAGGTTTAAGTAGTCCTAAGTTCTAGGAGACTGATGACCTCAGTTGTTAAGTTCCATAGTGCTCAGAGCCATTTGAACCATTTTTTTGAAGCTTCATAAGCTGGGGACTGCAGGACTAGCTGATTTACCAAAGTAACAAATCAGTTATGCAAATGCCAGAGTAACTTAAAAACGTGGTACGAGAGTCTCAAAACCTGGACTGTGAAGCAGTGGAAGGAAGTCATGTGGTCGGACGAGTCATGTTGCACGCTGCTTCCAACACTTCTGACCGAGTTTACGTTCCAACAGTGATACATGGCGACGGTTCTATGAAGATTTGGGTTGCTAAATGTCGGTAGTCATTGGGCCCCATAGCTACTCGACGGGATCGCATTACTGCCACGGATCATGTGACTATTGTGGCTGATAAAGTCCACCCCATGGAATAATCTTTGATCCCCATTGCTGGTACTATGGTCCAAGACGACGGGGTCCACGTTCACACAGATCACATCGACTAGGACTGGCTTTGTGAGCATGAGGATGAACTGTTGCATCTCCGTGGGCACCACAGTCACCAGATCTAGGTATTTATTGAGCCTCTGTGGCCTGCTATGGGGACAAGGCTGTGTGATTGCCATGCACCTCCGTCATCGTTACCCGAACTTGTTACTCTTGTGCATCAAGAATGGTGTAAGATTCCCTTGAAAACCGTACATGTCTCGTACGTATCCATTCTGAGACGATTGGAAGCTGTTTTGGATGCCAGCGTCTTTCCTACACCCTATTAGGCATGGTAATGTGTCTTTTGTGTTTCCAATCCCCCCCCCCCCCCAAACCCCTGTACATTCCTGCAGAAATTCTACTGTGTGTGGAGGAGGGGGGGGGGGGTGGCGGGAGCAAGAGGGGGGGGGGGGCATTCCGACAAGGCTGGCAACACGTCACGCGATCTCGCAAACAACATTGCATCGAGCAAAGGTATCTTCTCTCAGCGACCTGCTCTCGAACGCCATGTGCACACGAGTAGTGTGAGAAGCGGCGTCTGCTGCCTCGATTTTGAAAGAGGGAAGCCAGCTTCAAAAAATGGCTCTGAGCACTATGCGACTTAACTTCTGAGGTTATCAGTCGCCTAGAACGTAGAACTAATTAAACCTAACTAACCTAAGGACATCACACACACACATAAAGCCACCTTCCAGAGAAGGCATCGTAATAGTGAAATATGAAGCTATACTTGGTAAAATTGAAATATGGACTTGAAAATGACAATAAGTGTGTAACTAAGTGGCATAACTGTCACCACAGGGTAATAATGGTGCTTCATCTTTATGTAAGTACAGATATATTTTCGTCAAATTCTGCCTTACCACTTACAATTGTCCCACTTGTATCTGTGTAGTCACCAGCAATTTTTTTTCTGTTTATACTGTGATCTCCAACAGTATAAACATGTGCATGAATGTATAAACACTTGAGGATGAGCGCAAGCCCGAAACCGGTCGTGTGACAAATAAATAACCTTTTATTGTGACCAGTAGCGGATATTTTTCTACATCCTATAAAGGAAAAGTCACAGAGTTCGACAGCATCCACTATGGATAAAATTCATTTAAGACTAAGTTTAGTGACCATGTTGATTAACACTCTTCTTAGGTGTCACATACGTAAAACCAGTGAATAACGACAGTGTGTTTGTTGAAAATTAATTTCGGGCCAACGCCTGAAGTTACGAGAGTCAACAGGTTGTTGCATGCAATGGATGGTAGTTAACTGGTTGTTTCTGACCGGTTAGCAGGAAGTCCGGTGCAGGTTCCCGCCTAACGAGATCCGCAACATAAACAGAACTGGGAGCCTGACATCGGGAAATAGAAAACATGGTCTCTTTTGTGAACTGTATGTAGGAAGGAAGTTCATCTCATGCACCTTTTTCTTCGCAGTAGTCGAGAGATGATCACCTTAAACTTTCCGTGCAAGAGAGTTCCTTCTTCCACGTTAAGCTTTGTTCTTCCTCCCTCCAATCTCTGAGTGAACGAGACAGTAAAGTAGGGAAAAAATATTTAGCCACCATGTTACTATTCCACAAATTGTAAATTATTGTGATACCATCTAAATGAAAGAGAAACGTTGAGAAAATTTCATCAGAATGCCTGCCATCTGTTTTGTTTTCATTGCGCTGTAAAGTTCCGGGAGCCTAGGCAGTTTTGAAAGAATGTCTTCAATACGTATAGGTGTAACGTAGATGAAATATGTAACAACCACATGTTATTCTATAAAAAAGAACTTGCAGCATAGTACAATAATCACTAAGGATTACGCGATTAAATACGTGATCGAATGAGTTCTTGGACTCTATCATAAGTCGCGCGACGTGGTTTGTACTTAAGTGAGTCCTCTTTTGTATTTTCCACTCAGTTTCATCACATGAACAGCTTCATTCACTATATAATGAATCGTTCATGATAGCAGTGCAGTAGCAACCATTTTCACACCAAGTTACCTATTGTGCTATTGTCCCGTATGACGCACGGTAACACATCAGGGGAGATATAAGTGCCGCCTTTATCTTACCGTTGCACCTTTCATCCCATACTGTCACACTTCGTTCTATGTCCAAACTATTCCAATACTATTATTGCAGTAACACTACATCCCATGCGAGCTTTAGTTTCACCATTGGACAAGCCACAATCGTAACGCTAACCATTTACCTTCTGGACGTAACTTGCTTAGTGGTTCACCATCCAACTATTTCCGCTACAGATAATAATGTTAAGTGTCTCCTGGTGCGCTTTTTGTTTCTATGTTCATACGACGTTCAGTAGATCAGTGCCGGCAGCTGTGGCCGAGCGGTTCTAGGCGCTTCAGTTCGGAACCACGAGGTTGTTACAGTCGCTGGTTCGGATCCTGCCTCGGGCATGGATGTGTGTGGTGTCCTTAGGTTAGCTAGATTTACGTACTTCTAAGTCTAGGGAACTGATGGCCTCAGATGATAAGTCCCATAGTGCTTAAAGCCAAGTAAATCAGTGGAAAGTACATATCTGAAACTCTTTATGTGCCATGTATCAAGATTTATTTGTGTTCTGTTCACTTACACCGCAATAATGTGATGGAAAGTTGGTTAGTACTAATAGGAAAGAAATTGTTCAACTACATCCTGAAAAACTAATAGTGAAATTGACTAAGTGGATGTATTGCAATCTCTGATTACCTGTGAGGCTTTCATTTGACTCAAGTTGCCGCTGATTGTAGTTCTCTGTCTTTCAGTGCGCTAGACGGCGCCTGTTAGCTGCAGTATTCTAATATCCGATCAACGAATCGAAGTCTGTCACTTCCTTACTAGTGACTGGGCCATTCGTAGTTACCCCAGGCAATTTCAAGAAATTACTGATCCCAGTGGTGGATTGTTTATCAAATAACCAAATCTTACAGATTATTCACTTTTATTGAATTCAATAACATTACACCTCTCTGCACATAGTCATTTTGAAACCAGCTAATGCCAGGGATTTTTCGGAAAACTTTCAGTTTCTTTTTACAGACAAAATTTCTCTATTGGTAAATCAATGATAGCTGAGAAATTTTGAGGTATTAATTAACATTAGTTGCCAGGTCACAAATACACGACTACAACACAAACGGTAGTAGATCTGTCACACATCCCAGAGGGTATAGCTGAATTAATTTCTTCATCTGTGTAAGATTCTCTGTCGAGGATAACATGCAGCGCTCACATGCACGAAACTGACTCTTCAGTCCAGCCGAAAATCTATAAACAAATGTTACGCAAATCAATTATCTTAAACTCGCGTCGGTGCAGTTCTGAATTGAAAGCTTTTTGAAGACAAAAAACATTCAATCGACTAGTCTATTTCGCCCATGGATTTCAATACGTACGTAACGTAAATCGTGGTGTTTTCAGGATCAGCCATGGTGAAGGTCATTACGTATAACATAGGTTATTATGAGTAATCTAAGAATATGTCTTAGAAATATAGAATATACAGTAATGAATATTACACAGTATTATTTCTGTAGGTTAGTTATTTCCTTTTTGACAGCAGTGCCCCCTTTTAGCGTTGAGATAAATTCTTGCTGCTACGTTCAGTTACGGTTAAGAGTACAACTAATTCAGTTGAAAATTCCAAACAGAACCTGTCAGGGATTCGATTGAAACCAGGCATTTAGTGAATTCAGAGCAAGCGCTGATATTCGTCTTTGCAGTGGTATGGAAAGAAAGAAGAACACTTATTGTTCGTAAAGAAAGGTTTACAAATAGAAATTAAGTTATTAGCTTTGTTTACTGACATGTTTTGGTACTCGCGATATCAGCAACATGGACACTGACTTTTGTGGACAGCCCTAATGAATGAGCCACATTATTGGATATAACGCGCACCTGTTACACTAATAACTGTTTTTCCATGTAAACGAAATCATATTTCACCACCTCTGTGCCATCGTCAGTGGGTATTCTTTATTTAATTCTGTAAAATGTACGTATGTTTTAATTTATAATTATTCTAACGAAAATTAAGCCTTAAACATTTTCTATCTCATGATTTCGTTACCTTTATTTTTCCTCATTATTGTGTTATGTAGTATCCCTCTGCAAATCACTGGATATTGGTAGCTTGTCATCTGCAATTGAATGTCTGTAGCTCGCGGTCTTATAGTTAGCGTTCCCGATTGTCGATCAAGGGGTCACCAGTTCGATCTCCTACAGGGGCGAGGATATTCTCCGCTCAGACTCCGTGTGTGTATGTGTTTGTGCGTGGCTGTTTCGTACTCATCATCATATCATCATAAGCATCTCGGAAGCTGCCGAAGTGGCTTCAAATAAAAGACTTGCACCAAGCGACTGAATTGCCCAGCGTGCTACTGCCGGCCAAATACGCAATACGCAAAATGTTTGCAATCAGCTGATGCTGCTGTTAGTGTGGTTGGCAAGTTAACAAATGACTTTATCTCTGTGCATATTGATGTGCGCAAATATTTAGTTGCTTTACTTTGCGGTCGCTAATAGTTAGCTTTCGAAAATCCTTTTTGATCTGTATTCTCATCTGGTGTTGAAGTGCACACACCAACACTGCCACATTTTGTACGTATCTCCACCCGTAAATAATTCTTTTCTACTTTACAAAACACGTGTTTATTGTGCTGCTGTGTACTCTGGCTCCGGTGATCTTCAGTTGCTGTCGTGTCAGCTTGGCACCAAATTTGACCGTTATTTATTTTCTCCCTGTTTCTATGTGCATATGTGGAGAGGGGGGTGGGTGTTTAGCTGTTATGTGGCCTTTCTGCCCAGTTCATTTAATACGTTGCAACAGTGTGCCATTGCATTGTGTAGCGTAGTCGTTTATGATCTGTTTTCCTTCTGCTAAAGCCTCGTTTTATGTATCATTAATGTGCACGCGTGCGCGCGCGCGCTCGTGTGTGTGTTTGTGTGTGGACTTTTCTTCTATTGTCACATCATAGTGTAGTCTGTTGCTGGATTTTAGTTCTGTTAAATTTGTTTCTATTTCACTCGTAGATAGGTGAAGGTCCTGGACTGCTAAGTGATCAGGAAATGTGCTATGGGATCTGTTACTTTCTGGAGCTCTGATGTGTTACGAATATCTTGTTTAAAAGTTACTACATGTTTTCCCTGTGTATGGTGAATGAAAAAGCTGCATAGAAGTTTTTATATACCTGATTTGATTAATTCACCCATAGGTGTTTCTTGTGTACTGAAACTTTCCTTTATTGTGTTGTCTGTTCTGTATCCTATATGAAGTCGCTCTTCCTTTTACATATTACTTATTCTATGATTTCTTTCAGCATTGTAGGTGAGTCTGTAATATTTTCTTTAGTGTGTGGGTTCTTGCTCTGTTGTGTCTTGTTCTGGCCACTGTTTTATGTGGTCGAGCGGTTCTAGGCGCTACAGTCTGGAACCGCACGACCGCTACGGTCGCAGGTTCGAATCCTGCCTCGGGCATGGATGTGTGTGATGTTCTTAGGTTAGTTAGGTTTAAGTCGCTCTAAGTTCTAAGTGACTGATGGCCTCAGATGTTAAGTCCCATAGTGCTCAGAGCCATTTTGAACTGTTTTATGTTGTTTTTATTGCGCTTCGTCTTGTATGCATATCTCCTATTCGTTCCTTATCCGTTTACTTATTTTCTGATTTACTTTCTCAATTTCGTGGGTATTATAAACATCCTCCACTACTATTGGTTTTATCGTATTTACCTTCCGTATATAGTTCTATTTGCTTTTGAGTGCTTTATTTAATCTGTGGGACACGAAACTGAAGCGTACTTCTTCGTGTGTCAATGAGTAATTCGACTGCGACTGTTCCGCTGATGGTTGTCGGTTTACTGTATATTGTGATAGCTGTTTATTCTTTTCTATGGTGAGATCCAATAAATTTAGTATGCCGTCTGTCTCTGTTTTCGAAACAGCTACACAACCTACGCACTCATCCTTACAGCTGACTTAAGTCAGATGATGTTTCGTATGTCTTTCCATTACATCCTCTCTGCTATCAAATTTGTACAGTGGTGCTCAAAAGTATCCGAACGACCTGAATTGCATTTCGCTTGATTCGAATGCAACCCGCATAACGCAGCTCTCTAGCAGGTCCTCTTATCGCTCCTCGGTACAGTCGTCTGACCATTGAAAATGGTTCCAACAAGTCACCACTAGAAGACACTGCTCTGTATCGTAATAACTCAAGATGTAAAGTAATACCACGGTACTGCAAATATCAGGGAACATCTTATCACAGATAAGACAGTCCTTAAGGCTTGTAAGCTCACATTTATTACAATAAATGACATACCTGAAATGTTACCACTCTCATTATTACGTCAGATAGGTAATTCACGTAGTACGTTCGTCGTATTCATGATTTCCTCTTCAAAGGAACATACCGTACATATTATGTAACACAAAATGGCATTAAAATTTAAGTTACGAGCAGCTAGTAGAGAATATGTATGAATTTCAAATGACACGACGAACCGTCTCGTTCTGCAAAAGGATTCAAACCCAGGTCATGCAGACTCAGCAAAGACTTCGTAACTGATGGAAACTAACAGTCATTCCTGACTAGGCATACAGAGAGTGATATACCTCAATTTTAGACAGTATCTGTTAGCAAATATCAACTTCAAATTACATAAACATCTTTAACAGACGCGAATTCCTACCCAGCATCTATTGTCCTTGTTGACGAACTACGAGAGATGTTAAATATTGCTTCTTCACAAGTAACTTACTTGAAATGCTGTGAGGTAAAGCTTTGTGTTGGACAGGGATTCGAACCCAGAATCTAATTGGATTCTCATCGAAGTACAATCAACTGTGACCTATCTGATTTTCTCAGCAGTAGCTAGATGTTTTAACTGAAATGACGAGACGAAACATTAATTTTTTCTTTCCTAGGACTCTAACCTGGCACCTATCGCTGTTGTATTCTAGAGAAAACGAAGTTTAAAATGGGTTTGTTACATCAGCAGCGACATGTGAGCATCTTTGAACTAGAAATAATATGACGAAGAGTTCAGTGCTGACTCGAAATCGAACCTCACACATATCGTTGTTGACTGCACACAAAAAGACGTCAGCTACCGAATTTTTCTCCACTAGCAGCTCGGAATAATATGCTTGAACTTACAGTGTCCTTCGCAAACAGTTCTGTGTCTCACTGGGCCTCAAAAACGTCAGATATCGTTAGTGTTGACAACGAATGAAACATCAAAATTATTATCCACCAGCACATAGGTGTTCACATGCTAGAGCTTGGTAATACATAATGAAAGCTTTAGTGCTGGGCCAGGATTCGAATCGTTTCACGCTCAATATGTGAAGATGTTGAGGAATCTGCACTTTTGAACAAACAACAAATTGCAGTCGAGCTGTATTTACACGAAGGAATCTAATTCCGCGTTAAGAGCGGTCTGAGTTGCATTCCCAGTTCAGAACCAATTTTATCGACATACAGAAGCTAAAATAAAACATGGAATAAGTGTCCTGTGGCCCTACATAGCGTTTGTTTCGTCACTAGAAATAAATAACTAGTATAAGAAAGGTTACTGTTGATAGAGTTTCTATGTGTCGCGACTCCTGACTTTATTGTGGTTCAACCTAACGTCTACTGCCGGCCGAAGTGGCCGTGCGGTTAAAGGCGCTGCAGTCTGGAACCGCAAGACCGCTACGGTCGCAGGTTCGAATCCTGCCTCGGGCATGGATGTTTGTGATGTCCTTAGGTTAGTTAGGTTTAACTAGTTCTAAGTTCTAGGGGACTAATGACCTCAGCAGTTGAGTCCCATAGCGCTCAGAGACATTTGAACCATTTAAGCCTAACGTCTACTTGGTAGGGAAGGAATATCACGTTTAACGCGAATGTCAGACCACAATGCCATTATACCTTCTTCACCTTGCGTAGCCAGAAGAGAAAAGAATCTGTCTCTCCTTATCAAAAATCAACAGAAGTTGGGATGGAACCCAGACCATATGTATATGAACCTAGCATCAATCCGAGAGACCAACAAATTCTCTTCTCAATGACTCATTTTTCTGTCATAACAATGTTGCGCCACACTGGATGAGAATTCTAACACACAGGCTACCTGTAGTGGTTTGCAGCATGTTCAGTACATTCATTTACTGTGTTGACCGACTCACCATGAACTAGCTGCCTCGGCTATCCAGTGCATACATTCATCTCTATTTTGTAATCACCGAAATAAAATCACGCAACTGACACCTACACAGAACTGCCAACAGTGTAGGATGCAGAAATTTAAATAGGAAGTGTTCCTTTCGACTTGAGCTACTCTATTGCGCTATCTGTTTGTTGAAAACGTCGTGCAGTGCAAAAGAAAAGCTGTAACTGTCTGTCTCTCAGAAGTCTAGATCCGGCCATATGCATTATCTCACAGCACTGTGAAATGCGGAAGTTGTGGAGGAATTGTTGTTGACTTCTGGAGGTGTTGTAGCTATGCGTCAGCTAGTAGCGTAGTGGTAAGCATCGCGCACTGTTCATGAGACGTCGCGCGTTTTGGTACATTCACTGCTACAATTTTTAAAACTCAATACTGCTGTCTGCTGAAGTGAACTATCTAATGGAACTTTGAACATAATTCCCTTCAGTTCTCAACCCAAAATAGTCGCATGTGGATAAAGGGCTAACTTCTACAACATTTTGTTCTTCTCAGGTTTGCCGGCCGCGGTGGTCTAGCGGTTCTGGCGCTGCAGTCCGGAACCGCGGGACTGCTACGGTCGCAGGTTCGAATCCTGCCTCGGGCATGGGTGTGTGTGATGTCCTTAGGTTAGTTAGGTTTAAGTAGTTCTAAGTTCTAGGGGACTTATGACCTAAGATGTTGAGTCCCATAGTGCTCAGAGCCATTTGAACCATTTTCTTTTCAGGTTTAATAGATGGCCAGGCTGCAGATGCATCTCGAAACTTTTGTATTATGTATGGGGAGAGCGCATCGTCCAAAATACGTCAGAAAAGTATTTTCTACATTAGCTGTCGTGTGGCATTTTATTCTTCATCAAACCACGTTTGACAGCTTTAATACAGAACAAGTTATCTACATGCATGTAATCAGTAAACTGCATGTGCATCGTCAGACTGTTATAGATAACATCAGAGAATTCGTATATATCTTTGATGACTAATTTCTCTCTCATATTAACTAATGTTTTAACAACACTAAAAGAAACCCTACGTAAATTGTGCACTGTATTATAAGAAATGAAATAAAACTACCCACGATAACCTTACGAGGAAAGTCTGTTTCAATAAAACTGAGCATCTGTACACAATCGTGCCTCTATCGGCACGAATTAGTAAAATACTAATCACTTAGATTTCGATTGCTTCTATGTTTGATTGGTATGCAAGTGGTATGCAAATGTGGCATTTCATAAATAAAGTTATGTGTTCCCAGAAACCCAAAATTTGCTTGTTAGCAGCGGAAAGAGGCGTTACCTGTTGCGCAGCATTGTAAGATTTTCACCATTGCACTATGAGCCGCAAGTATTTTCTTGCGATTTCCTTATCGATGTGTGACCTGACTGCTTGTAGCTCTTTCACAGAAGGGATAAAAACATTACAGTCAGGTAGACTGGAACCGCAACCCATAACAAACGCTTTTTTACAGGTTGGCACGTTTCCACAGAGCTAGGGAAGATGCATGCGTTTAGGTTTCCTCTTACGAGGACAATAGTGGCTAGAACTCGTGAACCGCAATTTAAAGGTCGAGATTAGATACGATTTTCACGTGCAACGAATTTCCTAGGCTGAAAACCGTAAATTTACAATCTTTTGTTACAGCTCAAGCGATAACAACTCAGATTATTCAATGGAAATGACAGGAAAAATCAAGTGAACTTTGAGGTTTAATTCTGTGCACACCAGGAAGTAGCTCGTCGATCACAGAGTTGCTAAACACACCTTGCCCTGTTGCCAAATCTCAGTTACATTACCAGCAGCAAGAAGACGAACCGATGTGATCCTACAGTGGGCTGGGAAGTGACCATAGCTGACGTCTCAAAGACGCGGCTGCTACGGCCTGGAAGACGTGAATCCATCTGATTCACATTTCTGTAACTGGGTTTAGGGACTGGAGCGTAGTTACTAATAATACTCAGAACTGACTGAAAACTAAACTTCATAAATCAGTAACTCTATAGTTGTTTTTATATTTATTTCGTAAGTTCAAATGGTTCTGAGCACTATGGGACTTAACATCTGTGGTCATCAGTCCCCTAGAACTTAGAACTACCTAAACCTAACTAACCTAAGGACATCACACACATCCATGCCCGAGGCAGGATTCGAACCTGCGACCGTAGCAGTCGCGCGGTTCCGGACTGCGCGCCTAGAACCGCTAGACCACCGCGGCCGGCTATTTCGTAAGTGTACTCAAAACTAACAATCTCATTGACAGACGTTTTCGTGCCTCGCCGATAGTCGAGCACAACAAACAAATAAAAATAAAAGAAGAATGTGTGTGTGTGTGTGTGTGTGTGAGAGAGAGAGAGAGAGAGAGAGAGAAGACAGAGAGAGTGAGGGAGAGAGTTAAAAATAAGAAAAGAATGAGAGAGAGAGAGAGAGAGTAAAAAATTATTGCAAAGAAACTGAATCATGGTATGTAAAGAAATCTTTAATTAAAATGACACGTTGCACATCATTACGAAATGTCGTATTCATGATCTATGGAACAAATATTAATCTAATCTAATCATATCATACTGCTGACTAGTCACGAAGAGGCACGAATTACAGAAATTTTCGCCAATATCAGTAACCAAATCTAAACTTGAAAATAAAATACGACAGTTTTTGTAATAAACCGGGACTCCTATAAAGACCCTTTCGTCCATGTTACCTAACCACGAAAGATGTGTGATATACCTCCATTCAGAAGTAACAAAGTGTTCATGCATTTAAAGATGAAGCGCATGATGTGAAGTTCTGTGACGGAGATACGAACCCAACACGCAGTTGGACTGTTAACTAAGTAAAATCAAATGTTACGTATCGATTTTTCCTACCATCTGCTAGGTGTTTGAATCTAAAATAAGGATACAAATTTTTGTGCCTGAGCGATAATCGAACCGCTCGCCTACCGTCCTTCTTTATCATCCACGAACATAGCTTAGGTATCAATTGCTTACTCACCAACATCGAGAAGTGTGCGTGTTTGACCAGAAATAACGACACCTATTGCGATTGTTGGCAACACATGAACAGACATTAAAAATGCACATTAATTTTCACTAGCAGACTGGTGTGCACGTGATAGGGCTTGAAATGAAATTATGTATATTTTTGTACTGGATCAGGATTCGGATCCACATACTTACCTTTGGAGGAGACCTAGAGAAGACTGCAGTCTTGGGAAAAGGAACGAAATGATTGAACTATACTGTTCCGAGAGATTCAGATCCTCGAAAGAGGAGATACGAATTCGAATCACAGTCCAGCACCAAATTTTTCAACGTCTCCAGTTTCATCAAGTACAAGTAAAATAAGAGCCCTGTTCCTTTAAATGGCTATCGGTTCATCGAATAAAATAAAATTTTCTAATGTAAGTAAGTTTTCTGGAGACAGTATTTCTGTTTACCATGACTTCCGCCTATGTCATTTCCCAACGTAAACCGGTTGTGCCCAGTTGGTAACAAAGTAACGTGATGTTTAATGCGTATTCTGGATTATAACGTCTTTCTCTTGAGGTTACCAGAGGTAAAGTAAATCTGTTTGTGCCTCTTAAAAGTAAATGCCTGAACCCACATTGCACCTGTGATAGTTCGTTCCACCAGACCATTGTGACCACATTTCCCAGCCCCAGGAGTATGCTGTAACGGATGATGTGCTTAGCTTACAAAATTTGTCACGGTGAAAAAATGCGAGTCTATTAAACAGTTAAGTAGAAGCAATCTTCTGACGTGGAGATTATGCTATTCTCATGTCAGCAGGATGTAAAGACTCTTCTAGGCAGCGTAGCCTCGATGTGAAGGCATTTTGAAATTTTCACTCATTCAAAATTTCCTAGTTTGAGAAAATCCACTGTGAAGTGTGAAGTTAACGGATAATTCGATTATTAGCGTCATTATTACTATTATTTTCTTCATACCGTTGCTGGAACTCAAGTGCTTGAAGATCATTTAAAGCCTTCGGGTCATTATAGAAGTTGTTGCCCAAGAAAAGGTTCTTTCCTTGTCTACGGAGCCCTTTTCATGATAAGATCAAACATCAGCACGATTTAGTGCCGTTAGGACGATTTCTTTAAACATTGTCGTAGCTGAAGGAATTTAGTTTGTTCTTAAATCGTCTTATGCAGAAACGTTCACAGATATCTCAAATACGAAAAACTCTTTATCCAGGTACGAAGGTTGTGAGACAAACTTCCCACAGTTTGTGTCAGGTTGATCTTTCCGTCTGATAGCACTGCATAAGTATTTTGTCTAAGAAATATCACAAGTGGTGTCCCTGTATCTGTGGGAATCATTGGTTGCAAACGAGTTTAACACCAATGGGTACAGTACTGCCAAATATTCAAAATGATTATCAACCTAAGTCTGAGTTCATCCACAAACTGAGGCGTATTTATAATACTGTAGCTAGACTTTGTATCTTTGTCTGCTTTGAGTGGGAATTGGAAAACATTTACATACACGTATACAGTACTATGAATACTTCGAACGCTGTAGCTAATGTTGCTCTCAAAACTAATTTTAGTAGATGGGAGGATACAGAGAAACAGTCAGACTCATGGGTGTGGACAGAAACTAAAGTGCAGATGCGGGCACTGTGCAGATCTGCGCTTTTTCATCTTCAGATCTATACAAATAATGTATAAAAATCAGCATTTGCATTGCTTTCATAATGTTTCCCTCTTGTTTATTCTTCTAATGATGAACTGGATCCACATCCATGAGTCTGATTGTTTCTATGTATCCTTCCATCTACTATCTTTGTGTGTTATGTCTCGGTATTCAAAAAGCAATATATTATGCCTGCTCCCACGAGGTATTAGAACGAGGTCGCAAGAAGGCTAACGAATTATAATCAAAATACACTGAGACGCCAGTTTGTCTGTCGTCATGGTGTTAAGCCGGTAGAAATAGTTGGGTGTTATTGCCTGCATCACCGGCATCCCATTGCCGTCTTCTCTTTGGTTTGTGTGCTGCGCATGGTGCAAGAAATATTTGTGTTTTGCTTGCTTCTGTGACAGGTTTCACCCCACTGAATACGAGCAAGCTCACGAATAGACTGTCAATAATTGGAAATACGCAATAGTACACTTAAAATGTGCATTTTTGCATTATGTATCCCGATGAAAATAACTGTAAATAGATTATATGCCTACTTGCTTATTACTCGCGCTTCTCTATGCTTTCCTCAGAAAATAAAAAGAAAAATAAAGAGAGAAAGAGAGAGAGAGAAAACAGAAATGTATTTCAAATATCAGCTCAGTGACGCCATGTTCGTCTCGTGATGTAAAGCAAGGATAGTTGATAGGTAGTATCTCGTTGTACTAGCGACACCTTCATAGACAGGATCATTGATGGTGACGAAACATGGGTCTATCATTACGAGCCGGAGAGTAAACGGCAGAGTATGTAATGGAAACATCCAAATTCGCCGAGCAAGAAAAAGTTCAAGACACTACCGTCCGCAAGAAAACTAATGTTTACAGTTTCTTGGGACGCACAAGTTCCAGTACTGGAACGTTATGGAGAAAGGGGCACAACAATAAACAGTGTACGTTACAGTGACATGCTTACTGCTAGGCTAAAGCCTGCAATTCGAAGCAAACGCCGAGGATTGTTGTCAAAAGTGTTGTGTTGTTTCAACACAATGCCCATCCGCATACTGCCGCCCACACTGCTGAAACGCTCCCGAAACTCAATTTTGAAGTACTGGATCATCCTCCATATAGTCCCGATCTTGCCCCTTCTGACTATGACTTGTCTGGTCAACTCAAACAGTCATTAAAGGGCCGCCGATTTGCCTCGGACGAAGTAATGAAAGAAGCGGTGCATTCCTGGCTCGCAGCTCAACCGAGAAATTTCTTTTATGAGGGCATCAGAAAGCTTGTACAACGATGGATCAAGTGCGTTGAAACGCAAGGAGACTATGTCGAAACATGATGTTCTTGAAAGTTTTCTATTTTATTAGAATAACATTTTATACCTACTTCGCGAATAACAATTAACTTATCCTCGCACATGTGTAAGCAAACTACTCCCCTGAATGGTCTTTAAGAGACGATTCCTTTCATCTGCCTTTCCTGAAGGATTCACATTCACATGGAGTCGCTTTATCAGTTGTTTGCATGCCCTCAAATTACAAAATCACGGCAGAAAACCACCGTGTACAGCGCAGTATCACCATTACACGGTGCAATACATTGCCCAGTGTACAGAGTGGGCATGAATATTTTTCAAGCTCTGCAACCTCCTTCAATATATATTGCGCAAGCCGTAAATACCACTCTAAAACGGTAAGTACTACTGCGTAACAGATATTGAGTCTATGCCGTTAAATGGGATTACTTTCCAAATAATCCGAACATTACTACGGAATTCGTTTTCGGATTTGTTTCCGGTCAACATACAGTAAGAGTGACACCAACCTATGTTTTCTTGATGTGAACAAGGGAGGTGATTAAACGTGGGGCACAAGTTTGTATTGGACAAGGATATATACGGAAATTGGCCGTGAACTTTCAAAGGAGCCATCCCTGCTTTAGTCCGGAACTGTTTAGGGAAGCCACGAAAAATATGGACGACCGAACTGTTATTTGCATCACCGTCCCCCGAAATGCGAATCTAGTATCTGATCACTGCGCCACCTCGCTTAGTTTCTCAGTTTTAAATAGCACTCCGTCTCCAGGCCACAAGTGGCCTACTAGGACCATCCGACCGCCGTGTCATCCTCAGTGGAGGATGCAGATAGGAGGAGCGTGGGGTCAGCACACCGCTCTCTCCTGGTCATTATGATGGTATTCTTGACCGAAGCCGCTACTATTCGGTCGAGTAGCTCCTCAATTGGCATCACTAGGGTGAATGCACCCCGAAAAATTGCAACAGCGCATGGCGGCCTGGATGGTCACCCATCCAAGTGCCGACCACGCCCGACAGCGCTTAACTTCGGTGATCTCACGGGAACCGGTGTATCCACTGAGGCAAGGCCGGTGCCTCTCAGTTTTAAATATTGATGCGAATTGTACACTACTCCGCCTTCTGACATTTCTGTAGCAACAGCTATCTCGTACACATTTAATTGCTGATCATCAATTTTTCAAAGTCCCTTTGTCTGTGGTTGAAGATTTTGATACCTGTACACGTGACTCTTCTAGAAGAGACGACGTGTAAAGCTAGTTCGCCTCCTCACGTTGCTTTCTGAATAACGCGGCGATCGGATAATCTGCTTTATTTCCTGACCACTAAAGACTTCAATTGCGACGCTACCGAAATTTGGCCTTTCCATCGAATCAGCCAGTTGAATACTGAGAGTATTGGCAGAGCTAAATGTCAGTGTCTTCACAAGACACTGGGTAAAATTATATTGAAGGAGCTGTCATCTTAGGAAGCCATTCAAAAAACGAAGAACAACTGAATCTAAGAACAAAATTACCAGGTTACCATTTAATCTGCGCCACATACTATAAAACATAAGGCAACATCTGTACGGTGTGATTTAGGAAATACTGTTCTGGAGAAAGTATCCTCATCTGATAACATCCACGAGGTCGACGTTGAAGTTGGAGAAGTATCTTTAAGCGAAGTCCATAAGCCTCCCGCAACTCCCCACCCCAAATAACTTTCCAGCCTCTCTCGAATCTAGGATTTTGTATGGGCTATTGTAACAGGCAATGCAAACGTTGGAAATACAGGCTTTCTGATCAAAATGTTAACCGCATAGCCAATTTGGCTGACGAGAGCAGTATACAAATAATTTTTGATGCAAAAGACTGTGGTACATGTAAGTCAGCAGCCTTGGGAAATGAAATCTTTGTTAACAACTGGTACATCCCAGCAAATTCCCGTAACATGTACTGCCCTCAGAGATTTCCCTCACTCCTGAAACCGGCCTTTGGACACAGAAACAGGAATTAGCGTTCCATAAATATTATCATATCCCCGCCTAAAATCGAATTTTGCTAATGCAAATTTCAAGAAGTTATCCGAGGCACTTGAAAAATGCCTTCGTTCCAACAATCATATTAGAGGATTTCTCAAGTCAACTTCCTTTTTTCTCAACACATACTAACAGTACAGGGATGAAAGAGGAATCGTTACAAAGTTTTTTAACTAGTTTCCGATTAAAAGTGAATTTTCAGTTATTATAGCCAAAAGAGTATCTTGGGTGCCCACCTTAATACCTACACTTTACGGACATAACGTATTAATCACGAATAAGAGATTCCTTTTTTACATTATCTTATTATAAACACCATCTTATTTGTTTTAAAGTAGTGATTAACCGGATGATTTATATACAGCATTGGCATAGATAATAACCGTGACCACTGCGGTAGTCCTTTATCTGTGCTCTTCGCGTAAGCTGACTTCACTAAAGTAATATACTTTCCAAAACGACAAACATGTTTATCATTATCGTCTTGAATTGTGATTTACCTGTTGCTACTACCACCTGACGTGTTTACTTGCAGTACGAAGTGCAATTAAAAGTATTGTGGCCTTGAGTGATATACCACGTAAGAAGTGAACACTACGTTTCACGTTTATTTACTTCTTTGTATTTTATTATCTATTCGTATTTCTCATTAAACTTTTCTTCAACAACAGGTAAATGTAAATATTACAGTCAAATATTTTCTTGAGCTGTAAATTACTTTTCTTTACTGCTTTTATTTTGTGTTTGTATTTGCTGATTAACTATTAATTTTTGTGACCAAGAAGGTTTACGATGCCTAGGTAAGGCACATTAGAAACTGTTACTAAGAAGCGTAACTCCAAAAGAGTGGTTGCAGCTCAAACATTTACTCAGGAAGATATGCTGCATTGTCACAATTGCCCTTACCCTGATAACTATACTTATTCCAAATACAATCATTATTTAAAATTGTAAAACTGCGGAAGCTTGACACGGATCCCCTGGTTAAGAGTTAACAACGTTTCGTTGGTGTTGTTGTTAGATCCACAAAGGAAAGAGTACATAACTGGAAGGTACGAAGAAACTGCACAGCTTCAAAATAAATTCCAGATGGTGATGACAGAGAGGTAGGAAATGAATTTTTGAAAAGTTTAAGTGCACCAAAATTCGGTTGAGAAGAACAGTTTCTGAAAATCAAGCAGCAAACTTGGACTGTTTTGCGAAATCTTATGAGAGCTAGAAAATTACTTCAGGACAAGATGCCAGTGTCTCCTTATGTGATTGCTGTCCACATAGTTAATACAAAAGCCCCACAGGTATGCTGTCATCATGCTGCTTCAGTTGAAAGAGAACTCAAACGACTGGAAAATAACATCTTATGAAATGTCATTACATTCTAATTCTTTCATGGTCGAAGAAGCTACTCTGGATGTATAGAAAATGAAGCACAGTTAGGATCCAGTGATTGATGTCATTCATTCAGAGCACTTTCATTAATGTGAGAAGTATGCAAAGAAATGGTTCGATAGTTTCTTTTCCGATATACTAATAACGGAAAACGAGAAAAAGTAAAAAATTATAGCCATATTAAAAACTAAGAAAGAAAGAAATAGATCTCAAAGCTATCACCCAGTTGCCCTATTCAGCACAATCTGTAAATTACTAGAAAGAGTCACCCTCGACAGGGTTGCACAGAAAATACTCGAATCAATTTAATCTGAAGAAGCCGGTTTCCGACTTGACAGAAGCTCCTAAAACCACATTTTATCTTTAAATACTTATACTCAAGATGGATTTGAAAGGATACTGATATCATCTGCGGTATTTTTAGATTTAACAGCAGCGTATAACGCACAAGGATTAATATAAAAGTTTCTTCGCATTATTCACTTTCGTGTGATTACAAGGCTGCTAGAAAGTACGCTCAGCAGTAGAACATTCCAAGTTATTATTGAGAATACATGGAGCAAGCAAATGAAATTAAATAATGCCGTTCCTCAAGGCTCCGTTTTAGCTCCTCTTTTCTGTAGCATGCACATTTCTGATATGCCTGCAACAACGTCTTTAAAATTAGCCACTTGCTGCACAAGACAGAAAACGGAGGATGTTCCAACAAATTGTTTGGTTGCAGCGGGAAACTACTTTAGTAAATGGAGGTCCCAGCCCAGCTCACCTAAGACAGACGTTTCATGATTTCGCCTGAACAATAAACTTGCAAACATGGGACTCAGAGACACCTTAGCTCACAATAAAACACCAAAGAATCTAGAAGACGGTTTAGAGAGGGCAATAAGCTACAAGGAACAAGTGACGAAGACAGCTGCAAAACTAGAAGCAGTGTGGCTCCACATGGCATCTACGTTACGAACAACATCTGCTGCTCTGGTTCATTCAGTAGCAGAATACTTCTGTCACGTCTGGATTAACCATCCCCATACCAAGAAAATATACGTCGAAATAAATTAGACAATACGAATGATTTTAGGCGCGATTAAGAGAGCTCCCCTCTCGTTGTTACCAATTCTAAGTCACATACCTGCACCAGAAATGGGAAGCTTATGCATTTCTAAGAGAAAGTAGAAAAATGCAAAACAATCAACAACTTCATTTTCAATCGTTCTCTCATTATATAAGCACTAAAATATTCCGTTCTACAAAACCACCATTTGCTGAAGCTACATGCTTAGATAACAGAAAGTATGGTACTGAGCAATACTGGAAGAAGGCCTGAAAAGATACTGTAACTGAGGATCTCAAGATATTCCGCTGAATCTCAAAAAAAAATTAAGATTGTCTTTAACCTCTCAAGAAAATTCTGGGTGTATCCTAAACCAAAATAGAAACAACTATGACCAATGTACTGACTTGTTGTATAAATGGAAACTAAACACGTCTCCGAAGTGCGACTGTGAAGCGGAAAGAGAGACTGTCGAGGGTATAGTGTAGACATGTTCACTAAGAGCCTACAAGGGATAATTTAAAGATTTCCAAAATATGACTTAACGACTTATAGTTTAATCAACTAGATTTGTAACCTAGGTGTTTCTTTCTTCTTCTTCTTTCTTTCTTCGTTTGGGTCATCTAAGGACAACGCACCAATTTCAATGCTTCCTTCTTTGTTGTTCTTTCTTTTTCCTCCAGTATTCTTTCATCTTTTCACTATGAGTCCTTTTCCTCTCCTCAGACCATTTTGACGCTGTCTTCTTCTCCCTCTTGCCTTGGAATCCTACCTAGTTTGTGTAATTTATAGTTCAGTACTAAATATTCATTTGCATGAAGACATTCTGGTTTTACTACTCTGTTGTAGTGCTATATCTTCAAATTTTTAGACACACACCTTTTGTTGTAGATGTTTATTTATGAGTGTTATTCTTTGTTTTTGGTCATTAGTCTGGTTGGTAATAACGTCATACGATAAGTAAATAAGATGAATGTGAATTAAGCTACCCATCAATTAATTGTCAAAACTGAAGATGGATAATGAATGTAAACGTTCACAAAACAAAGAATTTCGTGGTGGCGGCGTGGTATTTTAGCTTACGTGCTTGCGCGAAACACACGAGTTTTCCGTTAAAAGACTTGTAAATAAAACTATTCCGAAGATCAAGTTTATAATTTTCATGCCATATTATGGAATATGTAGTAACAGAACAAAATAGAAATTCATTGATCTCGACACCAGCCAGAGATGTTATCTCATTGATCTAGTAGGTTTCTTACATACATTTCGACGAATTAGATTTTCGAGTCAAGTGATAGAACACTGTTGTATTTCTGATCCACGTTGAATATACTGTCCCTTCCTGAGAGCCGACTTCTATTACGACAGCTGCGAGGATAGCACTTTATAAACCTCTCGTACAGGTGGCTCTGCGAACAGCAAAACTGAATGGGTTTCTCAGTATTCCGGAAGTACTTCAGTGTGTTTTAGCGACAAAAATTTTTCTGTTAGTTTTCGTTTCGTGTATTGTACACATAAGAAAATACCAATGCACTTTTAGTTATGTCGGGTTGTAGCTACCCAAATAAAATTCTCCGCGCACTTGATGTGATAGCGGAGGAATCTTAGTTTCTCCGAGAGCACCTATCATTTCCATATTTTTATCATTAAAAGTAAGTAGTCTAATCAAGTTATATCAGAAACTTTTGTTTACCTCAACTAATTACTTGCGAAGTTACTTGTTAAATACAATCTTTTATAACCAGAAACAAATGTCACAAACCATTTATAAATGTCACAAGATATGCTTCCGATTATATAGACATGAATTAGCTTGCGATCTCTCCAACGTTACAGCTAGAGGACTGACAACGTTGACGTAGGTATCAGTTCATGTACTATAATCACGCAACATTATGTAAGTTGTTTACATGTTGGACAGTGAGGTTCCAGAACTGCAGTGTAATAATGTAGACCGGTCAGCAGCCAGCTGAAGAAAGAAAGAGAAACATAATAAACAGACGAAAAAACTACTGGAGGAAAAGAAAAGAGCAAATTAGGAGGAACTGACATTGTCACTTGGTCCCTAATTAGCCAAAACGAAAGAAAAATGTATAATCAAGAAACACATAAAAAGGTTGTGCTAAGTAACACTGAAGTAATAGAATCGATAGATGAAATTAAAGGCAGTGACTACATGGAAATCAAAAGTAATGGACCTTAAGTTCCTTGGGTAAACTAAATATAGTTTTCCAGATTAAACTACCAAAGTGTCTGAAACTAATATGCCATATTTAGCAAATATTTCCAGGTCTGAGTTATGGCAGTGACACGTAGACTGTTATTGCGAAAACCTATTAATAAAGGAAATAAATTTCCTGTATGACACAGCGACCACTGGGAATATTTTGTGAATAAAACCGTCTAGATTACTTATCTTATTTCTTTATTTGTCACGTTGTTTCGGCTGCTGCCATCATCAGATAAAAACTCAGACCTTGCAAAATAAAGGGTCAGTGTGAGTAGCAAAAACCTATACGTACTTGAGATGTCAGCTTAGTTAACTCAACTTCTAACTATCAAAACAGTAGGCATAGGTTTTTGGTACTCACACTGACCATTGTTTCCGAAGTTCTAAGATTTTATCTCATTATGACAACAGCCGAAACTGCTTAATAAATAAAGAAATAAGTTAAATGACTATCTGGTTTTATTAACAACAAATTGCGAAAGCCTTTTCAAAAACTGAGACTGTTCAGCAAATAATGGGGAGACGGATGTTGTGATTTACCAGGCGAGGCCGGAAAAAAATATCAGGGAAGACGTAATAATGACTGTAACGAAAAAAAATGGGTATTGCCAGGACTTATGTCTTTGCAAATACTCGGTAGAGAGTCTGGGGTTAGCTGGATTCCTGCAGATGGTGCCACTATGTTATAGGTGTTGAGTACATTATATTAGAAAATATGTAGAAGAACGGTAGTGTATATATCCGAAAACCACATTGCATGGACAGGTCCGGAAAAGGTCTTTAAGTAGCTGTAAACGTCAAATGGCTACTGGAGTTGATAACACGTCTGGTTGGTAAGCATTTTTCCGTTATTGCACAGAATACCAACAACAACAAATGACCACTCAATTGGAACAATAGAGGGAGATGAGACAATAGTCAGTTGGTAGGTAGAGGAAAAGTATTGAATATCAGCGTAATACATACCTTTCAATGCATACGAAATGCTTAAATAATGTCTACATACAATTTTTACAAAACCTTCAAAAAAGATAAAAATAATGTCTACCACACAATTTTTTAAAATCCTTTAAATAAGATAAAATAAGATAAGAAAATAAGTTCTCACTTACCCATACTTCATGAGACTGTTGCGAATCTTTTCCACATAACATGTCACTAAAATTTATATTTTGCACACTTCAAATCTTTTGTAACCTTAAGTGGAGAGAACGTACGTGAGGCTATCGTTTAACAATGAAACGCTCTAACATATTTACGTTCCGTTTGAATTGTCGGATTAACAGAATGACTATAAAAAATGATTACCACAAAGTTTTTACTTTGACGTTAGTAATACATGAGAGACCCACCGTTACAAAATGATCTGTTCCAAAATATGTTAATTTTTCGTGCCAGGAGGCGACCTTTATTCCTGTTTACACAAGACAAATCAGTCTCTGACAACATAGGTGGTAGTTAAGCTACCTATCTTGAACCGGCTTAAGCGACATTTTCATTAGCAGTCCATTTCATTCTATTGAATGGAAGCCGCTCACAGCGCTACGAAAAAAGTAATGATGTTCAGTAGTGTGAACACATGTGGAGCATGTAAAACAGAAAAAAGAAGTTCCTAGTATTACAGACTTATGACCACAGCAGTTGAGTCCCATAGTGCTCAGAGCCATTAGTATTACAGGTAAACACGTGAGTAACATAGCTTTAGTGTCTACTTTTGTCTCTATGTCAGATGTCGGACGACTTTTAATCATTACATAGCGCACAAAATGACTTTATTATTTTTTATCTCATCATGAATTAATTTCATTAACGAATCTCCATTAATCGCTCTAGCTACTGTCATTTCACATGATATTACTGTTAATATACGCCAATAATTTCATTTTCTTCTCTACTACAGCTTGCAGAATTTTCTTCTTTTAAAAAGTCACTGTTCCCTTGTCGATTCTTCATTATTTTTTGAGTATTCGTTTTGTTTATCTTTCCGGCGAGTTCTGTACTTCGAAGGCTATTCTTTATAGTCAACTCATCTTCAAAGCTTTACTGAATTATCTACCAGAAGGGATTAGAAGGGCTACATCGTCGGGCGCATCAGCATTGTTGTCTGTTGTTCGTGCACTTGTTTTTATTTTGAGAAATTAGTTTTCCCTTCTTTTACTTATTTGTTTCTTTATTTTTCTTTCTGACAAGGAGAGTCCAGACCCTCTATATCCACCGATTGTGACAAGCTTCGACAAACTAGTCTGAAGCTATTTACAAGTAACTTCTGTTGAGGGCAACCACACTTTCATTTTTTAGAAAACACAGGGGAAATGTCAGGATGCAAAATTCGCTTCGGATTAGTTGGAGTCTGAGGACTGAGAGTAACAAAATTTTATGTTATAAAGTTCACAGGCTAAGTGTTTTCGAGAAATCGAAGAATTTTCTTCGGTGATAGACGTATTTGAGGAGAAAAGATGTTGGTAACTGGAGTTTGGGCAAGTGGTAGAAGACATTCTTTCGAATGAAAGTCAGCGTTCAGAGCGTGTGTAATATTCTTAATATTTTGGCAAGAGAAGTGAAGCTGTCGCGGAATCCATATATTGTGAATATGAATGTTAACAATTACAACTTCAACAGGAAAAAGTGGTTTGTCTATTCACTTCTGCTACATTTAACAGAAGTTTTTCCCGTTGAGCTCTGTACATACCATCAAATCTCAAAAATTATTTTTAATTTTCATTTATATAATAGACGGACAAAACGTAATCACCGTTATGTTCAGTAGAGTGGCTTCCGGAGTATTTATGTAGTTGTGGGCATCATTCATCTGAGACAGCCGCATAGACCTGTAAGGGACAAGGATGAGGAAGGGAATCTACTGTGTTATTTTCAAAAGAGCTGTGCTGGGTTCCGCCTTACGAAAATGAGGGAAACCACAGAAAACATAAATCTGGATGATTATGCTGATTACGTTGCTCCTTCCGAATACGATACCATTACGTTAACTCGCCCGGTTTCTGCTAGGGTCCGATTTCAACATTTTCATTCCTAAAGTTCTATCTTTTGTTGACCGGATGGAGTATTCTCGATTTCTCCGTGGTTTTTGTCTTTCTTTAATTGTACCTATAACGACCTGTACAGTTTTAATTTGTGTCTCCTGTTTTTAGTATTCCACACGGCCTTGACTAAACTGTCCTTCGTCATTTTGCTTAGCGAACCGTCTCTTCTGCTGAGGAGTTTCACATTATCTTCATTTATTTGTCAGGGTTGCATTTCTTCCTGTGCTGCTTTCTCCCCTTGCTTTCCTACTAACCTTACTGTTCATTACTACTTGTTTATTATATCAATCTATATCCTCTTAGGAGTATATTTGAATCCAATAATAAGTTCTCAAACCTCCATCTGATAATGACGTATTTCAGATGGTAATTTCCTGTTTCTCTCGGTTATTTCCAAGTATAAGTTCTTCGTTAATGATTATGGAAGAAACTATGCAAGCAATTGAAAACTTCCGTAACACTGTTTAAAAACTTTTCATCTCAGGCAATATTTTCCAGTAATGCTGTCTTCTATTACCTTCCATTACAATTAATCAATAATATAAAATTGTCGTTCCCCTTCACATACTGTAGTAATTGTTCGATTCTGGAAGGAATTTCTCACTCTGCCGTGCAGCGTGAGCTGTTTCCAAATTTCATAACCTTTTGAAACTGTATGTCAGCACTGCACCGGAACCCGTAAACTTGAGTTTCGTCGTTCGTGGACATTGCTCTCATATACTGAGTTATTCTAACGACACTTTCTCGCAGCCCCAGTTCTACACTTACTTTCTCTTTCTGTATAAACTTCACAGAAGTTCTCCTGAAATCTGTACGAGACCAACAGTCCTAGAATACTGTGGAGAAATAGAGAAGAAGTGGACTAGTAAAGCCTAGAGGTTGATCTCAAAGCAAATGTTTTCTCTGTGGTGTACATAATTTAAACTTACTGACATATTAAAATGGCCCGGGAGCTATTTGTTTCCTACTAATCCCCTTCAGGGCAGACACCGCTGCAAATATTGCGAAGGAAATATTTTTTAAGCAACACTTTCCGTTCTCTTATACAATCTCTCACTGCTGACAACTACCACGTCTTACGTAATTTAGAGTTACTTCCCACACGCAGAGTAACAAGATGCCTTTAGAGTTACTTCCCATACCCAAGGTAATAAGATGCGGTGCCCTCCCTCCCTCCCTCAGCACGCAGTTTAGGTTCAAATGGTTCAAATCGCTCTGAGCTCTATGCGACTTAACTTCTGAGGGCATCAGTCGCCTAGAACTTAGAATTAATTAAACCTACCTAACCTAAGGGCATCACACACATCCATTCCCGAGGCAGGATTCGAACCTGCGACCGTAGCGGTCGCTCGGTTCCAGACTGTAGCGCCTAGAACCGCACGGCCACTCCGGCCGGCCACACAGTTTTGATAAGACCGGATATTTGGCTGCCGTAGCCAATGACATTCATTGAACAACTGACCAAACCTGGGATAGAAATCCATTATTCTTAGTTAGTCAAACCAATTTTCAATAGGTCATTTTAAATACTATGTGAAATGATGTTAAACGAGTCAATTTACAGACCGCGTATACGTGATATGTTGATGCGTCTGACTAGATTTGTAAATACCACAGTTGTCTGAATTTTGTAATAAAAACTGTAATCTCGAAGACTTTCCCGGCGATTTGTTGTCATCTCCTAGATTCGGGTGTACTGCCGGTAGTCCGCGACTTCCGAACACGACATTTCGACGTCGAAACTCGGCGTCTTCGTCAGGTGTTCCCTGAGGCATCAATATTTCAAGATGTTTTGAGTTAAACGTCTTTGAAGTTGCCAAGAAAGTCAAAAAGCAGGTTCCCATCTTTTTCGTTCGTAACTCAGTCCAAAACAAATTCGTCTGTTTTTTTGCTTTGATAGGAGCATTTTTTATTTTGGTTTTGACAACTTGCTCAGTTGCTTTACGTAAAGTGGAAGTTCATTCACTTATACAAAGAACAGGTACGCCGCGACAAGTGAACACTGTTAGATTCCATTGGTTATTTCTGTCCGGTCAATAAAATATTACCTCTGTGGCCAATGCATTGAGTAGAAGCACTCTTAGAATTATTTTGGTTCAAATGGCTCTGAGCACTATGGGACTTAACATCTATGGTCATCAGTCCCCTAGAACTTAGAACTACTTAAACCTAACTAACCTAAGGACATCACACAACACCCAGCCATCACGAGGCAGAGAAAATCCCTGACCCCGCCGGGAATCGAACCCGGGAACCCGGGAGTGGGAAGCGAGAACGCTACCGCATGACCACGAGCTGCAGGCAGAATTATTTTCGTTGCTGTTCTAAGAGAGTAACGTATCTACATAATAAATGTTTTCGACGGATCACGCTGAATGTTACCTGTTAACATTTTGAGTCTTGCTAGTACATTCGTAATATCAATTGCTTGTGCGTGTAGATAGTATTCACAGCCGAACAGCCTTCCTGGACTCAGAATTATTATGTACAACAGTACTATTTCTACTTAAGTGTGAAAATAGTCCTTAGTTCGTTCCTTCCGGCAAAAAATAGAAAAATAAAGCAAAGGCTCTCACCACTAATCCACGGTGATAACAAGTCACTACAGAATACTTTGTTACCATTCCCGAGGTCATGTTACAAGGCACTTAGGGTCAACGATGATGCGCCGGCCGCAGTGGCCGAGTGGTTCTAGGCACTTCAGTCCGGAACCTCGCGACTGCTACGGTCGCAGGTTCGATTCCTGCCTCGGGCATGGATGTGTGTGACGTCCTTAGGTTAGTTAGGTTTAAGTATTTCTAAGTTCTAGGGGACTGATGACCTCAGATGTTAAGTCCCACAGTACTCAGAGCCATTTGAACCATTTTTGTCAACGATGATACACAGTGACTATGAGCCCTTCTCGTCATTATTTTGGTAGACACAGTATTTTAATACAGATCACAACACTTAAAACTGAGGACCTTTGAGCATCTTGTTACCAACAAGTTCACCATGAAAATGGTGGTAACACAGAGCCTGACAGCTTGAGGCAACGCGTCACGATCATACTGGAGGAATGGCAGACATGCTCGCCTTCTATATCTACACTCCTGGAAATGGAAAAAAGAACACATTGACACCGGTGTGTCAGACCCACCATACTTGCTCCGGACACTGCGAGAGGGCTGTACAAGCAATGATCACACGCACAGCACAGCGGACACACCAGGAACCGCGGTGTTGGCCGTCGAATGGCGCTAGCTGCGCAGCATTTGTGTACCGCCGCCGTCAGTGTCAGCCAGTTTGCCGTGGCATACGGAGCTCCAGCGCAGTCTTTAACACTGGTAGCATGCCGCGACAGCGTGGACGTGAACCTTATGTGCAGTTGACGGACTTTGAGCGAGGGCGTATAGTGGGCATGCGGGAGGCCGGGTGGACGTACCGCCGAATTGCTCAACACGTGGGGCGTGAGGTCTCCACAGTACATCGATGTTGTCGCCAGTGGTCGGCGGAAGGTGCACGTGCCCGTCGACCTGGGACCGGACCGCAGCGACGCACGGATGCACGCCAAGACCGTAGGATCCTACGCAGTGCCGTAGGGTACCGCACCACCACTTCCCAGCAAATTAGGGACACTGTTGCTCCTGGGGTATCGGCGAGGACCATTCGTAACCGTCTCCATGAAGCTGGGCTACGGTCCCGCACACCGTTAGGCCGTCTTCCGCTCACGCCGCAACATCGTGCAGCCCGCCTCCAGTGGTGTCGCGACAGGCGTGAATGGAGGGACGAATGGAGACGTGTCGTCTTCAGCGATGAGAGTCGCTTCTGCCTTGGTGCCAATGATGGTCGTATGCGTGTTTGGCGCCGTGCAGGTGAGCGCCACAATCAGGACTGCATACGACCGAGGCACACAGGGCCAACACCCGGCATCATGGTGTGGGGAGCGATCTCCTACACTGGCCGTACACCACTGGTGATCGTCGAGGGGACACTGAATAGTGCACGGTACATCCAAACCGTCATCGAACCCATCGTTCTACCATTCCTAGACCGGCAAGGGAACTTGCTGTTCCAACAGGACAATGCACGTCCGCATGTATCCCGTGCCACCCAACGTGCTCTAGAAGGTGTAAGTCAACTACCCTGGCCAGCAAGATCTCCGGATCTGTCCCCCATTGAGCATGTTTGGGACTGGATGAAGCGTCGTCTCACGCGGTCTGCACGTCCAGCACGAACGCTGGTCCAATTGAGGCGCCAGGTGGATATGGCATGGCAAGCCGTTCCACAGGACTACATCCAGCATCTCTACGATCGTCTCCATGGGAGAATAGCAGCCTGCATTGCTGCGAAAGGTGGATATACACTGTACTAGTGCCGACATTGCGCATGCTCTGTTGCCTGTGTCTATGTGCCTGTGGTTCTGTCAGTGTGATCATGTGATGTATCTGACCCCAGGAATGTGTCAATAAAGTTTCCCCTTCCTGGGACAATGAATTCACGGTGTTCTTATTTCAATTTCCAGGAGTGTATATGCATACTCCGCAAGCAACCGTACGGTGCTTGGTGGAGGGTTTCCTGAAGCACTAATAGTCGTTTCGTTTCCTGTTCCACTCGCAAAAATAGAGTTCCGTGTGAGCCCAAATTTCTCGTATCTTGGCCGGCCGCGTTGGCCGTGCGGTTCTAGGCGCTGCAGTCCGGAACCGCGGGATTGCTACGGTCGCGGGTTCGAATCCTGCCTCGGGCATGGATGTGTGTGACGTCCTTAGTTTAGTTAGGTTTAAGTAGTTCTAAGTTCTAGGGGACTGATGACCTCAGATGTTAAGTCCCATAGTGCTCAGAGCCATTTTTCTCGTATCTTATCTTCGCGGTTCTTACGCGTAATGTGTGTTGGCGGCAGTAGAATCGTTTTGGAGTTAGCTTCATATGCCAGGTCTCTAAATTTTCTCAGTAATGCTCCTCGAAGAGAGTGTGGCCTTCCCTCCAGGGATTCCCATTTGAGTTCCCAAAGCACTTCCATAATATCTGCGTGTTCTTCGAACATGCCGCGACAAATCTAAAAGCCCACCCCTGGACTGCTTCGAAGTCTACCTTTAATCCACCTCGTGCACATCCCAAACACTCCATCACTACTCAAGAATACATCGCACTATCGTCCTATATGCGGTCTCCTTTACAGATGAACCACAGTTTCCTAAAATTCTCCCAGTAACCGAAGACCGCCATTCGCCATCCCTACCACGATCAAATGTTCCTAAGGGACCAAACAGCTGAAGTCATCGTTTCCTAGAGTTACACACTACTTAAACTAACTTATGCTAACAACAACAACTTATGCTAACAGTAACACCCATGCCCGAGGAAGGACTCGAACCTCCGACGGGAGGGGCCGCGCAATCCGTGGCATGGCGCCCTAAACCGTGCAGCCACTCCGCGCGGCTACCACAATCCTCACGTGCTCTTTCCACTTCATATTGCTCTATAACGTTACGAGTAGGCATTTAAATGACGTGACTGGGTCATGCAGGACACTACTAATGTTGTATGCGAACCTTACAATTTTGTTCTTCCTATTCTTTCGCTTTTACTTACATTTTTATACATTTAGAACTAGCTGTAATTAAACACACCAAATAAAAATTTTGTCGTAGTCATTTTGTATTCTCCTATTGTCACTCAACTTCGACACCTTCCTGTATACTACATCATCATTAGGAAATAACCGTATATGTATGTACATATAAAATAATAGCAGTCCTATCACACTTACCTGAGGCAGTCCCGACGATACCCTTGTCTCCCTTGTCTCTGATGAACATTCACCATCTGTAATTCGGCCCATTCACATACCTGCGAACCTATTCCCTATCTCAAAAAAATGGTTCAAATGGCTCTGAGCACTATGGGACTCAACTGCTGAGGTCATTAGTCCCCTAGAACTTAGAACTATTTAAACCTAACTAACCTAAGGACATCACAAACATCCATGCCCGAGGCAGGATTCGAACCTGCGACCGTAGCGGTCTTGCGGTTCCAGACTGCAGCGCCTTTAACCGCACGGCCACTTCGGCCGGCTCCCTATCTCAGTACTTTCGTTAACAGTCTGCAGTGGGCCACCTTATCAAATGTTTTCCGGAAATCGAGAAATATGGAATGTTCCTGTTTTTCTTCACCCATGTCCGTAACTCGTGGTCTTGCCGTAGCGTTCTGGATTACCGAGCACGGGGTCCCGGGTTCGATTCGCGGCGGGGTCAGGGATTTTTCCTGCCTCATCATCATCGTTCATCCCCATTACGGTCAGAAAAAGGCAATGGCAAACCACCTCCATGAGGACTTTTCCTAGTAGAGTGGTCCGGGTCTCCCGCATCGTCCCCTACGCTCCTCGGAGTATGGGACCTCACCATCGTCATCTTCAGCCATAGTTCGCAGTATATCATGTGAGAAAAGGCCAAGATGAGTTTCACACGAAAGATACTTTATAAAACCGTCCTGATTCGTAGACTTTTCGGTCTCTAGGAAGTTTGTTGTATTCGAACTCAGACTGTGTTCTAGAATTCTGTAGCAAATCGACGTTAAGGGTAATGGTCCGTAATTTCCCGGGTCCGTTCTTGTACCGTGAGTGAACTAGGAAAACCACAGAAGACGTAGCACAAGTTGCCAGACGGAAGTCTGATTTTCGTCAGTCCAGGGCTAATAGCAGTTTTCCAGTAAGGTGACGACCAAAGAACTCGCTGCTGCTGTGCGTGATAATAATCCTATAGGCCCAATCGTCTGTCTACAGCTTTCTTAGTTCCCGTAAGTGTTATCATTTTACCTTGGAGAAGAAGCAAGACATACATTAAGCCTGCCTATCACGCAGTACCGCTACGTAATAGAATTTCAAGAAATTTTTTATTTAGAAGTTGCGCTTCTCTTCCTCTTTATGACATCACGAACGCACTAAATTTCCCCCTCTTCGCAGGCTATTTAGTTTCCAAGCCAGTAAGTCGAAATTTCCTCACAGGGAGAGGAAAAAAATAGCCTCATTAAGCAACGATTCTCCATGGTTGTAAGCGATCTAATTTGCGTTTACACGAAGGTTTCCACAGTCGAAGACAACCCCCGCTGGCCTGGGCGCGCCGGCATGGCGCTACAATCACTTAAGCAGATCTAAGCACGCACGCGACCACCTGCTAGAGATAACTCTCTTTTTTCTTTATATCGTCAAAAGAATGATAAAGCGCAATATTTATAGCGCAGAAGAGCGTCTAAGAAACGAAGCGGACCTTAATGTATACGAGGGCTAATGCGAGGTCCGTAGCAGCGGGAACGCGAGCGTGGCGACCACGAATTATCGACGCAGCGTATTATTCTAATGAGGTGGCCGGCAGGCGGTACGGATATTTATCTGACTGATCCCGTGGGGAGCCCGCCTGTGAAATGTGGGGCGGGCGCGAGGCGTAGCGCGCGGTCACGCGACGCCCGTGCGGCGGAAAACTGCCGCTCCAGTGTCTTCATAAAGGGGCGGCCATAGCGGTCGACGTCTGTCCTGCTTCTGACACCGGTCGGCTGAGGCAGCCGACAGGATGCGGGCATTCACGAAGGGACACATGTGGACGCCATAAATATTGTACACTACTGAAAATTGCTACACCACGAAGACGACGTGCTACAGACGCGAAATGTAACCGACAGGAAGAAGATGCTGCGATATACAAATGATTAGCTTTTCAGAGCATTCACGCAAGGTTGGCGCCGGTGGCGACACCTACAACGTGCTGACACGAGGAAAGCTTCCAACCGATTTCTCATACATAAACAGCAGTTGGCCGGCGTTGCCTGGTGAAACGTTGTTGTGATGCCTCGTGTAAGGAGGAGAAATGCGTACCATCACGTTTCCGACTTTGATCAAGGTCGGATTGTAGCCTATCGCGCGATTGCGGTTTATCGTATAGCGACATTGCTGATCGCGTTAGTCGAGATAGAATGACCGTCAGCAGAATATGGAATCGGTGAATTCACGAGGGTACTACGGAACGCCGTGCTGGATCCCAACGGCATCGTATCACTAGCAGTCAAGATGACAGGCATCTTATCCGCATGGCTTTAACGGATCATACAGCCACGTCTCGATCCCTGAGTCAACAGATGGGGACGGTTGCAAGACAACAACCATCTGCACGAACAGTTCCACGACGTTTGCAGCAGCATGGACTATAAGCTCGGAGACCATGGCTGCGGTAACTCTTGACGCTGCATCACAGACAGGAGCGCCTGCGATGATGTACTCAACGACGAACCTGGGTGCACGAATGGCAAAACGTCATTTTTTTGGATGAATCCAGGTTCTGTTTACAGCATCATGAAGGTCGCATCCGTGTTTGGCAACATCGCGGTGAACGCACATTGAAAGCGTGTATTCGTTATCGCCAAACTGGCGTATCACCCGGCGTGATGGTATGGGGAGCCATTGGCTACACGTCTCGGTCACCTCTTGTTCGCATTGACGGCACTTTGAACAGTGGACATTACATTTCAGATGTGTTACGACCCGTGGCTCTACCCTTCATTCGATCGCTGCGAAACCCTACATTTCAGCAGGATAATGCACGACCGCATGTTGCAAGTCCTGTACGGGCCTTTCTGCATACAGAAAATGTTCGACTGCTGTCCTGGCCAGCACATTCTCCAGATCTCTCACCAATTGAAAACGTCTAGTCAATGGTGGCCGAGCAACTGGCTGGTCAAATTACGCCAGTCACTACTCTTGATGAACTTTGGTATCGTGGTAAAGCTGCATGGGCAGCTGTACCTGTACACGCCACCCAAGCTGTGTTTGACTCAATGCCCAGGCGTATCAAGGCCGTTATTACGGCCAGAGGTGGTTGTCCTGGGTATTGATTTCTCAGGATCTATGCACTCAAATTGCGTGAAAATGTAATCACATGTCAGTTCTAGTATAATATATTTGTCCAATGAATACCCGTTTATCATCTGCACTTCTTCTTCTTGTAGCTATTTTAATGGCCAGTAGTGTATTAAGACACAGCAGATGACGATATTCACTCTACGGTAATGGCACACCTTGCAGGCAGCACCATTTTGTATCTTGCGGTGTTCAAATTTTTCGCAGATACGTATGGTTCGCTGACGAGATCTCCTGACGGCTACACATCTTGCCTGGCGCCAAAGGCAACCCAGAGAAGTCTCGGGAGTTTCTGGGACTCCGTCTTCTGACGTCCCAGCGCTGCGGGATACCCACGAGGTCCGCAGCCAACAAAGAATATACTGTCAACGTTTGCAATATTGCTGTGAACGGTCAGTTTGCTTATTCTCGGAACCACGCGACGAAATTAGAGACGATAAATGAGAAACTTTTAAGATGAGAGGAAACAAGGTAGTTTTGACATTGCATGCTGTAATGGTTCTTTATTTACATGACCATTACGGCACTCCAACCCCTGTTCTCGATACCAGTAATATCGTACTACTTTTCTGCGAAGTAACGGACATATTTTTGTGACAATATTCACATTTGGTTTTATTAATGTATAGTTACTTCGATGTATCAATATATTACAGTGATATGGTTCTTATGTGTATTTATTTCTGTGAGACCGTCATAATCTTTGACGTACTTGTAACCGTTTTGGCACGAATGCCCACAGAGCAGTCTTTGTTTCACTTTGCAGAAGTTAACTTGTTATTTCGCTTTGTAAAAGAACAGTCAAGTCTTGCGTTTGGTTAAAGTGGAAATTAAATATATGAAGATTGATAAAAAAACTGTTTTCTTGATGATGTGACAATTAAGAAGAAGTATATGTGAATTTACAAGAAGTTTAATAAGAATGTGGATCGTGAACACCAAGCCAAAAATTATTTCTAGCATACCATTGTTCTGATCTGGGATTGTTTGATCATTAAGAATTTCCTGAAAAACGCATTTGTTAGGTCTTCAAATATTGCTAAAATACAGATCTGGACCTTCTAGCAGTCAAAGTGGAATCACCCTAGAATCAATAAGATGAGCCATGAGAACTTCGACGAAATCTACGTGGCAATCCATTCAAGGTGAGTGCCAAAATTAATGACTTTTTTTACAATTATTTCATTATTTCCATTCTGACGATATCATCCACAGTCAATAACTTTGTTGATGCCCGATAAAGCGAACATATGCTGCTTGAGCAACATTATTAATCTGATTTCTAACCTACTTTGCAAGTGGTGGTATTGTTAGAATGCCTATGAAAAGACATTTCCGGAAATTTGCAAAGGGTAGTTGACTGTGCAAGATGTGTCTCCAGCTGTCAGCTATGAAGTGTGGCTGACCGTCACCATTCCTAGTGTGCCTGGTAAAGTACATCTACATCTACATGGTTTCTCTACAATTCACACTTAATACCTCGCAGAGGGTTCATCGAAACATTTTCATTCTACTTCTCTACCATTCCATTCTCGAATGGCGCGTGGGAAAAAGAAACATCTAAATCTTTCCGTTCGAGCTCTGCTTTCTCTTATTTTATTGTGATGATCATTCTCCCTACGTAGGTGGGTGCCAACAAAATATTTTCGCATTAGGAAGATAAAGTTGGTGATTGACATTTCGTAAATAGACCTCGCCGCAAAAAAAAAACGCCTTTGTTTCAGTGACTGCCACCCCAGCTCGCGAATCATATCAGTGACATTCTCACCCCTGTTGCGCGATAAAACGAAACGGTGTGCCCTTCTTTGCACTTTTTCGATGTCCTCCGTCAATCCTACCTGGTAAGGATCCCACACCGCGCAGCAGTATTCCAGCAGAGGACGGACAAGTTTAATGTAGGCTGTCTCTTTAGAGGGTTTGTTGCATCTTCTAAGTGTTCTTCCAACAAAGCGCAGTCATTGTTTCGCCTTCCCCACAATATTATGTATGTGGTCTTTCCAATTTAAGTTGCTCGTAATTGTAATTCCTAGGTATTTAGTCGAATTGACAGCCCTTATATTTGTGCGATTCATCGTACACCCAAAATTTATCTGCTTGCTTTTACTACCCCTGTGGATGACCTCGCGATTTTCTTTGTTTAGTGCCAAGTGCCACTTTTCGCACCATACAGAAATTCTCTCTAGATCATTTTGTAATCGGAATTGATCGTCTGATGATTTTACAGGACGGTATATTACAGCATCTTCTGCAAAAAAAACCTAAGGGGGCTGATCAAATTATCACCTAGATCATTTATGCAAATCAGGAACAGCAGAAGGCCTATGACACTAGCTTGCGGAACGCCAGATATCACTTCTGTTCTACTCTATGATTTACCGTCTATCACCCCAGCTTACGACCACCATGATGTTTGACCAAATGAGTCAGCCATTTCACAGTGTGTATTTATCTTTTTCTGCTGTGTTTTTAACTTGTTCCAGATGCGATAAACGGTCCTGTTTTGTTTTAGATTTTAAATGTCATGTATTGTGTCAAAACTCTGTAAAATGTGAACTTCCGCCGCTGAAAGTGTCACACGTACCAAAACATCTTCGGCTAAATTTCTCGTTGAGGTGTCCGTGCGAAAAGCAGCTGACTCTAATGTCACACAATATGGAGCGTCTGTCCTTTTGCTTTATGTATGACCATGGCATTCTGTAAGCTCACTGGAAACCTTACATGTTTAAAGCGGGAATGTTGGATTGTTAGGAATAAGCGGGACTCGGGGCATAAAAACTCGCTCGCTTGCACCACTTTATGTGATGTTACGTTGGGGAAATGTAACTTTATGCCTCTATGAGCGAAAGGTTCTGTGGAGTGAGATATTGCATGAGGTTCTTAATCAAAATACGTCACGCCTCGCTTTCGGGAGGAGTTTCCAAGGAGTGACTTAAAGCCTTTTGTTCTCAAGCTGCAGCAACTATCGCCTCACGATCTTCACCAGTTTCTTGACACCGGGAGTCTTTTAGCCATTCTGGTGTCTTTAGAAATACTCAAGCGTTTTCTAGGCATTTTTAGTCATAAAAAATGAAATCAAAATGGAGTGAGTAGAACCCAGATCAAAAGGCAAACTTAACAAATCCATTTTTCCTAGCAAAGAATGTAAATAAAACCTATCGAAAGAAGCAAAGTAATGCCGTTAAGTTTTTAATACATAAAGTAGAATCTGTAAATCTATACATTCTAGCTGTTTGTATGTAGTCATAAATATACGACTGTGGCCCTTCTGTCGCTGTTGTAAACTTCTGAAGATAGATCTATCACTGAGTCAAAAATAATTATGGCTACATGTATTGGTTCTTTGGTGTACTGCAAAATTAACGGTACCATCTGTTGGTTCTTTGGTGTACTACACTGTGATGATTAAACTTCCAAACTATTAAGCTGAGCAGATGATTTTAAATAAAACTTTAAATTACGATATATTTTTTCTTTCGCATCCTGATTCTGATCAAATAAAACCTGTCCGTTGCTCCAAGTTACACTTTACTGTTGCATGAACCCCATGAAACCCCATGAAAATTCGTCTAGTAACTTTGGAGATTTGTGTGTTCAAAGAGACACACAGATAGACATGACGATTTTACAGATTCATTATTAGTATGGAATAGATACAGATTAAGCGAACACTTTGTGGTCGACATCAGTCGTCAGTACGGTAATTGCTGGGACTGGAATTATTAATTCTCGAATGCAGACTCGTGAGGTGGATTCTGTGAGAATGCAGGCTTTCTTGGTGAATTTTTATAGGTGAAACATTCTCAGGTTGTCAGCAATGGTAGCAGCGTTGTTTTGAAGCAGTTTCCTACTCATCTGAAGATGACGAATTGGAGACTCGTTGATAAGTTGTTTCAGAGCGATGTTGGCACTCAGCTGATAGGCCGAGAATATTTAATCATGGTAAAGGTGACTGTTTGTGTTTGATGCAAAGGAGCTTCCTGTACAAGTAGGGAAGAGTGTTGTAGCTTGAAAGACTTTTCACAGATTCGCTTGTGTCGAGCGCAGTAGTAGAAGTTAGATACATTTTCTTATTCCATTTTGAAATTATGGCATTCTATTTACGTGTGTTGCAATTTTTTTCTGAAATTACGAAGATTACTCCGGAAAATAAAGGTTTTTTCCAAATGTGAAAAACTGTCCCTAGGTACAACGTGATCATGTACCTAGGAACAAGTATACTACACAGATTTAAAAGTATTGAACTGGAGAACATGTTGTCAAACTGACTTTAGTACAGACAATGCTGTCTTTAATCTGTTACATTATTACTCTATTACACACCAACAATCAGCAGGTGAAATCAAATTTAGCAAAATTATCAAAAAACAGTTACAAGTTCAAAACATTTTGAAATAGAGGTTGTTAAAAATTAACACACATTCCCATTTTCAAGACAGGTAAAATTGTTAAGAGATTAAAGAAACTCAGTACATTTGCAGTTAA
Source organism: Schistocerca nitens (assembly GCF_023898315.1). NCBI lineage: Eukaryota > Metazoa > Arthropoda > Insecta > Orthoptera > Acrididae > Schistocerca > Schistocerca nitens. The sequence continues at coordinate 583,390,738 of NC_064619.1, read as the reverse complement.
TACAAGTTCCACGGTAAAATACTTTCTTCTCATCCAAGGCACAAGCTAGTGCAAGACCGACGAAATATGCCTTAACTGTCCACATATTACATAAATAGTTCTATAAATATTACCATTATACTCACTATAAAATTATTTAACTGCAGAATTAACAACATCCTCCAAATAGCTATAATACATTATACAGCACTTAAAAACGTGGAGCTCATAATATTTACACATGTCGCGCAGAACACACAACAAAACCAGCAGAAAATTCCTGACACCGCTTATGACGAATTCTAGAGTGCATTCCTTCATATGATACTAGATCAATCACTAGACGGTAATACCGTTCAGGAAACATCACGTGTTCCTGGGTACACTATCCTCCACTAGCAACATTCTCCCTTAATTGTCACATTAATTATTTATGTCTCTCATAAGATGATCTATTGCTTGTAAGTATTGGTCAATAAAGTTGTTATTCATAAAGCAGCTTTTTGTGGTTTCATGCTGAACATTTTGAATTTATTACATGATGTTAAGCACGTTTTTGCAACAAATGTTTATCATGCCTTTGTTTCTCCACTCTTGTTTTTGATATATAACGTTGAGGTCTGTGTCTCCGACATCCAGAAAATAAAGCATGAAATTCGAATTGTGTACAACTTATTGTAACTCACTTCGTGTATACACGTATTTAATTCGATCTTGTATCTTAAGCGAGGTTTTGGATTGCGTACGTATCTGGATACTTAGCTATTGATAGTTACAAACTTTTATGATGGATTTACGAGACTTGTAAATTTCGAATAAACACCTGAAAATGTTATTGCTTGCAAGCTTAATTTTCGTGATAATTTTGGTTGAACTATCCAGTTCTTGTTGACAGTTTTCTTAGGCGATTTGTGTCACATATCTCGTAGAATTAAGACAATCACTGTCAAGTGATAAAATAGTAGCATGTCAAAGAATGGAGCAAGTGAAGATATAAGAAGAGGTTACGAACGCGAAAGAAGACATTGCACCGGCCCTAATGACAGTTTGTTGTTACAGTTGCAATCTGAAGACTGGTTTGATGAAGACTGGTTTGATGCAGCTCTCCATGCTAGTTTTACTTATGCAGGTGTCTTTCTCATAGCATAGCTACTGTCAACTGGAATCCATTTGAACCCGCTTAATCTAGTAAAAACTTGGCTATCCTCGAAAATTTTTACCCCCCCCTCCCCCCGCCTCCCCCCAAAAACTTTATTTCATTACCAAATTATTGACCATTTCTTGATACCTCAGGATGCAACCTGTCGACCAGCCGCTTCTTTTACTCAAGTTCTGCATAAATTTCGTTTCTCCCCTGTCGAATTTAGCACCTCCTCATTAGTGACCCGCTCTGTCCGCCTAGTCTTCGAGGTTCTCCTACATGACTACATTCCAAAAGCTTCTGTCCACTTCTTATCTGGACCGTTTCTCAACAACCTTTCACTTCCATACAGGACTACAATCCAAAACCAGTAAGACTTCTTAGCATTCAGAGAACAAGTCATTCTAAAGGAGGTAATAACAGTGGTGAAGATTCTTTTTTCATTCGGCACAGGTTTTTGAAGAAATTATTGATAAAATTGACGTTATCGCGTAACGTAGCCATAGGACTCGTCTTACAGTGTTCCTTCAAGACTAAAAAACTAGGAAGGATAGTACTAAGTGGACCAAAAACACGGAGAAGAACAAATGCTTAAGCATCATAAATACAGGAAACCACCTGTAACATAAAGGGACTTTCATGCAAAGAACCAGAGTTGAAAAGCTAAGTCGTGTTAGCAAATATTGACGTTCCAGTAATTATTGAAACTAAGAAGACATTAAAGGACACAGAAGACCTACAAGAATATTTGCTGCTAATCGGTAGTGTCCTATAGAATAAGAGATCCTGTTTGGAGTTAGAATATCAGTTGAGAAAAAGTGGAATAGAATTCACAGTTGTAAATTCGTAAATGATAAAAGAATTAATTTTAGGACAAGACATCAGGGACTGTATTTGAGTGTAACAGGTCTCTGGAGGAAGAAAGGAAAGAAGAAAACGTAGAATGCTGTTATTTACCACAGTCTCATTTGAATACGAATAATAAATAAGATATTTTTTATTTCTGTGTAGAGATTTCGATGCTAGAGTTGGAAACAACCAATACACAACATTTTGGGAAACATCAGAGACGATAGTAAGACAAAAGTTACTATCATTTAACTCCACTACATTATTAATTGATTCATTCTGGCATAAAAACAAACATGTAACTTCACAGAAAGTGCAAGAGGCATAAAATCTGTTTAATCAATACTAAACTTTCCCCACGGATTGAATATGCAAGTTGAATAGAGGCTTATATGTCTGTTCAAAATATTCTACAGTGTCTTGGTTCACAGAAGGGAGCTGAGTGTCCTTCGAGAGTGAGGAAGTTAGGCTGAAGAGTAAAAGTTGCTATAAACCAAATCTCGCGTAAAAATAGCTATAAACCAAATCTCCTGCAGCAGAAGAGTATTAGGATATTACACTCCAATAGAACGAACCTTAACATTGATAAATAAGGTGCAAGCCTTAGGGTTCACAGGCAATGGCAGCAGTTTACTGAAAATTGTAGAAGACATCTAAAGGAAAAGAACGAAGCAAATATTCAAACAAAACGAGATTTTAAGTGTGGGTAGAAAAAATGAGGAAAACAAGCGAAAGACAAAAAATGTAGTCATAAAAGACAATAATTTGTCACCTAAGGGCAGTAGTGAGAATAAAAGAAAATGTTCCATTCCCAATGAAGAAAAATAAAGAGCGAATAAAGTGAGCTGGAACAAATATGTATGTAACACCGCATGGTGCGTGGCGCGCAGACGATAGATTTTGAGGTAGTGAAATAAAAAAGGAAACTTGGTTAAAATATTGCAAATAACTATAGTCAAGTTCTCAATAAATATGCGTAGACAAATACATTCGAGGAGAAACTGTTGTGGTTCTAGTAAGTGCTAAGAATTCGACGAAACACTCAGACCAACTAAAAATAGAAAAGCTTTAGAGTGGATGACACTGATATTGAATTAATTAGGTATGCACGACAGGAAGTTAACTACAGAATGTTGGACTTAATGGAAGTTTTCTGGAGGACATTTAGGGTACCAGCGGAATGGCTGGACGATGTGACACACAACATATTACAAGAAACGGGGTAGACACTTAAGAACTACCGTGTGATAGGTTTACTGTACTCGCTATACAACACGTAGGCAAAAATAGCGAAAGAAGGTGTGCATATGATTACAGATACTTTTCTGACCCACAGACAATATGGATTTAGAAAGCGGTCGTTCCTACTCCGACTGCTTGTATGTGCTTGGACAATTGATTCAGAAAATTAAGGAATACTATTTACCATTTTTTCTTATTAATATACTACAAAAAGGTGTTTACCTATGTAGTCAGAAATACAACATGGTAAATAATGGAGATTCATCTCAAACATCTGGTCAAAATAATTCAAAGCTTACATATGAACACATCAGAAAAAGTAACTGCACAAACCAGTAACAGAAACAAAGTGGTCGTAAATCAGAGAATGTAAAAGAGGAATACCCTATGTCATCAGTACTATTTTATACTATACATCTTCTATTGGACATGGCCCATAGCTCTTAAATTATACATTTTTGGGTCCATACTATTTCTCCAAAACTATCGAAACCGAAAAGCTTGAGATAGAAGAGCTGTGTTTCATAATATCGAAGATGAAAAAGTGCTCAGCGCTCATGGGGTATGCATTTTCAGAGCATTTTTTCTAGACATGTTCTTCGTGTTTTGGTCCATACTGCCACTTCTGAAAGTTGCTTGCCCTACGGACTTCGCAACAACAATACCGGCACCTGTATTCCACTTTCAGAGGTATGAGAACGATTTTCGGTTATAACATTCAAATCGGTCATTTCCGAAATAGAAACAGAAAGCCAGATTTTCCCGGAAGACCATTTCACGAGTGTAACGTGAATATCAGGAATTCGATAAAACATCAAATATCCTACGTCGCTGCGGCCGGAAAAAGATCCTACAATAACGGGACCAACGACGAGTGAAGAGAATCGTTCAAACGTAACAAAAGTGCAGCCCTTCCGCAAATTGGTGCAGATTTCAGTGCCGGGCCATCAGCAAGTGTCAGTGTATGAACCATTCAACGAAACATCGTCGATATGGGCTTTCGGAGCCGAAGGTCCACTCGTGGATCCTTGATGACTGCAGGACAACAAGCTTTACGCCTCGCCTTGGCCCGTCAACACCGGCATTGGACTATTGATGACCGGAAACTAATTGCCTACTCGGACGAGTCTTGTTTCAAATTGTATCGAGCGGGCGGACGAGTACGGGTATGTAGGCAGCCTCATGTATCCATGGACCCAGCGTGGCAGCAGGAGACTTTTAAGGTAGTGGAGGTTCTGCAATGGTGTCGGGCGTGTACAGTTGGAGTGATATGGGACCCCTGATACGTCTAGATACGACTCTGACAGGTGACGCGTACGTAAGGATACTGTCTGATCACCTGCAACCATTCATGACCATTGTGCATTACGACGGACTTGGGCAATTCCACCAAGATAAAGTGACACCCCACATGTCCATGATTGCTACAGAGTGCCTCCAGGAACGCTCTTATGAGTTTAAACACTTCCGCTGGCCACCAAACTCCCCAGACATGAACGTTATTGAGCATATCTGACATGCACATACTTCAGCTCCGATGGATATCTAACAGTGTTTGTTCTTCGGCAACCAAGAAAAGTATGGCATCACGTTGGTATAACGTCGCTACAGTTCACGTTTCCGCGTTCACCGCACACACGTCGGAAAGACACCAATGCCACGCTAGCCACTTACCTAAGTTGACGATGCTTGAATACCGCATCGGAGTAATTAGACTTACTTGAACTACTTTTTGAGGGGTTTAAATGTAGAAACTGAAGAGAAGTGAGGTAATGATTGATCCCTATGTCAAGCCGTTCTTTATTTTTCTAGGGGAGATGAAGCCGGATACCACGACTGCATGGAACAAACAGTCGATTAACATACTGCCGATTAGTCGAAAGGTTGGTTTTCATGCAATTGGTAGAAAGATCTTTTATATTACCCCTTGTCTCCACAATGTGTTGCAAGTCACTTATAGGTCAATAAATAAAGCTAAGGTTTTTTCTTTGAAATCCTGCTTCGACGTCGACGGTGCGTGACAAGCGCTGCTATATTACTAGGTAACTCATTACCGGTAATGCTACACTTGTAAAACGTTCATTCCACACTAACAACAAATTCAGACAATTGCCAGTATAAGTAAACGTTTCTCCACAGCAACAAATCACTATCGAGCGGACAATAGTATCAGCAGATTGATTCAAGTTAATGAAAAAAAGTGATTTTTAATTGTAAGTTACAAATTTCACTCCTTGGATTTCACTCTGAAACGAGTTGGAGGTAAATTCCCAGCGATAATTCACAACAAAGGATTTTCTTCTTCTCCTTTTTCCGTTTGTGTCATACAAGGAAACAAACACCAATTTCAGTGCTTACTCCTTTTTCTTCTCTCTTTTTCCTCTAGCATTCTATCATCTTTTCACTTTGTGTTAATTTTCTCTCCACACACCATTTTCACCCTGTCTTCCCCTCCTGCCTTGGGATCCTTCCAATTTTAACACTTTCTTCTTACAAATCTCTCTTTCTGATGCGTCTTTTTCACTTATGTTGTTTCTTACCAAATCTTTCCCAACTTCTTGAATCCAGTATATTGTTGACTTCTTGCCCCAAACTTATTTACAAGTCTGTTTGGTTAACCTGTTGCCGTTCATTCTGTATACAAGTCCAAAAATTAGCTGTCGCTTCTTCCATAGCGTTTCGGTTATGTTTGCTATGTTGCGCTATATCTCTTACTTACTTCTTAATTTCCATACCTCTGCATTTCTTATCGGTTCAAGTATTTTTTGAATAATTCTTCTTTCAAGTACTTCATGTTTGTGTAATTTGTAATTCAGCACTAAAAATTGACTTGCATTGAGACATTCTAGTTTTACTACTGTGCTGTAGTGCTGTATATTCAAAATTTTAGACAGAGATCTTTTGTTGTAAATGTTCCTTGTTACAGCATATGCCCTCTCAGTTTTGCGTACTCTTTCTTCTACTCCGAATTTTTCTAAGCTATTTTCTTGAATCATTTCTTCCACATATTTAAATTTATTAATCCTCTTTATCTGTCCAATATCTCTTACTAGGATTTCAGGAGCATTTTTTATGTTTGTCAAAAATTTTGTTTTTTCTACAGATATCCTTAAACCTGCTTTGTTCGCTATTTCTTTTAAGATATTGATTTGTGTTGCTGCATTTGTTATGTTTTCGGAAAGAATGGAAAAATCATCCGCAGATGCTAGACAGTGAACTTCAGTACCTTTGTTCATAGTCCCCAGTCTTACTGGTGACAGCTTGTGTACTTTTAGTTTTTGTTTCCATTCTCTTGCTACTTTCTCTCGGACGCACTTGAAGAGGAATGGAGACATGCTGTCACCTTGCCTCATACCTATGTAGTTATTTCCATCATGCTCATCACCTTTCTTGTACAATGGATGCATAATAGCAACTTTCCGGTCTTCTGGAATCCTTCCAGTTTCCTATGTTTCTGGAAACATTGTCTGAATATTAGTTACATTTTTAAGTCTAGACCATTTAATAAGTTCAGCTGTAATACAGTCTTCTCCACTGATTTTATTCTCCTCATTTATTGCTTTTTTAATTTCTTCCGTTGTAGGTGGTGAATCTGCTTCTGTGTTTTGGTGAAGGTCTGGAAATTCTAGCTTACAGTTCGGTTCTTCGCAGTTCAAGCGTTGTTAAAAGTACTTTCTTAGTAGTTCACAGTTCTGCGTATTGCTTCGATCAATTTTATCATTTTCGTCTCTGAAGCAAGTATTTGGAGCTTGGTAGCCTTTAAGATGATTTTTAAACATCTGATAGAGATTCCTGGAGTTGTATGTCAAGAAGATGTGTCTTCCCAAAAGATCGTTTAGCATGGTTTACTATTCTTGCTGTTTCTTTCTTTTGCATTTTAAATTCATCAAGGTGCTTCGCCTTCCCAGAAAATTTCCATTTTTCCACCGTTTTGTTCCTTCCGTAACTGGTTTTCCACAGGTTTCATTCCACCAGACATACTTCTTCATTTCTGTTGATCCAAATACGTTCTTCACTGCCCTGTTAATTTCTTTGGATAATTCTTCCCATTTCCCCTGATTTAGGCATTTTTATTTCTTCTTCAAAATGCTTTATTGTCTCTTCTGTGATGTTGAGCCTGTCTGTGTTGTATTTAATCTATTTTTGCTGTCTCTTTTGATTTTTATTAGGAAGAAATTTAATTTTAGTAAAGAAATGATCAGAGTCAAATTCCCTGTTTCTTGATACTTTTACGTTCATGATTTCTTTAATATTGCTTTGAGAAATATCCGCGTGATCTAAGTGGAACTCCCATAGTATTATATTTGGAGATACACTTTTTTTCCCTTTCTTGACAATTTTTTGAAGGAAGTTGACATCAACTTCAACTGAAATGTTTTACAAAGATTAATTAGACTTGTGACATTTTTTTTTCCTTCTTTTATGGGCGGGATATTTTTCAAAAAGTTTTTCCCTCCCTCCTTGAGCGTTAAAATCCCCCAGTACTGTCACAACATTTGATTTTGCAATTTTTTATATTTCGTCCTCCAGACGTACCCCGAGTGCTTCTACTTTACTCGGATTTTTCTTATTGTCATCATTAATTGGAGCGTGGCAGTTAACAAATGTATACTGCTTATTTTACACTTCACTAAGAGAAGAGAGAGTCTTTCTGAACTGTATTTGAGTTCTGTAACGTTGTATGAATTTCTTTTCCCTACTTTCGGTTTGAGTATTCCGACTTCAAGGCTCATAAAACTAGCAAGACACAATTTAACATTTACTCCCATGCGTAGGGCGGAATTGAAACTGGTCACTTTTTACAGGAAAGTAATGGCACCGTTAGGCCACAGATGGCAATAACCGAGATCCAGTATTTCATGAAAAAATTCTTCTCGTACAGTTTCTAGTCAAAGGGATCAGATACAAATTATGTTTCCGTCCGAAATGATAAGATGTAAATGACGAGATTGTAAATGGATTCACTAAAATTTGTAGTGGTCGTACTGAAATCATTGAAACCGCTAACTGTTCATTTAGCACGTAATCCCAGCGCTTAGTACAGAAAACATCTAGGTTAGCGGTATTCTGAAACGGACTTTGTTTGCTTTATCCTTGCAATAACTATACTGCTTTTTACAGTTATCTCTTACGGGAGTTAACGGAATACATTCTCGGCTTTTGTGCTGTGAGTTACTTCAGTTATGACTAAGTACGAACTTACTGTCATGATTTTAAGGAAGATGAGGAACCGACGTTCCAATGACGTCGTGGCAGTCAGAGACGTTCCGCATTGTTGAGCAATAGATGGCTATCTCAGCATTTGCTGTTGGTTGTTGTAAGACTTGTCAAACAGCTGAAGAGCCTTCAACTTCAACTGAAATGACCTAATGTGGCTGAACTAAAACTGCATCTCATACCAACAGTTCAGCTGCGATGAAATTGGCAGAATGGGCATATTGTTGGATCCATTCCCGATGGTTTTTCCTAGTGAGGGTGAAGGGTGTATTCTTATGTTGCCATTGTTCCGTCCCGATGAAATTCCTTTCTATACTTGTTGTATCTTTAATGAATTAAAGATAATATCATTTACACTGCAATTCTGAAAAATGTATAAAATGATACTGCTACATACAAGGAATAACTTCAGAGCTACTCAAGCGTCTATCGTTATGGGCATGAGGCCACCAGTTACCAAAAAATTATTATAGATATTAGTTTCTCATCTTATAGATCTTCAGCGCTCCCTATTTTCCCCTTTCCTTTTGTTATTCTTCCACAATATTGAGACAATAGTTCTTGAGAACAAGCATAACGTCCATTCTTTTGAATTTACGCTCGTAACAGCAATCATTTTCCTCGGTGTCTGGCTTTATTTTGCATCGCATGGCACCTCAAAGTCTTCTCTTCTTATGCTTTCAGAAATATTTATTCTTCATTTGTTATGCCTCAGTATCATATCTGCTGTTTTCAGCTCTTTCTTACAATTTTCTTAAGTAGTTTCTTTCATCGCTAACTCTTCAGAAAATCCTACTTGCTTCTCTCTGAAGCCAGCCGTTTCTTATAATTCTCCAACAAATCCACAACACGCTTTCTGTGTTGCTGCTGTCATTTCTACTATCTACTTGGTTCTCCTACCCTCAGAGTAACGTGTGACAGATAAGAGATTTACCCAAAGGATTTTCTTGTCTCCATGCTACTGAGAATTTCTTTTCTCCGTTCAACACTAGTAATTTCTCACATGCCTTCCTTCTCTTCAGAAATCATACACTCTAAATTTTAAAACAGTTACTCTTGTCCAGGTTCGACTTCCCGAATATGAATTTTTGTAGTGACCAGATGACTACTCTTACTTTTAAAAAAAGAGCTCAGTTTTACTCGGGCTTACTTTTGTACTGGTTAACTACTGCTATTAGTACGTTGAATATTCTTATCACATTTTTTCTTGGATCTGTAACTACAGTAACGTATTCAGTAATTGTATCACTAATGTTATTTCTCCATTTAATTTAATTCCTTTTGAACTCTGCTTTAACATGTCAGTATATTAACAGATATACTATGGTGAATGAGGACATCGACTCTTTTTTTCATCAGAGTTTTCTCTCTCGGCATAGACTAAAATTAGTTTCATGATATAAAAGGATATGGCAAATCAGTGAAGCTACAAAAGCGTTGTATTAATTTTCATTTATCTGTCCAGTGCTCCCAGTATTAGAATTGCTTCGTTCCTCAGTCCAAACCGTTTCGTTATGGTTCATTCTGTTCTTTGTCACATTTAATATCTTTGACGATGGGAAAAAATAATAAATAATACACTTCGCATTTTCGACAAAACAGTTTTTTCATTCTCACAAATATTTTCCCGGATTTCATATTTTTCGTTGATATGCTATAATAATCTTGAACAGTAAATTAGTCACCTTGTCACTAACATTTTAGGAATTCTGGCTGTATGTCAATGATGCCCGCTGTTTTCTATTTCTAATTGTTAATAAATTTCACCCAAATGTGCCTTTTCTTTACGAACACTTGTACAGTCACTGGTTAGCAATCATTTTGTATATAACATTTCTAGCCCGCATCTCGTAGTCGTGCGGTAGCGTTCTCGCTTCCCACGCCCGGGTTCCCGGGTTCGATTCCTGGCGGGGTCAGGGATTTTCTCTGCCTCGTGATGGCTGGGTGTTGTGTGCTGTCCTTAGGTTAGTTAGGTTTAAGTAGTTCTAAGTTCTAGGGGACTTATGACCACAGCAGTTGAGTCCCATAGTGCTCAGAGCCATTTGAACCATTTGAACCATATAACATTTCTCCTCACTTTCATTACTTACAATATTACTGCAAACTCATTGTAATCTGGAGAAATTTATAAGAACTGAGGAGCAGACAAAAGTTATTTCTGTGATCTATATCGCTCGCGTTGCAGTATTCAAAACCTTGTCCTCAACAACCGAATGAAGTGGAATACTTCATTACAAAATCAGCCTCTCTGACTGATACACATTCGTCAGAAGAGCTGGAAGACGTGAATCTTGGCTGAAAATCTTAACCACACTTTGCATGTTGCGTACCAGACATTGCTGAAAAGGCGCTACAACTTATTAGTAGTTTATGTGGCAGCCAATCCAAAGGGAAACTTTGAAGAAAGTACTTTTTCATATACATAGATTGTTCTCGTCAGAATGTTTACTTTTTGCACGGAAGATTGACACGACTCCTGCAAAACCTAAATATTTTAACCTTGTAGTACGCTAATGTTTTCATGATAAAGTAAGATGTTGACACTCTACAAAACGTAAAAAGCTCAATGGTTCAAACAGTCATGGTTCCTATCCACTGCTGTATGGAAATTTAAATGAGACCCGTTGTGAAGAGATTCTGTCTGTTAAGTGCTGAAATATTCTTTCAAGAACTTAATTAAAGGTCTGCACAATTCCAGACCTCTCTCGCGCGCGCGCGTTACCAAACCACAAACGTCAGTAGCCGGATCATCTGGTTTTATCTGACCATTCCTTTGAAAAGTATTTTGTTCATCAATAAAAACTGTAAAATTAAATTTTACTATTGGCATTTGATTCCATAGTGACTGGTAAGATAAATTTTCCGTACTGCAAAAGAACCCGAATATTACCGGAAAACTGTAGTTTTCTAAATTATTCATTTTATATATTTTCAAAGTTTCGTTCGCTGTACAGTTATTAGATTCAACGCGATGGAGCAAATTTTATGAAGAACTCGCGATAACTGGGTATTTAATTGAACAAAACAGTGGATTCATTGTGTTTCCACCAAACTATAGGGAAATTCCACATCATCTAAATACTGAAGGTAAATAAATGTAAATGCCGTGTGGTTAGGGCCTCCCGTCGGGTAGACCGTTTGCCTGGTGCAAGTTGACGCCACTTCGACGACTTGCATGTCGATGGGGATGAAAGGATGATGATAAGGACAATTCAACACCCAGTCCCTGAACGGAGAAAATCTCCGACCGAGCCGGGAATCGAACCCGGTCCGTTAGGTATGACATTCCGTAGGGCTGACCACTCAGCTACCGGGGGCGGACAATACTGAAGGTCAAATGCATATCACGAAAGTAACAAAATAATTAATCCTTCCTAAACCTCTGTACCACGTTTTTATATTCAAACCATGTTTCCATTGTACAGTTCTGTAACAAGCGACATGGAGGCAATATTCATGAGCCTTTCTGCACATCGTGTTGCATCCCTTATAAGAGACGTCTGTAAGAGGCATCGGCCGGCTAATTATTTTCCCCTTATTTCTGAATCACCTCTCTGCTTATTCCTGTCATACAACAGACATAAATTTCTGAAGCTTAATTATGTACACCTCTTTCGTGTAAGTTCGTTTGCGAGACCGGCCTTGGCTCTCATTAACACACGAGTAACTATCGTTTGTCACCGCCTGACTACTTCAGCTTTTTTTTTTTTTTTTGTCAGCCTCCCTGTGGGTGTTCATGATTTTTATTAATTCCAGCGTCCTCACCGACGCCTTTCATTAAGTAAATGCCTACAAGGTGCGACTGTGTCAGACCAGGGAAATGAACATAACAACAATAATAGCTACAAAAGTAAATCAAAATCACATACCATATTTGTGTTCATTAAATTTTATTTTAAATGAAAAAATACAAAATAATCATTTCTTTAAATAATATTAATATTGAAGAGGCCACAGCGATAAAATACGAGGCTGATCAAGAGAAATTTCTGCATTCTGTTTCGGCTATTGGAACTATCCAATATATTATATCACCAGTCACCTCTCCTTCCTCGGTAAAGTAACAGAATCGACAGAGGTGTCCTATCCTCCTGCAATAGTAGTATAATAACCGAAAGGGGTGACAAAGCAACATGCAAATTCTGAAACGTGTCCAGTTCACCACCTTACAAAGTTATGAACACAATAGTTCTAATGTGCTTCTGCAGATTTTTGTCGATAGAGATATGTTGAGACATATCTAATTATATACTGATTGTACATTAGATGTCTACTAGCATCAAACATAGGCCGTAATTTGAGAAAGAAATTTCTAACAATCTGCGTTCGGAACACAACATTGTATGGTAGTGAAACATGGGCTGTGGCAATACCGGAAAAGAAGAGAATCGAAGCATTTGATATGTGGTGTTACAGAATAATGTTGAAAATTAGGTGGACCGATAATAAGAGGTCCTCCAGAAAATCGGCGATGAAGGGAATATATGGAAAAAAGCGGTAAGAAATATGGACAGAATGATAGGGAATAACTTTCATGGTACTAGACGGAGTTGATGAGGGTAAAAACTGCAGAGCAAAAGAGAGATTAGAATACATCCAGCAAATAACTGAGGATGCAATCTGCAAGTGTTGGGATGACGAGGTTGGCCCAGGAAAGCAATTAGTGGCAGGCCGCAACAAACCAGCCATAATACAGATGACTAAAAAACAGTACATAAGGTTAATAAGTCTCCGTAGCTGAGTAGTCACCACGGCTGACAGCAACACTGGAGGTCTGGGTTCGATTCTCGGTACTGTTAGGGATTTCTCCTTGGTGAGAGTGTACTAGGCCTCGCCAGGCGGACTGAGGAGTTACTCGACTGATTATTAGCGGTTCCAAGGTCAAGACCTAGAGAGTGGTGCGCTGACCATATGCCACTCCCTACCGCATCTGATGACGCAATTGGCAGAAGACGACACGGCGGTCGGTCGGGTCCGGTTGACCCCCTCAGGGCCCGAAAGAGGAACTACCTTACTTAAGAATGGCTAAATTTCATTGTAAATGAGTTGCTATGTGTGCAGTTTGTCTCTGTTGCAATACATATCTCGTGTCACAAATGTAAATACCACTCAAAGTAACTGAAACTAATGTATTCTTAAAATGGAGGAATTAAATAAAAAATGATAGCGAAATTACCGAAGTATAGAATCCAGACAATGTCATAAGTGCATAAATGAAATGTGAAAACTCAAAGTTCCCAGAAGATGAAAAGAGAGTTGTGAACTCACGAAGAAAATATTATTGCGCCGACACGTCGCGAAGTCCGTCCCCTGTAGGCCCACGAATGTTTAGACAACGGACCTTTTCTGACTTTGTCCTGACTTCAAATTACTAGTGATATGCATCACAGTTCTTCTATGGATGATGTCTCAGGGCTTCGGACCAATTTCGATAAACCTGCCATCTTTTGACGGTCTTAATGAATCAGCTGCCGTTCTAGTTTGCTACGTAGAGGTGCTTCAAACGTATATCATACTTTCTGATTTGAATAGCCCTCCTACGGCAATTTCATAATAACGTATTTAACACTCCTGTCAGCTGCATTGTGTCCATCCGGAACATTTCTTTTATTCACACTTTTCTGTCCGTTGATTTATGGAAAGCAGTGTAACCGATCAGTCAAATGAGTAGTTCATACCCGTAGAGCAAAAGCCATGCGGGACCCAAACGGGACAGATCGCCAGCGATAGTGGTAAGATGCATTGCTGTATATCTCAGAGAAACGCACGGTAATCCTAAGCGAAACTTGTCCCGAGTGTGACGCTGTGTGGTTACTACTATTTTTGCCCACTTTTTGTCTGCTGAAATTAAAACTGATCTTAAATGTCAACTTTCTGATCCTTTTGACTTCTTGTTCCTATTGAACATGTATAAGTTCAACGTAATATTCCCAATAAGATGTCTCCCCAACTGTGTTCTAACACAATGTCATTCAATGACGAAGATAATTACAGCGTCTAACGGTAATCTCTATTGGTGCAACATTTTTGGAAAATTTTACATTGAATGCGAATGCCCGCAATGAAACGATTATTTAATAGTCATTAGAATTCAAACTAGGTAATTATTTTTTTATCTAGAACTTTAAGGGACATTTTAAATTGCTCTCAGGGTGTGGAGAAAGCACAGAGAATTCCTTAGGCACTGGCCTAATTCTTTACTGTTTTCATAATTCTCGAGATGTGACTTTTATTAAAAGGACGGACTCACATTAAAAAGTAAAGATGAAGGTTTCATCTTCTTTCGAGCAGGAATATGCAGAACTAGTTACGTTTCGGTGAACCCTTATTGGCCCCGACAATAGCCCACGTCTGACTTGCATCTTGTTTGCATTTTTATCTCATTTACTTTGGTTGCATCCACGAAGTTTTTATTGCCACATTCTTATTTATTTATTATCGCTCATACCAAATGCCAATATCTCTGACCGTGATGGTACTGTTGTATGCTCACTTTGTTGGACAAACTGCGGTTCACAGCGTTAGTTTCTGATCAGAAAATCATCTTTGCGTCAAGTCGAACCAGTTATAAAAATAAAAGAAAAAAATGGTTCAAATGGCTCTGAGCACTATGGGACTCAACATCTGTGGTCATAAGTCCCCTATAACTTAGAACTACTTAAACCTAACTAACCTAAGGACATCACACACATCCATGCCCGAGGCAGGATTCGAACCTGCGACCGTAGCAGTCGCGCGGTTCCTGACTGAGCGCCTAGAACCGCTAGACCATCGCGGCCGGCAAAAATAAAAGAAATAAAATAGTCAGTGATGGTTGGTTGTTTCGAGGAAGGAGACCAGACAGCGAGGTCATCAGTCTCATCGGATTAGGGAAGGACGGGGAAGGAAGTCAGCTGTGCCCTTTGAAACGAACCATCCCGGCATTTGCCTGGAGCGATTTAGGGAAATCACGGAAAACCTAAATCAGGATGGTCGGACGCGGGATTGAAACATCGTCCTCCCGAATGCGATAGTCTGTGACCCGGATGGTATCCGCTACCATTGATTTAGTGGTTAGCGTCGCTCCCCTCAGATTACGGGGTCCCGGTTTCGATTAGCACCTGGGACGGAGGTTTACTTCGCTGGGGGATGGGCGTCGGTGTTGTTCAAGTTATTTCATTCGTCTTCATCCCTCAGAAGCGCAATTGTCAGAAGTTGGGTAAAACAGGGAGAGTTGCTCCAGGCCACCGAACAAACCCAGAGGACGTCTCTTGGTCAATAATGCCATACGAACATTTCATTTCACCTGGATGGTGTTTCTTCGTTGTATTAATAGCGGTCACGATTTTCCTAATGCATCAACTCGTATTAGTAGAGATAGTGGTGCAGCAGCCAATGGTCTTGCCTCAGTGATAAGACCGGTTCTGGTCAGATCACTGAAACTAAGCGCTGTCGAGCTTGACTGCTCTTGGATGGGTGACCGTCCGCGATGTCGAGTGCTGTTGGCAAGAGGGCTGCACCACTCAGCCCCTGTGAGGCCAACTGAGGAGCTACTTGGTTGAGAAGTAGCGGCAACGGGTACGAAAGGCGACAACAGCCGAGCGAGCGGTGTGCTGACCACATGCCCCACCACATCCGCATCCAGTAACACCTGTCCTCTAAGGATGACCACGGTGGTCGGTCGGCACCGTTGGGCCTTCCACGGCCTGTTTTGATGGAGTTTGAATTTTTCAGTTTGAGTATTGCTACACATGGTTAATGTCCATAACGGAAGATGCGGAACCCCTCGCTACCCTACCTTCCCCCCCCCCCCCCCCCCCGCCCCCCGCAGTCTGCAAGAAGACTGCCTGTTTACGTCTGATCACTCGCTTCAATTGTCTGTGCTCTGAATTTTCTCACTCCTCTTTCACCATTCACTTCAGCTAATGAGGAATGTCGCAGCCTTGCTTTCCCACGGCTCTGGTTTAGTGACACTGACAAGGGGAGGCCGCCAATTGTGAAATTCAGATTCGATTCATACTGCGCATAATAAAATCTCATGGCCAGAGGTGTAATGCGGCAAAGCACCAAGATGCACTTCTCTGCCGTTGTCGAGAAAATCGACAGTTAAAAGAAACCGTTGCGGTGAAATACTGTCTACGATTAATAATTTTCTGCAGCGTCGTGGCGCAGCGGTAAGCGCTCGGGTTCGTAATTCGAAGGTCGCCAAATCTCGCGCCATGCAACCTTTTTTTAGTATTTGTTTTTTGTAATTCAAATATATATATATATATATATATATATATATATATATATATATATATATATATATATATATAATTCCCGGCAATCAGTTGCAATAATTATGCATATAATAAGTTGTTGAAAGTCGGTTGTCGTGGAAAAACTGGCGACTTCGAACATCATTATGTTTTCTGCAAACAAAGTTGTATTTCACAAATGTTATTAATTGTCTTCATAATGTTAACCACGTCTAGTTAACGAAAGACGTAGAAACGATATTCCGAAACGAATACGCATAGCGTAAGTCAAACGTTCGAATTAGGATAGAGACCCTACGAACACAAATTTGCTGTGGCAGGTATGAAATATAAACTCCGTTACTCGCTCGTTACACTTGAAGGACACATGTTGAATGGGCCGAAACGAGCCACCGCAAAACAGCGTAGTTGCCTGCTAACTTCGAAAGAAGGTAGATGCGGTCCCTAGCGCAACTTATAACATCGTCGAAAATCAGTGCGGACGGGAGAGCTTTGGTACACCCTGTTAAAAAAAAACGGAAAAATGGAGGCGATACAATTGGAGAGCGATCCGCCTTCACCAACATGCATAAGCAATTCATTAATATATATATATATATATATATATATATATATATATATATATATATATGAATTACAAAGACTAATAATAAAAAAAAATTGGATGGCGCGAGATTCGATCCGGCGACCTTCGGATTACGAACCCGAGCGCTTACCCCTGCGCCACGACGCTGTACAAAATTGTAAATCGTAGAGAGTATTTCACGGCAACGGTTTCTTTTAACTGTCGATTTTCTCGACAACGGCTGAGAAGTGCATCTTGGTGCTTTGCCACATTACACCTCTGGCCATGAGGTTTTATTATGCGCAGTATGAATCGAATCTGAATTTCACAATTGGCGGCCTCCCCTTGTGAGACAAAGTCAACCACAGATTGTCCTTCATTTGTGTGTTTCCAAATCACATTTGACCTGATTATTAGTTTTCTTCTATCATTTATTTCTGTGGAATACATTTAATAACAGAGGTACACTTTTGCCTTTGTTTCAGAGCTATAAATACACTTCAAGATATAAAAAGGAAAAAATGGAAGAAAGAAAAACAACGCACTACGAAGAAATTATCCGATTGGGACGGAAATGGGTAGATGTGATGTACATGTACAGACAAACAAATAATTATAATTTCAGAAAAAAAATTGAGTGTTTTATTGAAGAGAAAGATATTCACAAATTGAGCAAAACAATAACACGTTGGTCCACCTCTGGCCCTCAGGCTAGCAGTTATTCCGCTTGGCACTGGTTGATACGGTTGTTGGACGTCCTCCAAAGGAATATCATGCCATATTCGGTCCAACTGGCACTTCAGACCGTCAAAATCCCGAGGTCGTTGGAGAACCCTCCCCATAATGTTCTAGATTTTCTCCATTGGGGAGAGATCCAGTAACCTAGTTGACCAAGGTAGAGTTTGGCAAGCACGAAGACAAGCTGTTGAAACTACGGCCTGGAATCTCATTGACTGGAGCAGAATTGTCTTCAGAGATGAGTCCTGCATCGAACTGAGGCCCGATGACCAGTGAAAACGTGTCTGGAGACGCCCCAGACAGAGTTAACAACCTGACTGTCGCCTGTCATACGTCCCGACATACAGGAGTGATGGTCTGGGGCGCCATTTTTTTTTTTTTGGCAGGACCCCTTTGGTTGTCATCCGAGGCACCCTTACAGCACAGCGGTACGTGGAGGATATTCTATGCTCCGTTTTGTTGCCCTTCGTGACAAGTCGTCCTAGGCTTACATTTCAGCAAGATAATGCCGGCCCGCTCACGGCGAGAGTTTCTACCGCTTGTCTTCGCAATTGCTAAGCCCCACCTAGTCCAATAAGGTTGCCAGAACATTTAGACCATTATGGGCATACCCTCTAACTAGCTCGGGATTTTGACGATCTATAGCGCCAATTGGACACATTTGGCACGATATCCTACATTAGGGCATGCAACATTTCTGTCAATGAGTGCCAAGCCGAATAGGGCCAGAGATGGACCAGCGGATTACTGACTTGCTCAATCTGTGAAGCTCTTTCTTTTGCATAAATCATCCAATTTTCTGAAATTGTAATCATTTGTTAGTCTGTAAATGTACATCACATCTATCGAATTTCGTCCCATTCGGATAGTTTCATCGTGGTGCGTAATTTATTTTTCTCTTAGTCTATCTTGTTTTTTGCCACTTGTATCTCACTGATGACAATATAGGATTAAATAAGTTCAACTTCTGAGGCTCATATCTTTTATGTTCTGTACTGTCGCTTTTCCAGTTCCTGAACTGTTTAACTGATAAATGTTAACCACTATGCGATTAAGAAATCAAGCCTACAAGTAGGAACTAAGCCGGAGGTCCTTTCAACAAGACTAGATAAATACTTTCTGTTTGTTCCTGAAAGATGTACAAGAAGTCTCAAAACATATATATATATATATATATATATATATATATATATATATATATATATATGTGTGTGTGTGTGTGTGTTCCAGTGTTCCAGAGATACGTAAATGTCCCTCTACAGATGTTACATAATATCGTCCCAAGGATGAAGAAAAAAATAGAAAGTTGAAAATATTTCCATTTAAAAAGCAAAACTTCTTACAAATAGATAAATGTACACAGCGTGTCCCAGGAATAATAGTCGTCACGGATACGACAGGAAAGGTAATTCGAAGCAAAACTGACTAGCAAACATGGGCTCTAAAATGCATACCTTCAGAGCTATAAGCACTTCTTCGTCTTCGATACTGTGAAACAAATATCTCCTACTGCAGTCTCTTTGCTTTCCATGTTTCTGTAGGAGTAAGTATGAACCAAAACAGGAAAAAAAGTGTCCAGTAAACATGGGCTCCAAAAAGCATGCCTTAAGAGCTATGAGCACTTGTTCAGTAGGGGTGATGAACAAGTGCTCATCGCTATTCAGGTTTGTGTTTTAGAGCTCCTGTTTGCTAGACATGTTTGCTTCGAATGATCATTCCTGCCGTATGCCGGAATATAGACTATTCCTCCTGGGATTATGAATACACTGAACTGCAAAAGATAGTTCTCAAATTACTGTACGCACACATTATGAAACACAAAGCAGCGTATAGTACTTACATACAAAGATCCTATTACTGCAATAAACATGTGCAGAAATGCTTAACACTCACTGGCTATATTAAAAAATTCATTAGCGCAGTAAAACGAGGTAATTGGCAGTAGATACTTCAGGCTTGTCTTAAATTGTACTTCACGCATAGCTAAATTTGTATGACTGCTGGCGAATTATTGAAAACCCATTTTCCCGAATAATGAAAACTTTCTTGGACCAAAGTAAGTGATTTTAAATCTTTATGTAGATTACTCTTATTTCTCGTACATATTCTACGAAGTTATCTGTTGTCTTGACGAAGAGATGTGTAATTGATCGCAGATTTTGTCAACAAATAATTATACTGTGAAACCGTAACCCCTTTTCCTTGAACAGGTTTCTGTAGAACGTAATTAATGCCACAAATAATTCGTATCACACTCTGTTGAAAGACTTTAACTAGGCTTGATGACACTCCTCCATCCCACCTCCCACCCCTCCCCCCAATACAATGTTCCCATAGGATATTACAGAATGAAAGTAAGCACAGTAAGCCTTTTATAAATTTATGTTCCTAATTCAACAAATTAATTAAACTTTTAAACATATTTAAAGAGTGGCTACATTGGGGGAAACATGAGGGCAGGGGGTGGAGGACAACCGCTCCAGGCGTTACACTCAGAGTTGTTGTCATGGAAGAGGTGTCCATTTTTCATCTCAGACAATGCTAAGTCTCCTGAATCACTCCACACACTTTCTTTCACGTATCCTTCTACAGTTTACAGCTTCGTCTTAATGACCTCCATGTCCATGGGATGTTAAAGTTTAATCTCTCTTCCCTCTGAGTGTTGCATAACCAGGTGGTAGCAGAATTAACTTCAACGAAAGGTAATGACCCCGATGTAGGGTATAGGACGGCGTGCGTGGTTGTGCACGTGCACGGAAGAGGCGCTGCGTCTATACTATCTCCTCCCCCGCCCCCCCTTCTTTCTCTCTCCCTCTCTCTCTCTCTCTCTCTCTCTCTCTCTGTGTGTGTGTGTGTGTGTGTGTGTGTGGTGTGTACGTGTGGTGTGGGGCTGCCAGATGGGGACAGGTACACAGATTCTCCGTATCCCCTTGTGTGTGACGATGCGAGGTATGTGATGGAATTTTTGCTTTCCGCCTGGTTGCGCAGAAGTTGCTTTCGAGACCGCATAACTTGTGAGCCAGAGGGAACTCAGCGTCCCCACTCTGGGTATCGACTGCGCTCGACTAATTGGCAGACCGACAGGGCGCCTGGCGAGCGCAGAGTAAATTGCTACAAGAACCAATTACCGATCTGCAGCCTTCGCAATGTTTGTGCTCCTGTAAAAATATTACAAGACGCCATCGAAGTCAATAAAAAGAGCAGAAAACACTCACTGACTTGTTAAATGAGAAATGGCTGTTTACATGCGATCGTTTGTTTTTTCTGACCTTCTCAAAGAGACAGTGCACGTGGAGCTTTGTTTTCAATTCATCTTTTGTACGATTTACGTAAGAATACGATAAAACCGACGCAACTTAAAAACAGCATAAGAGAGTTCAATTTGAAGCTTAATACACTAGCAGAAAATGAAATATTAACACATCCGGTACAGGTGCCATAGAGACAAAATACTTTGATTTAATTTAATGAGCTTTGTGATTTAAATTTATGATATAAATTTTTTATATGCGGCTCGCTTGTGCTCAAGCGTACAGTTAATTAATTAATATAGACACAAGGAAAGGTCCAATATGCCAACTACAAAGTGTTGCAGAACTTATACAACCGACAAAGAGAAAACATGACGGAAGGTATATGGAAATACAGGTTATCAGGCAATGAAACATTAACATTGCAAAGTAAATGTGTTAAACTTTTCAAAACGAACATAGACAACATGACAGAACCTTGACAGTGATTTACTGACATAAAAAATTAAAAATTTAGCAACAAGCAGCTCAGAGAGTAAAATTCTTCCAGCGAGTTTGGCCTAGGTAACACGGGCGACACGCTTCATACGAGATTAAAAGTTCTTCCTGTCTGTAGTGAGAAAAGGCTACGAAATCATATGAGAACGATAAGGGACTAAAAGACACCGCCATAGATTTTGAGATTGTAGCTTATAAGCATGCTCCTGACATCTGTTTATCTTATGATTAACCAGTTTTATTTATACCAGCAGGCCCACATTGTTTATATGGACATTCACGAGAAGCTGCCACGAAGGTCTCTCGGATATTCATTTCCATATTGGCCAAAAGCACTATGCTTAAGACTTTGCTCAGCACTGCTCGATTGTTGTCTAGGTTTGTCAATATAGTTTAGTCCCTACATCGTGTACGTTCTAGTAGTACTTAGTAGTACTTCGTAATGGGAGGTACATCGACAGTTTCATCTGAACCTTAAGTCACAGATTGTGTTTCATAAAAATTATGGTAATGTAGACATGAAGTGTTGGACTCGACCATAACTATGTATGTCGTGCGTTTAGTATCTGTTCTTCACATTCTGGTTCTAGTTTCATTAATTACGAACTTTACAACTGTCAAAGAACTATTATCACCAGCCTGTATATGGACATTTAGAGATTTATCATTAATAATAAATGTAAACCTGAATGTTAATTAATATTTCGTAACATGGCGCGAATGCAATATATTGTATTTTCATAGAGAATATACACTGAAGCGGCAAATAAACTGGTATAGGCATGTGTATTCAAATACAGAGACACGTAAACGGTGCTGCGGACGGCAACGACTATACAAGACAACAAGTGTCTAAAAAAGTTGTTAGCTCGGTTACTGCTGCTAAAATGGCACGTTACCAAATTTACGTGAGTTTGAATGTGGTGTTGTAGTCAGCGCACGAGCGATGGGACACAATATCTCTGAGATAGCTATGAGTGGGGATTTTCCAGTAAGATCATTTCACGAGTGTACCGTGAATATCAGGAACACGGTAAAACCTCAAATCTATGACATCACTGCCGCCGGAAAAAGATCCTTCAAGAACGAGGCTAACGACAATTGAAGAGAATCGTTCAACGTGACAGAAGTCAACCCTTCCGCAAATTGCTGCAGATTTCGATACTGGGCCATCAAGAAGTGCCCGCATCTCGTGGTCGTGCGGTAGCGTTCTCGCTTCCCACGCCCGGGTTCACGGGTTCGATTCCCGGCGGGGTCAGGGATTTTCTCTGCCTCGTGATGGCTGGGTGTTGTGTGCTGTCCTTAGGTTAGTTAGGTTTAAGTAGCTCTAAGTTCTAGGGGACTTATGACCACAGCAGTTGAGTACCATAGTGCTCAGAGCCATTTGAACCATTTGAGCCATCAAGAAGTGTCAGCGTGCGAACCATGCAACGAAACATCATCGATATGGGCTTTTGGAGCCGAAGGACCACTCGTTTACCCTTGATGACTGCATGACAGAAAGCTTTACGCCTCGCCTGGCACCGTCAACACCGACATTTGGCTGTTGATGACTGCAAACATGTTGCCTGGTTGGACGAGTCTCGCTTCAAACTGTATCCGGCGGACGTACGTGTGTGGGTATGGAGACAACCACATGAATCCATGGGCTCAGCATGTCAGCAAGGGACTGTCAAACTGGTGAAGGCTCTGTAATGGTGTGGGACATGTACAAATGGAGTGGTATGGGCCGCTGATGCGTCTAGATACGTTTCAGACAGGTGAAACGTAGTAAGCATCCTGTCTGATCCATTCATGACCGTTGTGCATTCCGACAGAATTCCTGCAGAACAATGCGACACCCCACATGTCCAGAATTGCTACAGAGTGGCTCCAGGAACACTCTTCTGAGTTTAAACACTTCTGCTGGCCACCTGACTCACCACACATGAACATTATTGAAAAAATCTCTCGGATGCCTCGGAACGTGCTGTTCAGAAGAGATCGCCACCCATTCGTGCTCTTACGGATTTAAGGACAGCCGTCAGGATTCGTGGTGCCAATTCCATCGAGCAGTACTTCAGACATTAGTCGAGTCTACGCCACGTCATGCTGCGGCACTTCTGCGTGCTTGTGGAGTCCCTACGTGATATTAAACAGGTGTATTAGTTTATTTGGCTCTTCAGTGTAAGATCTTGAGACATACTTAAAAGACAGTTTAGACCTACGAGACTGGTTGTTTGTCTACAAATTTGATCTTCACAAACATCTGCATTGCTAAAACCTTCGTCTGAGTTTGGTTCGCAGAGCCTCACATGATTACCTTAAGGGTCGGGTCGACTGTTAGGTACAAAAGCCACTGCCCTTATGAGCAACTTTCTTTATCGCACATCACAAAGCACAGAGATCAGCATGGGTGCTATTACGCCACTATTGGACAATCGAGCCGTGGAAAAAGGTCTCCAGGACTGATGAGGAATATGTTCATACACGTCGGTGGTAGGAAACTGGTAGCGATGTGTTGAAGTCTACATCATATGTAGCATTCCACTTGCCAAGATGCAACCTTCAGGAAAAGTGGTGGAGATATTCTCGTAGACTGGATGAATGAAACAGAACTCCTTCATCCATTGTCCGTCACAGGTGACACTGTCCACTAAACTGTACCTGTTTGTTCGCCTACAGTGCCCTGCAGGCGATCTGCACCGCTAGCATGACAGTTTGAAAGATTCCCGTCAATACTCCTGGCATAGGGACGCCAGATGAAAGTTAACCGTTTTCTTGTGGAGGAAACTATTATTTTGCCTGTACTTGCTTAAAAGCCACTGCCAACGCTGGTACTTCGGCTTTAAGCAGCCCTCGTGATTTTTGTGAATTTTCTTGTTTTTATACTGGTCCACAACCAGGGGAAAAACGACACCTGACATCGGCATTGTTAAAAGAGGTAGTCATTGTAACTACCCCTGAATGAAAATGGTGCAACGGATAACTGGGCAGGGGAGCTTGAGAGTGCTACCTAGAGATCAGAGCGTGCCCTATTTTGCGCGTTACTAGGCAAGGGGCTGGAGGGCTCACACGCTGATGTGTGGGTCCCTGCGTTCCATATCTTTTACTTTAAATTAATTCTTTTAACTTGATTCCTTTGTGATTTTTAGGGTATGTTAATAATTGATGACAATTCATAACCTATTTATTTCAAACATCATCATTCGACTTTAAAGCGATTACAGTAAGTATTCCAGTTTACAGAGATTACATTTTTACAAATTATAGCTCGGCTATATTGTATGCTAATTTGCACGCACATTATTGTTTTACGGGCAAGACGGAACTGCGTTTGGCCAAATGTGTACCAACAAATTCAACCATTACTTTACATAGAATTTCCACTATGTGAGAGTTGGATAACGGGCAAACTGGGGACCAGGTACATTAACACAGGGGGTCGAAGGAGTTTAGCGGACCGATGTCTGTTTTGTCGCTACTTGAAACTCGTGCGCTCCGGCAACGAACGATCGACTACGTGGAACTACAGTACACCCAGCTACAAGCGGAGTCGAAGCGACAACTAATTTAACTATGCCGTAAGGCGGCGAATTAGTGTGACTGCGATGTTATAATTTGGCTACCCAATCCTCATCCACGTTCACTATTACTAGAATGGGGCAAACCACGTGTTCTAAGACCCCCATCACAAAAAGAAACATTTTTACAGTTCAGTTTTTCGGCGAAAATAAATCACTCACTTTTGAATACACTGCTTTGCACTCGATTTGCGCGATAGAATTTATACATTGGAACTACTGATGAGACTTTGCAGCTTGCGACACCACGTGGTTTTGTACAAACGATGGGACCCTACTCTGTTTCCTCGCAGAATTTCCGAAATAAACGACAAAGCAATCATTACGTACATTCATTTCCCTACATAATCTGAAACTGTAACTAAAAGAATTAGTTCAAATATTCAAATACCTTTGGGGGTGTTTGGGGGAAGAGATTCTAATGGTTCAAATGGCTCTGAGCACTATGGGACTTAACATCCGTGGTCATCAGTGGGGGGAAGGGACCAAACAGCGAGGTCATCGGTGTCATCGGACGAGGGAAGGAAGTCGGCCATGCCCTTTCAAAGGAACCATCTCGGCATTTGCTTGGAGCGATTTAGGGAAATAATGGAAAACTTAAACCAGGATGGCCGGACGCGGGATTGAACCGTCGTCCTCCCGAATGCGAGTCCAGTGTGGTAACCACTGCGCCACCTCGCTGGGTCCAAATATCTTTCTTCCAGTGAACATCGAGACAGACGCACTGAGGGCACGTCTGCACACTTACCCGTCTTCTGTAGAACTCCTAGAATATGGCGGGCACCCGGAGGTCTTCCTGGGCCCCGGTGGAGGGGCTGATCGAACCACTTGGCCGTGACCAATCTCTCCACCCCAAATCTTATGTTACTGGAACGTCGTTGACTTCGACCTCCCTGTGTTGTATCTCAGATCCCCTACCCAGGAGTAAGGTTGGCACTACTATACTACAGAACTACTTCTGCTGTTTCCCAACTAGTATTTGGCCACGATTTGTGGAAAGGTGAAAGGAGGATTAGGAAAGTTCACGTGCAGATTCACATTCAAGTACAAGAAATACATGATACGCGACATATATAAATATGTGCAATGAAGCCTAACGCATTCTTCATCCGTCCACATGGGGTTCCGTTGCACTCGCAGACGGCCGCGTCGTGTAATAAATTGGCGGCGGAGCCGCTTCCGTTTGTACTTTTCGGTGAGAGCGAGCAGCGAAACCTGCTGCTTATGGAGCGGAAACTACTGTACCGTTTCAGGTTCACATCCCGATCGCTCCCGAATGGTATCAGAATATTTTCAAAAAAATCTCACGGAGTTGAATAAGTTTATTTGATGTCGCCACAGTGTTAGTCCTGTTGGTCCATTCTGGAATAACCGCGCTGGGAGGCAGCGCAACAGCTAACACAAAGAGTATGAATCGGCATGAAATCTACATAACGAGAGATAATTACTATTTGCAGTACTGTAATTAAAGCATGAATTCTTGTTGAAACTAAATTTGGTGCCATGAATAATGTTCCTCGCAATGTAAGAAAAATACAATCCAACGTCCCAATACTGAAGTCAAACAAACTATATTTTGCACAAAACTTGGTGCTTAACACAGAGTCAATTGTTCGATTATTACACATACATTCGTATATTCAATAGACGTCTCTATTAATTTACGGTAATATTCTTCTATTGCCTCTAATTTTCTACGGTTGCCGATCATACAGTCCACCCATTAAATCTTGATGATTAGCGTATACACACACCATAAAAAGTTTTGCTTCACCCCAGTCTGCAGAAATGCTGCATACAGACATTGACTGTGGATATTGTATCATAGACTCAATCCCTTTGGCTGTTCAGAGATGTCACTAAACCCACCCAAAGGTGTAAAAAACCATGTATCAGCAGCGCCTGTAGATGGATGGGGTCCGACGGCCGATCAGTTCCATTCGTTCCACCAGGAAGGAGGAAACGGATCGTATTGCCTGTAGTGCAACCATGCCTAGACGGTCAATACCGCGGTTCGATCATATCCGCATTGTTACTTTGTGCCAGGAAGGGCTCCAGGGAAGTGTCCAACCATCTCGGAGTGAACAAAATGGTTCAAATGGCTCTGAGCACTACGCGACTTAACTTCTGAGGTCATCAGTCCCCTAGAACTTAGAACTAATTAAACCTAACTAACCTAATGACATCACACACATCCATTCCCGAGGCAGGATTCGAATCTTCGACCGTAGCGGTCGCTCGGTTCCAGACTGTAGCCCCTAGAACCGCACGGCCACTCCGGCCGGCCGGAGTAAACACAACCGATGTTTTTCGGACATGGAGGAGATACAGAGAGACCGAGGAACTGTCGATGACAAGCCTCGCTCAGGCCGCCCAAGGGTATTACCGCAGTGGATGAGCACTACCTACGGATGATGGCTCGGAGGAACCCTGATAGCAACGCCACCATGTTGAATAATGCTTTTCGTGCAACCACAGAACGTCGACTCAAACTGTGCGCAATAGGCTGTATGATGCGCAACTTCACTTCCGATGTCCATGGCGAGGTCCATCTTTGCAACCACGATACCATGTAGTGCGATACAGACGGGCCGAGCCACATACCGAATGGACCGCTCAGGATTAACATCACGTTCTCTTCACCGATGAGTGTCGCATATGTCTTCAACCAGACAATTGTTGGAGACGCGTTTGGAGGTAACCCGGTCAGGCTGAACGCCTTAGACACACTGTCCAGCGAGTGCAGCAAGGTGGAGGTTCCCTGGTGTTTTAGGGTGGCACTTTGTGGGACCGACGCACGCCGCTGGTGATCGTAGAATGCGCTGTAACGGCAGTACGATACGTGAATGCCATCCTCCGACCGATAGTGCAACCATATAGGCAGAACATTGGTGAGGCATTCGTCTTGATGGACGACAATTCGTGCCTCCATCATGCACATCTTGAAAATGACTTCCTTCAGGATAACGACAACGCTTGACTAGAGTGGCGCCGGCTGGAGTGGCCGACAGGTTCTAGGCGCTACAGTCTGGAACCGCGCGACCGCTACGGTCGCAGGCTCGAATCCTGCCTCGGGCATGGATGTGTGTGATGTCCTTAGGTTAGTTAGGTTTAAGAAGTTCTAAGTTCTAGGGGACTGATGACCTCAGCAGTTAAGTCCCATAGTGCTCAGAGCCATTTTTTTGACTAGAGTGTCGAGCATGTTCTCCTGACATGAACCCTAACGAACATGCCTGGGATATCTTGAAAAGGGATCTTTATGGACGACGTGACCCACCATCCACTCTGAAGGGTCTACGCCTAATCGCCGTTGAGGAGTGGGACAATCTGGACCAATAGTACCTTGATGAACTTGTGGATAGTATAGCACCACGAACGCAGGCATGTATTAATGCAAGAGGACGTGCTACTGGTTATTAGAGGTACCAGTATGTACAGCAATCTGGACCACCACCTCTGAAGGTCTCGCTGTATGGTGGTACAACATACAATGCGTGGTTTTCATAAGCCATAAAGAGGGTGCATATGATGTTTATGCTGATCTCTATTCCAATTTTCTGTACAGGTTCCGGAACTCTATTAACCGAAGTGACTCAAAACCTTTTTTTCATGTGTGTACATTTGAAGATGTTTTGCAGGATGAAAGAAATTATTGCCTCTTCTTATGATTGCAAGTGAAAGTCATGCGCAGAAACAAAAAGTATTCTTGCGTGTATTATAACTCGTATATTCATTTTATTTATAACACATAGGATTCACCAAACTCATTGTTGACGCAGGAGTAAAATTCACACGTCCTTTTCGTTTGAGATCTAAAACATAATTACTCTCAAGCGAAACTGAAACAAATGTTGTTAAAAAATTGAATATTCTCCTGAATTTGCTCTTTTGTTACAAAGATAATTTTAAAAGCTTATCTTTGCCGTCTTCTGCAGAGGTATTACACACCACGTGGTATCAGTTCTTCTGAGCGTATGTAGGACATGAAAGAACGTGTTCTGTTCGCTTCACGCCGGCCAAGTTCCATTGGTTGTGGGCAGCGGTTGATCAGCCATGGGCTAGAATGGCACAACTATTTTATTTGTTCTCTTAACTTTTACCTTCCATCTGGTCCCAGAGGCCCGTCCTTGATGTTTTACGACTTTACCTCATTTCTGAAGTTAGTCATAATTTTGGGAAACGATTATAAAAATTTACCTACGACTTTGTGTTAAAGTGCTGGTGTATGTTTCCTGTAGTAAGGGCCTAGCAGGTCCGTGTAGTTCGAAACAATTTTTCATCAAACAGATGTCTGTTTGCACAGCGTCTGTTACGTCATTTGGGATTGCTGACGCGCGCTGTTATCTTTCACTGCTGAGCAGTGTTCCTTGTAATTAGCACATACATATTTTGGTGCACTGTTTCATAAAATAATCTGTTCCACAAACTGAAAATGTTACGGCGAAGAGGACTATTAGATGAGGAGATAAGGAAATTGTCGGAGCCGTCTTCTGAGTCTGAAAACCCACCAAGTGAATGTGAATCTTCCAGTGATCATGATAATGATGTAGATGTCGCTGAGAACTCAGACTTACTCGAAGGTGATAATCATGAAGGATCTCTACGGAGATGGAGAAGAACAATTTAGTGCAAATTCCGTTGAGTGCGACTTATCGTTTTCTCGTAATGGGAATGAAATATTGGCTACAGCTCCTCAAGCCGTAGTTTCTTGTACGCGGAGCAAAAAGGATGTATTTAAAGAAGACCAAGGACCTAAAAATTATTCAATTAGGAACTGTGAAAATAAAGATTCTTCTTTTTTGTTGTTCTTTCGTGTACCCCTCATTGAAAAATTGTGTATGTGGACCAACAATGAGGTCGAATCGCTTACAAGGACTCGACGGATATAGAAATACATGTCTCCTGATCCTGACTCGAGTTTAGAAATGAAGATATCAGTAAGCTTTGGAATGTTGAGAATGGCCGATCACTATTCACTGAAATTATGTTTCGCAGCTGCTTCCATGCTATTCTGAGGTCGTTGTGCTTTGACCATGCAGTAGCCCAACGCCAACATATGTCAGGTAAGAAATTGGAACCAATCAGACAAATTTTTGAGATGTGGGAAACTATCTTTAGGGATAGAATGGTGTTTGACCGTGGACGAACAGTTGTTGATATTCCGAGGTCGCTATCCACTTCGACAGTACATCCCATCAAAACCTAGTAGATACAGAATAAAGTTCTGGGCAGTTTGTGACAGGGTAACAAGTTACTGTTGGAAGATGAAAGTGTGTTTGGTGAAGGAGGAAAACCCTAGTGACTGAACTTGAAAAGTTTGGACGTAGTATTACCTGTGATGTCCGCCCCCGGTAGCTGACTGGTGTGCCGGCACGGTAGCTCAGCGTGTTCGGTCAGAGGACTGCGTGCTCTCTGTAATAAAAAAACTGAGTCAAGGAATCAACGATCAACTTGAACGGATGTCTTGCGACGTCCGCGCAGACCAAACATGACGAACTGTATCGAACAAAATGGAAGGAATAAAAAAAATTAAAAAAAGAAGTCGCGTTCACACCAAACATTAAAAAAAAGTGGTCGGCGCGAGAGAATGTCAATCCAAAGGGCCCGGGTTCGATTCCCGGCTGGGTCGGAGATTTTCTCCGCTCAGGGACTGGGTGTTGTGCTGTCCTAATCATCATCATTTCATCCCCCTCGACGCGCAAGTCGCCGAAGTGGCGTCAAATCAAAAGACGTGCACCAGGCGAACGGTCTTCCCGACGGGAGGTCCTCGTCACACCACATTATTATTATATTACCTGTGATAATTTTTTTACACCTCTCGATTTAGCTCATTATTTGTTGGTACTATCCTAAAAAACAAAGGTGAACAGCCTGCCGATTTTCTTACACCTGAAGGACGTCAAGTGTACTCTACATTAGTTGGTTTTCAACCAGATGTGATGACAGCCTCTTATGTTGCTAAGAAAAAGAACATTGTTACCGTCCTTAGCTCTCTTCTCAACCAACCAACGGTGTTATCATCACTAGTAAAGAAGCCTGAACGCTGGCCATTGGTGGTTTTCTTCAACATGATCGATGTAAGTGTAATGAATGCCTACATACTTTGGATGATGCTAGTTACCAATTAAAAAATGAGACGTAAGACTTTCAACTTCAATTTGGGAAAGGAACTAGCAGGAATAGAGAATTCAATTAATCCATTAGTAGCATCGGATCCAGGAAGGTCAGCGAAACCACCAGCTAAGAAAAGGAGAAGCTGTGCAAAGATATAAAAAGTCAAATTACATGTTATAAGTGCATCGAATCTATATGTTCAGAACATTCCGCTATTGTTTGTAAGCCCTTCGCAAATTTACAGTAAGAGTAAAAGCCATGAGCAAAAGTACACAAATTGTGTTTTTAAAGTTTAAACTTCAAATAAATAAAATTATTTTAGAACTTTTTATACTTCAAAAGTAGTTCAAATCATAAGTAGTCAAAATAGTGGCAATTTATGACAATTTAAACAACACGGGTCTGAGATGGCCGACTGTTAGGCAATCCTATACAGATTCTCTGGTAATCAGAGGGTTAATTGTTAACATTATTTGATAACACCACAGTTCAGACACTTCCAATTACTTATCCTAACAATGACCGATTACTCAATTGTTCAATACAATGTTGTGCTATATACATACTCTCTCAGGAACTTCCTCCTCTTTTCCGTCTAAGTGTCCAATACCAGCAGAAAGCTTTCCTCGCCTATCGCAATCCACTTTTGATATCTTTCTTTCTTCGTGCACCTGCGTATTCCTGTTGTCTATACACATAAATGAGCTGACATTGTGTGAGCAGTAATCTGCGACTTTTTGCTGATGACGCTGTAGTATACAGAAAAGTATCGTCGTTGCGTGACTGTAGAAGCATACAGGGTGACTTAGACAGTATTTCAATTTGTTGTGAAATATGGAAGCTAACTAAGTTAACTTAGTTTAGCAGGAAAAGCAATCCTGTATCGTTCGAATACAGTATTAGTGGCGCGCTGCTTGACACAGAACGTCTTTTAAATATCTAGGCGTAACGCTGTAAAGCGATATGAAATGGAACGAGCATGTGATGATGATGGCAGGGAATGCGAATGATCGACTTCTGTTTTTAGGAAAGTGTAGCTCACCTACACTGACGCGCGAAAGAAACTGGTATACCTGCTAATGTTGTGTAGAGCCATCGCGAGAACGCAGAAGTGCCGCAACACGACGTGGCATGAACTCGACTAATGTCTGAAGTATTACTGGAGTGAATTGACACCATGAAACCTGCAAATCTGTCCATAAATCCGTGAGAGGACTTGGGGGTAGAGATCTCTTTTGAATAGCACGTTGCAAGGCACCCCAGTTATGCACAATAATGTTCATATCTGGGGAGTTTGCTGGTCAGCGGAAGTGTTTAAACTCAGAAGAGTGTTCCTGGAGCCACTCTGTAGCAATTCTGGACGTTTTCGGTGTAGCATTGACCTGCTGGAATTGCCAAGTCCGTCGGAATGCACAATGGACATGAATGTATGCAGGTAATCAGACAGGATGCCTACGTACGTGTCACTAGTCAGAGCCGTATCTAGACCTATCAGGGGCGCCGTATCGCTCCAACTACACACGCCCCACGCCATTACAGAGCCTCCACCAGCTTTAACAGTTCCCTGATGACACACAGGATCCATAGAATCATGCGGTTGTCTCCATACCCATACCCGTACATCCGGTCGATACAATTTGAAACGAGACTCGTCCGACCAGGCGACGTATTTCCAGTCATCAACAGTCTAATGTCAGTGTTGACGGGCCCAGATGGTTCAAAACATGGTTCAAATGGCTCTGAGCACTATGGGACTTAAACATCTGAGGTCATTAGTCCCCTAGAACTTAGAACTACTTAAAAATAACCAACCTAAGGACATCACACACATCCATGCCCGGGGCAGGATTCGAACCTGCGACCGTAGCGGTCGCGCGGTTCCAGACTGAAGTTCCTAGAACCTCTCGCCCACAGTGGCCGGCGACAGGTCCTGGTGAGGCGTAAAGCTTTGTGTCGTGCAGTCATCAAGGGTACACGAATGGACCTGCGCCTCCGAAAGCCCGTATCGATGATGTTTCGTAGAACGGTTCGCACGCTGACATTTGCTGATGACCCAGCATTGCAATCTGCAGCAATTTGCGGGAGGGTTACACTTCCATCACGTCGAACGTTTCTCTTCATCGTCGTTGGTCCCATTTTGCAGGATCTTTTTCCGCGGCTGCGATGTTGGAGATCCGATGTTTTACCGTATTCCTGATATTCACGGTACACTCGTGAAATTATTGTACGGGAAAATTCCCACTTTATCGCTACCTAAGAGATGCTGTGTCCCATCGCTCGTGCGCCGCCTGTAACACCACTTTCAAACTCACTTAAATCTTGATAACTCTCCATTCATTGTAGCAGCAGTAACCGATCTAATAACTGCGCCGGACACTTGTTGTCTTACATAGGCGTTGCCAATCGCAGCGCCGTATTCTGCCCGTATATATCTCTGTATTTGGATACACAGGCCTATACCAGTGTCTTTGGCGCTTCATTGTATAACGGAGAGCGCGTGTAGATCACTCGTCCGACCCATTCTGGAGTTCTGACCGAGTATTCGGGATCCCCACCAGGTCGGATTAGAGGAAGATACCAAAACAATTCAGGAGCGTGCTGCAAGATTTGTTGCCTGTAGGTTCGATCAGCTTGCTAGTGTTTCGAAGATACTTCGTGGACTGAAATGGTAAAGCTCTGGAGCGAAGACGACTTTCTTTTCACGAAATACTACTGGGAAAATTTGGAGAAAATGTATTTGCTGTTGACTTCAGAACTAGCCTCCTGACGGCAACGTACTTTTCGCTTAAGACCGCTTCATTTGTTATTGGAACAAGAAACTAATTGATCAGCACTGGTACAAGGTACCTTTCGCCATACACCATACCACTGCTTGCGGCGTGTGTCTGTACTCGTGCAAAGTGCGATCAGAGTGTTTCGGTTTGAATACTTTGCTACAACGTATATGAAACCCAACGCGACTCCGATGCTGGTATACAAGCACCGACGTGTAAGCAAGAGGTTATTGTCGCCTTAGAATAGACCTTTTTGATCGCCATTTATAGACGTACATAGCAGATTTATATCTCTTTTTCCACTACTGTGTCGTTCCGAATTCTGAAGCTAACATATTGTTGTTTATCTTCCTGCTAAAGATCATCACGAATTCGTTTTATGTATCCTTACATTCTGCGTTAATTATGCTGTCGCCGGCCGCTGGTGGCCGAGTGGTTCTGGCGCTACAGTCTGGAACCGCGCGACCGCTACGGACGCAGGTTCGAATCCTGCCTCGGGCATGGATGTGTGTGTTGTCCTTAGGTTAGTTAGGTTTAAGTAGTTCTAAGTTCTAGGGGACTTATGACCTCAGCAGTTGAGTCCCATAGTGCTCAGAGCCATTTGAGCCAATTATGCTGTCCGTCCCTTTCAACCGGCCAAAATATTCTTTTTGTCGAGCCACAAGGAACCTTAGCATACGTAGCTGTTCCCCTTCTACTTCTTTTTATTTTTCGAAATTTATTTTCACTTCCTTCATCGCCTCTCCGGTCTACGGGTTAGGCAAAATAAACTGTAACAGAGAAGCAAAAAAGAAAACAAAAGCGCCGTACCACAAAGGAATTACGCGAAAGGGACGGAAATCAGTAGATGCGATGTACATGTCAGACAAACAAATTATTACAATTTCAGAGCGCCGGCCGGTGTGGCCGTGCGGTTCTAGGCGCTTCAGTCTGGAACCGCGTGACCGCTACGGTCGCAGGTTCGAATGCTGCCTCGGACATGGATGTGTGTGATGTCCTTAGGTTAGTTCGGTTTAATTAGTTCAAAGTTCTGGGGGACTGATGACCACAGATGTTAAGTCCCATAGTGCTCAGAACCATCTGAACCATTTTTTTGAACAATTTCAGTGTTTATTCAAGACAAAGAGCTTCACAAACTATGTAAGTCAATAACGCGTTAGTCCACAATTTGTTCTTAAGCAAGCAGTTATTCAGATTTCCATTGATTCACGAAGTTGTTAGATGCCCTTCTGAGGCATATCGTGCAACATAGTGTCCAGTTGGTGCGGTAGATCGTCGAATCCCGAGATGGTTGGAGGCCCCTGCCCATAATGCTTCAAACGTTCTTAATTGGCGAAAGATCCG
The DNA here is from genome assembly GCF_023898315.1 of Schistocerca nitens. Lineage (NCBI taxonomy): Eukaryota > Metazoa > Arthropoda > Insecta > Orthoptera > Acrididae > Schistocerca > Schistocerca nitens. The sequence goes on along the minus strand of NC_064619.1, from coordinate 583,355,223 downwards.
GATACCTTGTTGGTCAAGGTAGTGTTTGGCAAGCACGAAGTCAAAAGTGGAAACAAGAAGTAGAGACAAGATGTTTTGTTGCCCTTCATGGCAAGCCGTCCTGGGTTTTACATTTTAGGAGGATAATGCCAACCCGCACATGGCGAGAGGTTCTTTTGCTTTTCTTCGTGCTTGAAAAACGCCATATAGGCCAGCAAGGTCCCCCATTATTAATTCGCAGACACTAACGTGGGTTGAATCTGTGTCTTGTTTCGCAAGACCGAGCGAGGTGGCGCAGTGGTTAGCACACTGGACTCGCATTCGGGAGGACGACGGTTCAATCCCGTCTCCGGCCATCCTGATTTAGGTTTTCCGTGATTTCCCTAAATCGTTTCAGGCAAATGCCGAGATGGTTCCTTTGAAAGGGCACGGCCGATTTCCTTCCCAATCCTTCCCTAACCCGAGCTTGCGCTCCGTCTCTAATGACCTCGTTGTCGACGGGACGTTAAACACTAATCACCAACCAACACCAACCTTGTTTCGCAAGAGGTGTTCCTAGTACCTGAGAAACCCATACTCATTTCTCCGGGCATAATTTCGTACACTACTTGGAAATGGTTCATTGCCGTGTATCCATTTCGAATGTAATTACATGCCTCAAAGACTGACGTTGCAAATGAGCAGAGCACACAAATACACTACTGGCCATTAAAATTGCTACACCAAGAAGAAATGCAGATGATAAACGGGTATTCATTGGACAAATATATTATACTAGAACTGACATGTGATTACATTTTCACGCAATTTCGGTGCATAGATCCTGAGAAATCAATACCCAGAACAACCACCTCTGGCCGGTATAACGGCCTTGATTCGCCTGGGCATTGAGTCAAACAAAGCTTGGATGGCGTGTACAGGTACAGCTGCCCATGCAGCTTCAACACGATACCACAGTACATCAAGAGTAGTGACTGGCGTATTGTGAGGAGCCAGTTGCTCGGCCACCATTGACCAGACGTTTTCAATTGGTGAGAGATCTGGAGAATGTGCTGGCCAGGGCAGCAGTCGAACATTTTCTGTATCCAGAAAGGCCCGTACAGGACCTGCAACATGCGGTCGTGCGTTATCCTGCTGAAATGCAGGATTTCGCAGGGATCGAATGAAGGGTAGAACCACGGGTCGTAACACATCTGAAATGTAACGTCCACTGTTCAAAGTGCCGTCAATGCGAACAAGAGGTGACCGAGACATGTGACCAGCGGCACCCCATACCATCACGCCGGGTGATACGTCAGTATGGCGATGACAAATACACGCTTCCAGTGTGCGTTCACCGCGATGTCGCCAAACACGGATGCGACCATCATGATGCTGTAAAAAGAACCTGTATTCATCCGAAAAAATGACGTTTTGCCATTCGTGCAACCAGGTTCGTCGTTGAGTACACCATCGGAGACGCTCCTGTCCGTGGTGCAGAGTCAAGGGTAACCGCAGCCATGGTCTCCGAGCTGATAGTCCATGCTGCTGCAAAAGTCGTCGAACTGTTCGTGTAGATGGTTGTCGTCTTGCAAACGTCCCCATTTGTTGACTCAGGAGTGTGCTCCCTGCCGCCGTTGGATAAGCAGCTGCAGCAGCAAGTCGTATACTCATAGCTCACTCATTTCTTACATAGTTTAATTCTTAATTTCTTTGCGTGTTTTTGGTACTTGCATTGTTTGATACATAAATTTCGGGCGTATTATAGTATTTGAGAGTTGTAGCATCGCGTTTTAATACCTGAATAGTGTAAATTCGCGTAGTCGTTTGCCTTTTGTTTTTGTTTTGAACGGCCAGTGTCGGTTGGTCACAGTCAGTGTGCTCCCTGCCGCCGTTGGATAAGCAGCTGCAGCAGCAAGTCGTATACTCATAGCTCACTCATTTCTTACATAGTTTAATTCTTAATTTCTTTGCGTGTTTTTGGTACTTGCATTGTTTGATACATAAATTTCTGACGTATTATAGTATTTGAGAGTTGTAGCATCGCGTTTTAGTACCTGAATAGTGTAAAATCGCGTAGTCTCCTTCCGCTGCCGAGCAGTGTGTCAGCAGTGCGCAAGTAGCAGCATTACTGCATTTACTAGGCAATCTTGTATTTTAATAACCGTTTAAATTTTGTCGATTTGTTTGCGCTCTCTGTAGATTAGTTCAGACGTTCTTTGCAAAACAGTTTTTAGCATGGATAGGGACTGCAACTGCTGTGTTCGGATGCAGGCTGAGTTGGCATCCCTTCGCTCCCAGCTTCAGGCAGTGTTGGCTTCGGTCACACAGCTTGAGGCTGTTGCCAATGGGCATCACTGTGGGGGTCCGGATGGGGGTTTGTCGGGGACGGCCAGCTCGTCCCTCGCATCCCCCGATCGGACTAAGACTGTGGTTGCCCGGGATACTGCCCGCATTGAGGCTGATCCCTCACCTGTGGTAGAGTGGGAGGTCGTCTCAAGGTGTGGCAGGGGGCGAAAGACATTCCGGAGGGCTGAACGGAAGGCCTCTCCAGTTTGTCTGACGAACCGGTTTCAGGCTCTGTCTCAGGTTGATACTGATCTTCGGCCTGACATGGTTGCTTGTCCTGTTCCAGAGGTTGCCCCTCAGACTGCAAGATCCGGGCGGTCGCAGAGGGTGGGCTTACTGGTAGTTGGGAGCTCCAACGTCAGGCGCGTAATGGGGCCCCTTAGGGAAATGGCAGCAAGAGAGGGGAAGAAAACCAATGTGCACTCCGTGTGCATACCGGGGGGAGTCATTCCAGATGTGGAAAGGGTCCTTCCGGATGCCATGAAGGGTACAGGGTGCACCCATCTGCAGGTGGTCGCTCATGTCGGCACCAATGATGTGTGTCGCTATGGATCGGAGGAAATCCTCTCTGGCTTCCGGCGGCTATCTGATTTGGTGAAGACTGCCAGTCTCGCTAGCGGGATGAAAGCAGAGCTCACCATCTGCAGCATCGTCGACAGGACTGACTGCGGACCTTTGGTACAGAGCCGAGTGGAGGGTCTGAATCAGAGGCTGAGACGGTTCTGCGACCATGTGGGTTGCAGATTCCTCGACTTGCGCCTGTCCACTACACGCAGCAAGCGGCTACACGGGTAGCAGGGGTTGTGTGGCGTGGACTGGGCGGTTTTTTAGGTTAGATGGCCTCGGACAAGTACAGAAAGGGCAACAGCCTCAGAGAGTGCGGAGCAAAGACAGGACATGCGGGGACCAAGCAGCAATCGGTATTGTAATTGTAAACTGTCGAAGCTGCGTTGGTAAAGTACCGGAACTTCAAGCGCTGATTGAAAGCACCGAAGCTGAAATCGTTATAGGTACAGAGAGCTGGCTTAAGCCAGAGATAAATTCTGCCGAAATTTTTACAAAGGTACAGACGGTGTTTAGGAAGGATAGATTGCATGCAACCGGTGGTGGAGTGTTCGTCGCTGTTAGTAGTAGTTTATCCTGTAGTGAAGTAGAAGTGGATAGTTCCTGTGAATTATTATGGGTGGAGGTTACACTCAACAACCGAGCTGGGTTAATAATTGGCTCCTTTTACCGACCTCCCGACTCAGCAGCGTTAGTGGCAGAACAACTGAGAGAAAACTTGGAACACATTTCACATAAATTTTCTCAGCATGTTATAGTCTTAGGTGGAGATTTCAATTTACCAGATATAGACTGGGACACTCAGATGTTTAGGACGGGTGGTAGGGACAGAGCATCGAGTGACATTATACTGAGTGCACTATCCGAAAATTACCTCGAACAATTAAACAGAGAACCGACTCGTGGAGATAACATCTTGGACCTACTGATAACAAATAGACCCGAACTTTTCGACTCCGTAAGTGCAGAACAGGGAATCAGTGATAATAAGGCCGTTGTAGCATCCCTGAATATGGAAGTTAATAGGAATATAAAAAAAGGGAGGAAGGTTTATCTGTTTAGCAAGAGTAATAGAAGGCAGATTTCAGACTACCTAACAGATCAAAACGAAAATTTCTGTTCCGACACTGACAGTGTTGAGTGTTTATGGAAAAAGTTCAAGGCAATCGTAAAATGCGTTTTAGACAGGTACGTGCCGAGTAAAACTGTGAGGGACGGGAAAAACCCACCGTGGTACAACAACAAAGTTAGGAAACTACTGCGAAAGCAAAGAGAGCTTCACTGCAAGTTTAAACGCAGCCAAAACTTCTCAGACAAACAGAAGCTAAGCGATGTCAAAGTTAGCGTAAGGAGGGCTATGCGAGAAGCGTTCAGTGAATTCGAAAGTAAAATTCTATGTACAGACTTGACAGAAAATCCTAGGAAGTTCTGGTCTTACGTTAAATCAGTAAGTGGCTCGAAACAGCATATCCAGACACTCCGGGACGATGATGGCACTGAAACAGAGGACGACACGCGTAAAGCTGAAATACTAAACACCTTTTTCCAAAGCTGTTTCATAGAGGAAGACCGCACTGCAGTTCCTTCTCTAAATCCTCGCACAATCGATAAAATGGCTGACATCGAAATAAGTGTCCAAGGAATAGAAAAGCAACTGGAATCACTCAACAGAGGAAAGTCCACTGGACCTGACGGGATACCAATTCGATTCTACACAGAGTACGCGAAAGAACTTGCCCCCCTTCTAACAGCCGTGTACCGCAAGTCTCTAGAGGAACGGAGGGTTCCAAATGATTGGAAAAGAGCACAGGTAGTCCCAGTCTTCAAGAAGGGTCGTCGAGCAGATGCGCAAAACTATAGACCTATATCTCTGACGTCGATCTGTTGTAGAATTTTAGAACATGTTTTTTGCTCGAGTATCATGTCGTTTTTGGAAACCCAGAATCTACTATGTAGGAATCAACGTGGATTCCGGAAACAGCGATCGTGTGAGACCCAACTCGCGTTATTTGTTCATGAGACCCAGAAAATATTAGATACAGGCTCCCAGGTAGATGCTATTTTTCTTGACTTCCGGAAGGCGTTCGATACAGTTCCGCACTGTCGCCTGATAAACAAAGTAAGAGCCTACGGTATATCAGACCAGCTGTGTGGCTGGATTGAAGAGTTTTTAGCAAACAGAACACAGCATGTTCTTATCAATGGAGAGACATCTACAGACGTTAAAGTAACCTCTGGCGTGCCACAGGGGAGTGTTATGGGACCATTGCTTTTCACAATATATATAAATGACCTAGTAGATAGTGTCGGAAGTTCCATGCGGCTTTTCGCGGATGATGCTGTAGTATACAGAGAAGTTGCAGCATTAGAAAATTGTCGCGAAATGCAGGAAGATCTGCAGCGGATAGGCACTTGGTGCAGGGAGTGGCAACTGCCCCTTAACATAGACAAATGTAATGTATTGCGAATACATAGAAAGAAGGATCCTTTATTGTATGATTATATGATAGCAGAACAAACACTGGTAGCAGTTACTTCTGTAAAATATCTGGGAGTATGCTTGCGGAACGATTTGAAGTGGAATGATCATATAAAATTAATTGTTGGTAAGGCGGGTGTCAGGTTGAGATTCATTGGGAGAGTGCTTAGAAAATGTAGTCCATCAACAAAGGAGGTGGCTTACAAAACACTCGTTCGACCTATACTTGAGTATTGCTCATCAGTGTGGGATCCGTACCAGATCGGGTTGACGGAGGAGATAGAGAAGATCCAAAGAAGAGCGGCGCGTTTCGTCACAGGGTTATTTGGTAACCGTGATAGCGTTACGGAGATATTTAATAAACTCAAGTGGCAGACTCTGCAAGAGAGGCGCTCTGCATCGCGGTGTAGCTTGCTCGCCAGGTTTCGAGAGGGTGCGTTTCTGGTTGAGGTATCGAGTATATTGCTTCCCCCTACTTATACCTCCCGTGGAGATCACGAATGTAAAATTAGAGAGATTAGAGCGCGCACGGAGGCTTTCAGACAGTCGTTCTTCCCGCGAACCATACGCGAATGGAACAGGAAAGGGAGGTAATGACAGTGGCACGTAAAGTGCCCTCCGCCACACACCGTTGGGTGGCTTGCGGAGTATGAATGTAGATGTAGATGTAGATGTAGGAATCGAGACGTGGCTGCACGATCCGTTACAGCCATGCGGATAAGATACCTGTCATCTCGACTGCTAATGATACGATGCCGTTGGGATCCAGCACGGCGTTCCGTATTACCCTCCCGAAGCCACCGATTCCATATTCTGCTAACAGTCATTGGATCTCGACCAACGCGAGAAGCAATGTCGCGATACGATAAACCGCAATCGCGATAGGCTACAATCCGACCTTTATCAAAGTCGGAAACGTGATGGTACGCATTTCTCCTCCTTACACGAGGCATCACAACAACGTTTCACCGGGCAGCGCCGGTCAACTGCTGTTTGTGTATGAGAAATCGGTTGGAAACTTTCCTCATGTCAGCACGTTGTAGGTGTCGCCACCGGCGCCAAACTTGCGTGAATGTTCTGAAAAGCTAATCATTTGCATATCACAGCATCTTCTTCCTGTCGGTTAAATTTCACGTCTGTAGTACGGCATCTTCGTGGTGTAGCAATTTTAATGGCCAGTAGTGTATCTAAAAGAATAAAGATTTTATATGGAGCAGCTGTTTATAACGAAGTACATAATACAGCGCGGGCAGTGAATGTTACACTTGGCGATGGGCTTAAATAATCTACGAGCTATCTAAAACATTACTGGAAGTATGGGAGGCTACACTGCACAGACGCGCTTTAGAAATGAGATTTCTCACTGACCTGGAAATAAAGTTGCCTATGTCCTTAGCAAACATGTTACGTACGATGAGGAACCAGTAATGGATCCACGAGGTAACTAACTGTTTGACACCGAAACACACATAAGTCATTAACTTTGTATTCAAAAAACATATTTTTCACGATCTTTCTTCACAGCTCCATTGTTGAGCCATTAGTTTTTCTTTGGGCAGAGGTGTATCAGTCAAGATATCAAAATTTAAGTAAAGATACATCCTTCTGCCTAAAGGGAATCGTTAGGCGTGCAGAATGCACACCTAATATGTTCGAAAATACAGTGTATAAAAATGAGATTTTCCGGTACTTATACCTCTGGTTCTATAGGTGATAAAAAGGTAGGGTCAAGCGTTCTGGAGAGCCCGTGGGCTGGGGACGATTTGTATATCCAACACAAGAATGGTCTTAGTGACACTATCCTACAGTACAGGTATGAATATTACACACTTCTTCCTACTTAGGCAAATTGAGCAAATCTATTGTTTCTTCTTGCATTTGATGTAGTCTATGGTGGGGTTGACATGGCTTACGAAGGCGCCACTAATTCATTGGCAGTTCCTGGGAAAACCGGCGACTGAAACCCAGCCGATGATTCGAAGACCGCTACGCACAGTAAATGGCGAACTTTTTAAGAAGTATTACTAAAATCCAGATCTATCTTGCAAATTTTCTTAACATCTTTATCCATTTCCAAGCTACAGAGGTAAATCCGGTATCAAGCGAAATCTAAATAATAAATAACTGCAGTAAATTGCTCAAATTTTAACTGTATATTCTCTAGGCATTTATCTAGAAGCGCCGTCTCCCAGTTTTCAAAATTACTTATCCATCATCGAGAAGCACCCCAAAACCTTGTTTTGAGGGTATCAAAAGCCAGCGATATATTCCGAGGCGGCTAAGTGAAGCAGATGTCTGTAGTTTTTGCAATGTGTTCCTAAGACACAGAGGTTCAGAGTTACCTTACTTGCATTAGTGAAATGCACACGTAAAATTCGTGGTGAGGCGAAAATGTAGTTCATTAAGTGACGTAGCAAGGGTAAATATGCGCTGTAAAGTGTCTCCGTTATAATCTGAGAACCCCATGTTGCAGTACTGAAGCACATGCAGAATTTTTTTGTACGTAAAATCCGGTATGAGGCGTAAAATTAGTTTTGCATTATTTCAAAAAAATGGTTCAAATGGCTCTGAGCACTATGGGACTCAACTGCTGTGGTCATCAGTCCCCTAGAACTTAGAACTACTTAAACCTAACTAACCTAAGGACATCACACACATCCATGCCCGAGGCAGGATTCGAACCTGCGACCGTAGCAGTCGTACGGTTCCGGACTGCGCGCCTAGAACCGCGAGACCACCGCGGCCGGCTTGCATTATTTCAGTTTCACTTAAGTAAACTACCTAAATTTTATTGACCAATACTTTTCTTTTCATATAAATTACATGCCCTGCTCCAGCAAGGAAGAGAAAGGAGCCAGCTGAAAAATGCTCCTATCCAGGCACAGAAAAAGACGAGTATGTTTCTGTTTATTTAAAAGACTTTGAAAAGTTGGGTACTAGCTACAAAATGGCTCTGAGCACTGTGGGACTTAACATCTGAGGTCATCAGTCCCCTAGAATTTAGAACTACTTAAACCTAACTAACCTAAAGACATCACACACATCAATGCCCGAGGCAGGATTCGAACGTGCGAACGTAGCGGTCGCGCGGTTCCAGACTGAAGCGCCTGGAACCGATCGGCCACACCTGCCGGCCTACTAGCTACATCATTGTACCTCCCTCAGCACCTTTAATTTTCCAGAAAATGTTGGCATTCTAACATAAATGAGCATTTTTATGCTGAGAGGGAAAAAGGCAGTGTCAGTGGCAAAGAGATGGAAAAGTAAAACATACTGAAAGATAGTAGACAGTGCTTGTGTTATAGAAAGAGCGAAGGAGACAATGACATAGTGAGAGGAAGACAGGGACACAGTAGCAGTGGAACATAGTTGACAGTGACAGAACAGTGCCAGAAAAATAGTGAATGAGACAATGTCAGGGGGGAGGAATCACGAGAAGGAGCAAATGGAGGTGGGTGGGAGCCAGTGATAACGCGAGACAGAGTATATGGCCATGACAACGAGCAATAGAGAGACAGTTACAGTGAGAAGGGACAGCAGCACAAGTAGGAAGGAAGGAGTGAGGTATTAGCAGGAAGAGAGAGCAAGAGGGAGCGAGAGGAGCCTGTAGTAGTGAGGCACAACGAAGAGGACTGTGGAGAGTATCTATGTAGATGTAGATGAGCGACTTACAACGATATTTTTGTGAGTGTGAATGAGTTACTGTTAGGGGAGCTTGTGGGAGTGTGACGTGAAATGCATGTTAAAAAAAGGCGCGAATATGTTCGTATGCCAAAATTTTTGGGAAAATTTTTAAAGGTGTTGAGAAAGATAGAATAAGGCAGCTGGTATCCTATTTTTCAGACAGTCTTTTAAACTAACAGGGGCATTTCGCATTTTTTGTGCTCGGTGGTAGCATTTTTCCACTTGTTTATATTTGTGCACCTAACCCAACCAAATAAGTCTTTGTTGTTAACATATTCATAATGAGGCTATACTCTTTTCCACAACTAAAGTTGTACTTTTCTCTGTAAGAGGGTTTATACTATGTCGGTTTTTTTTTTCTGTTTAAAAATATCACATCTGGCCGCGACAGGTACGATTCTTTGCAACTTTCATTTGCACATGTTCCAGCTAAATGAAAACGGTGTGTACCAATCCAGACAACACACTTTCCGTTGTACTAGAGCAATAATAATCAGCATACGGTAAGCCTGTTCACCAACGGCGTTTATTTTCCGGGCAACTGTTGATCTGTTGTACCGAAAGATGCAGTCTTCAGCGAAACACGATACGGGCTCTTTGGAAAACTTCTGCTAACTATTTCCAGCACTTTTTCACTCCTCCTTCTTTTTTCCCTTTTTAATATGAATATGACAAGTGACACGTTCAACATAATTGAGGAGCTGTTACAGTTTTTATTTATGGAATGATCAATGGCTTCAGAAAAAAATTTGTGTATACGCCCAGTGACATTAAATGATAGGACAAGTCCAACGGAAACAGGAAAAATGGCATGTGGCGAAACTCTGTCATTGAATACGGAGTTATATTGAAAGATGTGGATCGAAGCGCATTGCAGCTGTCCTTTTGAACGACTTAACTGATACGTGATAACGCTTCACTTTGTCTGCGCGACCTTAATCTAAGACGTCATTTCTCATTCTTTCAAAACATCCCGTTCCTTGCGATAGAGACTCTCTAACAGAAATAAATTTTTGTGCTACTGTTCCTAATTAGATTGGCAGTTGCTGCCACAATAATCATTGAGTTTTAGTTCCTCTCTCCTCTGATCCTAATGGAAAAGACCAGTTCGTCGGCCTCAGATAAATTTCCCTTCTAGATTACCTGCCGACAGCAAGCCGTGTGGCGTTTCCATTCTGTTTCTCCCAAAGTAATCGCACTCAGGAAGTTCCCCCTTTTTTTTTAAATCTTCTAATTTTTTTTACAGTAGCCCTCGAGCCTTCATACGGTAACTGAACATTTCTTTTCTGCATTTCGTCTGATACGAGCAAGCGTGCAGCAGGGTGTTTATAAATTATAGGGTAATTAAATTCTTAATTACTTACCGACATTGTTCTAGTGGCATGTAAATTAGCGTGAGAGAGAAATGCAGTCGCTTCGTTTTATTTCTTAAGACGCAACGTTTTCTCCCTGGAGTAGCAAAAACTTTTCTGATATACATCAGGCAGCTCGCCATTAGTTGCTGTTGAGCCTTGTCTTTAGAACTCGAACGCACGGTACCGCTATTAATTATATGAACCGCGCCGCCCATCGTTTAAGTCTGTGTATGGCTGGAAATGAAGGCAAGGAGAAGGCTTAAGGCCCCAAGAAGTCTGCTGCTTTTACATGCAATTAACAATTAGAATGAATGCGTAACCGCATGTGACGCATGATACATTGCAAGCCCCTGCACTCTGTTTGCAGCGTACCTTTCACCGCAATGCACGAAAAACAGACGCGATGCAATAGATAATCGTCTTAGGTTGCCGTAACGAGCTGTTCGTATGATTTTTTTTTTGTCAGCCTATATATTTTAAGCTCTAGGGTAAGCGGCATCGATATTTCTGCACCTAGTTCTAACACTTACTTTCGTAAGTATATTGTGTCGAATATTATTAATTTCCTTTTGCTGTAAAGACCATTTGAGAATAACATGTTAGTCGCAAGCTGAAAACTTTTTGGAGCCAACTCTTGCTGTTGGATCATATTTCATATTTACCATTGAGTTACCAACAATTTTTACTGAACTGTTTGAAGCCAACTCTAATTATTGGACATGTTTAGTATTTAGTACTACTAGCTGTACGCGGACACGCTTTTCTGTGGCTCAGTCTGCTTAAACGGAAAAGAAAGAAAACGGAAAGCACACGTTTCTAATATGTATGGGAACTGAATTTACGTCATAATCTCCTTCTCTCCCCGTCTCTGTCCACCTCCACCTTCTCCCTTTTTGTACATCTCCTCCCCCTTCCGACTCCCTCTTTCGCGACCTCCTTCCCCTCTCTCTTCCATCTTCTCCACCGCCTATCTCACTCCATCTCCTCCTGCCCCCCCTCTCTCTCCCCCTCTGCAGTTCATCACCTCCTACCCCCTTTCTCTGTCCATCTTCACCTCGTCCTTTCTCCGTCCATCTCCACATGCCCCCTCTCTCTGTCCATCACCTACTTCTCGTTTTGTACGTCCATTTATTCCCACCCCTCTGTCCATTTCCACTTTCCCCCCTTGCTTTAACCTTGAGCCTTGTTCATTGTCACCGCAAATTCAAATTCTGTAGTAGTATTCTCATCAAAAACCAATAGGCCATAAATACTACTTTCCTATTAGTTAACAACGTATAGTCTATATGTGTCTAAACTTTTATTTCAGTAATGTGTAATAATTGTAAATAAATCGAAAAGGTACATTCTGAGGTTTTTAATAACAATGTTTCCCCTTTATACTGGGTGATCAAAAAGTCAGTATAAATTTGTAAACTTAACAAACCACAGAATAATGCAGATAGAGAGGTAAACATTCACACACTTGCTTGGAATGACATGGGGTTTTATTAGAACCAAAAAAAAAAGTATTGGTAGGCGCGTGAAAGATCTCTTGCGCGCGTCGTTTGGTGATGATCGTGTGATCAGCCGCCACTTTCGTCATGCTTGGCCTCCCAGGTTCCCAGACCTCAGTCCGTGCGATTATTGGCTTTCGGGTTACCTGAAGTCGCAAGTGAATCGTGATCGACCGACATCTCTAGGGATGCTGAAAGACAACATCCGACGCCAATGCCTCACCATAACTCCGGACATGCTTTACAGTGCTGTTCACAACATTATTCCTCGACTACAGCTATTGTTGAGGACTGATGGTGGATGTATTGAGCATTTCCTGTAAAGAACATCATCTTTCCCTTGTCTTACTTGGTTTTGCTAATTATTGCTGTTCTGATCAGATGAAGCGCCATCTGTCGTACATTTTTTGAACTTTCGTATTTTTTTGGTTCTAATAAAACCCCATGTCATTCCAAGTATGTGTGTCGATTTGTACCTCTCTATCTACATTATTCCGTGATTTATTCAGTTTTCAAATTTATACTGACTTTTTGATCACCCAGTATATTATGTGTATTCGTTGTGAAAAACTTTCAAAGCTGTCGGTCAAGAACTTTCAGAGATTAACAATTTTGACAAGCTTACATTTACATTTTTATAACGTTTCCCCTTTTATTACACACACACACACACACACACACACACACACACACACACACACACACACACACACACACATAAAAAAAACAATGCCGCTGTTCGATCGCGTCCGCATTGTTACCTCGTGCCAGGAAGAGCTCTCAACAAGGGAAGTGTCCAGGTGTCTCGGAGTAAACCAAACTGATGTTGTTCGGACATGGAGGATACACAGAGAGACTCAGGAACTGTCGATGGCATTCCTCGCTCAGACCGCCAGAGGGCTCCTACTGCAGTGGATGACCGCTACCTACGGATTATGGCTCGGAGGAACCCTGATAATAACGACACCACCATGCTGAATAATGCTTTTCCTGGAGCCACAGGACGTTGTCTTACGACTCAAACAGTGCGCAATAGGCTGCATGATACGCAACTTCACTCCCGACCTCCATGGTGAGGCCCATCTTTGCAACAACGACACTATGCAGCACGGTACAGATGGGCCCAACAACGTGCCGAATGGACCGCTCAGGATTAGCATCAGCACCGATGAGTGTCGCATATGCCTTCAGCCAGACAATCCTCGGAGACGTGTTTGGAGGTAATCCGGTCAGGCTGATCGCCTTAGACACGCTGTCCAGCGAGTGCAGCAAGGTGGACGTTCCCTGCAGTTTTGGGGCGACATTATGTCGGGCCGACGTACGTTGTTGGTGGTCATAGCAGGTGCGGTAACGGCAGTACGGTACGTATGTGCCATCCTGCGATTGATAGTGCAACCGTATGGGCAGCATATTGGCGAGGCATTCGTCTTCATGGACGACAATTCGCGCCCCCATGGTGCACATCTTGTGAATGACTTCCTTCAGGATAACGACATCGCTCGACTAGAGTGGCCAGTATGTTCTCCTGACATGAACCGTATCGAACATGCCTGGGATAGATTTAAAAGGGCTGTTTATGGACGACGTGATCCACCATCCACTCTGAAGGATCTACGCCGAATCGCTGTTGTGGAGTGGGACAATCTGGACCAATAGTGGCTTGATGAACTTGTGGATAGTATGCCACAACGAATACAGGCATGCATCAATTCAAGAAGACGTGCTGCTGGGTATTAGAGGTACCAGTGTGTACAGGATTCTGGACCACCACCTCTGAAGGTCTCACTGTATGGTGTTACAACATTCAGTGTGTGGTTTTCATGACCAATAAAAAGGTCGGAAACGATACTTATGTTGATCTCTTTTCCAGTTTGCCGTGCAGGTTCCGGAACTCTCGGAATCCTGGTGATGCAAAACTTTCTTTGTTGTGCGTATGTTACGTATAGATCAGATGATGTTCCAGTAGGTATACAAAAACACGTGAGTATCTGAATATCATGTGTAAAAATTTCGAATAAATCCGTGAATAACTGTGTGATTTTGACAAAACGAACATCTACGTTTGTATTTATACAGAAACTGAAAATGCGACTAATCGCAAATCTCCGAAAGTTTTTGACACAATGATTTGAAATTTTGACACAACTATACATTGGAATATGCTTGTATTTTTATTTATGTATTTTAAATATATGTAATACATATTTTTATAAATTTAATAGCATGGAAACATTGTTACAAAAATGTTTTTGTGGTGTTTTGTGACAACGTTTCCCTATATATAAAATAAACAGGTACCTAAAAACATGTCTGTATTGTATTAATACGTTGTGCAAAATTTCAAAGCAGTCGGTTAAGAATTTTCGGAGATACACGATTTTGAACAAACGAACATTCATATTTTTATTTACATCGATTAAGCCAGTAACAAATTTCACATACTGTTATTTATCTATTTGGGTACTTATTGAGGTCCTTAAGGGGAGGTTTACTATTATTTGGTTCAAAAATCAATTTTTTTAAATGCATTTTTGGATCCATAAAGGTTTGTAAAATCCACCCGTGAAACGGTTTTCCCGAATACGGAACGGAAATGTTTGTTATTCGCGGTTGAACATAAAAACGCACCTGCCTGAAATCGGCCTTTTTCACCCACCAGTTTTTTTCTTTCGGAGGATGAGTCATTGTACCGGTGCTTGGGAGGAAACACACAAAATTCAAATGAAAGTTTGAACGCGTGTGTTTGGAAGTTAGTTCCCAAGCATTTGCATTCTGGTGCGATGACTGTGGAGATTACGACTTTCCTGGTAGCGAGCAGCTTCAACGAAGGGTATTCAGCAATTCTGAAGACCATGAGAACGATGGACGTCACCCTGGGAGTCTATTCGACGCAGTTCACCAAGCATTCGGATTACCACCGGATTCAAGCGACCGAAAACCGCTTGTCACCGGCCGTACGAGCGGCTCTGGACAGCGCAGGATGGCCCAGATCGAGCAGAACGTCCTCTATGAGGAAGAGGAAGGACTAGTTTATGGACCCGGAATAGCAGATTGAACGTACGTTGCATAATATTGCATTTATATGTAGTCAAAACTTCAAACTCCTTTTTCTCGAAATGACGTTCTTTTTATCGCGCGGTATGGTAACTTCAAATCTACTGAACCGATTGGTATGATTCTATGTTTCAGAAGAAGCTAACTAAGTTATCTAGGAGTTGTACCACTTTTATTCCGATCCATCAACTACAAATATTTTTACTTGGATGACGAAGTCGAAAAATCAATAAAAAACTATTTTTTCAAATGACCGCCATTTTGTTTCCTATGGTCCAAATAACTTAAGCGAGGTACAACTCCTAAAGAGTCTTATATACTTTGCTAACGTCAACTCAATTTTGATTTCAGACGAGCCGGCTGACTTGTGAGATACCGCGCGTGGAAGTCAACACCGAAATTTTGTTTCGTTCCGACGGCACTTCTGCATTTGTGCCTCGACATTTCCGGTCGTAAAAATTCCAGTTTGTAGAGGATATGTCAATAAACGTTTTGAGAAAATTTGACACAGATCTCTATAACACATCCCGAGAGAAAAATTCTTAAAGAACATGCTTTTTTCGGGCCAAAGATAGTAAACCTCCCCTTAAGAAAATTTTGACAGTGTAAGGTGTAATAAAGCATTCTAAATACTGGAATACGATTATTACTAGAATCGTACGTACCAATTACAGCAACAAAATTGTTGCACATATTTAGCCAAAACATACATATGCAAGCAGAAGTACCGGTCACATTCTAATGAACAGTAGTATGGGCTTTGTCCACCTTTGCCTACGTGACAGCTTGACCTGTAGGGGGAGGGGAGGGGGGGGGGATGGCAGCTCAGGAGCCAAAACCATAGACGGTAGTAATGTTGGACGCCGGTGTCTGGAGGGGAGTTGACGTTCTAAGTCAACCCAAAGGTGTTCCGTTAGGTTCAAATCCGGAGTCTGTGCAGGGAGTCCACTTCAGGGATGTTAGTATCCATATACCATTGTCTCACAGATGCTTTCTTATGACACGGTGCGTCGTCTTGCTCATACAACCAGTCATCGCCTCCAAACGGGTCCTCCACTGTACGCGGTATACAATGCTGTAAATTGTGTTCGTATCTCTCTGCATTCAGCATTTTTAAGCACAATAAGGGAAACACCCCCTACCCGCCAAAAACATCCCAATAGCATAACGCCACCTCATCCGTACTTCACTGTCGGCACTACACACTCCACGAATAAGCCAAACCCATACACCTTCATCGGATTACCCCATGGTGTGATTCATCATTCCAAATCACTCATTTCCAGCCAATCCCTGTTCATCTGCAACCCTCTTTACACCACCTCAGCACTGCTTAGCACTGACTTCACAAATGTGTGGCTTATGAGGAGCTGCACCACCATTGTACCCAATTGTTTCTAACTGCCACGCACAGTCACTGTGCTGGCTGCATTGCTGATAGCACTCTGAAACTCACGAGGGATGCCTTTCATGCGTTTTCACAACCATCCTTTACAATAATACAGGGTGTTTCAAAAAGAATATACGTATTACAAAGTATTATTTTGTCCAAAACTATCGATAACTGCTCCTCGGCTCGGCTATTGGACAAAGGAATACAGTCTAGTTTATATTAATAGCCGCTAGATGTCAGTTGTCTTCTGTTTTGCTTGGTAACCGTCATATGTTTAAAATGGCTACTCCGCAGCAGAAATCTTTTTCTGTTCTCGAGTTTGCGAAGTGCAATTCCCTGATTACAGTGCAAAGACGTTTCATGTTGAGGTACCAAATTGATCCTCCGAATGGGTGGAACATTCGCAGTAGGCATCTACAGTTTCTTGATACAGGATGTGTATGTAAAGGAAAGAGTCCTGGCCGCCCTCTTGTTCCTGAAGAAAATGTTGCACGAATTCAAACTGCTTTCCAACGTTACCCTTCTCGATCATCGGATTTGACACCATCTGACTTCTTCCTGTCGGGTTTTGTTAAAGACAAGACAACGTTTATGTACCACCACTCTCACAGAACCTGGAAGAGTTAAGAACCGGATCCGTACTGCCATAACATCAGTGACGAAGGACATGCTTGCCCGAGTATGGAAGAAATGTGAGTATCGACGGGACATTGATCGCGTCGCAGATGGAGGTCATATTGAACTTATGTAATCTGAACGTGAGAGGTTTGTAAATATATGTGTAAAGTTTCATATTCGTATGTCTTAAAGTTTAATAAATATATGCATTCGAAATACGTATATACTTTTTGAAACACCATGTATTTGTTTTGTAAGTAAAACCGCCTTTTCTTGTTGCAACTGTAATTTATTTCTCCCAGACGTGTTTCGCCTTTTTTTTACTCTAAGGCATCTTTAGTGAGATACTTTGTTGGCATCTGCAGTTCCTCTCTTATGGTCTGGCGGTGGCACTACCACTTCATTTCTGAAACATAGGCTTATTTTCATATTCCAAACTTCTTCTTTCACACTGTTCACCATGTTTATACTCATTTTTGTGGTGCACTACTACTCGTTTGCCACTAGTTATAGCTGTTTGTCCAAAAAGTGTGCTGTAACTATAACTGGTGGCGAAACAGTAGTAGTGCACCACAAAAATGAGTATAAACATGGTGAACAGTGTGAAAGAAGAAGTTTGGAATATAAAAATAAGCCTATGTTTCAGAAATGAAGTGGTAGTGCCACCGCCAGACCATAGGAGAGGAACTGCAGATGCCAACAAAGTATCTCACTGAATATGCCTTAGAATTAAAAAAATGGCGAAACGCGTATGGGAGAAATAAAGTACAGTTACAGTAAGGAAAGGCGGTTTTATTTACAAAACAAATATTTCTGTGCTTGCTGTGGAGGATGGCCACGCAAACAGACTTGTTACTTTCTATAATGCTCGACGTCATAGTCAGTCAGTACATGAAATCTGTTTTGTTCCGGTTTAGCTGTGAATATTCCATCTCGTTTCCACTTGACAATCATTCTCAGCCACATCACCTGCAGTCGATTTTGGCAGCTTTACTAAACTAAACTAAACTCCGTCCGAACACTCCTAGGAAGACCCAACGGTACCGACCGGCCGCCGTGACCTCCTCAGCCCACAGGCGTCACTGCATGCGGATATGGAGGGGCATGTGGTCAGCACACCGCTCTCCCGGCAGTATTACGAGATCGGAGCCGCTACTTCTCAATCAAGTAGCTCCTCAGTTTGACTCACAAGGGCTGAGTGCAACCCGCTTGCGAACAGCGCTCGGCAGACTGGATGGTCACCCATCCAAGTGCTAGCCCAGCCCGACAGCGCTTAACTACGGAGGTCTGACGAGAACCGATGTTACCTCTGCGGCAAGGCCGTTGGCTTGGCAGCATTAGGTAGACTGAAATGCCCCTGATGGATCTGTTGCTCAGGTGACATTCAGTGGCTAATCCATATCTTGCTGTTATGGTTCCCTACTGACATAACAGTACTTCCGGCCTTCTTTTATACAGGGTGATTCAAAAAGAATACCACAACTTTAGGAATTTAAAACTCTGCAACGACGAAAGACAGAGCTAAGCACTATCTGTCAGCGAATTAAGGGAGCTATAAAGTTTCATTTAGTTGTACATTTGTTCGCTTGAGGCGCTGTTGACTAGGCGTCAGCGTCAGTTGATGCTAAGATGGCGACCGCTCAACAGAAAGCTTTTTGTGTTATTGAGTACGGTAGAAGTGAATCGACGACAGTTGTTCAGCGTGCATTTCGAACGAAGTATGGTGTTAAACCTCCTGATAGGTGGTGTATTAAACGTTGGTATTTCAGCCAATAAAGTTTTTGGTACCTTTATCTTCGAAGGTGCTACTGTAACTGGACTACAGTATCTGGAGATGTTAGAGAATTGGCTGTTCACTCAGCTCGAACAAGAAGCACAACAATTCATATTTCAGCAGGATGGAGCGCCACCACATTGGCACTTATCTGTCCGTAACTACCTGAACGTCAACTACCCGAGGCGATGGATCGGCCGCCAGGCAGCCCGTGACAGAGCACTTCATCACTGGCCTCCAAGAAGCTCTGATCTTACCCCCTGCGATTTTTTCTTATGGGGGTATGTTAAGGATATGGTGTTTCGGCCACCTCTTCCAGCCACCATTGATGATTTGAAACGAGAAATAACAGCAGCTATCCAAACTGTTACGCCTGATATGCTACAGTGAGTGTGGAACGAGTTGGAGTATCGGGTTGATATTGCTCGAGTGTCTGGAGGGGGCCATATTGAACATCTCTGAACTTGTTTTTGAGTGAAAAAAAAACCTTTTTAAATACTCTTTGTAATGATGTATAACAGAAGGTTATATTATGTTTCTTTCATTAAATACACATTTTTAAAGTTGTGGTATTCTTTTTGAATCACCCTGTATTTCTGGATCCTCCTCTCGTGACATCTAGCGCTCAATTTCGCATTACGTAGGAATGTCCGGATACTTGCGATTAGTTTGCATAGACATGTGTATCAGATTACACTATACAAACATTCAGCGTCTCAGACTAGTCGCAAATATCGGGAGACTCAGTCCAGTGGAGGGGATGCATCATGTAGACTCTTAATACATTCCACAACTAACAAGTCTATTAGAGCACTTAATTAAATTGTTGCTCACTGTCTGAATATTACCACAGCCATGCGTATTATCAGTGCAAAAGCTTCACTTGCGCGTGTTTTATACTGGTTTACAAACATATGGTCTAATGTAACTTTGGCATGGCGTGTCATTGTCAAGTAACATAACTCGATGAAACTTGGACCACACGTAGAAAGAACAGCCACGGGGTAAGGCAGAAGGTAACTGGAAGAAATACGCAATGAGGTAACATGGAAATGAGCCTATGGCATTGTTGGCCGGGAGGCTCCATCCAGGGAAGTCCGGCCGCCAAGTGCAAGTCTTATTGTAGTCGAAGCCACACTCGGCGGCTTGCCGAGGACAACACAACGTCCAGTCCAACAGTGGATAAAATCTCCAACCCGACCGGGATTCGAACCCGGGGCCACTTGCATGGGGGCCAAGCACGGTACAACGCAGGTTTTTTTTTATCTCGCTTTTGTTCTATATTGTTCGTTGAATTCGTTAGGGGTGGACGTCCGATGACACCTGTTCAGGTTCTTCGTTGATCCGTTCACTCAGTTTTTTTTATTATAGAGGGTAGCTAACCCTCTGACCGAACACGCTGACATACCTTGCTGGTAGCTAAGCAGGCGGACTTAGGCAATGAGGTGACCAGAAATGACAATTTTATTCTAATTCAATAACAGCACTGAATTCACTGCAATTTATCATGATGCCCTGGAAATTAGAGAAGTTGGGGCATGGCTCTTTTTAAGCTGTGTGCTCATTACGGACGCCAGTGTGTGCTCTGCAATGTGCTCCCATGCTGGTCACAAGATTGCTAAGAAGGTTTTGCGGTAGGGCGTACCATTTTTCCTCTAGCGCAGTTGACAAATGCTCAATGGTTGTTGCAGCATATGGAGGCGCTGAAGTACGTCTCTCCAACGCATCCCACAAGTGCTTGATGGAAGTTAAATCGAGGGCAGGCAAGTCCGTTCCCCATAAATCCTCGTGTTCCAATCTACCTGCACAGTTCACTGCGCTCGCGCATTGTCAACCATAAAAATGAAGTCAAGGTCTAACGCATGCATGAAAGGATACAGTTCAGCGTCACCGTAACGTTGACCAGTGAGTTTCAGTACGCACATTATGCAGCCTCACACCTGGTCAACCAAGACAGTCGTGCTGGACAATGATGGACGAGAGATGGGAACACGTAATGCGCCTAGGAACACTGTCGAAATAGATCGTTTTGGTGATCAAGATATTATGGTTTCAGGCACCATAATGTTGCATGCGCATACTGGCCATCAATTCTTTGACCAAAGTTCACTTACTGTTTAACGTTGTTTGACACCGTACGCCTTTCCAATGTGCGTGTTCTCAGGGGTGCATTCGCCCCTGATTTCCTTTTTGTGGACGGCAATGCGCGACCGCACAGAACAGTTCGGTAAGCTCTTGCAACGAGAGGATATTTGACGAATGGATTGGCCTGCTCGTGCTCTGGGCCTGAAATCCCACCGAAAAGGTGTGAGATGCGTTGGAGACACATTCTGCAGCACGTCCACATGCACCAATGACCAGGCAGGAGTTGACAACAGCTCTGGTAGAGGCATGGAACGCCCTACCACAAGAACTCCTTACCAACCTTTGAGCCAGCATGGAAGCACGTTGAAGAGCATGCAGTGTTGTCCGTGGTGATCACTCTATTAAGAGCCACGTCCCGCCTTCTGTAATGTCCAGGGGACCATCATAATTCGCCGAGACTTAAGTATAATCATTGCTTATGAATAAAACTGTCATTCCTGTTCGTCTCACTCCGTATTTCTTTCAGTTACACTTGTGCTGTACAGGAGGAGTTCTTTCTATCTGTGGTCGAATTTCACAGATCTATGTTACTTGGTAGTGATAGGAGGTGCTAAAGTTACTTTCGTCCTTACGTTTTGCACACCAGTCAGTTTGCACATAGTGTCTTCAGTCTGGATTCTATTAATCTGTATCCATACCTCTCTAGAGGCGTATGAATGTTGGATATCCACAAAATCACATGATACTGGGAAAAGAAACGTATAACTAAGGACGACAAAATGATTTTAAAAGGTTTTGTGCGTGAAGGTGTACGTATTGCAACGGTTGTTTAATACACACTCCTTAAAAGGGTAGGAACATCAAAAGTAATATGGAATTTTATGTAAGCAAGGCGCAGATCAACGTCCAGGATGATGCTTCATTGGAATTTTTAACGAAAAACTCACAGTAACAATGGAAAAAATTTACATTCTTTTAGTGAAATTCGTCCCTCCTTCGGTCTATCTCAACACCTTCTACGGACTCCCATGGGCATAATTATTTAAATAAAACTTTCTAATACTTCACGTTTTTAAAGCGAACTATACAGACTAAAATAATGGGCCATAGCCCCATACCAATTCCTAAGCCGCTACTGATAGCCATGAAATTATGTGCTTGTAAAATTTTCATATGACAATACTTGTTAAATTTAAAACGAAAAATGTGGGGCGCAGGCAATAGACAATTCATGCATGAATACTTCACTTACTTCGCTCTGCAATTGATACAAACTGTTTTATGATTGTTCTCAACGACGGTTATTTTCCACACTCCTTACTGTTATCTGTTGCATGCATTCCTCGTTTTTCTGTTCAAGTTTTACAAGCACTGTCATAGCTATCAGAAATCCACAAGCACGGATTTTCAGGACTATATGTGTGGTTTATTATCCAATGGGTGTGCAGCGTTGTACGAAGAGATTTAAAATATAAAGGCTTCATAACTACATACAAAATTTTATTGAATTCCTAACTAAAGATAACCGATAGACACAAACAACTACTCACAGGCACATCAGTTACAAGGCTCATACATGCAGCCAAAATGAAATATCAACAAACCACAGCAACTCTAACCATTTAGTATATTTGGCCAATTGTCGCTACTGTAAGTCTGTCAGATCTGACGATAAAACGTTAAATTATAAAAATTACTAGAAAGGACGATTAACAACAGCAGCAAAGCACAAAACTGTTTACAGCATAAGAGTCCTAAATTTACACCACGATACAGTAGAATACAGAGTGACAGTGACTACTGATGATATATGGACGTAAGTACAAAATGTGTATACCTGAAAATACGATAACCTGTATTATAGTAACATAAAATAAAACTGTTATGTAACTTTCGCAGATGGTCGGAAAATGTTGGTCTAGCTGAAGTGGATCCATCATAATAAAAGCACTGAACTATTGCAGCAGCAATCCGGATTTTATTACATATCTGTATGGTGTTAGGTATCTGTATAGACCTGGGAAAAATTATTTTATACTTTTTAGTTCGTTTTAAAATCGTGTAATACTGAGAAGCATTTTATTTAAATAATTACTTTTCTGCTTGTTAGTCTCGTGTATGTGAAATTTTTAGTTGATTTTAAACATTATGATTAGATTACAGCAGAGATATGTTGTAAATTTCAGGTTGACTTCAGTTTCTCATCATTTGAGTCAGCCAATACATTCCTTCCTCCTACATATACATGGGGAAAATACCATGAACGTAAAAACTAGAGAGAATCAAGTTCACACGGAAGCTTACCACCAATCGTTCTTACCGTGAAACATCGCGAGAAGCAAGAACAGGAAAAGGGGGAAATAGCAGTGGAACACAAAGTACCCTCCGCCACACACGATACCAGAAAACAACTTAATATACGGTTGTCACCATTTCTGTGCAATGTTGGAAGTTTCAGATCACCAGCTCATCAAGACGTTAGTTTAAAATCAATTCCAAATTTGTACCGAACAAACGGATAAAAAACCGACATAATAAAATTGTGGCGAATAAAGGACCCTCCGTCACACACCAGACACAGAAGTGTCTTAATATTTGATTGTCATTCAGTTCTGACCCACGCTGAAGGCTTCAGGTGTTTACCTCATTGGGAAGTTAGTTTAAAATCAATTACAAAATTTGCACCGCACAGACAAACAGTCAAGGAAGTGGCCATATAAAAATGTGTTTAAATTTTCATTATTGATGCAGCTGATTCGGCGAGTTTGAAAACGTGCCTTGCTCCAAGCACAAATTTAGACAGTAATCATACAAAACTATTTGTATCTCAAACGGCTGATAATTACTTGCTTAGTACTACTAAGGTAGATTAGTTTAATACGTAAATGGTACACATATTTCAGTTCCCATTGATATTACCAATATGAGTATGGATCGTACCTATTTCATTCATTAGTCTAAAATTATATCATAATATGATCATGGACGTCCGCAGAAATATATGCAAGAGGGGACAAGATTCCTAAAGTGTCTTTCGTGATACAACTCACTATTTGACTTTGAGAAAGTGACTTGCCATATCAGCAGGTAGATGGGAAGAAAGTAAGTGAACTGTTTATTGTTTCAAAATTAACCGCCGTAACTGTTAATACATTTATCCCACTGTGGGACAAGACGGTCAGTTCCTTCATGGAATAATGTTTGCTGTTACCTACGGAACCACGATTGTGCCCAGACCCGTCCCACATGTTGCCAAGTACGCTACAGAAGTTTCACTGGGAAACCCTTACACATCCTCCATTAAGTTTCGATCTCTCCCCAAGCGATTTCCATGTCATTCGTGGCTGTCGATTTACCTCGGACGACGAGGTGCACTCCTGGGTACAATCACAGTTCCATAGGCAACCGTAGACAACTGCAAACATTGCCTCTACGAGGCATTGACCGCCTTGTTTCTCAGAGGAATAAATGTGTTAACAGCTACGGTAATTATTTTTGAAACAATAAACAGTTTACATACTTCTTTTTCCCGTCTACCTGGCTTTCATTTGACAGCCCCTTTGTTTCCAATTAAATACATCAAATATATCGTAAAAGCTATGTTATAGACTTTAAACAATTTTCTTACCCTTTTCTATCTGCTCATTTTCATTTGACTGCCTCTTATAACTGATTTTGAAATGTAAGGCAGTCCCTGTTGCAAGTATTTATTTTAAAAGTGACGAGTTTCACTCTAGTAGCGCATCTTCAGAATTTCTTAGCGTAAATGGCACTAGTCAAAATGTTTACTTTTTGACTAGTGCGGTTTACGCTCTCTAAGAAATTCTGAAGGTGCGTCACTAGCGTGGAACGCATAAGTTTCAGAATAAATACCTGCATCAGACACTTCCTCTCATTTGAAAATTTGATTGCTGTTGCTGAACCAGGCCGCAAATGGAATGGAGAAACATCTTATGACGGCGTCTGGACAGATGCGAACTCACCCACTTCCCTGGTCTCTCGCATTAGCTGCGAGAGCGGCGTTTAATCTAACATGCCCGGAAATAGTGGTGACGCTACAGAACACTATGATCTTAAGTGCGGGGATACTGATCTTTTCTACGTTCTTTCACTGCACGTCAGGTTAACCGCGTACTTACAGGGAGGCCTTACACAACCATCTTGTGCCCGCAATGTTGTAGCAACCATGAGTGAAGTAGTTACGTAAGCAATATCCACATTCCCATTGCACAACCTAGTAACCTATAGTTCATTAAAAAACGAAAGTAGGTCCAAGGTTGTAATACTTAGACGAAAACTAGAGGAGTAAAAATCTTTAAGTACTTAGGCTGCAGTACACCACATAAACACGAAATTGGTTTTCAACGTAAGACAGGAAATTTTAATATTTGCTACTTTTAAACGAAACTCCCAAAGAAATGTAAGGAAAGAGACACATAAATCTCTACAAAAAACCGTCCCTCCTGCTTGTGAAGAATGGGCGAAACTGGGATAAAAAAAGGATACACTTAGAGCGCAAAGTGCGTAAGTGATATTTCTCACGAGGGAAACTCCCTATCGCACCACCTTAGTGCTAAAGTGACCCATTGGACAGGCCATCAAAAACTGAACACAGATCAAGCATGAAAACAGGAAGAAGGTGTACCGAACTATGAAAAAAGAAACAAATACACTCCTGGAAATGGAAAAAAGAACACATTCACACCGGTGTGTCAGACCCACCATACTTGCTCCGGACACTGCGAGAGGGCTGTACAAGCAATGATCACACGCACGGCACAGCGGACACACCAGGAACCGCGGTGTTGGCCGTCGAATGGCGCTAGCTGCGCAGCATTTGTGCACCGCCGCCGTCAGTGTCAGCCAGTTTGCCGTGGCATACGGAGCTCCATCGCAGTCTTTAACACTGGTAGCATGCCGCGACAGCGTGGACGTGAACCGTATGTGCAGTTGACGGACTTTGAGCGAGGGCGTATAGTGGGCATGCGGGAGGCCGGGTGGACGTACCGCCGAATTGCTCAACACGTGGGGCGTGAGGTCTCCACAGTACATCGATGTTGTCGCCAGCGGTCGGCGGAAGGTGCACGTGCCCGTCGACCTGGGACCGGACGCACGGATGCACGCCAAGACCGTAGGATCCTACGCAGTGCCGTAGGGGACCGCACCGCCACTTCCCAGCAAATTAGGGACACTGTTGCTCCTGGGGTATCGGCGAGGACCATTCGCAACCGTCTCCATGAAGCTGGGCTACGGTCCCGCACACCGTTAGGCCGTCTTCCGCTCACGCCCCAACATCGTGCAGCCCGCCTCCAGTGGTGTCGCGACAGGCGTGAATGGAGGGACGAATGGAGACGTGTCGTCTTCAGCGATGAGAGTCGCTTCTGCCTTGGTGCCAATGATGGTCGTATGCGTGTTTGGCGCCATGCAGGTGAGCGCCACAATCAGGACTGCATACGACCGAGGCACACAGGGCCAACACCCGGCATCATGGTGTGGGGAGCGATCTCCTACACTGGCCGTACACCACTGGTGATCGTCGAGGGGACACTGAATAGTGCACAGTACATCCAAACCGTCATCGAACCCATCGTTCTACCATTCCTAGACCGGCAAGGGAACTTGCTGTTCCAACAGGACAATGCACGTCCGCATGTATCCCGTGCCACCCAACGTGCTCTGGAAGGTGTAAGTCAACTACCCTGGCCAGCAAGATCTCCGGATCTGTCCCCCATTGAGCATGTTTGGGACTGGATGAAGCGTCGTCTCACGCGGTCTGCACGTCCAGCACGAACGCTGGTCCAACTGAGGCGCCAGGTGGAAATGGCATGACAAGCCGTTCCACATGACTACATCCAGCATCTCTACGATCGTCTCCATGGGAGAATAGCAGCCTGCATTGCTGCGAAAGGTGGATATACACTGTACTAGTGCCGACATTGTGCATGCTCTGTTGCCTGTGTCTATGTGCCTGTGGTTCTGTCAGTGTGATCATGTGATGTATCTGACCCCAGGAATGTGTCAATAAAGTCTCCCCTTCCTGGGACAATGAATTCACGGTGTTCTTATTTCAATTTCCAGGAGTGTAGAAACAGTGAACTGTCCAAGATCAACATGTGCAACACTGAGCGAAGATGAACACCTATGTCGTCGTGGTTGTGCGTTCACGGTGTTAGAGTGCAAAACGGGAAGTCTGTGTTCCAAACTCCCTCGTATTTTTTTCACAAACCTATCAACTTTCCGCCCGGTCAGTGACGTGTCTCTTCTCCTTCTGTAGTCTTGGCAATTGTCGTACTATACATTGGTTACAGAATATGAGTCATGCGTTAACACTATATTACCGTCGCAAGTAAATGTGACAAACAGTGAGAGCAGTGAGATGTTGCATAGACCCCTCACAGAAATGAAAACAACAAACAAACGGCTGGGAACTATGTTACAGTAAAGGAACTGATGAGACAAAACATTCAAAACAGGACGCAAGAGTCATAAAATATGATACTTGTATAGAACAAATAGGAGGTACGTGCGTTTGGAGGTTCCTTCCTTACACTTCGGTGTTGCAGACGGACGTTAAACCATGACACAGCCACAAATTTGAATATAGCGAACAGACACCTGGATGACCGGATGGATACTTAATAATTTTGTGAAAAAAAATATGGATCAGGAGAGAGATTTAAACAGGTTCAAATGGTTCAAATGGCTCTGAGCACTATGCGGCTTAACATCTGAGGTCATGAGTCCCCTAGACAGAGCTACTTAAATCTAACTAATCTAAGGACATCACACACATCCATGCCCGAGTCACGATTCGAACCTGCGACCGCAGCGTCAACGCGGCTCCGGACTGAAGCGCCTAGAACCGCTTGGTTACAACGACCGGCATTTAAACAGGAATACCCCACTTGACAGTCCAACACCTTAACCATATAATCACAACGCCGTGCCTACGTTACAAAGGTCACTGTTGCACATCTTGTGCTTGGACCCTTCATGTTTCTATTTTGTTTCTATTTTCATAGTTCAGTACACCATCTTCCCGTTTTCATGCTTCATCTGTGTTCGGTTTTTGACGGTCCCATCTTACCACTAAATGTGAGGGGGGTGAGATGGGGAGCTTCCTATATCAAAGATGTAAAGGATACACTAGAGCTGGCCGAAGTGGCCGTGCGGTTCTAGGCGCTGCAGTCTAGAACCGCGAGACCGCTACGGCCGCAGGTTCGAATCCTGCCTCGAGCATGGATTGTGTGATGTCCTTAGGTTAGTTAGGTTTAAGTAGTTCTACGTTCTAGGGGACTATGGCCTCAGTAGTTGAGTCCCAAAGTGCTCAGAGTCATTTGAGCCATTTGATACACCAGAATTTCGCAATAAGAGCCCGAATTAAGGTTAATGTCTCTAAATGAATAAAACTGAAGTAGTAGTACGTTGGAGGATGACAGATTTCCTAAAACAATATACAGACATAATTTAACAATACGAAGAACGAATGAGGCCCAAAAAAAGATGGAATCACTTCAACTGATCTCTGTAAGTAGACGTAACAAACAGAAGATGATGAAACAAGATTGATGCGTATAGCTGAAAGTCATAATGCATGGAATGATGTAAGTACACCTGCATCCAGTGGCGGTTATCAAATGTGTGTTCTTGTTTTGACAACGACGAGGATGATTTTGATTAATAAATAGACGGCAAAAAAAATTTAGAAAATAAGTCATTTGCATTAATGAATTTAGCCTTGCAGATGAACGTACTATGACATCAATCACGATGACACTGATGAGACAATGCTGACGGTTTCTGAGGCGCTTCTGTCCTGATTGTTCTACTCACTGACCACACCTGCTCAGCTGTGCGGCAGTGCTGAAGCTGTGTTCAGGAGCATTCCCTCAGTGCGCTTACTCGTGTAACCACTCGCTCGCGAACCTAATTAGAAGCACAAGGTTGCGATGTCAAAGGTGCAGAGGCTAGCAGGTTTTCAACACACCGCGGTCACGTTGTTGGCTCAGCCCTATTAGCGGCGATTAGCGGGAGGCCTGCTACAGCACAGTCCATGTAAGCCAGCCGCACATAACAAGAGCAAGTAGCCACACCGTACGTGCTTTAGTGCAACCAGTACTCCGAAAAGGTAGCCGCTTTTTTAAGTGTGTGATCCGTTTCCATGTTAAATTACTGGGGGAGAAAAGGAATTTGTGAACTTGTAAGTTTCTGAATGGCTATGATGCCATCAAAAACTATCTTCACTACTCCACTGTATACGACGTGATTCGTTTGTGAGGAAATTAATACATTCGGGAAGCTAATTTTCCAAGAAGCTTAGTTCATACCGAGCAGAAATTTGACTGCCAAAAGTCGCGTCTGCAGCCACCGCAAAGTCCTAAGTGATTGGAAAAATGCGCAGGTCACTCCTGTGTATAAGAAGGGTAAAAGAGAGAACGCGCAGAGTACCACGCCATGAACATCTTTTTGCTGCAGAATTCTTTAGTACACTACTGGAGATTAAAATTGCTACACCACGAAGATGACGTGCTACAGACGCGGTATTTAACTGACGGGAAGAAGATGCTGTGATATGCAAATGATTAGCTTTTCAGAGCATTCACACAAGGTTGGCGCCGGTGGTGACACCTACAACGTGCTGACATGAGGAAAGTTTCCAACCGATTTCTCATACACAAACAGCAGTTGAGCGGCGTTACCTGGTGAAACGTTGTTGTGATGCCTCGTGTAAAGAGGAGAAATGCGTACCATCACGTTTCCGACTTTGATAAAGGTCGGATTGTAGCCTATCGGATTGCGGTTTATCGTATCGCAACATTGCTCCTCGCGTTGGTCGAGATCCAATGACTGTTAGAATATGGAATCGGTGGGTTCAGGAGGGTAATACGGAACGCCGTGCTGGATCCCAACGGCCTCGTATCACTAGCAGTCGAGATGACAGGCATCTTATCCGCAGGGCTGTAACGGATCGTGCAACCACGTCTCGATCACCGGGTCAACAGATGGGGACGTTTGCAAGACAATAACCATCTGCACGAACAGTTCGACGATGTTTGCAGCAGCATGGACTATCAGCTCGGGGACCATGGCTGCGGTTACCCTTGACACTGCATCACAGACATGAGCGCCTGCGATGGTGTACTCAAAGACGAACCTCTATGCACCCATGGCAAAACGTCCTTTTTTCAGATGAATATAGGTTCTGTTTACAGCATGATGATGGTCGCTTCCGTGTTTGGCGACATCGCGGTGAACACACATTGGTAGCGTGTATTCGTCATCGCCTTACTGGCGTATCACCTGGCGTGATGGTATGGGGTGCTATTGGTTTCACGTGTAGGTCACCTCTTGTTCGCATTGACGGCACTTTGAACATTGGACGCTAAATTTCAGATGTGGTAAGACCCGTAGCTCTACCCTTCATTCGATCCCTGAGAAACCCTACACTTCAGCAGGATAATGCACGACCGCATGTCGCAGGTCCTGTACGGGCCTTTCTGGATACAGAAAATGTTCGACTGCTGCCCTGGCCAGCACATTCTCCAGATCTCTCACCAATTGAAAACGTCTTGTCAATGGTGGCCGAGCAACTGGCTCCTCACAATACGCCAGTCACTACTCTTGATGAACTGTGGTATCGTGTTCAGGCTGCATGGGCATCTGTACTTGTACACGCCATCCAAGTTCTGTTTGAGTCAATGCGCAGACGTGTCCAGGCCGTTATTACGGCCAGAGGTGGTTGTTCTAGGTATTGATTTCTCAGGATATATGCACCCAAACTGCATAAAAATGTAATCACATGTAAGTTTTAGTATAATGTATTTGTTCAATGAATACCCGTTTATCATCTGCATTTCTTCTTGGTGTAGCAATTTTAATAGCCAGTAGTATATATTCTGGGTTCTAATATACTACATTTCCTAGAGACGAAAAAGTTTCTGTCCACAAGTCAGCACGGATTTAGAAAGTTTCGCTCGTGGTCACATGATATCTTGCAAACCACGGATGAAGTGAAACGGGCAGATTCTACGCCGTCTAGTGACATTACCGTGTCAAAAGCCCGAATACCCATGCTTTGCAGCGCCGACCCCTGTGAGATGTGCCGGAAGAGAAACATAGTGCTCAGAGCCATTCTGAAAGGAAAGCATATGAAGTTACAGTAAAAGATGTGAAAATTTTTCGCTTGTGTTGTATGTTTAAGAGTTTTACCTTTTATCTTATTTAGATGTTTATTTTTAGAAACTGGAATCATTTATAGCCTTGATTTCTTGATAATTAAGTTATTAAAATAGCAAATCATGATTTCGCAACACATATTCTTTCTCAGTGTTCATTTTATGAATTATGGTTACATTTCCAGCTTTCATTATCCTCTCTTCATAGTCAGAAAACGTTGTTGATGGCGAAAAGTTCAAACCTGTATCACTACATTTATCAATAACGCTTTGAAATACATACTGATACGACGAAGTTTCCTTGTCGTTCAATAAAGAGAAGACCAACAGAATGGAATGGCCATTAACTAACCCAAGTATTGTAAACAGCTAACAAAACAACGTTGGACAGCACTTGAACGTACCATCTACATATATAGATTCACACTGCGTTAATGTTTTAATGTTTGCAGAGTCACAAATTATGATCACTTTTTTCTCGGTGTTATTTTCTAATAAACACTTTGTCCCGTCTGTAGTTTCCACATTCAGCGTGTTGATAACATCATGAACATCTGCAGCATTCGTGGGCAGTTTTGGCAGTATTTTGCGCCTAGGTTTGTAAATAGATTTACAAAAATTGTTGACATTTCTCGTAGTTATACCTTGGGTATCTTCGCATTTTAACTTCTGGTAAATTATTTTTGACGGTCTCTCACAAACATCTTCAATGGCTTTTCTCTTTAGGTCAGAAATGATTTCTTGCCTCTGAATTTTGCTATGAGGCATTTCTTCATGATTGTGCTCTTCTTGACACTTGCCATTAATGTTGTACGTCCATCGCGCTAGACCACATTTCAGCAGTTTTTGAAAACCGAAGGTGTTACCTTTCAAAACCAACATTTTCCTTCCCTTCCTACTAACTGAAGCTGTAAGCTCGTCTGAGGACATGCTCACTCTACAACGATCTGCGAACAGCGAAGTGGCCGCAGGCAGCTGTGGTCGGTCATTAGCGCACACAATGCTCTGTCACATTGTGTCAGTTGGGAAAGATTCGGTCCTGTTACCTGCTTACCTGCCTGGTTTCGGGAGGATTTGGGGCTGCGCCCGTTGATCCACTGTGCCTTCCAGAACGTCGGGATCATCCTGGGAATGCCAGGAAAACATTCCCCAGACCATAACGGTCACACCTGGACCCTTTGGTTTAAGACGTTTCAGGGAAGAGTGTGATTCATCTGGGAAGGCCACATGTCGCCACCCAATGGACGTCTAGTTCCGGTACTGGCGTGCAAATTCCAGCCTTCGTCGCCGATGAGCAGCAGTCAGCATGGGTAGAAGGACGTGACGCCTGCTTTGGAGGCCCATACACAGCAACGTTCACAGAACAGTCGTAGAGGAGACACTGTTGGTTGTGCTTGGTTCATCTGGGCGGTCAGTTGCTCAGCAGTTACACGTCTATTCGCCCGTACAAATCTGGGCAGCCGTCGTTCAGTCCTCTCATGTATGCCTCGTGGTGCAGCATCGTTACCTCGGTGTCGGGTTTGGATAGCGCCATTTTACCATGCACTGTTAGCTTTCACCACTTTGGTAAGAGAACTTAGCTGTTAGCGATTTGTGACGCAACAACATTAACAAACTATGGCCACACGTTCACTGCGTAACACTGCCCGCTCACAACTTACTGGTCCAATGTACATCTGTTGTTTACAGTTGTCAGTTCAAGGTGCTACCATAGTTACTGCACTGTCGTCGCTTTTATGCTAACAATGAAAA
This sequence comes from Schistocerca nitens, assembly GCF_023898315.1. NCBI lineage: Eukaryota > Metazoa > Arthropoda > Insecta > Orthoptera > Acrididae > Schistocerca > Schistocerca nitens. The sequence continues at coordinate 583,322,487 of NC_064619.1, read as the reverse complement.
TAGTCTCGGAACGTTTTGAACAGATGTGTAGAAATCATTATGGTTAAGGCTGCAGATTTTGTATACTCTAGTGGATATGTATAAAAACGTAGACCTAGTTTTAATTAACACCCAAAAATATTACAAATATTTTACATATATAAATAAATTTGTGTGTTACTTGAAAAAAAAACGATGTACTGATGAGGTGATGTATTTTTTAATTATTCATGAATTATTTTGTGAAGAAGTACCTATGAGTTACAATGTGTACAGAAAACTAGGTGAAACAAACTGTAGTATGTACATCCTTTTGTCTAACGATATAAAAAAGTGGAACTCGACTTGTTCGCTCTCTCTCTCTCTCTCTCGTCTAACTCGCACGCTTCTGTTGAGTAATTATGTCAATTTGATGTTAAGTAGCCGTGTTTCATTTGAAGTTCCCTTTCCTTGCTATTCATGTTACATGTGATTTTATTATGTATTTTTTAGTCCAGTTTCAGGCTGCATCGAAGAGAATTTTCTGGCGCATTGTTTGGCGGTCACGGCCGAACACGGTTAGTGTTTATTCTCCGTTTAATCCATCAGCTTATAATTCATACATCCCTGGTGTCATTTTTACCGATCTTTTTCTCTCAAGATCCGGGCAATATTATTACGCAAACAGTGCAATATTCAGATCAGTCGTAGGCTTGCAAACAAGGTCGTCTACCAATGCACTCGCCGGTGTGATGTGATGACAATGCTGGAAGGCTGAGTTCAGGTTAGTTAGAAAAGGGAAGAAAATTTCTCTGTGCCATGTTTTATCATATCAATAGTATTGCATCCAGAAAAACAAGAAACATTCATGTAGTGTTCTCAACCAGTAATTACCAATTATTCAATGCTTTCTTAAAAGTCGTATTTACTAGTAGAGTTAAAATCCATTAATATTCCATTTTAGTTAATTAATTCGTATCTATGTAACCAATAATAATAATAAAAAAGTATCTTATTTTCTATTTTTTTTATTCAGAAACGCTGCGCCAGGTAACCTACTCATGCTGAATTGGTACCGAACATTTCTTAGCAGTGCTATGAGTAGCCAAGGTGATCTGTCCACCAGAGATTTCTTACAAAATTAAGTACTGCTGCGGCACCTGAAAACGAACAACTCCTTTCTTCGACAACTGGTAACAGAGCTTCTCAAACAGACAGTCACAGTGTACTTTTCCTATTAACCGGAGCCCGCATCTCGTGGTCGTGCGGTAGCGTTCTCGCTTCCCACGCCCGGGTTCCCGGGTTCGATTCCCGGCGGGGTCAGGGATTTTCTCTGCCTCGTGATGGCTGGGTGTTGTGTGCTGTCCTTAGGTTAGTTAGGTTTAAGTAGTTCTAAGTTCTAGGGGACTGATGACCATAGATGTTAAGTCCCATAGTGCTCAGAGCCATTTGAACCTATTAACCGGAAGATATTCTGAACGCACTGTTATGGCGAGTTTATCAAATGGTTCAAATGGCTCTGAGCACTATGGGAATCAACATCTGAGGTCATCAGTCCCCTAAAACTTAGAACTCCTTAAACCTAACTAACCTAAGGACATCACACACATCCATGCCCGAGTCAGGATTCGAACCTGCGACCGTAGCGGTCGCGCGGTTCCAGACTGAAGCAGCTAGAACTGCTCGGCCACACCTGCCGCCGCGAGTTTATCCACGAAACATTCTGAGACAAAATTGCTCGAGTCCATTAATACCAAGTCCTTGAGTTTCTGCTGACACGTGGACGATACGTCTCTGGAGTAGCCACGTGCAAGGAAACGACTTCATGGTCACTTAGAATCTATACATCCAAATAAAAAATACTAACAGATTTCAATAAAAAAGTGACGGCTGTTTTTCATATAAAAGTTAAGAGAAAAGTGGACGGAACACTTCTCTATAGTCTCCGTTAAAGATCTTTGTAGCAACATAATCGAAAAAAAATCACAATTTTGAACTTTTTAAATAACTCATTTCATTCCATTTTCAATTTTTTGTCGTTGCAAATCCTAGAGACAAACAAATCAATAAGAATAGCTAAATTCTGAAGTACGCTACGAAACTTTTTTTCTGAGAAACTCTTTCTAATTTCCAGTAGAACTTATATTAAGAATGTTGTGCGTTATTTGCTCAAAAATATTACACGTCTCTGTTACAAATCAAATATTCTTCTCTGTTACGTGGACTCATCTCTAAATAGACAACATGCAGCCATATTTGCACAAAAGTGCAAACGTAATGAATTACCTGTATATTTAGTCGTTGTACGAGAAAGTGAGCCTTGGAACACGCAATTAACACAGTGATTGTCACATCCGACACAAATAGACGCTAGACTCAGCTGTCTAGTCTATAGGGCATATACGGTGTAACCTCCCCACGGAAAATTTAAATGACAATACTTAATAGAAATGGAGCCAGAGCTAAGTGTAACCTCCCCACGGAAAAACATTAATGACAAAGGCAATTAAATGAAAACTAGCAATCTGACCCAAGTACAAGTTTCCATAAAATAATGAAAGATAATCCCATGACAATGAAACTACAGTGATAATCAAAACTCAATTTAACCGAAATGTCGGTCTTTGGCCCTGTGCAAAATCAGAATTAATTTCTTACCTTAGTATAACTGCATGTGAAATATCTGCTCTCATTCTGCGCCACAGCTTGGAGCAAATGCATCGCAATAATTATTTTTTTTGAAGTTAACTGAAATTTTGTTTAAGGAAATGGAAGGAAATCGAATGATTCTTTGTTAAAAATTGCTTTTAAATCAAAATTATTATTGGGGGCGATTCTTACAGAAATTACACTTAATTAACATTATTAGCTGATCGCAATGCTGCTTAACAATATACCTTGTCCTCTATCTCGACCATTGCGGTGCCGACGCCCGCCGACTGCTCTGCGCTACCACTACTGACAGACTGCCGCTCGCTACCTCACTCGGCTACTACTTCCAACAGACTACTGTACTGCACTGCGCTTCGAGCGCAACTGCTCTGGTCAGAGATTCTACAATGCCTCATCATCGCTGCCAACGAGTACATACGCCTTTCAACGGCACAAACCGTATAGTGCAAAGCCAAGAACTAAAACATTTATGAGTGGCATTAGAAAGTAAGAAATGCAAACGACAAACTCAGCTTGTGTAGAATCCCAGACAAATACATCTCTGGAAGACATCGAAGCCGAGAAAGAGAAAATCCCAGGGTCATTATCCTGCCCTTCCTATCCCAATTTCTGCACAATAATAGGTAGAGTCTTGCGGAAACACGCCTGACGATAAAGATAATAGGTCTTATTTGCGTTTGTACACGCTGAAAAGCTTGTGCGGGTCCTGTACCGGATTCCATTTCGATGCGGAATGTTGTATAGGAATAGTTAACCACAACAGTTGTGGTAAGGTGCAAAGAACGTCAGAGATACACGCGACTGAAACAGACAAGCGCGCGCGTGCGCGCGCGTTCGCGCATGTGTTTGTGTTTGTGTGTGTGTGTGTGTGAATTCCTAAGGGACCAAGCTTCCGAGGAGGTCATCGGTCCCTAGACTTTCACACTACTTAAACTAACTTATTCTAAGAACAACATACACGTCCATGTCTGACGGACAAGCCGTAACTAATGTTGTATCATCCTTTCACTTTTTCTTGCCAGTGTTTTCCATCTGTCCTTTTCCTCGCCGACTCGGCAGAGAACCTCTTCATTCCTTCCCTTACCACTCACCTAATTTTCAACATTCTTCTTTAGCACAACATCTCAAATGTTTTGAGTGTCTTCTGCTCCGGTTTTCCCAGAGTCCACGTTTCACTACCGTAAAATTCTGTGCTCCAAACACACATTCTCATAAATTTCTTCCTTAATTGAAGCCTTATTTTGGTACTAGTAGACTTCTCTTGCACAAGAATGCATTTTTTGCCATTGTTAGGGTGCTTTTTATGTCCTCCTTGATCCGTCCGTCATGGGTTGTTTGCTGCCCAGAAAGTACAATTCCTGAACTTGATTTGCTTCGTGATCACCCGTAATAACGATAACTTTTTCAGTCTTCTCATTCCCGGTACTTTTCATTACTTCCATCTCTCTTTATTCTCAGTCTGTATTCTGTACTCACTGGAGTGTTCATTCCATTCATCAGGTCCTGTCATTTTTGTTCACTTTCAGTGAAGATAGCAATATCATCAGCAAACCTACTGATATCCTTTCACTTTGAATTTTAATCTCACTCTGGAACTCTTCTTTTATTTCCGTTATTGCTTCGTCGATTTCTAGACTGAGCAGTAGGGGCGAGAGTCTACATCCCTGACTTACACCCTTTTTAATCAAAGCACTTCGTTCTTGGTCTTCCACTCTTGTTTCTCCCTCTTGGTTCTTTTTCTCAGAAATCTGGAAGAACATTACACTATCGATTGTTTTCCAAGTCAACAAATCCATTGAACGTCTCTTGAATGTTCTTCACGTTGCTTCCATTGTGAACAACAACGTTAAAACTGCGTTTCTGGTATCTTTACTTAACCTAAAGCCAAACTGGTCGTCATCTAATAGATGCTCAGTTTTCTTTTATATGTACATACATAGAATGTTTTCTTGTAAATTTATAGCGACAAAACATAGTAAGTATTTGCATTCGATAATATTACTGGTACTTGGACGTAACCTATCTTTTATTTGGCTGCTGCGTTTAGCATGCCTAAACAATATCAAGATGTGACAGTGGTCAGCGCCTATCAGAAGACCATGGCTATTGTCGTAGTCCTATTATTTTGTCGGCATGTGTCTAGGCTCTCAGCCCGTACAGGGTCCCCGCAAGTACGCATAAGTGTCGCTACACGACTAGGCACGGACTCGACTAATGTCTGCAGTAGTGCTGGAGGAAACTGACACCATTAATCCTGCATGGCTGTCCTTAAATCCGTAAGAGTACGAGGAGGTGGAGATCTCTTCTGAACGGTACGTTGCAAGACATTCCAGGTATGCTCAATTATCTTCATTTTTTGGTGGCCAACAGAACTGTTTAAACTAAAAAGAGTATTCCTGGAGCCACTCTGTAGAAATTTTTGACGTGTGGGGCGTCGTATTGTCTTGCTGGAATTGCCCAAGTGCGTCGGAATGCACAATGGACATGAATAGATGCAGGTGATCAGACAGGATGTTTACATATGTGTCACCTGTCAGAGTCGTATCTACACGTATCAGGGGTCCCCATCACTACAACTGCACGCGTCCCTCACCACTGCAGTGCCTCCACCAGCTAGGAGAGTAGCCTGACGACACGCAGGGCCCATGGGCTCATGAGGCTGTCTCCGTAACCATACGCGTCCATCCGCTCGATACAATCTGAAACGCGACTGGTCCAACCAGACATGTTTCCAATCGTCATTAGTCCAATGTCGGTGTTGAGAGGCCCATGCGGGGCGTATGGCTTCGTATCGTACAGTCATCAAGGGTACACGAGAGGGCCTTCGGGTCCGAAAGCCCATATCAATGTCATTTTGTTGAATGGTTCGCACGCTGACACTTGTTGATGGCCCAGCATTGAAATCTGCAGCAATTTGCGGAACAGTCCCAATTCTGTCACGTTCATCGATTCTCTTCAGTAGTCGTTGGTCCCGCTCTTGCAGGATCTATTCCGTCCGCAGCGACATTGGAGATCTGATGTTTTACCAGATTCCTGGTATCCACGGTACGGTCGTGGATTAGTCATACGAGAAAATCCCCACTTCATCGCTACCTCGGAGATGCTGTGTCCCATCGCTCATGCGCCGACTATAACACCACTTTCAAACTCACTTAAATCTTCATGACCTGCTGTTGTAGCAGCAGTAACCGACCTAACAGTCACGTATTGTCTTATATAGGCGTTGCCGATCGCAGCGCCGTATTTTGACTGTTTACATATCTCTGTATTTGAAATCGCGTGCCTATACCAGTTTCTTTGACGCTTGAATGTATATGATGCAACCGTGTTGCGATATACCCGCGAAAATTACGTAGAGCATACTTTTTCATCCAATTTTTTGTAAATTTGTTATAATGTTTACATATCTGCGTAAATCAATGTGGTAACGATCAAATCACAGCAAACTTGAAGCTTTATTGAAATTGATGACTTCATCATCACCGTTTAGCGCTTCTTTGTCAGTAAAATAACATAGCGCATCGGTATTAAGCTATGCGTAATAACATATTCGATAACTACTAAAAACGGAATAATTTTGTGAAATTAGGTAACTGAATCCACGTTCATAATCGTGCTTCCATTCCGAAACAAGTATTTGTGCTTGCACGTGATTGGGTGGAGCGACTTAACGTGTGTCAGTTCCTTTTTGCCTTTGCCTTTCCTGCGGTCAGGTGTTTAGCAATAGACTGGAAACCCGTACGATCGGGCACATTAACTGTGTATAAATAAACAGAACCGGTTCGCCGACGTGGGGTTTACTCTGTCTCACGTTTCTGATTGCAGTCGGCTCATCGTTTCTCCCAAAGTAGTCGATTTCGAAGTCATAATGAAGTACGGTAATTCCGTTCAGAAACTAGTGGGTACTGAAATTTGCCTCAGTCTAAATTACCTCTAAGGAAATTTAACAATTTTTATTAGTGCGACAAGTGTTCCACATAAGTGTTTACAGCAATAATCTCAGTTAATGTGTACGTAGATTAGCTATAAAGTTACTTATGATAGTGACATACATACGAAATCATTTAGAAATCAAAGGTTAATGTTTTGAGTCCACGAAAACCCTTTTGGTAATGGTTGGGCATAGTTCTCTATTCTCCATTCCACTCGACCGACTTCTGAAACTGCATATCCAGTCTGCGCTTTAAAAGGGTCATGAGTCTTATCCCCTTTATTTACGAGGAGCGATTGAAAAGTCCGTGCAAAGTCCGAGAGATGGCACCACCGGCACGTATCGAGGTCACGTTTAGTTAGTAGCATCTTTGGAAAGAATGCACAACTAGTTTCAGCCATATTGGTCTATTTCTTTGTGTTTGGCATTCGTGTGATTCAATGACGGCAAGTGATTGTCAAAAAATGGACGAAAAAGAATTTCATATGGTGATTAAACATTACTTTATGAAAGGCAAAACGCCTCAGGAGACTAAAAAGAAGCTTGATAAACATTACGGTGACTCTGCACCTTCGATTAGAACAGTTTATAAGTTGTTTCAAAATTTTCGGTTTGGCCACATGGGCACAAGTAATGCTGAACTTTTTGGACGCCCTGTGGAGGTTACGAATCCAGAAATCATTGATAAAATCCATGATATGGTGATGGTTGACAGAAGAGTTAATGTGCGTGAGATTGCTAGTGCTGTGGGCATCTCGAATGAACGGGTACATAATATTTTGCAAAAGCATTTGGACATGAGAAAGCTATCCGCAAGATGGGTTCCGAAATTGCTCACGATTGACCAAAAACGGAATCGTGCGAAGTGTTGCAAGGATTGTTTGCAGCTGTTCAGGAAGAATCTGCAGGACTTTAAGCGTCGTTTCGTCACTGTGGATGAAACATGGATCCATTACTATGCTCCTGAGACCAAACAACAAACTAAACAATGGGATACCAAGGGAGGACCTGCATAAAAAAAGGCGAAGACCATTCCTTCGGCCGGAAAGGTTATGACGACTCTTTTTTGGGATTCGCAAGGGATAATCCTCATCGACCATCTGGAAAAGGGTAAAACTATTTCAGGTGCATATTATTTATTGTTATTGGACCATTTTAAAACCGAACTGCAGGAAAAACACCGGCGATTGGACAGCTAAAAAGTCCTTTTCCGTCATGACAATGCACCATCACACCTCAGGAGATGTGGTGGCAAAATTAATGTAAATAGGATTCCAACTCGTTTCATAATCCCCCCTATTCTCCAGACTTGGCTCCCACGGACTATTATCTGTTCCCCAATTTGAAATTTGAAGAAATGGCTGGCCGGACAAAGATTTTATTCAAACGTGGAGGTGATTGCAGCAACTAATAGCTATGTTGCAAACTTGGACAATTCCTATTATTCAGAAGGGATCAACAAATTAGAACAGAGTTGGACGAAGTGTATAAATCTAAAAGGAGACTATGCCGAAAAATAAAAAAGGTTTGCCCCAAACACGTAAGTTGTTTTGATTTTTGCACGAACTCTTCAAACGCCCCTCGTATTTATCGTATGTTGTTTGCAGAGTGTGTTTGTGTACTAAGAGATGTACAGCATTAGCAAAGGAAGTCATGTATTACAAAGAAAATATAAAATATACTGAATGTTAAATGCTCACGACATCAATTAAAATCTAGTTTTTACATAGCACTTCTTTCTTCAGTGTGTGTCTGCTTCAGTTCCATGTCTAATGATTTCAGACCGTCAGTCCTACAGTTTCTGCAGTTTGCACCCCCATGTTTCTTGCATTTTGTTCCGTGGATACACTGTTACTAAGTGCTGTACAGTTCGTTCCGGATCGCCGCAGTCGCACTGACGATTTTTCACCCATTTTCCGCATAAGTAACGTAACTTTCCGTTCTGATTGTTTCGAGTTGGTTCCATGACTTCTGGATGTGGTTGGTAAGCATCTGCGTAGACCGTGTAGTTGCGGTTCTGAAAGAATTCCCGTTCTCATCTCCATTGTTATTTCCAAGTCATACGTGGATCGAACTTGGTTCGAGATAGGTTTCCTAGATTTAGGCCTATTATGGGGTAAGGAGCTAAATGTATTATTTATTGGCAGATCCTTGGACACTGTAATATGGCTGGTCATGTTCCATTCTCGAGTCATGTGTAGTTGTCGCCTAAGGTAAGGAGGGGCAATATTCGAGAAAATACACTACTAGCCATTAAAATTGCCACACCATGAAGAAATGCAGATGATAAACGGGTATTCATTGGACAAATATATTATACTGGAACTGACATGTGATTACATTATCACGCAATTTCTGTGCATAGATCCTGAGAAATAAGTTCCCATAACAACCACCTCTGGCCGTAATAATGGCCTTGATACGCCTGGGCATTGAGTCAAACAGACCTTGGATGGCGTGAACAGGTACAGTTGCCCATGCAGCTTCAACACGATACCACAGTTCATCAAGAGTAGTGACTGGCGTATTGCGACGAGCCAGTTGCTCGGCCACCATTGACCAGGCGTTTTCAATTGGTGAGAGATCTGGAGAATGTGCTGGCCAGGGCAGCAGTCGAACATTTTCTGTATCCAGAAAGGCCCGTACAGGACCTGCAACATGCGGTCGTGCATTATCCTGCTGAAATGTAGGGTTTCGCAGGGATCGAATGAAGGGTAGAGCCACGGGTCGTAACACATCTGAAATGTAACGTTCACTGTTCAAAGTGCCGTCAATGCGAACAAGAGGTGACCGAGACGTGTAGCCAATGGCACCTCATACAATCACGCCGGGTGCTACGCCAGTATGGCGATGACGAATACACGCTTCCACTGTGAGTTCACCGCGATGTCGCCAAACACGGATGCAACCACCATGATGCTGTAAACAGAACCTGGATTCATCCGAAAAAATGACGTTTTGCCACTCGTGCATCCAGGTTCATCGTTGAGTACACCATCGCAGGCACTCCTGTCTGTGATGCAGTGTCAAGGGTAACCGCAGCCATGGTCGCCGAGCTGATAGTCCATGCTGCTGCAAACGTCGTCGAGCTGTTCGTGCAGATAGTTGTTGTCTTGCAAACGTCCCCATCTGTTGACTCAGGGATCGAGACGTGGCTGCACGATCCGTTACAGCCATGCGATAAGATGCCTGTCATCTCGACTGCTAGTGATACGAGGCCGTTGGGATCCAGCACGGCGTTCCGTAGTACCCTCCTGAACCCACCTATTCCATATTCTGCTAACAGTTATTAGATCTCGTCCAATGCGAGCAGCAATGTCGCGATACGATAAACCGCAATCGCGAGAAGCTGCAATCCGACGTTTACCAAAGTCGGAAACGTGATGGTACGCATTTCTCCTCCTTACACGAGGTATCACAACAACGTTTCACCAGGCAACGCCGGTCAACTGCTGTTTGTATATGAGAAATCGGTTGGAAACTTTCCTCATGTCAGCACGTTGTAGGTGTCGCCACCGGCGCCAACCTTGTGTGAATGCTCTGAAAAGCTAATCATTTGCATATCACAGCATCTTCTTCCTGTCGGTTAAATTTCGGGTCTGTAGCACGTCATCTTCGAGGTGTAGCAATTTTAATGGCCAGTAGTGTAGGTAGCCATGGAAAAGGTTTGGATTTGAGTGTTCCAGATATTAACCCCAATGTATCACTAAGATGTACTTTTATCTTTTTAATATGAGAGCTTCTACTCCATACAGGAGAGCAATAGTCAGGAACAGCATAGACCAGCGCTTGTGCCGCTATGCGTAGTGTCTTCGCCTGTTCTCCTCAGCTTGTTTCAGCAACTTTTCTAGTCATGCTGTTTCTGGTTTTCAAAAACCTTACGCAGAAAACATTACTCAAGATTGTCAGGCTGGATTTCGAACAAACCGTTCCACAACTGATAATTTGTTTACTATACGACAGATCTTTGAGAAATACTGGGAATTTAACGAAAACATCCACTGTCTCTTCATTGACCTCCAGTGAGCCTACACTGCATCCACAAAAGTAGCCTCTAGAACACATTACGAGAATTTAGTAAACCCAGTAAATTCATTAGAATAATACAACTGTGCATGGATGGCTCCCAGGCAGCAGTGAAGCTCAGAGGATCCATATCCCCCACCTTTCCAAGCAATCTTACGACAGGGAGACGCTCTTTTATGTGTCCTCTTCAACCTTGCATTAGAGAAAGTGGTTCGGGAGAGTAATTTACATCTATACAATAGTCTCCGATTCGAACACAGTGAAGGAAAACTCCTGGCTTATGCAGATGATATAGTGTTGCTGAGTGAAACTAAAGAAGAACAGAAAGACATGTACAGATCTGTCAGGCACAGTGCCAGCAAAATGGGGCTTCTGATTAACCAAGAGAAAATCGAACATATGGAAATAGGTTGAGTCATAAACCCAAATCCTGACTTTGAAATTGACCAGCATTCTAAATTCAGAAAAGTTCTCCAGTTTAAATACCTTCGATCACATTTCAACAGTAAAGATATCGTAACAATGGATATAAATGAGAGAATAGCCTCAGGGTCAAGATGTCTGTACTCACTAAGCAAACCCACTCAAAAGTAAAGCTTTGTCAGTCACCACAGAGAAGAAGATATACAACACTATCATCTGCCCCATAGTACTGTACGGTTCAGAAAGCTGGACGCTTACAGAGAATGAAAGAGAAAAACTGAATGTTACGAAAGAGAAGTAATGAGAAAAATCTGGGGACCTGTGTTGGAGAATGGTGTATGGAGAATTCGAAAGAACAATGAAATTTATCAGTTAATGAAGCAACCCACTATCATCCATAAATTAAAAAGTATAAGCCTGCAATGGGCTGGACATGTTGCTAGAATGGAAAACAACAGAATCACCAAGAAAGCATTTGAAGGAACTCTCCAGGCAACAAGACCACTGGGCCGACCCCGTACAAGGTGGAAACATGACATAGAGAACGACACCGCAGCATTAGGAATTTCCACGGGGTGGAGAGAGGTTGCGAGAGATAGACGGCGGTGGAAGCAGATCGTTGATGCAGCGCGTGGTCTACAGAGCCTGTGATCGCTAAGAAGAGAGAGAGAGAGAGAGAGTTTCGAGGTGCTTTCTAAGAGTAAGGAAGCTTTCCAGGTGCATTCAAGATGTTTTGGAAACTGATTGTGTCTTACATTTCTACAACAAGACAGTACGTTTACTTCCCTGCTTGGTATGTGGTTCCACAGATGGAAACAGCATACTTTAGATTTCTGAGAGTTCGAGCGCAACCTCAACCCTTTGTTATTTTTACTTAAAGAGTCTAGATCTTTACTGAGTATTCGCTAGCCTTGCTCATAGTCCTTGGATTGTGTGGCTATCACCATATCATCAGTATCACAGAATTTTTCGCAGTTTGTATGTGGAGCGTCAGTTGAATATAGATGGAAGAGGAGTTAGGCTAGTACTTATCCGTATGGTAATACGTTTTTTATGGTAAAAAATTTACTTGTGACATCTTCGAGTGTGACTAAAGTAGCGGTTTTTCAACATATCCTCCAGGAAACTTGTCATCTTGAGACTTCCAATAGTCTTCTTCAGTTTGAGGATCAGACTTTCTACCTATATGGCGAAATTACAATTAAATTAATACAATGAAATGAATACCCTTAGCTGCATACAGGCGTTGATATACGTCAACGGGGCCAGTAGAAAATGTGTGCCCCGACCTCGAACCCGGGATCTCCTGCTTACATGGCAGACGCTCCATCCATCTGAGCCACCGAGGGCACAGAAGATAGTGCGACCGCAGAGACTAATCTCTGGCACACCTCCCGTGAGACCCACATTCCCAACTTATTGTCCCGCACTATATTCATAGTGCCCCTGCCCGTTACACTCATTGACCGTGGCTCTAGCGATTCCCGTAAGAGTTCGGGCAATGTTTGTGTAAGGATGGCCAAATGGCCGGTGAGCCTTAACTATATATATGAAGTTGGTATCTGTTCTTTCGGACATGTCCGAAGCAACAGATACCATCTTCATGATGTTGTTGTTGTAGTCTTCAGTCCAGAGACTGGTTTGATGCAGCTCTCCATGCCACTCTATCCTGTGCAAGCTTCTTCATCTCCCAGTACCTACTGCAACTTACATCCTTCTGAATCTGCTTAGTGTATTCATCTCTTGGTCTCCCTCTACGATTTTTACCCTCCACGCTGCCCTCCAATACTAAACTGCACGCAAGTGATGGTCGTTTGCGTGTACGACTTAGACCTGGTGAGCGCTATCTCGCAGAGTGCATTCTTCCAAGACACACTGGTCCACACCGCCGGCCTTATGGTTCGGGGCACGATAAGTTATAATTATCGTTCACCTTTGGTGTTTCTGGAGCGGACGCTAACCAACGCTCGGTTCGTTGAGAATGTTGTTAGACCCGTTCTTTTGCCATTCTTACAACAGGAAACAGGTATGATGTTCCAACCGGATAATGCCCGCCCTCACACTGCATGCGAGACAGAACATGCTCCCAAGACGTGCACCAACTCCCTGGGCAGCACAGCCTCCGTACTTGCCTCCAAACGAACATGTGTGGGATATATCCAGAATGAGATTTTCGCTCTGCAGTGGAGTGTGCTCCGATATGAAACTTCCTGGCGGATTAAAACTGTGTGGCGGACCAAGACTCGAACTCGGGACCTTTGCCTTCCGCGGGCAAGTGCTCTATCAACTGAGCTACCCAAGCACGACTCACGCCCCGTCCTCACAGCTGTACTTCCGCCAGTACCTCGTCTCCTACCTTCCAAACTGCACAGTTTTAATCTGCCAGGAAGTTTCATATCAGCGCACACTCCGCTGCAGAGTTAAAATCTTATTCTGTGACTTACAGCTGTCTATGACATCATGTAGGTAGACGGTCTGATTCTCAAACTGAAGAAGAAAGACTATTCCAAGTCTCAAGATGACATGTTTCCTGGAGGATATGCTGAAAAACCGCTACTTTAGTCACACTCGAAGATGTCACAAGTAAATTCTTTACTATTAACAACGCATTACCATAAGGATCAGTACTAGCCCGAGTTCGAGTCTCGGTGCGCCACACAGTTTTAATCCGCCAGGAAGTTTCATGTGTGGGATATGATAGGACGGAAAGTGACTCCTGCGACTCGTCACTGAACAGCTCTTACAGAACTACGTGAGCAGGTCCAGCAGGCGTGGCATAACGTTTCCCAGGACAGAATTCGCCATCTTTACAATCAACCGCATTGCTGCCCGCGGAGGCTATAGTAATATCGGTGTTTCAGTATGGGTCGATACCTGGTACCTCAGAAGCGCTTGTGCTATACATCCATAAATGTAATCATTTAGTGTACTCCATATGCACTGTTGAAATAATAAATCTTGATTAAATTGGAAACCTCTAAAAGGGTGTACTAATCTGTTCCTTTTTTTTCGGCAATATATGAGATCCAGGCCAGAACTTGCTCGCAACAGCTACTCCCTACATGGAACCCTGCCTGGTTGATAAATTCTATTACAGATTAGCCTTTCTAATAGCTTATAGCAGACACTTGACAGTGCTATAGAACGACAGCTTCCTGAGTCACCTTGTGGTTTTCCGGGTTTTGAAATGGCAGTTGTTTTGGACATCTTCAACAGGCTAGGAATGTGGCCTGTGACGAAAATATTTGTGAAGAATTATTATAGCTAGTTTCTAATATGTTGTTCCGGATGTTTGATGAAGTTTTCGGCTGTCAGAACAATTTCAGTGGTTTTTCTCATATTAAGAGTTTTTATAAGCTTTTCTAGTGGAACAGAGAGACTGGTTTGAGTATTTACTTCACTTATTTGTCGCCATACTCCATCTTTGAACTTAGGGCCCAGTGGAACTTTTTCTGCTCCTTCATTTATACGTATGGCTACCTGAGAAGGGAACATATGAGTTTTCTGAAAGCAAACTGGGTTTGCTACTCGTGGTTTACGTACGACAGACTACACTTTGCGGTTGCTACTGGTGAAGTCTTGATTTTCCGTTAGTTATTCCCATTCTTTTTGCGTTGTTCGTTAACTGAAAGCTGTCTTTCTTCTCCAAGCTTATGGACACCCGTCTTACAGTATCGTTGTACAGTTTTTCGGCGGTGCGGTTCCAGCAAGGAATATATTTCTTCCCGAACTCCTCCCCCGAGGTATGTTGCGTGTTCTGGCTGCGATTAAGATGCCAGTGAATCGGAAGCAATTTCTTGCTGTGGTAGTGATCTATAGGACGTGCCAGTCGATCTCGTTTGGTGTACCCATCCCAGATTGCTTTGCTGAAATTCCACCTTGTTTACTGAACTGATATTACTAGAGCCAGTTATAATTTTGCGTTAAGTTTTACTGGTCTGTATCGGCAAGATCAGCAAAACTGTCCCTGTGTGTTGCGAAGGAGTTCCTGAGTTGTTTCTTGTTACTATGCAAAGTTCTGGATTCGTTTCAGTTTTCCATCTTGCAGATCTGAAGGTTTTCAGTCCTTTGACATAAAAAATATGTAAAATCCCTTGCGGGCCTTCCAGTTTGCTAGCATTTCACCGTTTTCATCACTACTGTTGTATCACATGTTAGTATGGTGACTATTGAACTCACCAATGTATACACCTTGTCTGTTTAGGGTTGGCAGTGGTGGATTTGGCTAACTGACATTATACGACTTATAGATCGAAATTATTGTCGTTCCTAATGTTTCAATTGTTATGGTTTAATGATAGGTTGTCTACTAGAGGTGACAACTCTGTATTTCTTAATATCGCCTCGTATTACATTATGGAGCCATAGCCATCGGGTGTTAAACCGACTACAATTCTGTATCCATGAATTTTTCCTCGAACTTCAATTTTATCGTTATTTTCTAAGCGTGTTTCCTGCACAGTAGCTGTATTATTATCCATCGCTAATCTGCACGTATTTTGCTCTATTTCAGTCTTCTACTTATTGTTGCCGAGTGCGAACCTGGGGAGCCATATCTTTCAGCTGGAGCATCTTAGCAGTCCTTTTCTACCATGATAATAGCAATCAGTATCTAGTGTGGTCGCCTTTTGTGTAGATTTATAGCCTTTCTGAATCCGCAGACCTTTCACCAGGGTTTATAATCTTGGAGACTGTCCACACCTCACGTATTTTAACACCCAAATAGCCACTATGAGTGTTAGTGTTTGTCTCTTAGTAACAGAAATTTCTGCTGTGGAGGTGCTTTAAGGTTTAAGTAAAAAAATGTAGCATTCCTGTGGGTTACTGTCATCTGTACTACTGTGCTCGTTACACAGAAGTCGTAAGATGACCTAGTAACCTCTATTTTCTTTTCAGTACCACATTAACTCACAAAATCAATTTCATGTTTGAGATTACAAGCCTATCTAGCAAACAGAATTAAAGTATATCTAGAAAGAATATATGGTGAAGGTGCGGACACGGGAAAAGTACATGACGGTAAGTACATGACGGTAAGTACATGACGGTAAAATGTAATGCAGATATTAGCATTAAATTTCTAAACTAGAGAAGATATTTTCACTTTTTGTTTAATTTCTAGCGTGAATTTCAAACCAAAAGTTTAAAAAGCCTGTCACATTTAACTCTGAGATTTGAAATCATCGCATTAATATTTATCGTGTAACGAAGTACAAATTATCGTTTCGCTTAGTTGTTTTACACAGTCACTTAATACAAACTCTGTAAATATCTGCTTCAAGGAATAACGTGTTCTAATGGCCATACCGTAAGGCGCCCTATGCAAAACAAGAACATCACATTAAGTGAAGAAACATTTGATAACATCGTTTCTTCTAGTGGTGGATTAGGTCCGGTCCGAGATCAGTCGGCCTCTAATCATGCTAAAATCTGTTCTGCAGATCCATTGGTTCTGCACCAATCTTATCTGTAGATGTGTCAATATAATTCTCGTCAGCTTGTCTTAATTATCTCCCGTGTTCGAAGCCTAATTGGAATATTTTTACTTCTAATGATGTCTTGCGCTCTGCTACTGTTCCTGGTCTCACGAACTGCGTATTTGCTGCTCTTAATTTTGTTTTGCCCTTTCCCCCAAGAGTCGTACTCAGCAGCTGCACTCAAGTAGCCGACATGTTGATGGACATTCTTTTCTTTAATTACTTTTTTGTCCAGGCTTCTGATTTACTTTATCGCACACACACACACACTCTCTCTCTCTCTCACACACACACACACACACACACACACACACACAGAAACATAAAACTAAAATGTTTCAAATGGCCGCGTAACAGCGCTATAAAAAACGGACTTCATTATTACAGTAAGCGAGAGCCTTAACCCGTATCTTGGGTGTTGCATTAAAGCCTCCCATCAAAAGCATGGCACTCAAATTATGTGTGCTATATGTACGTTGAATCTTACAGAGAAGATAACATCAGCCAGCCACTTTTTATAATGCTGTTTATTTATTTAAATAGCGCCGTTACTGGTTTCGAATCGACAGTTTCATCTTCAGACTGCTCGTTGATGTTATGGTATATTTTACATTAGCTTTAACTTTTTGTTTTCCCAAATGATGAAGTTTCCTTTGGGTGGTGGTGCCCTACAACCAAAACAAGGTGTGAGACAATGACTTTTTAACTGTAACTGTGCTTCACAACGATTTTAAACAATGTAAACAGATTATTATATTATATGTTACTTACGTTCAAAAATCCGCACCATTACCGTCCTTGCATACGTACTTCCATGTGGTAAAACTTTTTGGTGTGTGAGGGGTGCTTTAGATTATGTGTATACACATATATAAAGAAAGTGCTCCAGTCTTCGCTGCTGCATGAACACAAGCAGTCAGCACTGAAACATAATGGTGCGGATTTTTCAGCGTAATAAGCAAAACATCTTCGTTTTAATAATTTGTTTACATCGTTTAAAATCGTTGTGCACCACAATTCGATGTAAAAAGACATTACCTCACACAACTTTTGGTCGTAGGGCACCATCACCGCAAGGAAATTCCATCATTTGGGAAAACAAAAAGTGAAAGCTAGTGTAAAATGTACCTCAGCGTGAACGAGACGTCTGAGGATGAACGCTTCGGTTCGAAATCGCTGTTTAAATAAATAAATAGCATTGCAAAAAGTGGCTGGTTGCTGTTATCTCCTCTTTTACAGTCAACCTGTACTTTGTACAAAGCCGCAGGTTTATAATGTCAGTTTTCGACAAACTAGCATCATGTGCTATCTTGGTGCACTTGTTAGAAAATCTGCGTTTTGTTTTCACGCTGAAAGACGTGACTAGGCCAATTACAAGTCCTGATAAACCATTACAACTGGAGACAGTTAACTGCGATCTGTGGTAACATAGACAAGGTAATTCAATCGTACCTCGCCAATGACTGACTCTCCTCATATTCAGGTGCGATGGATAATTGCGTGTGAGGAGGATCGCTGCAGGGTCGTTAGTGATAACCCGCAGGGTATATGGGTAAATACGATCCTGCTCGGATGCAATAAGCGGAGCTTAAATGTGCAGCAGAAATATGAAAAAAACCGCTGCATTTAAGCTGTTGACATTGGCTTGCTCGAAGCGTGCGCCCGTGTCCTTGCAGTGAGGAGGGTCATTACGAGGAAGTGCTCGGTTGCTGTAATTGGTGCGCACCAAGCGACGTGCCTGCAAGGCGGCGGCTCGTGTGGGCAAGCAGCTGCGGAAGGAGTGGGTGGGGGGGGGGGGGAGGAGAGGGTCATTAGGCGATAATTGCGCGTCAGCCAATGGCGCCGGCCGCGCCCGCCGCCGGCCAATGAGGGCGACACCTGTTGCGCGGTGGGCGGCCCGAGACTCGCAGCGACGCTGCAGTGTTTATCAGTCTAGCCTAGTCTGTCCATCCGGCGGCGGTGTGACAGACAGATAAGACCGGCGCCATCCGTTGTCCTGCCGCACTGCTTTTGCACCGCGATAAACACAGGTGCATGTCCTTACTGTGTCCACCGTTGTGCACTGCTAACAAAGAGAAAGAATGGTCAACTTCTTGACCATATGAAGTCGTATGAATATTAAGGGAGTTAATACGGAGAAGCGATACGGAATGGAACGATTCCGTAAAATTAGTACTAGGGAAAGTTAATGGAACGTTTACATTAAATTTGGGTTTCTAAACTCCATCTTCTGCAAAACACAATGTACCAGGTGGTTATAATTAAAGTGCCGCTGTCCACATAGGTCCAGTGTGGGCTGTAATTAACGTATAGCAGCGAAATTTGGTAGATATGCTAATGTTTTAATGCGAAACCGATGTACGCAGGAAAAACTTGGTTCCAATTTTGGCCAGCAGGTGCACATGTGGCACTGTACAGCGTCTCGTCCTCGTCTCCAGTGCTCATGTTGAACATATTGTGTAAGCGGCATTTAATAATAAAATCAATATGATGCTTTTCTCACTTGTTTGACCTTTCCTGCCACGACCCATTCGTAATCCATTACCTTTAGAAACATTTCTTTCGCGTCTTTCTTGCATTCGCAGCGAGAGATTTGCACCTGGTTGCCAAAATTGGAACTAAGCCTTTCTCCAACGTAAATAGGGTCCACTTTATGGCATTAGAAGAGTTACCACGTTTCGCTACCATACAATAATTACAACCCACACTGGACATTCATTAGTAGCTGCAGTTCAATTATAGCTAGCGAATATTTCTTTTTATATTCACCCAAACATGTTTCGACACGTAGATGTTATATTCTAAGGGTCTCGATTTGCTTCTGTAAAATATAATTCACACTTCTTGGTTGTTTTGCAATTTTCGGCCTAAAAACTGTAACATGTGCATTTTATTTCTTTCGTTTCGATTGTTCGCCTGAAACTGCATTACTTGTGGAACTCAGTCCGTACAGGTCAGCTTGTTTTTACGTCTTTTCTCGTTTGACAGCACGTCACCTGCAAATTAATCGTAAAGGATTTATTTATTTTTGAAAATACTTTTTCAGAAATATTGGTTGTTTATGTACTGTACGTGCGGTTTTCGTCCATGTCAGCATCTTTATTGTGTTTCCTTTTTCTACTGTAGCCGTTTACACAGATTTCCTTACCTTCCTATACTTCAGATCGTCTGTATGAAAACTATTGGCCGGCGGAAGTGGCCGAGCGGTTATAAGCGCTTCAGTCTGCAACCGCGCGACCGCTACGGTCGCAGGTTCGAATCCTGCCCCGGGCATGGATGTGTGTGATGTCCTTAGGTTAGTTAGGTTTAAGTAGTTCTAAGTTCTAGGGGACTGATGACCTCAGATGTTAAGTCCCACAGTGCTCAGAGCCATTTGAACCATTTTTTGAAAACGATTTTTACACAAAAACCATGTTTGAGAACACACTTACGTCGCCATACCCACAGAGTATGATATTTTACGGCAATAAATGGATGCCCACAGAAGTTGGCACAATAGGTCGAAACATGTTTGGGCAAATACGCGGCCGCGCTGGAAAGTAATGCCTCCGAATTTTTAACGTAAAAACCAAATGAAATGGCTCTGAGCACTATGGGACTTAACTTCTGAGGTCATCAGTCCCCTAGAACTTAGAAATACTTAAACCTAACTGACCTAAAGACATCACACACATCCATGACCGAGGCAGGATTCGAACCTGCGACTGTAGCGATCGCGCGGTTCCAGACTGAAGCGCCTAGAACCGCTCGGCCACTCCGGCCGGCAATGTAAAAACTGTTAAAGCTTTGTAAATAAAGCAAACTTTATTGATATTGTACGTCTTTATCCTTCATGTCTAGGCCCCATACAAATTTTGTCTAAACATAGTCTCTCCGGTGACGTACACATTTCTCCCAACGAGAGACCAATTTGTTGACTCCCTCACTTTACAATGTGCGACTTTGTTGACGCAGCCACAGCCTCACCTCTGCTTGCACCGCTTCTTTAGTGTCAAAGTGAAGTCATCGAAATTTTTCTTTAACCTTTGGAAATAGATGAAAACCGAATGCGACCAAGTCTAGGCTGTATGGAGCATGATCGATGACAGTGAACCCAAGGCGTCGGATTGTTCCAGACGTCGCAACGCTCGTGTGTAGTCTGGCATTGTCTTACTGAAGGGGGAAGTTCACCTTGTGTGGACGAACTCTTCGAATTCGAACCTAGATTACAGAAGGCTGTTTCTCACGCACCGTCGTAGTTCAGTTGCACACCGCCACGTTACCCGCTACAATTCGAGGCCATCTATAGGCAGAGGTCTGCAAATATGTAGACAAGAAAAACAAAGATGCAGAATGTTAATAATGTTTGTTTTATTTAAAATTCTCTCAGTTCCCACATACATAATTCGGAGCCATTACTTTGCAGCACGCACTCCTGGAAAAGTAAAACATTCTCTTTTACAGAAGGAGGAGTTTAGAAAAAATTAATTCGCACGCACGAAAATAAAACGTCAACAGCAGCTTACAATCCCAGCAACACTTCGATTAGTCGGAACGGTTATGTGAAAATGTAAAGTATCTGTAAAAGAAATTGGATGCAAGACACTAGTGCGGCCACTTTTATACTATTGTTCCGGACTAATGACCTCAGCAGTTGAGTCCCATAGTGCTCAGAGCCAACTATTGTTCCAGCGTTTGGACTCCTTATCAAGGAGATGCGACAACAGACATGTAACGCATTCAGTGACGCGCCGCTACGTTCGTAACAGTTCGGTGCAGCTAATTAAGTGCTGTCCATTCACAGCACGCTAGGAAAGTTTTGTTGCCTGGGCACATAGTATTTATTTCTTCTCAGTCCATCAGTGTAAAGTTTTTCTCCTGTAATTTATGCTGATTTCCAGTGGCTCAATGCACATCCTCTCCAACATTAATGTTTCATTGCCCGACAATCGGTACTTCTGTGTCACTTCATTGACATTGTTTCTTCCGGAACTGAATGTCGTCTACGACATTCAGAAAGCAATAGTTACAGGCGACCAGGTAGATGCTGTGTTCCTTGACGTGGATACACTTCCACACAGCCGCCTAATAAAACAAAATACGTTCGCCCAGAATATCGGACCAACTGTGTAATTGGATTTGAGAGTTTCTTTATGAATGGCGAGAGGTCTTCAGACGTAAAAGTAACCTTGGCATGCCCAAGATAATTGTTGTAGGCAGTGGCGGATACAGAAAAACCCCAGATATGGTGCGCTAAAGACATCTTGAGCTACATTTACTTCCATCCTAATAAAAAATAATAAAGTCACATACGTCGTTTAAGAAAGTTTTAGTTAAACTGATTATATACATATATGAGGGGCGTTTGAAAAGTCCGTGCAAAGTCCGAGAGATGGCACCACCGGCGCGTATCGAGGTCATGTTTAGTTAGTAGCATCTTTGGAAAGAACGCACACAAAGTTTCAGCCATATTGGTCTATTTCTTTGTGTTTGGCATTCGTGTGATTCAAGGTAGTCGAGTGATTGTCAAAAACTGGACGAAAAAGTATTTCGTGTGGTGATTAAACATTACTTTATGAAAGGCAAAACGCATCAAGAGACTAAGGAGAATCTTGATAAACATTACGGTGATTCTGCACCTTCGATTATAACTGTTTATAAATGGTTTCAAAATTTTCGGAGTGGTCATACGGGCGCAAGTGATGCTGAACGTTCTGGACACCCTGTGGAGGTTACGACTCCAGAAATCATCGACAAAATCCATGATATGGTGATGAATGACAGAAGAGTTAAGGTGCGTTAGATTGCTAGTGCTGTGGAAATCTCGAATGAACGGGTACATAATATTTTGCATAAACATTTGGACATAAGAAAGCTATCCGCAAGATCGGTTCCGCGACTGCTCACGATTGACCAGAAACGTAATCGTCTGAAGTGTTCCAAGGATGGTTTGCAGCTGTTCAGGAAGAATCCGCGGGACTTTAAGCGTCGTTTTGTCTCTGTGGATGAAACATGAATACATTACTATCCTCCTGAGACCAAACAATAATCTAAACAATGGGTGACCAAGGGAGAATCTGCACCAAATAAGGCGAAGACCATTCCTTCGGCCGGAAAGGCTGCAACGACTGTCTTTTCGGATTCGCAAGGGATAATACTCATCGACTATCTGGAAAAAGGTAAAACTATTTCAGGTGCACATTATTTATTGTTATTGGACCATTTGAAAACCGAGCTGCAAGAAAAACATCGGCGATTGGACCGCAAAAAAGTCCTTCTCCATCATGACAATGCACCAGCACACACCTCAGGAGTTATGGTGGCAAAATTAATGGAAATAGGATTCCAACTCGTTTCACATCCCCCCTACTCTCCAGATTTGGCTCTCTCGGACTGCTATTTGTTCCCTAATTTGAAGCAATGACTGGCGGGACAAAGATTTTATTCAAACGAGGAGGTGATTGCAGCAACTAATAGCTATTTTGCAGACGTGCATAATTCCTATTATTTGGAAGGGATCAACATATTAGAACAGCGTTGGACGAGGTGTATAAGTCTAAAAGGAGACTTAGTAGAAAAATAAAAAAATTTAGAACAAACACGTAAGTAGTTTTTATATTTGGACGGACTTTACAAATGCCCCTCGTACAAGACATTGGCATATTATGATATAAAAAAGTTACAGTTATGGTTCTACTCCTTAAATGGTGAATTCTATGCGCCAGTTATTTCTGGCAAATGGGTTAATTACATCGTCAATAGGACAATCAATGTCAGGGTGAGTGTTTAACAGAGGTTAGCCATTAAGTCGTTCCTCCTCATAACGTATCGAGATCACCAGAATAGCCGCGACATTTCTCGTACGTATGTGTTAGCTGTGTATGTGCCAGACAGAAACGTATAAAATACGATGACGCGGACGTGCGTCATACATAGGAAAGTACAACTACTCGATAACTCGATTCAGTCGAGTCGACTGACGAAAGAAACGAACGAATAGCGTGCGGGCTGACTGGCGGGGGCGGAGCGGTTGGCAATGCATGTGACCCCGCAAGAGGGGGAGGGGCGGTCCAATCCCCATATATATCCGCCACTGGTTGTAGGACAACTAATTTTCACAATATAGGTAAATGAGATAGTAGAAAACGACGGAAATTCCATGCGGCTTTTCGCGAGTGATGCAATCGTATACAGAAAAGTCGCGACGGTAAAACATTGTAGCGAAATGCAGGAACACTGGCAGAGGACAGACTCTTGCTGCAGGGAGTAGCAATTGACCCCCAATATAAATAAATAAAAGGTATTGCGAATACATAGACAGAAAGAGCTTTTACTGTATGATTTCAAAATTTCAGAACAATCACTGGAATCAGGTTGCGACCGGAGCAATTTGAAATAGAATGATGACATTTAATTAATTGCGAGAAAGGCAGATACACTGAGATTCACTGGACGTATCCTCAGGAAGTGTAACCTATGAAGAAAGGAAGAAACTTATAAAGCACTTGTTAGACCAATACCTGAATATTGCTCCTCAGTATGGGATCCGTACAAGACAAGCCTGATAGAGGAAGTAGAGGAGACCCAAATAAGAGCCAAACGATACGTTACATGCTCATTTTGTAAGTACGAAAGCGTCACGCTGATGGTCAATCATTTCCAGTGGCAGATGCTGCAAGAGAGGCTTTCTGCATCACAGAGATATTTGCTGCAAAAGTTCCGATATCGTGCATTCCTAGAAGAGTCGACAAATATATTGCTTCCTCCCACATATATCCCGCGAAAAGACGAGAATCTAGAGAGATTTGAGCTCGCACGGAGGCTTACCGTAAATCGTTCTATCTGCGAACTATTTGCGACCACAACAGGGGACAGGAGAAGTGACAGTGGTGCACAAAGTACCCTCCGCCACACACCGCAAAGTAGCTTGCGGAATAGTAGATATAGATGTAGATGTAGAATACATACTGCAGCACATGGCTTCTAGCAACCACTCTGGCGCCGAGGTCTCAGAATTAATTGAACCCCTCAAGCGTAAACTAACCACACAGATCTACAAATTAAGCAAATTAATTATCATAGAAATTCAAAATTCTGTTTGCATTTCATCAAATCACAGTACTCTCTTCTGAATAGGATGCAGCTGAACGGGTCTGTGATGCTAATACCAACACTACAGACATCACACTACCTACATTACGATCTGCCAGGAATGTCGCAAAGGCTCTGTTGTCGCAGATAGAGGAGTAGTTATATCGGTTTGACTACGGGGCTACCAATTTGCAGCCTGGTTCTTCGGGGGACAACAGATGAATTTTTTGTGCACTAATAAAATGAAAAATTAAACATATAATACCACCTGGTGCTGTTACTATTGTTCTACCTTCCAAAAAAGAGGTGAAAAAACTAAACTGATTTAAACTAAAATTTTCATTAATTTGTTACTATTATTATTATACATGATATAATAATCATCATCATTTTATTAAACAGTAAAAAATATTTAAAACGTACTAATAAACGCCTTCTACTGTGTTTTCTGTGAATTATTAGCTTTACCAAAAATCTACATATTCTGTTCTGTAATTTCGTTGATGTTTACCCTAAATTTTGCTCAGTGACATCAAGAACGCGTTGAAACTTCCACAGATGCATGTTCTTGGCGTGTTGACATCGAAGTGAAACTCCTTACATAGGAAACGATGACCTGACGATGAAGCTATGATTTCGAAGCGTCCATTGGCAAAGCAAAATCATTGCTGCAAACGTAGTAAGCGTATTTTATCGCTAAGATTTCCATTCAATTCACTACATCGATTTTGACTGCCATGAAATTAAAAAATGTACAAAATATTGGTGTAAACTGAAAGAGGCTAAGAGCTCTAAACATATTAGGTTAATTTAATAAATTAACAAATAGGCCCTAATTGCAGGCAATTTTTATGGGAAGTTATTTCTTTGAACTCGTACGAGCAACGTTCCCTCGTCCTTATGTTTTCATACCTTCACTCTAGAGTATTACAAATACTGTACATGCCTCATTAACTACTTTCGTTCTCTGCAGTCAGGTAACACATATGTAACACAGTACTGGTAACCCAACATTTTCTGTAGAAGCTGAGATGATGAGTATGCCGCCAACACGACGTAATGACACCTTGACAGCTCGACAATCAATCATACCGATTTCACCTTCACAACGTCGCCCATTTGGCGTCAGTTACTTACATATAATAGCTCGTAGAATTATAGTTACGGAAGCTTGTCTTCTGTCCACTACTTTATGAATCATTATCATCTTTTTTTTGTTGTGTTCACGAACTGTATGGGGAAATAAGATTATACTTGCCGTGGTGTCCATTTAAGGACTGTCCCTCTCAACTGCATGTAAGTCAAGCTTTGTGCCCAGAAACAAACGCTTCTGGCGCCATGACATACAGTACGCGTGTTCAGATGCTAAGAAAAAGAGTAGAGCAACGTTTTTACGTCCCGTCGATGAGTAGGGCGGTATATAGTGAAGCTTAAAATTGTGTGTGCGGTTAAACACATGTAGATCGTTTTTTCATTAACCCGAAACAGCAACCTAGATATTCATATATTTCGAACACCGACATTTTAACCGTAAATTCCCGAAACGTTCGTAAAAAAGTGCCTTAATTTGCCGCCATCCAGAAAAACTGTAGCGCTCAGATTATACTCGGAACCGAGAGCATGGTGAAATCCAAAATACAAAGCACTCAGATATTTAACGAGGCATGGAACGTACATCGAAACACGGGTTATACGCCACAGCAAGGGGTGTGGTCTCTGCAATCGACAAAAATATTACGTCTATTGATGTCGAAATAGAGTCCGGCTGCAGCCGGCCGGGGTCGCCGAGCGGTTCTAGGCGTTACAGTCTGGAACCGCGCAACCGCTACGGTCGCAGGTTCGAATCCTGCCTCGGGCATGTATGTGTGTGATCCCCTTAGGTTCGTTAGGTTTAAGTAGTTCTAAGTTCCAGGGGACTGCTGACCTCAGATGTTGAGTCCCATAGTGCTCAGAGCCATTTGAACCATTTGAGCCATCAGGAGAACTGCCCGTGTCATTAGACCACAATCGCGGTACAGTGGTTTGAAGAGCGTGATAGCGAACTATCGTTGATGAACTCACGTTGACATATTGGTCGTCAAAAGTCATCTGATGTTATCCGATGGGACACACCTGAAACGCTGTCGGGCACCAGCTACACGCCCACAATCGATACTTTGCTGAAATTGTTACCTGTGCGTGGACATATGTTGCCACTTTCCTCCAGAACTTGTTTAATCCGTGACACGCACAACAGCTACTGTACAGCGTTCCAGAAGTGGACCAACACGTTGTTAAGCGTGTGGTCATAATGCTTTCGGTCATGGGTGAAAATGGAAGGCTTCAACAGCAAAAGTTTACACCTGACGCCGTTTGGCCGCTGCAGTATGTGTTATGTATGAGGCGGAACTATGGGCCTCCTGGAAGAAGAGTGACCCGGCTGAGTCACGCAATTTGACGCTTAGTCTGATGACTAGGTGTGGCCATTAATGGCACGCGTTGATCACGTAGGCTGACGTGAGGATCAATGAACTATACTTGACGGGATGTGTCTGGAACATCTTAGGTGATTAGAAAGTTAGTTGACAGGAATACAATTAAATATTTAGCTTTAATTCAGCATCCCCGGTGAACGTCGATCTTTACTTTGTACAATAATATTTACAAGTGCAGTTATAGACTGAACTGCGAATACTTCTTTTCAATTCTGATTGCTTCACACATATAGACCAACTGTCAATGATGCATAAACTGCATGTGACGCCTGGCTAGGTCGTAGCTACTGACTTAGCTGAAGGCTATGCTAACTAGCGTCTCTGCAAATGAGATCTCTGAAGCCATAACAAGTGAACCATTCCTATTAAAGTCGGCTGTAGAACTGGCGAGTGCGCTAGCTTGTCTCGTAAGACCAGCCGAGTGGCGGCGCTCGGTCTGCTAGCGTCGACAGTGGCGACTCGCGGGTCCGATGTGTAGTGACGGACCGCAGTCGATATGAAGCCTACAGCCTAGCAAGTGTGGTGCCTTGCGGTGACACCACAGTATGCAGTACAGTACTGTGGATTAATCCGTATTTTTTTGTTTATTGAGTTGACGCCGGTGTACAGAAACTGGGGTACAATACCTTGGTCGCCGTTTTGAGCTTTGTCTTTTACAACTTTACATAATATGCAAAGAAATACTGTACTAAACGAAATGGAGAGAGGGGTCGTAGGCGGGAACATGGCGTTGCGTTAACCTCTGCTGTGTCCGCCGGCGGCCTTGGGGCAGACAACGTGTTAATGCCATCACTAGTAATTAATCACAAATCAAACTATATGTTCAGCTTTTGTTGCATAAAAAATAAATTTCCATTAAGACAGTCTCGTGATTCTGCCTACGATTTATTCGCTACTCTTTAATTCTGCTGCTGTTTCTGACCTTCTTCTCAAACTACTGCACTTCTCCCTTTTGGTTTTATTTCGTTTGCAGATGGGATACAAGATTTGTGTGGTAAGAATTCCAGATGGAGTGCTCAAGAATTGTTCGAAAGAATATTTTGGAATTAACACTCCAGATTTTCCAGGCTAGAATGAATCTGTTGAGTCCTCTATTCATAAGGCAAAATTTGTAATAAATAATACCTGATTTTCGATATATTAGTCTTAGTATAGGGAGATTCACGTATGACACAAGTATTGTCTCAGCCTCTTTGCCGGACCAATTACCCTGGAAGAGAGACTCCGATCACCGCATGAAGCCCCAGCCATTTTTTCGGACAGTCTAATGGGTAGCATATCGTGTTTTCTTTCTTTCTTTCTTTCTTTCTTTCTTTCCTCCTCCTCCTCCTTCTTCTTCTTTTTCTTTTTCTTTTCATTTATTTTTTCTGTCTCGTTTGCTGTACAATGGAGTACTCATTTTTTTATGTTCTGTGCGCGTGGTTTACATGATCGATCAATGAACGTTTTTAACGTTGAACTAGAACACAGTCGTATGAGGAAAGTGGCGATTTTTCTTTATAAGGAAATTTCCCGTTACCTGCGTTCGCGAAAAATTAGGAAATTTGTGGTAAGATCTTATGGAACCAAACTGTGTACGTCATTGGTCCATAAGCTTACGCACTACTTAATCAAACTTAAACTAACTTACGCTAAGGACAACATACACACCCGAGGGAGGACTCGAACCTCTGATGGGAGGAGCCGCGCGGGCCCGACAAGATGCCTAAGACCTCGCGGCTACCCCGCGTGGCTACGGTTCGCGACATTTCAACAATCGACCATACATATTAGTAAGGAGACTGAAAGATAGAGGATCAGTGAAGACCCAAAAAAAAAAAAAAAGAGGAAGCTTAAGTGTTTGAAACGAGCAATAAATAGACGAATTACCAGTGGCCTTTGAAAGAAATCCAACAGTGTCGTTGGGCATATAGTAGCTCGAATGAGTATATAAGCGGCATTTGCCCACATAGCTGTGTAAAAACTCAGACTGAAACCTTACATTGTAGCGGTAGTACATCGATGGAACTACAGATGTATACTGATGAGAATTTCTCTTTAGCTACGAATTCATCGAGGGGTCTATTAATGATGAGAGAAAGCGTGTCTGGTGTACAGTTTTTGCAGCATGAATGTATGGACGGACCTCTTTCTATCAAACCTTTTCTTTTGATAGGTACGTGAAAAATACATTACAAACACTAGTCACGCAACAAAACTCTAAAGGAAAGGCCTAAGGTTACTTCATGTTGTGCAAAGCAAGAGCGCACACCGCAACTACGTCTGTAACTATCATAAATTGTTCTTCATGTTAGAATTACTGGATGGCCTCGTTGCTTCCCTGACCCATATCCACGTGATTTTCATCCTTGGAGGATGTTAAAAATGAAGCAGTATGCAAACATCTCCCATAAATTCGGTGAGATCATACTCGGCTCGTCATTTCAAAAATTTCAGCAGCAGAAATTCCACGGGTGTTTAACAATGTGTTCAGAAAGTATCAGGCTGCATTTACAGCAGATATTTTGAGCAACTTCTATAACTAAAACTTAACTTCTTTTAATCACACTGCATCTTAATCATGGAAAATTCGCCAGTCCGACAAAAGGCAGCTGCCGAGAGAAGTAGCCAGTATATGTGTGTACACACCGAGCGAACTGCGGATATGCGTTTGTACCGTGCGTCAGACACTGTGTACGTTGTCTGTAAGCTTTTCCAATGTTATGATAACTTTCTCGATTACGCTCGAGGTTAAATTTCTGTGAATATTCCATTAACTCAATTGCAATGACAAGAAAGACTTACATGAATGTCGTCCAGTTTTCGTACTGATATCTTTTTCCAAAATATTCAAAAAATTTCTCAAGAGTAGTCTCACATTTTAATAGAAACAGTTTACGTAGTGTATCACAGTTTGGATTCAAGAAGGATTACTCGACTGAAAATGTTATTTATATATTCACACTCTAAATATTACAAGCTTTAAATAATATTATACCTCCAGTCGGTGTCTTTTGTGGTCTTTCCAAGGCGTATGATGCTATGGAACACGTTGCACTCTGAAGAAAAAATCTAGTTTTAAGGAATCGATGGCTTTACACGAAACAGATTTAAATGATACTTAACAAAAAGAATAAATCAAACAATATCGGAAGGGAATAAAATTTTTGTTAGTGAGCTGAAATCACAAAGGAAATCCCACAGGGCTCAATTTTGGGCCTATTCCTATTCCTTGCATATGTGAGCGAACTTCCACTTAAAATACATCAGTCAGAATTTGTACTTTTGCAGACGATACTACAGTTACCATAAATTCGATAAGAGGGAAAGAGAGCAAGAAAATTATTAGTGGTGTACTTCAAAGAATTATGAAGTAGTTCTCTGAAAAGGACTCTTCCTAAATTTTGAGAAAAAATGCTATATTCCGTTCTGCACAACAAACAGAGTCATAACAACAATTCATGTAGTACATGAACAGAAATCAGTGCAGAATATTCTATAATTTTGAGTACATATTGGTGAAAACTTGAACTGGAAGAAGCATTTTGCGGAACTGCTCAAACAAGTTCATCTACTTCCCTTTGCATAATTGTTACAAACGAATCAACATACTAACATATTTTTCGTATTTACAGTCAGTAATGTCGTATGGAATAATTTCCTGGGGAAACTGGGAAAGTATTGATTTCACAAAAGCGAGCAATAAGCATAATATGCTGTGTTCGCCTTGTAGGTACCTCTACAGGAAGCTAGGTATTTTAACTGCATCAGAATAATATATTCGTCAGTAAAATTCGTCATCAATAAACCATCGCAATTTGAGATGAAGAGTGATGTCTATACATACAATACTAGAGGAAAAGATGACCTGTATCACCCATTATTAAAGCTTCAGTGGCTCATAAAGGAGTTTAATACGCAGAAACAAAAACTTTGATCATTTCCTCAAAACATAAAATGTCTCGCAGATAGCAAACGAAGTTTTAGATCTAGACTAAAAGCAATTCTCCTGGACAAGTCCTTTTATTTCATGGACTAACTTTCCTTTAAAAATTTGTAGCCTCCCCAAAGAAATGTTTTTTCAAGTGTAGTTGCACCAATAGGACAAAAAAATTATAACAGTACTCATGTATTCATGTCCCACAAACTGACTTGACCGACATCCTTTCCATAAAAGAATCGTTCAAAAATATATGGAACTGACTAACCAACGATCTGATCCATTGAGCCACTTGGAGTAATAATTTTGATTCTAAGCTTATTTAACGATGTTTGGATTTCAAAATGTCTCTTAAGTTTTAATAAGTACTTCTAAAAAGGTGGATTAACATAAATTATTTATGTGATTTAACTCCATCACCATTGATTAACTGTCCTTCAAATGTCTCTGGCGCTTGTAAGATTCACGAAATATAAAAGAGTATATGATAGATTCCGCTGTATTGTCATTTGCGCTTGCAGAGATCACTAAACACAGCGATCCAAGATCGTGAGAAGAAGGGATGCTCTCTTTTATTTCATCCTACCTGGACAGTTTGATTGCAACCAGTCTGTTCAATACTAAACTGGAAAGACTACTTCACGAAGACAAGACGTGGAACATGACGTCACTGCCGCCATGACAGGTTCGGGAAAAATGTCAAATTATTCTTCTTCGTGGGAGAAATTAATTTTCGTATCTGTCCTAAAGATCCATTCTAATCAAACTTACCAAACATCTTACGTGTGTACCGGAGAGGTTATACTTCCATTTCGGGTATCTAAGGAAGCATATGACGAGACAACATACCGACACAAATGTGCAAAGCACTTACGTGCAACTTTTTTGTATGATATCTGACCATACGTGTAGTGAAAACGTAGGTTATAAATGATTTTTACGTAACGACATTGGCATCCTGCTAATTACATTTGATGGAAAGACTTACCTGTCTGCACCTAAGGAGAAAGCAGTTACGTAGACGACTTACGCAAAAAAAACTTCGCAACCAGCGCTAATTTTGTTTCTCATTATGCATAGTACACCAGTATGAACGGCCAATATTCAGGGATATGACAGGAACGATCATTTGAAGCAAGAAAGTGAATTAAATACAGGCTATAAATGCATACTTTAAGAGCTATGAGCATTTGTTCATCTTCGGTACTTTGAAATTCATCCCTCCTACTGAACAAGTGCTTGTATCTCATAAGGTATGCATTTAAATCCCATATTTACTAGACTTTTTTGTTTCTAATGATAGTTCCTGTCAAATCCCAGAATACTGACTATTCCTCCTGGGATACCTTGCAGTCTTGCTGGCTAATAAAAGTTGTAATACTAATATGAATCACTTAATAGGTAAAGTTACGTTAATAGTTTGAGGCCAAGAATTTCCTGGAAGAATTGTGGTTGCCAAGACAGTAACATAATTTTCTTTAATTCCAATACATGAATACTGACGAAGTATGTCTCACAATGACAAATGTAATCAGTTTTCCAAATTCACTTTCTGCAGTAAATAGGCAGAAAATCTGAGTACGCTCGGTGTATCGTCGTGTTTCAGCAACTGTTTGTCACCTCCTGTTCGTAGCAAGAAGCCATCTTTCGAAGCATTAACGAACAAAAGATGGTATATTTAGATGGTGTCTAATCTCACCTGCGTGCTGTGTGCATTCGACTCTTTAGGTGCTGTGGGCACATGTAAGAATTTTGCAGTTCTTAATAACATTATTTGCGTTTCTCGAATATGTTTCCTTTCAGTTGTGTAGCACAATTATGCATCTAAGTCGTGGAACTGAATGCCGCTGTCCACCTATTACTGAATTCATATGCTACGCCACTCTTAATCTTTTTGGTTCGAAATATGAAATAAATAATTCCTCGATGGCCGCAACTGCAGTCACTGCTAACATCTTCGTAACGCCCTCATTAATGTGGCGACTGTCATGGTTTTCCTTCCAAACACTCCTTTCCATTGTCTCTCCAGTCTGACAGTCAACTCACGACTTGCAACGATTAGATATCCACATCTGTAAATGCGTTCGAAATTCCTGATACGAGATGATTCAGAAAACTAGAACAAGTACACTGATGACCCTAGAATGAATACCTCCAGGCGATGTTACAGACATGCGGCAGAAATAGACAGAAATTAATAGAGGATCATTGTAGCGACGAAACTGGCCACGAGTGGGAAATGCAGTGACATGAGAGAATTTGACGAAGAGAAATTGTCATTGCCCGGCGTCTGGGAACGAATATATCGGAAACGACGAAGCTGGTCGGCTATGCGCATGTTACTGTCTCAGCATATATGGAGTTGGGTTGGGTTGTTTGGGGGAGGAGACCAGACAGCGAGGTCATCGGTCTTATCGGATTAGGGAAGGACGGAGAAGGAAGTCGGCCGTGCTCTTTTAAAGGAACCGTCCCGGCATTTGCCTGGAGTGATTTCGGGAAATCATGGAAAACCTACATCAGGATGGCCGGACGCGGGATTGAACCGTCTTCCTCCCGAATGCGAGTCCAGTGTGCTAGCCACTGCGCCACCTTGCTCGGTTCGAGCATATATGGAAAAGGGTTGGAAGACAGTAAACCAAAGAGTAGGCGACTTGACAGTCGAAGATTTGCCCAATCTACGAAGGCGCCGATCTGTTGAAGATATGACGACAGACCACAATGCTAGTGCCAGCACAAGTTTTTCGGAGATCACCCTTCAGAGCACATTGTTGAATATGGGGCTCCGAAGCAGATGACGCTTTCGTGTTCTCACGTTGACCCCAGCGACATGTCAGTTACGATTGCAGCTGCCAAGATATCGTCGAGATTCGACCGTGGATCGATGGAAACGTGTCAGCTGGTCAGATGAATCAGGTTTCTTGTTACAGCAGTTCGATTATTGCTTCCGGATCCGACATCATCAAGGTAAACGGCTCGTCGAAACATGGATCGCGCAACGGAAGCGTGCCGATAGTGACAGTATTGTAGCGGCACAACCGTTTAGGATAGGGAAGTTAATTCTGTGCGATATTCTGAGCACAAGTTACAGCGAGACGCGGGCTGGATTGCAGTGAGTTACATACCAACATTTTCGAAGTAGAATAGAGGCCACAGGGCCGTCAAATTGCTGAAAGAGTATATGTAGCAGTTTTGCATGTCACAAGTCGCAGGCAGAGGGGGCCTACTGGCCAACCTTGCGTGTTATGAGTACATGATGTGAAGCGGAGTGCTTGGCAAACCAGAGGTGCACAGCCAAGTGCCGTTTTCTAACAAGATACATTCAAGTGTGGCAGCTCTTCTGGACGGCGGGAAGTGTCACACCACCGGCTACACACACCAGCAGATGGGGCGCCAGCATTCCAGCCCACGGCGAGTCGTTGGTTCGACACCCTGAGTCCGACGCGAGGTCCACAGCCAGCCAGCCAGCAGCAGGACACTCCACAGCTCACTACCGCAGGCAGTTGTCCTGGCTTCCAACACACATCGGAGGAACTCAAATAGGACGCTATCGAATGCCATCTCCGAGCTTAGCAAGCACCGGCGAGTAATTTACGGGACTTGGGAGACCTGTGCTTAGATACCTGGAGCCACAAACCTCCAGAAAGCTACCAAGCAGTTGTCGAATCTATGCTGCGCAGAAGAGCTGCTTTATTGCGTTACAAAGGTGGACCAACGTATTATTAAGAAAGAGGTCGACGTTGGACGCCGCCTGGTGGCGTTCCGGGCCCGTGATGCTGTAACAAAAGTAAGTAAGCGGAACAGACAGGAACCGGGGATCACCCTAGCGTATATATGGGCTTCAAATGGGGAAATCCATTGACGTAATCGATTCTGACAGAGACGCAGAGCCTGTGAATGAGCATCTCGAAGATGGTGAAGCTGCTCAAATGTTCACGTGCTACGATCGTGAGCATTTACGGAAAGAGGTAGAAGGACGTTGATACTTCCACTAGACACTGAAATGTTGGACGTCCATGACTCTTCACCGAACGTGAGTTTCGGAGGCTTCTCTGCTCTATAGAGTAGGAGAGATCGGGATCCGTGACATCTCTGCCGAAAGAGGACAATGCTGGTGTACGCAGAAGAGTATCTCAGCACACCATTTATTGTACATTGTTGAACATGGAGATCTGCAGCAGACCAGCCCTGCATATTCACATGTTGATCCAACGACGTCGTCAATTACGATTTCAGCGGGCAAGAGGCCATCGGGATTCGAGCGTCGATCAATGAAAACATGCCTGTTCTATGCAAAACAAGCACTCCGTCTTCAGGCCACAAGTGGCCCATCGGGACGATCCGACCGCCGTGTCATCCTCAGTTGAGGATGCGGATAGGAGGGGTGTGTGGTCAGCACACCGCTCTCCCGGTCGTTATGATGGTTTTCTTTGACCGGAGCCGCTATTATTCGGTCGAGTAGCTCCTCAATTGGCATCACGAGGCTGAGTGCACCCCGAAAAATGGCAACAGCGCATGGCGGCTGGACGGTCACCCATACAAGTGCCGGCCACGCCCGACAGCGCTTAACTTCGGTGATCTCACGGGAACCGGTGTATCCACTGCGGCAAGGCCGTTGCCCCTGTTCTATGGGTAAATCACATTTTTGGTGCACTAGGTCGAAAGTCGAATCAACGAACGCCGTCATCGAGGTGACCAGGCTGGTGGGGGGCAGCATTTTGCTATGGAAAACATTCGCCTGCACTTGCCTGGGACCTGTGATAGTAATCGAAGACACGCTGATGGCAGCGAACCACCTGTATCCCTTCACACCTGATGTCTTCCCCGAGGGCGATGTCATTTTTCAGCAGTACAGTTGCATGTGTCTCGGAGCGATGACGGTGCTACAGTGGTTTGACGAGCATTATAGTGAACTGACGCCGATATCTCGTCGGCCAAATTCGCCTGATATAAATCCGATGGAACCCATTTCGGTCGCTCTAGGGCGCCATCACCGCAAACGCAAATCAGCGTCCCGTTATTTACTCGAATTCCATAACCTGTGCGTAGACATCTAAAACGAAATACCTGCATAAACCTACCAACAAACTGTCATATCCCTGATACGCATAATCAGTCATGTATTTCATTCCAATGAAGGACAAACAAGCTATTAAGCAGGTGGTCATAATGTTTTGTCTCATCAGTGTCTATACTTGTGCCAGAACTACATATTAACTAAAATAGAAATTTTGTGACAGTACAACGTAAATTTAAGTTATGTACCAAAGGCATTTCATTCTATAGGAGTCGGTCAATTACTGACTTTGAAAATGAAATAGATTTTTTTTTATATCAGAAGGTGCAGATGTTAAAAACTCGCACTTACTTCTGTACACCTGTGAGGATATATGAGATTTGAAGGATTAATGCGTTTTTTTATTGTTATATTAAAAACAAAACAGTCGCGGTTGCAAAGCTATTTTAAAAAAAATAACGTGTTTCCCCGTGGTTAGGCACCATCAGTTTATGTAAAAGTGTCAAGTGAAGTTCATTGCGCGTGCTTCCAATGCTCTACGTCGCCACATACCCATAAAACCGTCTGGATGAAAATCCGGCCTAGAAAACAATGAAAAGTAACTGGGGACCTTTGAACTGTTACACCAACAGGTAGAGCACAGCTTAGAACCACGCGTGTGCATGATATTTGGTTTGTGGGGCACTCAACTGCACTGTAATCAGCGCTCGTACAAAGTCCCTATTTATACACAGTCCCGTTTTTTTCACAGTCCAATCTAGCCACAGTCACGAATGATGATGATGATGGTGGTGGTGGTGGATGATGATGATGATGACGATGGTGGTGGATGATGATGATGATGATGATGATGAGGACAAGACAAACACCCCGTCCCCGGGGAAAGAAAACCCCAACCCAGCCGGGAATCAAACCCGCGACCACTAGTCATTAGACCACGAACTGCGGACACTCGTGTATATGTTGATCTGGACTCCGAACAGCTGAGCGGTCAAACCGGCAGCGGCAGTAGAACTACAAAATGGCGAATGGCCGCATATAGCTGCGCTAATACATCGAAAGTACAATATGAGGCACTACTAAATTAAGTTACGTAGAAGGCTAATATGGCACTGATTAACCTATATTTAATAAGCAGGAGTAAATTAGATCAAAATTAAAGTTAAAATGTAATGAAGATTAAAATTATTGAACAGGTAGTATGGGCCATCCAAACCACGTGCAGTACAGTGATGGTTGCTGTACGTACTAGGTAAATAGTATTTTGGTAAATGACAGTAACATTAAAAGTTTGCCAGCAAATACGACATGAGTAAAGCGTACAAGAGCAACGTCCATAAACAAATGAATAAACCAACTGTAAAATTACATCAAAACTTTCACAAATCTTAAAAACATTAAAAAATTACATTTCTGTTTGAGAGGCACAATAATATGATATTGCACTATTAAATGCACGCTCAAAAGCCAAACAATTATAGTGAACGCAATAGAAACCTTTACGTTCAATTTCCTACATCATGGTCGTGGATTTAAAACACATTATAGACCATACAAAAAGACGAAAGATCCAAAGTCCAGAACCAACACTGAATACACAAGAATAAAAACCCTAAAACCATTTATTATTATCATAGTACTAAGTCAACGGAGGAACATTTTGATAGGTATCATTAAGCCATAATAAGTCTGATCATTAAGATTTTATTTTTTATTTAGATTTTCATTGTGCTTTCTAATGCTACACTTCATTCTTAACATACTTGTTCCTACCGTCAGCCAGGCCGCTTGGCTGGAATTTGGCTTCACCCCTGGTGACAGTTGAATTAAAGTTTCAATTGCTGTGGAACGTCTATTTTCAAAACAAGTACCGAATGGTTAAAATGGTTCAAATGACTCTAAGCACTATGAAACTTAACTTCTGAGGTCATCAGTCCCCTAGACGTAGAACTACTTGAACCTTACTAACCTAAGGACATCACATACATCCATGCCCGAGGCAGGATTCGAACCTGTGGCCGTAGCAGCAGCGCGGTTCCGTACTGAAGCCCCTAGAACCGACCGGATCGTTACAATTAAAGTAAAGATACTTACAGAGGTCGAGTGTGGGATGTAATTATCGTAAGGCAGTGAAATCTGGTAAGATATTCTAACGCATTAATGCGGAACCGATTTACCTTGGCAAACAATAAGTTCCAGTTTTGGCCACGAGGTGCAAATCTGGCACTGTACAAAATCTCGTTGACGTCACCTGTGCTGTGAATGTTTCCATACGTAATGGGTTAAGACGGGACGTGGACAGAAAAGGTCACACAAGTGAGAAAGGCAAAATGTTGATTTTATTATTAACCGCCTCTTACAAAATTCGTCCAGCATGAACATCGGAGTCGTCGACGAGATGCAGTACAGCGCCAGATTTGCACCTGGTGACCACAGTTAGAACTATTTTTCCCACGTAATGGGTTATGGATTAACACTTTAGCATATCTACCAATTTTTGCTGCCATGCGATAATTTCAGCCCACACTAGACCTCTGTAAGTAGATGCAGTTTAATTATAACAACCCGGAACTTCATCAGCTACGGAGTCACCTCCAAAATTCAGTTCTGGTACGTCAAGGAGATATAAATTGTTCTCCAAGGGCTTACAGATTATTATACATTTGTCTGCCTATTGTCTAGACTATCACAAAAGTTGAAAAACAGATGATGCTGCGTAATTTTCTTACTGCCAGTTAATGACCATAATAAAAATTCCGTATGGTTCAATGGCTTTGTTGAAATGTTCCTAATGGACGCCGCTTCGGCACCTTGCGTTCTCTTACTTATCCCAGTAATCTTAACTGGGTAGAGGGACCTACTGCTTAAAGTGGAATATGAACCACCAGTCGTTTCTAAGGGTTCTTCGCTTCATGGAGAACTGAACGCTGGATTATAGGAGGACTGAAAATTGCGTAGTCCGGTCAGGATTAGACCCTGCGACGTTTGAGTTTCCACGCACGTGCTCTACCATTACTCCACCAGACTGAACGATATGGACGTACGTCTTACTATATATTCCTTATCTCTTCTAAAATAATGCAGCTAATGCAACTTCTTTCTTCCTAGAAAAATGTTAACTCAGTTCGTTACTTTTATCACCATAGTGATTACGAGTTAACTTCATTTATCTGCACTACAACGTATGCATCACAATTAGGTGTTTTTAATGCTCTCGCTTATTAGCATTACGGCGGGTTCTTCGTGCGTCGATGATTATCGGGCGCACCCTGGTGTTTTTCTGCTTCGTAAGTTACGCTCATTAGTGAGACGTCCTTAGTTTTGACTTTTAATGCAAACAAGTAGGTTTCACTTACGTACAGCAGAGCTTGCGTGCCATACACAATGAACTAGAGCGCGGTTGTGGCTAAATTACCGTCACGACTCGTCGACCCAGTAGGTTGTTCGTAGGCTGCGCCTTACCGTATAGGCTGCCCGCCAGTCAGCGCAAAGTGGAAGATAGCCGCATACGGAGCGCTGCGCTGCATCAATGCATTACTGACTCTAAAATTGTTTGTAATACGGCTATAAAGGCAGAAAAGGAGCGACTAATTACAGAAGGATAGGCAGCTACGGCAATCAACCCGAGATAAACGTTGTGCTGATGTAATACTCTTGGTGGTGGTGGGCGAAAGCACGGAATGCGTCCTTGCATAAAATACAGCGGGTTGCTATATTTCCTCAAGTATTTCTAGTAAGGTGTTCGCTTTGAAAAAAATCTTTTCGCGAAGACGAGGCGCGGCTAAAAAATAACGGGACTGATGCCGTTACAGAGTAAGTGAGTATGCGCCATAGATGAACGTCCAATGGATGTGAAGCGTGAAACCCTCTCAGCCGAATGCGACATCTTTGATGTCTGTCGACAAATCAGTGTGGCCGTGGCCTTCGACTGTTAACAGCTGTTATTTTGTTTTGCAGGAAAAATGATAAGTGTAATAATAGAGCAACGGATTGACGTGTGGCTCCAAATGAAAGCTTGAAAAACTGTTACTGAAACCTGTCTCTCACTAAAAGAGCTTTATGGCGAAGACGTACGTGAGGTTTCGGGTGGTTCAAGCTTTTTCAAGATGGTCGAGAAGAAGCTGAAGATGATTCATGCCCGAGACGCTCTTCAACATCAAAAACGGATTAAAATACCGAAAAGTGAATAATTTTATTCGACCTGATCGTCGGTTACGTTTTCGATCGTCTGCTGAAACTGTAGGAATTGACACGGAATGCGTAAGGCAAACTTTAACTAGAGAAAGGTGTGAGCAAAACTGGGGCCGCTAAGTTTCACGATCAAACAAAACGTAGCTGGTGGAAATGTTTGTGCTGATACTTTGAATACTAATGAAAACGATATTGATCTACTGGAAGGTGTGATAACACGGAACGAATCTTGGCTTTTCGTTTATCGTCCAGAAACTAAACGCCAGTCCATGCATTGGAAGGATCCAGCTTCAACGAAGGCGAAAAAAGCTTCAATGAGCAAATCAAGATTCAAAGTGAAGATGCTTTTGTTTTTCGATATTCGTAGGATTGTGTATCTTCACTCGGTTCCTGAAGGTCAGACTATTAGCCAAAACTACTACCTTGAGAAAATAAGAAAACACAACAAACCGAATTGTGTAAGAACAAATCATGGGATCTGGATCATTAAATGAAACAAGATTTCAGTCTGTTGAAGGAGTGAAAGGAAAAGCGGTGCGCGTCATCAAGGAGCTCACAGAGGAAGACTCCCCGCACTGTTACCATGAATGAAATATTCACATGGTGCGTTTTAGGGGTAGAG
This sequence comes from Schistocerca nitens, assembly GCF_023898315.1. Lineage (NCBI taxonomy): Eukaryota > Metazoa > Arthropoda > Insecta > Orthoptera > Acrididae > Schistocerca > Schistocerca nitens. Next base: position 583,281,709 of record NC_064619.1, on the reverse strand, counting down.
GATTGGACTATATTAAAGGTGACAATAACTAAATATGTATATTTTGAAAATAAAGAGTTTTACAGCCATAGTCCCGTTATTTTATAGCCACAGCTCGTACGTATTTCAAAACCGAGTAAGAAACGCTCAGCTGTGGCAGATATGAAGACAGACTACAATGCTGGTGGGGGCACAAGTCTTTCGCAGCACACTTTTCAGTGCACATTGTTGAACATGCGACTCTGCAGTAGGCGAACAACACACATTCTCATGCAAAGACGCCAGTGGCGACTGCAGTGGGCACGGGGTCATCGAGATTGGATCGTGTACCAGTGGTAACGTGTCATCTGGTTAGATGAAGTTTGTTTCTTGTTAGAGCACGTTGTTTATTGTATACGGAACAGCCATCATCTAAGCCAGAGGTCGGCAAACTCATTAGTCAGCAGAGCCAAATATCAACAGTACAACGATTAACATTTCCTCTCAAAGGCACATTTTTAAAAACTCATACTATTTAATAGATTCATTGTTATTCGCTTAAGTAGGATATTCCTAAACTGGTCTTTGCTAAAACCGTCCTCAATCTGATTGAGGTACGTTAGCTGAGGTATACCCCACCCAACACTTCCATCCGCACTCGTCTTGAGTACTTGTTCTTTCTGAAAACTCGACGCTACATCTTCTTCCACTCCACACTGCTCCCTGGAATGAAGTTAATAACCTTTACTTCAAATTTTAAGCATTAAACTATAGTTAGGTTAAATAAAACTTGATATCATATTTAATATCGATGTTATTTATTGATAAAATTAAGCTGCAAAGTATCTGAAAAATTAAACCATAACGATGTATGTTGGTGTTTTCAATTTTAGGCATTATTCCAGGTGCTCATCAATAAGAAGACTTCGCAGTTTACTCTTGATAAGGTTCGTGCTTGAAAATGACTGTTCGCATGAATGTGTAGACCCGAATAAGAAAAGAAGGTTAAACGCTAATTTTTTCAGCTGATTATATTAATCAGGAATACTAATCCAGGTGTTAAAAATCTGCCAGGTCTTTCAAAGCAGACTGCTCATGCTGTCAACTAAGTTAACATTTGCTTTCCTCCATTATTTCTGTATGAGCACATACACTTAAAACTTCGGCTAAAGTCACTTTGCATTTTCTGAATTCCTTAAATCTTCTGAGAAAAGTTTCCTTCATATTTAAACGTATTGTTTTGAAACAGCGATATCAGTATCAGCATTACATTTTGGAGACGAATCAAAAGGCTAAGAAAATGATTCAAAGTTTATCTTTCAGAATCTAGACTAAAAAGAGATAATTTGTTTCCTAGTGACATAACTTATAACATCGAAAAAATTAAAAAATTGTCTTTCCTTCCCAGTGCAGTTTAGGACTAAGCTGATTTAGTTGAGAAGTAACATCTACGACGAAATAAAACACTTAGTTCCATTGATCAGTACTTAGTTGTGGGTAGTGAACACTCTTCTCAAAAAGACAGCAGAAGATATGCCTGCTTACTCTCCATTTAAACTGAAAACTCTTTAATTTGGCTCTGATAAAGAGCTTTGGCACTGTACGTGTGCATTCACGCGCAGTATTTTGTGGTAGAGCCGTAGTTAAGTGTCGGAAGAGCTGCACGTGGCTCGCGAGCAGCGGTTCGCCGATCACTGATTTAGTCGAAGAACTGCTCGAAAAATGCACTGCGCCACAGACGCAGGTAAATGGGGGTAGCATTATTCTGTGAAAGAATTTCACCTGGGCTACCATGGGACCTGCAGTAGCAACCGAAGGCGCGAAGACACGTGTGGGTTACGTGACATTTTTGCAGCCCACAAGCATACCTTCTCTTTAGCAGTGTTTTTTGACGGCGAAGGCATCTTCCAGCAAGATAACTGCCCTTGTCACAAAATCAGAATCGTGCTGCAGTGGTCTGACGAGCATGATAGTGAACTTACGTTGATGTGTTAGAGAACAAAGTCGCCTGATCAGCAGCAAGTAGGACACATATGGGACACTGTGGGGAGCAAGTTTCGCGCCCCCAAACCAATAGCCCGTAATTTACAGGAAGTGCGTGACCTGTTCGAAGGCATATGATACTACATAGTCTGAAAACCTACCAAGGACTTGTCGAATCCATGTCACCCAAAATCATGGCTGTATTGCTTCCGAAAAGCAGTCCGACACGTTATTAAACAGGTTTTGGCTCATCAGTGTATCTGTGTCTAATTGACCTTGTTGTTAAAATCAGAGAATCTAAGCACAAGGATGAACACCGCCCCTGCACCATACGTGAATGGAACAGAAGATTTTGGCACGTACTTTAAGGTGCGTTGGGCCTCAAAACCTGTTAAGCTATTTTGTAGAAACCTTGTTTGCTGTATTCCGACCGATAGTTGTGTATTACTCGTCAATCTGTACGGTTCTCGAGTAGGCTTAAGCGAAAACATAGAGACAATTCAGAGAAGAGCTGCACGATTCGACGTATGTTTGTTTGTAAAGCGAGAAAGCCTCACGAAAATTATGAAGAAAGTGTAAGACAAAAAAAGCAATTATCCATCATGGAAAGAACTACGCTCAAAATGACTAGGACAGTCGTTAAAAACGAAAGGGAACGTGTTACTTCCTCCCACATGGATACCGCATAACATCAGCGACAGCAAAATAGATATAAAACGGGCATATACGGTGGCGTAACGACAGGCGTTCTTCCCAGGCTCTCCAGCGTGGAAATTGGAAAGTTTAGTGGCAAAATAATAAAATAATGATCAGCTTCTTTCATTTAGGCCTCAGAGCCGCTACGAATTCGTTAAAGCTTAAAATCATGGTTCCACGAGGCTGTAACATTTTGTAAAAAAAACTTTCGGAAATGGCATCGTTACAGACTACACACGCAACCCAGACTGTAAAGATTCATCACGGAATCCAGCATTTAGAAAACTGGATTCAAAAGTAGTTATGGGTATTAACACTGATGTTAGGATTCACGCAACAACTGACACACGACGAGTGAAGCAATATTATAAAAATGGAGACAAGTAATTTCACGAAGAATTGAAGAAGATAAAAGTAACGGCATGAGAAGCAGTGATCTTCTGCAGAGTTTGTCTCTAATTTTTTGAGGACTTCAATGTATTTACTTTCAGTTTTTTTATTCATTTACGAGGCCAGTTCAATAAGATGTGCAACACTTTTTTTTCTGTAAGCGTGTTGGTTTTATTCAGGATTCCAATACACCGCAATGCTCCCCACTCGTTTGGCTACAAAAACCCATTTTTTCAACATAATCTCCGTTCAGTGCGACGACTTTACGCCACCTTACTGGGAGGGCCTGCACGCGTGCACGGTAAAGGCTAGGCGCAAATTGAGACGCGTATAGCGCGTGTGCCGCGACGCAGCGCAGCGCGCGTTTTTGTAACATCACAGATTCAAATAGGACCGCGCAAATTGCGACGCGACGCGACTGGGACGCGACACGTGCCTGTTACAGGTCGCGCGGCGTTGTGGTTGAGGCACAGTTTCTCGCGCCGCGCGTCGCGCTTGCCACGCTAGCATCGTGGGAAATTTAAGGAGGGGAGCGGAAAAGTAGCCCGGCCATGTGCTCACATCGGAACGGCTCATATGAGCAGTGGTAGTATTGCCCATACGATAAATTTTGCCTTACTGTGTATTGAATTTTATTGCGTTTGGGTAGTGTTTCGTTTTTCGCCGTTTAAACGCTCCAGCTTTCTTCGTTAGCACGTCATACTTTTCTGTTATTTATATCTGCATAGTTTTGTTTTGTTTTTCTTCTGTCAAGAAAAATGTATACTTCAGTAACTGATGAGCCATTGGCCGCTGGAATTGCACCATATGCCTCCGTGATGTTTTCAGATCGCAAGAAGGGAAGTGAATAAGGAAGCAAGGAATATTATAAAATCATGTGATTAAGAATCAAGGCAGGAAAGCAAGGTTATATTCTCGCTGCCTAGTAAGCTAGCGTATCTGTGCGATCTATTACAAAAATTTAGAAAGGGATAATCTCCACAGGTGTGATCCCTTTGTTCTTGTGGTAAAAAGCGTCCAAGATCTGAAGTATAGAAGTTTCACTGTGATCACTCTGATATGTATGTAATAATGTAATACGACACACTGTACTACATGCATGTCAACAACATATTTCCACTGCAAGCTAGAAACAGTCGAAAAGCAGTCCCAAATAACAATGTTTTAATTCGTTCGCCGTGATGAGAAAAAGTATTTCAATTGTTGCATGGACATTATCAGCATTAATAAACTAATTATACAACAACTGGCTACACAAATGAAGAACACGGTCGGTATTATTACGAAAGTAGGAATGTCCTAAAAGAGTGTTATGATTAGATATATTTGTTGAAATGTGCTGCTGACAAAGGCAGATCTACTTTCATGACAATGTTTTTCGAACTCCATCTCACAAGGCACACATGGCTAACTTGTGCATTCCTGTCGCGCGCATTATCCTTCGCTGCTGACAATACACTGACCATTGTGTTGTGCGACAGATCAATTGTTTATTTTTCTCAATAACAACTATTTTATTCGCGATCACGCATTGTCAATTTGGCAAGCCCTAAGTGAGTAAACAGTATCTGGCATGTGCCTATCATTCCGCCTGAAGGAACGCTCGTCATTATTTTAATACTGCTCAGATCAAGAGAAGGAATAAAATCCTTTGGTAAGTTTCCATTCCCGTCGCTCAGTATTAAAAATACGATGGGTTACGAGGATTCCACCAAAATTCCAACAGAATTGCCAATCTCTTTTTGTGTGAGTTGTTAACCTTTTCTCATTCGAAAAAGCATCACCATTTATGAGTAAAGGTCACATTTCTCTTGGTGACTTGTTTAATTGTACTTCCTTTGTCACAATGTAATTTGCCAAACTCATCTCACAGCAGCTATTGAGACAGAATTCCGAAACGCAGGGCCTCATTAAACAAGTAATTGGCAATTACAGAGCTCAATAGCTTACGAAAAACCTCATAGTATCGGTTTGCAGTAACATAAAAGAAGAAATTTCATGTTTATTTTCATACTAGGAAGCTCTTGTTTCTCTAGCTGTCGACAACTCTTAAAAAATTACAGACACTGGATTGAAATAAATAAAAAAAGAAGTATAAGTAGTGATATATTGTCATAGATAAGAAAGTTCCGTGTGTTTAATAATTGGCAAAACACTCTCCTCCTTGTGTGCTATCATTCGCCAAACTTTCGTTTCGATGTCTCGAGCGGTTTAGGAGATACGAGAGATGGTGCGAGTATTTCATTCTCGCGGAAGTGAGATCGGAAGAGAGCGCGCTACATGGGATCCATTTTCTTGAGATCGGAGGCAGATAGAGATCTCCTCCCAAGTCTAAACAAAAATTCAGCATGTTAGCTAAATTTCATACGCAGCAACATATGGTGTAATACGCACCAAACGCAAAATCATAGCGACCCCTAATTTTCGTTGCAAACTTTTTGAGTTTTGCGTAGTGTCTTACTAAAATGTGTACGTCACAATAAGAATGGTCATTAGCGAGGTGATGGGCACTTCGTCACGAAGCTGACATATACCGCTACAAGTAAGGCAAAAATCATATATTTTCAGAGAATAGTTTCTGTAAAATCGTTTGAGAAAGATAAGAGGCTGCGCGCGTTTCGGTTCAGTCAGCGCAGAGCGTCGCCAGTCGGCGCGTGCGAAGTAGGGTGTACGCGTCGCAATATGCGCTGGACCCGCGTGACCCGTGCGGCACGTGCGTGTCGCGCTGTGGTGTCGTGTCACGTCACACGTGCTATACGCTTCTCAATTTGCGCCTAGCCTTAACTCTACTGGTCGTCGTCGGAGCGAACGTCTTGCTGTATCAATAACCTTCCCATCATCCACGTACTGCTTCGTGCTCAGTGCAGCCTTCATTGGGCCAAACAGATGGAAGTCGGAAGGTGTGAGATCCGGGCTGTAGGGTGTGCTAGATCCCCTCGCATCTAAACTGATACTGTTATTACTCAGCTTAGCCGCGAGTCCGTAGAGGGTGGTATATGTTACGTACAGTATAACTGGTCAGCATTTCCACCCGGAATTTGCGAGTGTAAGTCGGACCTTCCTTGATCCGCCTTGGTGGGTCGTGTCGTCGGATTTCCTCCTACCTGTGCGCGGTGGAGCTCTCGTAAATGTCGTCATGTGCAGATTCTTTATTGGCGCATTGGATGTCTCTGTCGGTGGAAGCTAATTATCTGAAATTGCTGTCAATCAACTTTGGGGTATCTATTTACTTGAAATTAACATTCAGAATGCCGTAATATCACTTTTATTCATATTAGATCAATAATGAAACACTCATGTCATAAACTACTCGTAACCGAGAGCATGGCTACCATCGAAAAAGACAGGAAGAGTTCTTAACTCCGACTGCCGACTTTGTCGCGCAGTCCGTATCTCTTACTAGTTTCGTCACAGTTCGTGGATTTCCGATCAAGTTCGTACTTACTAAGATATGCATTTGTTAATGAACGGGAGTGAATTTTAAAGAGGCAAAATTACGATAAATAGTTTTAAACATCCAGAGGCTCCTCTTAGTATTCATTTTGTCATGAATGACTTTAATTATTAATTATAAATAAACAAAATCGGTGACTTTGGCGCCAAGATAGCGGTACTTGCCGTCATATATATTTCCCAGGCTGACGCTTGTTGCTACGGTCCAGCGCCGAGCTCCACCCCACTACGCGCGACATATGGTCGCTTCGTCACCTAGCCAGCCAGCGTGGGAAATGCTCTCCGACTCACGGCCGGCTACAGACTACAGCGCTTCCTAACTATCGTGAATACATCAATAAGAGACAATAATTTATTAAAACTGGTAAAAATATCTTCCTCACGTAAGAGGCACCTTGCAGCTGCATGAGGAAGAACATTACAATGAAGTTTCGTGATCTCTCGGATGCGCTGAGTTGCGTGAGGCCTTGCGTTGTCATGGAGGAGGAGAAGTCCGTTGCATTTTTGTGGCGAAGAACCCGCTGGGCTTCGAATATTGCAGGAGTCACAGCTGTGTGCGGCCGGCTGGCACACGGGAGACTGGATCTGCTTGCGCGATCTTTTAACGATGATGACAGACGCCTATGAAAATCTGTGATGCTTTGGTTTTCAGCCAAAAAAAAAAAAACTCGATGACTGCTTTCTACTTGGAACACAACCCCGTAGCAGACGCCATTTTTAAGGCTACGTACAGTACTGCCATCTATTGGAACTTCATGAAACGATAGGCATTGCAGTGGGAATATTCCACGAGGTCCTACAACAAATTCCGCGTTTTTTTCAATCGAAATTGGCCCAGAAAAAGAAAATGTGTTGCATTACTTATTGCACGCCTCTTGTAGTATACAGTTTCATAGTGTAATATCATATGCAGCACATGATCCTGCTTCACTGTACATTCCCCCTTCATACGAAACTTTAGAGATCCACAGTAGATAGACGTAGAAGATAGATAAGAACTGAAGACAACTACAAGTTTAAGAATTCCCAAATATATTCCCTTCTGTATTGGTCTTCTTTAAAATCCACTTGGCTGCTTAAAATATTCTTTTCTCTTACCATAACATGTGAACTGAAATTTCATATGAAACGCCTTTTCGCTTCTTAAAAATTCCCTGCGTCATTCATTTAAAATTGTGCAGATTAGTTACCACCACCAAAGACACGTTGTTTTTCTTTCTTTTTCTTTTCATACCTCTCCGACGCGTCTCTTTCCAGAGAACACGTCACAACATTAATGGAACAACTACTGACAGGCAAGTACTATGCAAATAATTCTGGCTGTCAAAACTTCAGGTTGGTGTATTAAAATCCGAGGCCACGACTTACTTAAAATTCTGAAATACGGGTCCACCGAGTTGTCTCCGCGTGTCCTTGCTTGTTGGAAACCCTGTAGCGGCTATCTACGAGCCGTATCTTGACGCGCCACGCCCAGTCTCGTTCACGACTTCGAAATCCGATCCTCGAATGCGACGTTCGCCTCAGGCAGTATCAACTAAATTTCTTAATTAATTCGGAATAAAACTTCGAGCAGACTGTACGTTTGAACTACATTGCAATAACTCAGTTCACAATAAGCCCTTTCTCCAGAAAAACTCCAATAGGACGAACAGTATTTATTGCTAACAGATATTCGGCTTATTAGATTGTAATCAAGTAGAAACTGACTATGTCCGGTAAGGACACTTCCTCCTGGTGGACAGCATCGACTTTATTTACTAGAAATTATCGACAGGCCTGCTCAAATTTGTGGTTCTTAATTTTTGTACTGGAAGTCAAGTGTTCTTGGAAACGTAATGTAGTGCCCCTCGTTCTCATTTCTTTCTTGTAATGTTTCGGCTTTATTGACAACTCAACTATAAAACACGTGTACCTTAAATAATGTAAATGTACGAGACCCGGTCCATACTGATTTACAGTGTTCTTCCATCTGTCATGGTGTTCCATATGATTCATAATTACAGCTGCAAGTAGGTAGTATTTTGGTCTAACCGTAGGTGGCTGGAAAATCTCTAGAACTGTAACCCTTGCATAGTACGAGGTCTGTTCAAAAAATTTCGGAACTTCCACCATAAAATTTCTCTACGCTTACCTTTTACTTATTCTGCATGGTCTCCTTCGAAATACTCTCCTCCACGATTGAAACACTGCTCCCAACGCCGTTTCCACTTCGGGAAGCAGTCTTGATACGCCTCTTGCTGGATCGTGCGAAGCGCTGTCTGCGAATTTTCTTTTATCTTGCCTGTCATTGCAAATCTTCGTCCTTTCGACGGCGTTTCCAATTTTGGAAATTAAAAAAAAAAAGGCCGCAGATGCCAGAAGTGGAGAGTACAGAGGATGAGGCAGTACAGTGATTTTGTTTTCTGTGCAGCAGTCACGCACCAGCAGGGATGAGCCGCGGCACGAACTTGTCGGCAACATAATACAAGATTCTGTGACAGGATTTCATGACGTGATCCAGCTGAAATGTTTTTGTTTTTTTTTTTTCTAAAAAAAAGACGATCATTCCACATGGGACCCGTGGAAGGTACCTCACTACGGATCAATTGGAATGAAAGTAAATCTAATCTAAATCAAATCTTACATTCTTTTGCAGTCTCTCGGACAGTCAGTCTTCGACTGGTACGCACAGGTTCACGGACATGAGGGTTGGGGTTGTTTTGGGGAAGGAGACCAGACAGCGAGGTAATCGGTCTCAACGGATTAGGGAAGGACAGGGAAGGAAGTCGGCCGTGCCCTTTGAAAGGAACCATCCCGGCATTTGCCTGGAGCGATTTAGGGAAATCACGGAAAACCTAAATCAGGATGGCCGGACGCGGGATTGAACCGTCGTCCTCCCGAATGCGAGTCCAGTGTCTAACCACTGCGCCACCTCGCTCGGTGACATGAGGGTCATCGGTAAAAGTCGAAGGGCGTCCTGAACGAGAGCCATCTTGAACTTCTGTCCGGCCATTTTTAAACCGCATGGACCATTCGTAACACCGATTACGGCTTAAGCATAGTATGGCGATGTCAAGCATACGTAGGCTTCCTGTATCATTTGGTGTGGCTCTGTAAAGCTTTTCTTCAGTTTCACACAAAATTTCATGCAGACTCGTTGCTCCTCTAACTCGGCCATCACGAAAATCACAAACTGTGCGACACAACGTTCTACTCACTATAGCACTGAACAATAACTAACATACATACAACAATGAAATTTCCGGCAGTAACACATCAAACACAGGGGTGTGCGAGGATGCCAACCGTATTTCGTTCCAACAATCATTGGCGCAAAATTACTAATGTTCTGAAATTTTTTGATCAAACCTCATACAGCCCAGTTTCCCAACTGCTGTAACCACTTGAGCGGATAACCTGGAATGTAGTCATCAAGGTCAACACCGGATGACGTGGTTTCTGTAGAAGGAGGGTGTAAACGCTGAGGATATTCACAGGCGATTGGTGGCAGTATGTGAAGAGTGTGCGCCCTCAACGCTCGTCCCCATATGAGTCGGAAAACCGCGGCTGCCTTCGCTGAAATGGGATTCCAGGTGTTGCCACAGCCACCGTATTCTCCTGACTTGGCCCCATCTGGTCACCCCCTATTCAGGACTAAGAAGGAGCCTCTGCACGGACATTATTATGCAGGCTTAATGGAACTGCGAGCAGCTGCCTCGCGTTTGGTGCGGCAGACTCCAGAAAAGTTGTTCGAGGAGGGCCTGCAGAAGTTAAAAGGCGTCACGTCAGGGGAATGTGGTGGGTGTGGCAGTACGTGGAACCCCAGTTCGGCGATGGCAGCCGTGATTTCCCGACACAGGAGGAGCGTTGTCGCGTTGCAAGTGCACTTAAGTGACGCCGCACCCGCTCAACACACTGCCACCAATCGCCTGTAAATATCCGCTGTGTCTACACCCCTCATCCACAGAAACCGTACAGTCCAGCGCTGTCCTTGATGACACATTCCATGTTGACCACTCGCGGAATGACAGCAATTCGGGAAATGCACTGTACTGTGCAGGGATACACTTCTACTGATCACCCTGCCTCCTAGGACTAGACCAAAGTACTGCTTACTGGCAACTGTAATGGTGAGGCAAATGGCGCACCATGAATGATGAGAGGAATAAAGTGTAAATCAATATGGAATGCCCGTTGTATGTGGCACTCTTTCGGTTCCATTCAATGTGTACGCTTTAGTTTCATATGTCTGCAGTCATTATGTTGCCATCACCCTGCATAATGCACTGGCAGAAATGGGATCAATACAAGAAGAACACCTTGACTGGACTGTACCAAACTAATACTCTAGTATGAAAATATTATGAAATCTAGACCTTTAGCTGCTTACAGGCGTTGATAAATATGAACAGGACAAGTTGAAAAATATGTATCCCAATCGCGACTCGAACCCGGAACCTCCTGCTTGTATGGCAGACGCTCTATCCGACTTTTCTTTTAATCTCGTTTTGTTCGCTTTCGTTCGTTGCATCTGCTCGGGGCGGACGTCGTAAGACATCCGTTTAAGTTCGTTGTTGATCGATTAACTCAGTTTTTTTATTTATTACAGAGGGCTGCTAACCCTCTGACCAAACACGCTGAGCTACCGTGCCGGCGGACTGAGCCACCGAGAACACAGGCGACAGCGCGACTGCAGGGACTTATTTCTGGCACGCTGCCCGTGAGACCCACACTTCCCAACTTTCTGTCACACACTACATTTTTAATGCCCCTGCCCACCATACTCATTACTCGCAGCAGTCAATCTACCGATTCCCATAAGAGTTCGGGGAATTTGAGTGCATCCAGACTGTAAACGATCATTGGCCGGTAAGCCTTATTTATATGAAGCTGGTATCTGTACAGATATCATTGGTGATCTTGCAACTCTCGAAGAATAAAATTATAATGAAATCTAGACCTTTAGCTGGTTCAATGGCTCAAATGGCTCTGAGCACTATGGGACTTAAGATCTGTGGTCATCAGTCCCCTAGAACTTAGAACAACTTAAACCTAACTAATCTAAGGACAACACACACATCCTTGCCCGAGGCAGGATTCGAACCTGCGACTGTAGCGGTCGCGCGATTCCAGACTGAAGCGCCTAGAACCGGCCGGCCACTGCGGCCAGCGCTTACAGGCCTTGATAAATATCAATGGGGATAGTTGAGAAGAATGGGCAGGAGCACTACAAATGTAGTGTGTGGACACTAAGTTGGAAATGTGGGTCTCACGGGAGCGATCCGGAGATAAGTCCCTGGAGTCGCGCTATCGTCTGTGTCCTTGGTGGCTTAGTCGGACAGAGCGTCTGCCATGTACGGAGGAGGTCCTGGATTTGAGTCCCGGTCGGGGCACACATTTTCCAACTGTTCCCGTTGTTATTTATCAACGCCTGTAAGCAGCTAAAGGTCTAGATTTCATTATAATCTCATTCTTCGATAGCTGCAAGATCACCAATGATATCTGTTCAGATACCAGCTTCATATAATACTCTCGTATTTCCATACACGTGAATATCGGAGAAAACTTAAGTAACAGAAGTACGATGTCCTCGAGGTGAGCGTTCATCAGAGACAAGATTATCATCTAGGGTTCCCCAGGGAAGTGTGATAGGACCGCTGTCATTTTTTGTAGACATAAATGGCCCGGCTGACATGGCGGACAGTTATCTGCCGTTGTTCGCTGATGCTGCCGTAGTGCGTGGGAAGGTGTCGAAGCTGAATGTCTGTAGAAGCGTACAAGATGACTCATACAAAATTTCTACTTGGTATGATGAATGGTATGTGGGTCTTGTTGTGTCTATTTCATACAGCATAGACACAATGAGGTAGCTAGGTGCACGCTAAACTAACGCAGACGGGCTTGAAGTTCTGGAACATGAGACTTATTAATGAATAAGAGGAAAAGTACGTAGATGCGTTTAATACTTATCTTTATTCTCTTGTTGGAATACATCTCTCTTGAATATTAGTACGCTATTAGCACTGATACAAATGGCGCCTTGCTAGGTAGTAGCTATGGACTAAGCTGAAGGCTATTCTATCTGTCTCTCGGCAATTGAGAGGAAGGCGTCGTACTTCTGTTCGCAAGCAATGTCGTCCGTACAACTGGGGCGAGGTCTAGTCCGTGTCTTGTGACCTGCCATGTGGTGGCGCTAGGTTGCGATTACACAGTGGTGACACGCGGGTCCGACATGTACTACAGGACCGCGGCCGATTTAAGTTACCACCTAGCAAGTGTGGTGTCTAGCGGTGACACCACATTCCTCCCCCGCAAATCGGCGAACGGTCGTGAGATAAGGCTTCCGCCCGCCGTGGGGAGGACCCCATGTTGACGTATGCGATGAGGTGGGGAGCCTAACAACAGGCGAGGCTGTGCCACCCGCACCCGGCCATTCGGTCCGAGGGGAGCTAGGAAACGCCTGCAAACCTAGTCCAGGGTGCACGTCAACATGAGGTGTTTGCGCACGTAATGAGACAAGAGGGGCCGAAGGGTCGACCTCCATGTGGTCGGAGCACCCGACGGGCGAAGACGACATCTGGTCCGGAGCGAGCAAGAGGTCCATGGCGGAGGACGGCTGGTCACGGGAAGCGAGCGGCGGCGCGTGACCCAGGGAGGCGCGTTCGCATTCCGTCGTCCAGACGAACGGAACACCTTTACGGCGTAAGTGATGAAGCGGAGCTGAAATGGAAGAAGCATTGCGCACAAACTTTGCATAATAATTAATTTTACCCAGCACACTCTGTAGCTGTTTCAAATCTTGCGGAGCAGGTAAGTCCTGTATGGCACGGAGGTGCTCTGGACTCGGATGTATACCTTGGGCATTTATGACATGCCCCAGGTAGGGTAAGTCCCGAGCAAAAAACACACATTTGTCCTTCCTCAAGCGAAGACCATTTTGACGCAAGACCTGAAATAATGTTCGGAGATTATGCAAATGTTCGGCTTCTGTCTTTCCTGAGATCACAATATCGTCCAGATAGTTCGCAGCAGTAGGGACCGACGCACACACAGTTTGTAAATATTGCTGAAACAAAGCAGGGGCGGATGCACACCCGAATGGCAGTCTTTTGAAGCGATACAAGCCAAGATGCGTGTTAACCACTAAGACGCGCTGGGATTCTTCGTCCACAGGTAGTTGCAAGTACGCATCTGCTAGGTCCAATTTTGAAAAATATTTTCCCGGGCACAGTTTGTCAAAAAGATCTTCCGGGCGGGGCAAAGGAAAAGTAGCAGTCACTAGTTGTGGATTCACAGTGGCCTTGAAGTCCACACAAAGTCTCAGTTTTCCGGACGGTTTTGGCAAAATTACTAAGGGTGAGGCCCAGAGAGAAGCCTGCACACGTTCAATTACACCTTGAGATTCTAAATCGTGCAATGTTCTTGCGACCTCATCACACAATGCGTGGGGAACATTGCGCGCTCTGAAAAATTTCGGTTGCGCGTTTTCTTTTAGTTCCAAATGTGCAGCATAGTTCTTAGCGCAACCAAGGCCCGGTGCAAAAATGTCTGCAAATTCTGCACAGAGACTAGAAACACTGGCGGAAGGCACAGTCTGATTCACTGATAGGACCTGATTTACTATAGACATATTAAACAATTGAAACAAATCTAAACCAAACAAGTTCACTGCACTAGAAGTAGAACGAAGAACGTAAAATGACACAAGTTTTGTTTGTCCCTTGTATGTTGCAAGAAGGCTGCACTGTCCTAACACAGGTATATGCTGTCCTGAGTAACTAGTTAACTTAACATTTGCGGCACGCAATGGCGGGTTGCCCAGTTGTTTGTACGTGTCGTAATTGATCAAAGAAACTGCAGCTCCGGTATCGAGCTGGAATGGTATCACTTTGCCTTCAAAGTCTAAGTCGACAAAAAGTTTATTGTCCTGTTGACGACAAGAGCGACTGTCACGTGCAATTTGAACTGATACAGGTACAGAAGCACTTGCGACTTTACGTGATTTTCGGCGACGTCGACGCACATTTGTGGTGGGACGAACACAGTCACTGTTAGCTAAAGTGTCACTGGACGGGTGGGAATGAACCACATGAATGTCCATGGGTGAAGGTCCACGAGCCGGATTGTCCTGGGTTCGATTCCGGCGCGAAGCAAAAGGCCTGGAATTTGTGTGATTGTCTGATCTAAGCTTATTCTGGCAAACACTTTGAACATGTCCCTTCTTGTGACAGTAAAAGCAAATAGCTTGGCGTGACGGGCAATTTTCACGCGAATGTCTAGTTGCACACCGCGGGCATGATTTCACTGCAGTTGCGTGCTTACGCGGCGCACGTGTTTGCAAGCCAGGCTGCCGCTGTGCCGACAGGCGCGAGGGCCGCTTAGCGTCCCGTGCAGCGGGCCCGGCGGGCCGGTTAATGTGACACACTGCTGGCGAAGTTTCAAATGAGTCCTGAGCAAAGTCAAGTGTGTCTTGCCTATCTAATATGTCGATCACTTGTTGAAGGGAGGGATTAACTAGTTTCAAAATCTGTTCCCTTATGCGAACATCAGAAACGTTCTGTGCTATTGCATCACGCACCATAGTATCTGAATAAGGGAGGCCACAGTCACATTCAAATGCACACTCCCTAGTAAGTCCTTGCAAAGTTGCTACCCACTCCCTATTAGTCTGACCGGCCGTACGTTTTGTACGAAAGAACGTATACCGTTTTGCAACTACATTTACTGTTTCTTTGAAATAGGCATCCAAAGCAGACAAAATTTCTTCGTAGGACAGAGTTGCTACGTCGCGTCGGGGAAACAATTTCACAATCACACGGTAGGTAGACACACCGACACAAGAAAGCAAAAACGGCTGCCGCTCATTACCTTGAATTCTGTAGGCTGCTAGATGGAAGGCAAATTGTCGGGACCATTCAGTCCACGACTCTTGAGCTGCGTCAAAACTACGAAACTGAGGTGCAACAGCGTTTGGAGGCAGCGGTAGCGAAGAAGCGGCGGCTGCCGCATCGTTTTGCAGCGCACGTTGACCCTGGACGAGCTGTCCAAGGGCTTCCAATAACGCCTGCGTCTGCTGATTCTGCAAGCGAAAAAATTCGGACAGTACATCTGGAGATTGTGGCGAAGCCATGACACAAGCAAATCAGAGCAAAGTACAATCAATTAATGGAACGTGGGCGCGGCACCACTCCTCGGCGCCAAATAATGTTGTGTCTATTTCATACAGCATAGACACAATGAGGTAGCTAGGTGCACGCTAAACTAACGCAGACGGGCTTGAAGTTCTGGAACATGAGACTTATTAATGAATAAGAGGAAAAGTACGTAGATGCGTTTAATACTTATCTTTATTCTCTTGTTGGAATACATCTCTCTTGAATATTAGTACGCTATTAGCACTGATACAAATGGCGCCTTGCTAGGTAGTAGCTATGGACTAAGCTGAAGGCTATTCTATCTGTCTCTCGGCAATTGAGAGGAAGGCGTCGTACTTCTGTTCGCAAGCAATGTCGTCCGTACAACTGGGGCGAGGTCTAGTCCGTGTCTTGTGACCTGCCATGTGGTGGCGCTAGGTTGCGATTACACAGTGGTGACACGCGGGTCCGACATGTACTACAGGACCGCGGCCGATTTAAGTTACCACCTAGCAAGTGTGGTGTCTAGCGGTGACACCACAGGTCTGAATGTAGAAAAATGTAAGTTAATGCGTATTAGTAGGAAAAACTAATCCGTAATATTTGGATGCTGCATTAGCAGTGTCCTGCTTCACACCGTCACGAAGTTTAAATAAACGGGTGTAACGTTGCAAAGTGATATGAAATGGATCGAGCATGTGACGTCTATGGTAGGGGAGCTGAACGGACGACTTCGGTTCATTGGCAAAATTTTCAGAATATGAGGTTCATCTGTAAAGGAAGTCGTATATAGAAGGTAGTCGACCTCCCAGGGACGTCCAATAAGTAATGCAGAACTTTATTTCCTCAGCCAGTTTCGGATGAGAAAATGCAAGATTGATTGCGGGACATCGAGGAATATTTCCGCTTGGGCTACTATAGTTTCATGAAGTTCCGATAGGTGGAGGGGCTTCAGAATGGCTTCAGAATGGCGTCTGTAACTGAGGTGCGTTCTAAACGGAGAACTGTCATCGAGTTTCTTTCGGCGGAAAAGTAGAACATCGTAGATACTCACAGGCGCTTGCAGAATGTCTACGGAGACGGGGCAGTGAACAAAAGCACGTTGAGTCGTTGGGCGAGATGTCTGTCACTATCACAAGTAGGTCGCGCAGACGTTTCCATCTCCCGCGTGCCGGCCGGCTGCACACGGCTTTGACTCATGCATTGTTGGAACGTGCGGACACTCTCATTCGATGTGATGGGTGGATCACAATGAAACAGCTCGCTGCTGAACTGGATGTCTCTGCTGGTAGTGCGGACACGCTCGTCCACCAGTTGGGGTACTCAAACGTGTGTGCCCGCTAGGTTCCCCGTCGCCTAACAGAAGGTCATAAAGGGCAACGAGGGACCATCGGTGCGGAAATCCTTGCCCGTTACGAATCCGATCGTGACAATTTTTGCCGATAATTGTCACAGGCGATGAAACATGGGTCCATCGCCTCGAACCGGAAACAAAACTGCAACCCATAGACTGGGACCAAACTACATCTCCTCCGAAGAAAAAGTTCAAAGCCGCACCCTCAGCCAGTAGTCATGGAGATGTTCTTCTGGAACTCAGAGGGGGTTACCTGTTTGACGTCCTCCCTCATGGTAGAACTGTCAACTCTGCAGTGTATTGTTCTACCCTCAGGAAACCGAAGGAACGATTTCACCGTGTTCGCCCCCACAAAAATGCAAACGAACTTCTCCTTCTCCGTGACAACGCACGGTTTCACAAAAGTCTGCGCACCCGAGAATAACTCACAAAACCTCACTGGACTGTTCTTCCTCACCCACCTCGTGCGCCCCGATAGGTGAGTGGTCAGCGTGACTGATTGCCATCCTACGGGCCCGGGTTCGATTCCCGGCTGTGCCGGGGATTTTCTCCCCTCAGGGACTGGGTGTTCCGCTGTCTTCATCAGAATTTCATCCCCATCCTGCGCGAGGGCTGCCCAATGTGGCGTCGAATGTAATAAGACCTGGAGCAAGGCGGCCGGACCTGCCCCGCAAGGGGCCTCCAGGCCAATGACGCCGAACGCTCATTTCCATTACCGTACAGCCTCGATCTCGCACCTTCCGACTTGCATCTATTCGACCCATTGTAGTACGAATTCCGTGGGAAGCTGTACCCGGATAATGCGAAGGGGCATATAGGTATGCGGGTGTACAGGCCCTCTTAAAAAATGGTTCAAATGGCTCTGAGCACTATGGGACTCAACTTCTGAGGTCATTAGTCCCCTAGAACTTAGAACTAGTTAAACCTAACTAACGTAAGGACATCACAAACATCCATGCCCGAGGCAGGATTCGAACCTGCGACCGTAGCGGTCTCGCGGTTTCAGACTGCAGCGCCTAGAACCGCACAGCCACTCCGGCCGACCAGGCCCTCTTAGTAAGGTGGCGTATTTCCGGCGCACTGAACGGCGATTACATTGAAAAACATAGATTTTTAGCCATAAGGATGAGGAATAAAATGGTATATTGGAATCCTGAACAAGACAACCTGCTTTCAGCAAAAAATGGTTGCCTCATTTACTGATTGTCCCTCGCATTCTTGAGTCCTGCTCGAGTGTTTGGGATGCGCTCCAGGTCGGATTAAAGGAAGACGTCGATGCAGTTCAGAAGCGGGGTGCTCGATTTGTTATCAGTAGTTGCAGTTTCTAACAACATGTAGGCATTACAGAGTTGATTAGGGTACTCAAACGATGTGCCCTGGAGGCAAGGCGACGGTCATTGCGGGGAACACTATTGAGAATATTTAGGAAACCGGCATTTGAAGTTGACTGCAGAACGATTCTACTACCTCTAACATAAATTATCGAGCAAGGGCAACAAAGATGAGATACGAGAAATTAGGAATCCTACGGAAGTGTATAGACAGTCGTTTTTCCCCCGCTGTATTTGCTAGTGGAACAGGAAAGGAAGAGACTAGTAATGGTGAAAAGTACCCTCTGCCACCCACCATACAGTGGCTTGCGGAGTGGGTATGGAGATGTAGATGCAGACGTAGATCACGTTATAATAAACCAAAGTCGCTAACTCTGGTAACACAGTTGACATGTAAACCGTCGATGAGCGCTCTGACATTTTCTACCTAATGTCACGATCGATGTGGCTGCTAGTGAGTTACTAACTGATGATGGTCCAATAAGCCGAAATCCGATAGTTATAAACATTCATAAACTGAATACTTAACTCTTAAATTCGGTTACTCATGTTGCAACAGATCTGGAAGACAGCACCTGAAAGGTGTCCGGGAGAAGATGCAAACCTACCAGGTAGCCAACTAACGCTGTAGTCTATACGTTAACCTTAAACTGATGCTCGGGTCTGGATTTAACTGCACATAATGATGTCCATTTGTTCGCAAAAACTGATTGTGAAAATATGATCATTTATTCCTTAAGTAGCGTCGTCTATAACAATGGATTATTAATCTGAGTCAGTTTGATCCTACAGTTCTGTCTCAGTAATTAAATTTACGACACTGATCGATAAAGACAATAGGACACTTGTTTGTGTTTTCTTTGATAGTTCTCAAAGCAATAAATTATTGTGCACCCAGGAAAAAATGCTCTCTGTCTGATCATGGTGCACAGTTACAATAAACATGATAGTGCCTTATAGTATAGATATTCTTCAGTGGAATCCAGTTAGAATAATTAATGACTGCAGGACTAACGTTTTCAAGAATAATTTAAAGAGATAACTTGGGAAGAAATTTATAAGGAACTAAATGGTGACATAAAATTTAACCTATTCTGGATTTTATAATGCTTCCAACAGGGTATAAAATATTTGTTCACCCATAAAAAGTGCTGTCTTTTCTGAAATATGTAATGCATCAATAATTCAGGACATTTTTCCAGAGAGAATGAAATATGCCATTGTTAAACCAGTCGATAAGGAATGTCAGTAAATACCAGCCCGTTTCACTGCTGACATCATTTTCCAACATTTTATAGAAGTCACTGTAACGTTCTAGAATAGTACCGCACACGATCAACAATACTTTTATATCATTATGAAAATAGCCTTCCGTATAAACTGATCAGAAAGGACATTAAACAGCCATGCAATTAACTAGAGATAACTAGAGGAATTAAAGTAGATTGTATTTATTGACAAGAACAAGTAAATACCTTGCAGTAGTGGCCTTCTACAAAAACTGCTTCAGATTATTCAGAAACGTTCTTAAAAAATAAAGAAGCATTGATATTACGTGAGAAGTGTATAATTTTGACAACAGTATTCAGTCTGTAATGAATGTAGTGAACCGTGAGACAGGACCAGTTAACAGATAATAAGACTACTGATTTAAATGGAAGGCCTATAAATGGTCAGTCACAGGTAGGAGATAGGCTTAATAATCATTTCTTAAACACAGTAGAAAATATAGGAACAAACAGTGGAAGAGAAAAATCCAAACTATTTGTTGAAATGCAACTCACATGAAGATCAATCAGACACTTCTCCTACTAAGAAAATTATATATTGTCTCAAAAATAAAAGGTGATCTGGATTTTATAATGCTTCCAACGGGGTGTAAAATATTTGTTACCCCATAAAAAGTGCTGTCTTTTCTGAAATACGTAATGCATCAATATTTCAGGACATTTTTCCAGAGAGAATGAAATATGACATTGTTAAACCAGCCTATAAGGAATCTCAATAAATACCAGCCCGTTTCACTGCTGACATTATTTCCCAAAATTTTTGAGAAGTCACTGTAATGTTCTATAGTAGTACAGCACACGATCAACAATAATATCATCAGTAAATCACTGTTCTGAGTTCAGAAGAGATGCTCAGCTGAGAATGGCCTTTACACATCCACTCTTCAAATTTAAATGTACTAAACAACACAATAAGAAAGTCTGTTATTTTATGCATTCTATCTAAGGTATATGACTGCATGAATTACAATATTCTCCTGGATAAACTGAAGTCTTGTGGAATTACTGGTATTGCCAACCAATGGATGATTCATATCTGACCAAAAGAATGCATGTAGTTGTACCAACGGTTCCACCAATGTAAGGAGGGAGCTTCTGGGAAAAACAGAATTGTGGAGTTCCACAAGGCCCAGTTTTAGGTCCACCATAGTTTCTCAGTTATACAACTGAACATCCATCTAATGCACTCAAAAAAATTAGTTCTCTTTGCTTATGACACTACTATTGTAATCAGTCTGAGCATAGATAAAGAAACAGACGAAATGGTAAATAACATTCTTAAAAGAATTCTATGAATGGTATCACTCTGGATTATATGAAGACACATCATATTCAGTTCTGCACATCCAGAGGTACTACACCAGTGATAACTGGAACATATGCAGACTAAATAACAACTGCAGTGGAAACTTCAGAATGTTTTGGTCTCTTCATTGATGAGAATTTAAACTGGAAGAAACAAGCTTGGAACTCCTAAACAAATTAGTTCAGCCACATTCGCATTTCGAATCATTGCAAATCTTGGGGTGAGACAAATGAATAAGATCAATAAGTTGACATGTTGTGTCTATTTTCATTCAATAATGTTACAAGGAAGAAAGTCTGAGGTTACTAATCTTTAAGAAAGAAAGTCTCCACTGCTCAAAAAAGTGCTGGAAGAATAATGTGTGGTGCTCATGATGATCACCTTGTAGACATCTGTTTAAGAAGTAAGGCATTTTGACAGCTCTTCACAGTACATTTATTCCCTCATGAAGTTTGTTATAAATAATCCACTGCACTTCAAAAGGAACAATGATGTAATAATTATAACACGATATTAGCTTCATATTAAGGTTGTCTTTTGAACAAAAATGGCTGCACAATGCTGGCACTAAAATTTTTGATCCCTTACCCAATGATATAAAATTTCTGAGAGACCCCAAAATTAAATTTGAGAACAAAGTGACAATCTCTCCTCTAAAACAGTTTCTGTTACAGCATATAGCCATTTTTATGCATGAATGTGTAATGTGAATGGAAAATGACTCTAAAGTGAGTCGTTGCACATCATTATGATCAATCCTACAAAAAATTCGTTGAATATCACACAAACTACATTCTTCACGCACCTGCTACAAATTCTGACTGCAAATTTACGTTCCATCACGCCAGATCCAGTGGAAGAAGTATGTAAGACGCTCAACCTGAGAACGACCTTCATCACATTCTCAACGGAACATTCTGAAAAAGGTGTCTCCATAGGGTGTTGGCACGGAATAGTGATATCGCTCCAAGACCAGGCAACATATCGTGGAATATGAAAAGGCCGCTTCTGGAAGCAGGAAAACAATTATTGCCCAAAATATATCGTGCAGTATGGGTCACTCATATTGATATCCCGGATTTTAAAACTGAGCGCGTTGCACCTGTTTACAACAGTCGGAAGCCGCTGGCACCAGCAACCTCAGGTAGACCAATAACATGCTGTCATGTTTTCACAAAAATATAGAAAGCGTGATTGAACACAGACTAGAAATGATGGGCAAAAAACCAGAATTTTCTCCCAGACGGGTGTTACGGTTTTAGAAAAGGTCGAGGTACCTCTGATACCCTTATTGCTTTAGTTACCGACTTCCAGTTTTCCCTTAGTGACAAGTAGCTGCTGGGAGTTTATACGGTCCTCACAAAGCCTATGACTGGATCCTGCTCCCACGATTAGCATAACAGTTAAAGAAACCAGTAACCTATATCATTTACTCAGCAACTGATCAATAATTATGCCACAAGGGAATTAATGACATTAGCTGCCAGTAGGCATTGATTTAAATCAATGGAGAAAGTTGAAAATTTGTACTGGACCGGGATTCAAACGAGGGTCTCCTGCTTACTAGGCAGAGGCGCTGACTACTTTATCATCCAGACACAGTGCCCCATCGCAAGTGAACGGACTACCCTAGCACGCCTCCTGTCAAATCCGCATTCTCAGATTATCCACACACTATTAATGTAGTGCCCCTTGCCTCTTGTCCTTATTATTCGCGGTGCTTTGCCGATTCCCGTAAGAGTGCATCTGCACTGAAAAGAACATTGGCCACCTTCACCTTAATTGTATAAATGTTGTGCCCGTTCCATCGAACATATCTGGAAGAACAGACACCACATATATAGGATCAACAATTATACATCTAGATGAGGGATACATAGGATCCCAATACACGAGCAAAGGTTTGCCCCGAGGTTTGATCTTATCGTCGCTATTATCTCATCTTCACACTGTGGTTCTACGTTCTCTTGTGTAAGACAATGTGTGATGTAACACGCAGTCGAAGAATACTTCCACACTACAAGCGCGAACCTCACAGAACCAAATTCGAATGTTGCTCGCTATGGAGAGGTTTCAGGATTGGCTGAACTGGAATTGCTTACAAATCTCGCGAGGCAAACCCACAGCTTACAGTTACACCCGACATAGATGACACGAACGGAGAAGCAACGGAGGAACAAGTTGTCTAATACCTTGGCTTCCATATCAACCAGAAGCTCTCTCGGTCCACGCATGTCAGGTACATCCTACAAGAATAGTGAAAGAGCAATTAATATTACACAAATATAAATTCATTAACGAAAGGCTGATGAAATGTCAACCCAAGAGTGTTTCCTCGTTCTGGTTTTCTGTCCGAGAACTGGTTTGATGCAGCTGTCTATACCAGTTTGTCCTACGCAAGCCTCTTCATCTTGTCATAATTAGCACAACCTTCCTACCGTATTCAAACCTTGGCGTCCCTCTACAATCTTTAGACTCCCTCTCCCCTCCACACACTTCCTTTAATTACCAAAATGACAGTTCTTTGATGCCTCGGGAAGTGATCTTCTTTTAGTCAAGCTGTGCCATAAATTTCTTTTTCCCTAGTTCGGTTCAGTACCTCTTCATTTATTACTCGATCTACGCGTCTAATCTTGACCATTCTCCTATAGCACCACGTTCCAGAAACTTCTATTCTCGTATTGTCTAAACTGCTTTTTGCCCGCGTTTCACTCCCGTACAAGGCTATACGCTATAGTCTATACAAATAACTTCAGAAAGAGTTCCTAATACTTAAATCTATGATAGTTATTACTAAATTCCTCTTTTTCATATATTCCTTTCTTGGTAATACTGGTATGTTATTTATGTCCTCTTTTCATCAGCTATAGTCAGTTAATTTGCTGCCGAAATGACAGACTTTATTGGCTTCTATTAGTGTCTCTTTTCCTAATATAATGCTGTCAGCATCTCATTATTTAAATTGTCCTTAAATATTGGTCAATTTTTTAAGATTGAAAGAAAAGAGAGTGAAGTATTTTAGCATCTTCCAACATCATTTAAAAATACATCGATAATAAGTATTTCAGAGATGAATAACAATATGTTTACAACGGTACCTCACGATAAGTCTCGCTTTCTAGGAAGCTTGAATTTATCAGGATTTCGTAGTGGCCTATACTACAATTGCATTTTCCGGAAGAAAGGCTCATAGGTGAAAATGGTCATTTGAGATAGGATATTTTAAATACTTGCTTCTAATATATTTTATTAAAAGCCTTATTGTAGTCGAAAAGGATATAATAGTTGAATGTGTACTAATATTAAGTAAATTTCCTCTAATAATAGATACTTGTATTTTAACCTGTGTTTTCAGGGTAAAAAGTAGTGTTTCTAACAAACATTTTCAGCCGCTTTTCCGATAAATTAGTCATTAGGTTATAATGAGCAAATATCTTTTCGCCAAACATTGTTTCAGCACTCACAACAGATTAATACATGACAGTAATATTACTCCTAGTAATACCTACGATCAGGGATCTCTCATAAAGGTATAAAGATAAAATAACAGAAAGTAAATTCATAAAAAAGTACAGTTATACAAAGAAAATGCCACTGTTTTCTTCTCTGGTCCACACATTGTGATGCATATTTTCTCTGATACGATTTCTAACTACTGAAGCACCTTTTCTTTCTCTTCTTGTTCTTCTTCTTCTTTTTCTGTCTTGCATGGATGTCTATTTTCTAAATTACTTGTGGTTGCATTTATGAATGATAACTATTAGTATGCTGCCATTCCTTCCATGCCAACGCCACTGGCGGCAATGTAGCTGTCACCTCTTCGATGTTTCGTTTTCCTATCGTCTTTCTTCGTATTCGAATTGTCATAAGACGGTCATCGTTCCCTACCCGTTACTACTGTTCACTGTTGCACAGCCTCAAAGATGTTTCTTTGTGATGAAAACACAACTTTAACTGTCGATGGTCCAAGTAAGCTGGCTTGCATAAAAGTGCTCGCAACATTAAACTGAATGACAAGTGCTGCATGCACACGCTTCCATAAAAAGCTGCCATGACCTACAGCGTTGAGACAGCGAAACAAAAGCTTCGTGGGATATTCTACATACCCCGATGATTAATTTTTAACAATTTCCCGAAAAAGGGCACACAGATCTATGGACGCTTCTTCCCGAAAATGGTCCAGCCACAAGCCACGTTAAGTAGTGACGCAAGGTCGAAGATTATATGACTGTTCCTGCTAGAACTCGGTATTTGCCGCGATGTCTCTATGACGTGAGCGTACACTGTATTGCAGCGCTTTCTCTACGCACTGTTGGCAACTATTGACACAACTCACGAGCGTTGCTTTTGTTTCGTGGGAGAGGGTAGGATCGCAACAAGGTCAGAGGTCTGAGTGAAGCGTGCGGATAACAAGAGCCAATAATAAAGAGTCGAAAGGAGGACAAATAATCGGCTGACAGCAATGCGTGTTCGGAGCCTCATAAGTTGACAATGGAACAAGCTAAAGGCCGTGTCCGAGGCGGCCAACAGCTCGTTACAACGGGCGGGCCCGCTATTGGCGCGCAGGTCGTGAGGCCTGCAGACAAAGGAATAGTCCGCGGATATGGCGGGGCCGCGTGCAACTGCGATAAAGACGGAACCGTCCGCGAGCACCTGTCTTCACGTAATTCGCTCCTCTTGTTAACAACAGCCGAATGAGTACCATTGCTGTGTCAAAGACTCGACTCGTCGGAGCTGTGCGTTGGCACGAGTTGCGAGACCAGTCTTTTACAGTTTTAGGTTGTAGAAAAGTATCCGCAGGTTGTAGAAAAATATCCGCTACCAGTCACAATAAAAGGCTATTTATTAGTCACACGACCGGTTTCGGGCTTGCGCCCATCCTCAGGTGTTTATACATTCACGTACATATTTATACTGTTGGAAATGTGGCTAAACACATGAAAGTGGGACAACTGTTAATGGCAAGGCAGCATTTGACGAAAAAATATCTGTACTTACATAAAGATGAAGCACCATTTTTATAGTTACGCTGTGGTTACAGTTTTGCCACTTAGTTACACACTTATTGCATCACGTCCAAATTTCAGTTTTACCAAGTTTAGCTGCATATTTCACTATTACGATGTGCACTCGTGAAATACACTATGTTTACCTATAAACATGTGGTCAAAGAACTTAGATGTAGCCGATGTAAAGATGTTATTCATTTGACCATAACCTACATGTTTCTGTATGAGCAACATCTTTACATCTGCTACATCTAAGTTCTTTGACCACAGCCCACATGTTTATATTTAAACATAGTGTAATTGGATTGGTTCAAATGGCTCTGAGCACTATTGGACTTAACATCTATGGTCATCAGTACCCTAGAACTTAGAACTACTTAAACCTAACTAACCTAAGGACATCACACAACACCCAGTCATCACGAGGCAGAGAAAACCCCTGACCCCGCCGGGAATCGAACCCGGGAACCCGGGTATAGTGTAATTCACGAGCGCAAATCGTAATAGTGAAATATGCAGCTAAACTTGATAAAACTTAAATATGGACGTGAAAATGATAAAAAAGTGTACAACTAAGTGGCAATACTGTCACAACAGCGTAACTATAATAATGGCGCTTCATCTTTAAGTAAGTACAGATATATTTTCGTCAAGTGCTGCCTTGCCACTAACAATTTTTCTACTTTCATCTGTTTAGTCACCAGCAAATAATATTATTTTGTATTTACACAGTAATTTCCAACAGCATAAACATGTACATCAATATATAAACACCTGAGGATGGGCGCAAGCCCGAAACCGATCGTGCGACAAATAAATAACCTTTTATTGTGACTCGTAGCGAATACTTTTCTACACGCTATAAAGGAACAGTCACGGAGTTCGACAGCATCCACTATGAATAAAATTCATTTTACAGTTTTGTTTTAAGGGGAACAAGAAATTAGTTCTCTCGCTGCTCAACTATTTACGAGGGGCGTTCAGTGAATAATACAACAGGCCGGCCGGTGTGGCCGAGCGGTTCTAGGCGCTTCAGTCCGGAACCGCGTGACCGCTACGGTCGCAGGTTCGAATCCTGCCTCGGTCATGGATGTGTGTGATGTCCTCAGGTTAGTTAGGTTTAAGTAGTTCTAAGTTCTAGGGGACTGATGACCTTAGATATTGAGTCCCATAGTGCTGAGAGCCATTTGAACCATTTTGAACATCATCACAGGCGATGGAACATGGGTTTATAGCTTTGAACCGGTAACAAAACAAAACGGCAATCCATGGAGTGGTGCCACCTCAAAGAAAAAAGTACAAGTCACACCCTCAGCTGATAATGTCAAGGCGATGGTCTACTGTACCTTTAAAGGAGTTATTCTGTTTGACGTCCTCTGTCATGTAGCAGCAATGAACTCTGAAGTGTATTGTGCTACCCTCCGGGAAACTGAAGAAACGATTTTAGCGAGTTCGTCGCTGCAAAAATGCAGACCAGTTTCTCCTCCTTTATGACAACCCAAGGCCTCACGCAGGACTGCGCGCCCGAGTGGAGGTTACAGAAGTTGGTTGGACTGCTGCTCGTCATCCACCCTGCAGCCTGGGTCTCTAACCATCCGACTTCCATCTGTTTCGACCGGCGAAGGATGCACTACACGGGTAGTAGTGGATGGATGATGGGGAGGTTATTGATGCAGCAAAACGTTTCCTCTGACGTCGAGCAGCAGAGTGGCACCATGATGGTATAAAGGCCCTCCCATTAAGGTGACGTAAGGCCGTCACACTGAACAAAGATTCTGTTGAATATTAGTGTATTGTAGCCAAAAGATTGGAGAATTGTATAGTGTGTTTGGGGAAAACCATCCTGCTTTCAGAAAAAAAGTGTTTCGTTACTTATTGAACGCTCATCGTGTTAAGTATCGCAAGGGGATTTTTCAAAATACACTCCTGGAAATGGAAAAAAGAACACATTGACACCGGTGTGTCAGACTCACCATACTTGCTCCGGACACTGCGAGAGGGCTGTACAAGCAATGATCACACGCACGGCACAGCGGACACACCAGGAACCGCGGTGTTGGCCGTCGAATGGCGCTAGCTGCGCAGCATTTGTGCACCGCCGCCGTCAGTGTCAGCCAGTTTGCCGTGGCATACGGAGCTCCATCGCAGTCTTTAACACTGGTAGCATGCCGCGACAGCGTGGACGTGAACCGTATGTGCAGTTGACGGACTTTGAGCGAGGGCGTATAGTGGGCATGCGGGAGGCCGGGTGGACGTACCGCCGAATTGCTCAACAGGTGGGTGGGGCGTGAGGTCTCCACAGTACATCGATGTTGTCGCCAGTGGTCGGCGGAAGGTGCACGTGCCCGTCGACCTGGGACCGGACCGCAGCGACGCACGGATGCACGCCAAGACCGTAGGATCCTACGCAGTGCCGTAGGGGACCGCACCGCCACTTCCCAGCAAATTAGGGACACTGTTGCTCCTGGGGTATCGGCGAGGACCATTCGCAACCGTCTCCATGAAGCTGGGCTACGGTTCCGCACACCGTTAGGCCGTCTTCCGCTCACGCCCCAACATCGTGCAGCCCGCCTCCAGTGGTGTCGCGACAGGCGTGAATGGAGGGACGAATGGAGACGTGTCGTCTTCAGCGATGAGAGTCGCTTCTGCCTTGGTGCCAATGATGGTCGTATGCGTGTTTGGCGCCGTGCAGGTGAGCGCCACAATCAGGACTGCATACGGCCGAGGCACACAGGGCCAACACCCGGCATCATGGTGTGGGGAGCGATCTCCTACACTGGCCGTACACCACTGGTGATCGTCGAGGGGACACTGAATAGTGCACGGTACATCCAAACCGTCATCGAACCCATCGTTCTACCATTACTAGACCGGCAAGGGAACTTGCTGTTCCAAAAGGACAATGCACGTCCGCATGTATCCCGTGCCACCCAACGTGCTCTAGAAGGTATAAGTCAACTACCCTGGCCATCAAGATCTCCGGATCTGTCCCCCACTGAGCATGTTTGGGACTGGATGAAGCGTCGTCTCACGCGGTCTGCACGTCCAGCACGAACGCTGGTCCAACTGAGGCGCCAGGTGGAAATGGCATGGCAAGCCGTTCCACAGGACTACATCCAGCATCTCTACGATCGTCTCCATGGGAGAATAGCAGCCTGCATTGCTGCGAAAGGTGGATATACACTGTACTAGTGCCGACATTGTGCATGCTCTGTTGCCTGTGTCTATGTGCCTGTGGTTCTGTCAGTGTGATCATGTGATGTATCTGACCCCAGGAATGTGTCAAGTTTCCCCTTCCTGGGACAATGAATTCACGGTGTTCTTATTTCAATTTCCAGGAGTGTAATACCTCCAAGTAACTAAACTGATAATGTGTATTTAATATTAAAGCAAAGATATGCAGCAAATTTCGTAACAGGTTCGTCGAATAAACTGCTTCAAGATAGATGGTGATACTAAGGTGAGAATTAATTTTAAATCGCCGAGAACGCTTGTTCAAAGAACAATCGAATCACATATTACTTGCTCTCTTATACAGGGTGGTCAAAGGGGGAATTTGAGTAGACCGTTTTCAATCGGCTATCCTGATAATATGTAGATGTGCTCAAGCTGTCTACCGCTTCTAATTGGACGCACATAGTACGTCATTCAGTTTAATATGGAACGTTGTCCAGTGCAGAGCTTTGTGCTGTAGGAGAGACCACCATTTCCGCGTTCCAGGCAGGAGGACAATAGCTACCAGCATAAAACAACGGCGTGAGTTGGATTGTGTAACCTGTGTGAATCATAATGGACCCGAAATGACAGTCTGAATGCCGGAAAATATCTGATGAGCTCCTGCAGCTGTGCAACGAAACGCACATATCAGAACATCACTGTTGTGAGCAGACGAAACTATTTTCGTCCGAACACAACTGTGGGTTCTTTGGTTTCTCTGGAAGGAGGTTCATCAAACTAGAAGACACGAAATATTAGTTCACTTCATTACATAACTGAATACAAGACTGATTTACTTAACTTTGACACACTTCTTCGCACCGGCCCGAGTGGCCTAGCGGTTCTAGGTGCTACCGTCTGGAACCGCGCGACCGCTACGGTGGCAGGCTCGAATCCTGCCTCGGGCTTGGACGTGTGCGATGTCCTTAGGTTAGTTAGGTTTAAGCAGTTCTAAGTTCTAGGTTCTTGGGGACTGATGACCTCAGAAGTTAAGTCCCATAGTGCTCAGAGCCATTTGAACCATTTTGAACACTTCTTCGCCACATTTCACCAAAAGCTGTAACTGTCACAGTCCTACAATATGATGTTGACTGTTGTAGCTGAGGTCACGAACTGGGCTGAGCTCTTGCATGCTCGACACTACATTGACCTCAGTGTGAGTGTGTTGCTATGCTGAGAGCTTTGGTGTGGCACCGCGATCTCTAGACGATAACACTCTTACAAGTCCCTCGCACGTCTTTGTAGAGGAGTGTGAAACAGGATTTAAAGTTTACAAGCTGCAAGTGGCTCCATAGTTACTTCCAGAAGATGAAGTGAGTAAGCGCAGTTTCGGCACATCAGTGAACAAAGTTGACCAGGATGACCCATTTCTGGTAAATCTTGTGACATTGTTGATATTTGATTTATAGGCATGGCTTAAGATATAATTCTCTGCCTAACAGTTCCTCTTCCACTGCTGGAAACTTCACCAGAGGCTTTAACGTCTCAGAAAGCAGTTGCAGCCTGTAAACAAGCTCAGCAAGCCGAACTGTTAATATGTATTCACACGACGGTCGCTTCCTGACGTCAAAGATCACGAAGTCGCGCCAACACATGGTACGGTGCTTGTAGGGGAGAAGAGTTGGCGTTGTTTATTTTATTTAGCAATTTTTTCTCGCTATTATGTATCTTCTGATCTGCTT
Source organism: Schistocerca nitens (assembly GCF_023898315.1). Classification (NCBI taxonomy): domain Eukaryota; kingdom Metazoa; phylum Arthropoda; class Insecta; order Orthoptera; family Acrididae; genus Schistocerca; species Schistocerca nitens. The sequence goes on along the minus strand of NC_064619.1, from coordinate 583,250,929 downwards.
GAAAGAATTATGAGAGCAATAGGCGTATTATGTAGATTCCACTGTCACAGAAAACACACTGAATGGGGTAATTATATTACGTCTTTCAGGATATCATAAATTCCTTATCAAACGACTGTACCTTACTTTCTCCACATTTAGTGTTCAAAAACAAAGAACCACCAGATAGAATTAGAGAAAATGTACCCTTTCCCAAATTGCAATGTTTAAGACACCATCGGATTGCTGACATAGCTCTCGCACACATTAAACACGCAGCAGAAGAAGAAACGATTTCAAAAAACAAAATGCAACGAAACATTTTCAAGGTGTGTCTAATTTCAGTCGTCCTTTTTTTCTGTTGAAATTGTTTTCGTGCGTTCGAATTTCTAAGTTCTCTCCGTATTTCCTAGCGTATTAATTATTAGAGCTTGCTGAAACTTCAGCGTCAGAGAAACTAATTTGATGAATTCCCTGTCCTAGTTCATGATTTATTGTCTTTCCTAGGTGAAAATTGCTCTTTTACTTGAAGCTGGTATTAATGTTTCCTGTTGTAGTTCCTATACTTGTTCAAAAGTGCATAGGATTTTACAAAGAATCTTCAAATGAAAAATTACGAAATGTCTTGACAACTAATGCATATAACGTGATTAAATATGTAGGAACACGAATATATTGTCCGGCGCGTCCCGCTAAAAATCAAAAAGCTGTGCCTTCAGAGGAAAAGGTAATGCTCACCGTCTTTTTTGTCGCCCGAGGTCCGATACTCATCGAGCAAAGGGAAACCATTAACAGTTGAGTCTACTTTAATGTATTCCATAGCGTACACAAGTAAGTCAAGAGTAGACGGCTTGGGTTGGTCACGGAGAGAGTGATTTTGCTCCACGAAAATGTGCGCTCACACGTCCCCAAGGTCAGACGAAGTCCAATGGCCCAAGTTCAAGTGGGAGCACCACACAGTCCGACACGTTTGCCCTGTGTCTTCCACTTGTTTGATCAGCCAAAAAAAAAATTTAAAAAAATTTCAAAGAGAATCGCTGCAACTCGGACGATGAACTGAAGGTCACAGTGGAGGACTGGCTCCAGTCACAGCCACATAAATTCTGGGAACAGGGAATCATTCGGACCGTGACACAGTGGGATAGATGTGCTCGGATCTCTAGTGATTACTTTTCAATAAAGACTTCAGTTACAGACACAGTGTTGTATCGTACCTTTTCCCATGAACGCCCTTCGCAAGTAAGCCTACTGTGGCAAGTGGCTGGCGTACATCCTTCGCTGCATTCAAATATCCTCGTACCTTCTTGTTGATTTAAGCACCGTATCAGTACCACGTTTTCTGAGTACCTCGCTGATGCAATCTGTGATAGTGCATGGGGGCATAATAAAAATATTGAAGCAAATAATTTTAATTTTTTTTTTTTTTTTTGCTTTTGTAGCTGTCTGTCCGATTACGAAGTCTCGTAACGGTTGGCCCTGACTGTTATTGTTACGCAATCTGACTGCTTAGAACAATAACAAAGAATGAAATGGAAATTTTCATTAACACAGTTAATTAATTAAGCCCCCAGCAACTATAAAACCAACGCAACAACAAGCACAAGAGTAACTGTTCTGTGTGTGGGAGTGTGACTCAACGTACGCATCTGGCACGGTTCTTCTTCAACAACACAACAATTTTTAAATAACATTATACTGAATTAATTAAAGAAAATACAAATACCATAATTACTCAAGAGAACCACAATTACACTCTAATCCAAGAACCCAAGCCAGATGCTTTGTTGACTGAACCTGTAATGACACATTATTTAAAACATGGAAATAATGAAAAATAAATCAAGTTTCGTTACCTTCATATATTGACCAAAATCACTCTCATAATTACAATATATCTCCACACCGCCTCGCTATTACCACATCTGAACAAGAACCTTTCAGTATCACATCTCAGCAAGCACTCCCTACTAGCACATCTGAACACCAACTGACTACTACGAGCTCTCCCCAAGCAGTGACCTCTAGCACATCTCAATAATGACTGCCCGTGGAGGCGGCGGAACAATGCTCTCTAGCGATCTCTGGCGCTGTGGCTCAGTGTAGCCACCTTTCAGATGCCCTTCCTCCACGGCTAGAATTTGATGGTATTTTTGCCAGCATTGGTGGTGAAAATACCACCAAATTCGTCAAAAAAATACAGACAAAAATAAAAGATAATATTAATACGTAAATATCATATAACTAGATAAAATTTTGGCTTTGCACTGACCTTTCAATAACCTATTATATAGAATACAGTAAGCAATACAAATTCTTTCATACATGTGACTTTACATAACAGTTTATACAAGTATTATGTGGTTAAACAGTTCAATCAATAGCGTCAGCAATGACGAATATGTGCAGGTAAGAGTCTCATAACTTTCCACAAACAGTAATACACAATAAATCAGTTTATACAAATATTCACATAAACGCTTTCCATAGCCCAAGAATAAGCAGTTGACAGTTCCAGCAGTAGCACCCAGCAATGGTCAACAGGTGCAAATACCACAAGTAACATTTTTTCAATAGAAACAGTCCATCAGTGGCACCCAGTACTGTTGAATAGGTGCAGACACCAACAAGTAACACCATTTCAGTAGAAGCAGTCCATTAGTGGCACCAGCAATGTTGATCAGGTGCACACAGCGACAGGTGACTTCATTTCAGTAGAAGCAGTCCATCAGTGGCACCCAGCAATGTTGAGCAGGTGCACACAGCAACAGGTGACTTCATTTCAGTAGAAGCAATCCATCAGTGGCACCCAGCAATGTTGAGCAGGTGCAGACATCAACAGGTGACATCTTTTCAGTAGAAGCAGTCCATCAGTGGCACCCAGCAATGTTGAGCATGTGCAGACACCAACAAGTAACACCATTTCAGTAGAAGCAGTCCATTAGTGGCACCAGCAATGTTGATCAGGTGCACACAGCAACAGGTGACTTCATTTCAGTGGAAGCAATCCATCAGTGGCACCCAGCAATGTTGAGCAGGTGCAGACAGCAACAAGTAACACCATTTCAGTAGAAGCAGTCCATTAGTGGCACCAGCAATGTTGATCAGGTGCACACAGCAACAAGTCACATTTCTCAGTAGAAGCAGTTCCATAAAATTCACTAGCACTGATCACACTGTTCATCAGAGTTTATAAGCAGAAATTAAACATGTCCTAGTGGCACCAATCATGTAGAAAAGGTACAAGTAACAGTCCATAATTTTTTACAATCACTGATCACACAGTTCATCAGCAGAAATTAAACATGTCCTTGTGGCACCAATCATGTAGAAAAAGTGCAAGTAACAGTCCATACTATTCACCATAACTACTGAGACAGTTCAGTCATGAACAATAGTTTGAATGCACATACAATTTCTTTAACAAATTATTATCAATGCTCTTACACTAAACATACAAATCATAATAAACACACAAATGATATCAGGTAATTGTCACATTAACTATTACAGTACACAATAACAGTTAACCTATAATATTTATGGGTGTCAGTGCAAGCCACAACAAACAAGTGAAATAATATTTAGGAGATAGGTTGGGATCACTTCTCTGGGATTATAAAAGGAAAACACACAAAACACACTCACTCATCTTTCATCCACATTAGTGCTACTGTGTAATTGAATAGTGTTAACTGTGTAAATGTAACTCTGTCCAAGATTTGATGTTCATCATGTGTACCAAGTAGTAGTGGCAGCAATGTATAACAGTCAATAATAGTTAGTCAGCGTCATAGTCATCATGTCAAGACCAATGTTTGCCAAGCCAGATCAAATTGTACTGTTGCTGAACAACTGTCAGTGAGCCAAGATATGCAAATACTTCCTCTCTTCAAAAAAAATGTATACTGCTTATTGATTTAACAAAGTGTGTGTGTAGGCAATCTTCTTTCTACTTGAGTGTTCTAGTCTGCCATCTTCATCCTCCTTGTTCCATATGGACCAACAAAAAAAAAAAAAAATATGCTCCTCACTTACTTTAACTCTTATCCACCAAACTCCAATAATCATCACTTAATCTTAATACTTCAATAATACGTCGATACATATAAACCTCAGCACCAATATCATTTCACTTCCATAACAACTCTTTCCTCTAGTCAGTCTCCTCGAACAAGTACAGATAAAATCCTAGTGCAACTTCAATTCAGCATCCCATACAATCCGAAGACACATTGTCCACACACAACCTCTGTGTATTCCATCTGACCCAAATTTTCTACTCATTATAAATTATAAGATACATTTCGGTTCCTTGTCCATCATTAAATAAAAGAAATGCATACATGACCTCTAACAGACTTAGTTCGAATAACTCTCAGTAATTAAGTACGATTACGGAGTGTGAATAATCATAATATTTCACAGTGTGTACACCACTTCAAGAATCATGGCAGAAGCAATCATGTGGAGTATTCCTTGTGTCAAGTGTCACTTCCTATTTCAATTGCTCACGAAAAATGCAGTGTAATACTGTCAATGGTCTAAACCTAGTTTTGGTCTGTCATGTCGTTAGCTTCCTTCCTATTAGCATAAATTTATACAGCTTCCATAAAACCTCAGCTCATGTGACTTCTATGACTTTCTTTTACTAATGTCGTTCGTCGAATTATAGCAGTTCATTTTCTTATCTTAAAAATATAAGGCACTGAGCGTAAGCAAAACATGCAATAGCGAGTAAATATACCAGTAGAGAACAGAATGTCAACAAGTGGATGCAGCACAATTCTTACAACGAGGCTCTGCCAAGCGAACAATCTATAATTAATACAATAGTGTGACCTAAACTCTATGTACGTACACAGTATATCAGCATTTCTATATTCTAAATTGAAGAGTAGTTATGACAACAAAACAGAAACGTGTAAATATGCAATCCATACGCACAGCAGCAAACATGCCTTACACAATAAACAGGTCATTAGCATCACATCGACATAAGCAAATAAATGTTCATATGTAATCTTAATAAGTAAACATGAAGGCGCAAGCAGATAAATCACAAAGTATAACTTACATATCTAACCACATCAGCACAATTAATCAGGTGACAATTATAATTTAAATAAATAAGCACAGCAGGCACATAATAGAAAAATATGACATCAGTGAAAAAGCATAGCAGCCAAGCGATGCATAATATATACAAATAACAACCCTGTTCATTAATTAATCATTGTCAAAATCAGTTAATATGCGTAAGCACGTCGCTTCACTAGTAAATTCATAGAACATGAAATTAGCACAAAGTATGAATCACGTAATCGCAAGCAGCAAATTACGTCTGAAGTACGTACCTAAGTGGAATTATGTTGCCTGAAAAATAAACTCAATTAACCGTTACCTTTTTTTGTTTATTACTTTCTTCTTCGAAATGACCTTCTTCCTGAAAATTTTCTCCAAAGCAAGTCGTCTTACGTCGGACACGCACAGAATTTACCTGAAGGTCTTAAATACTTTATACAACCGTATCCTGAAAAATACTGAACGTTAATAACATAATTTATGAAGTCCTTATAGCTTTATACAGAATTTATTCGGAGAAATTAAACTGTGTATTTATTTACGTCTGTCAGTGCATTCGCACTGAGCGCTCGATCAGCTGTAGGCGCGTGACGTAGGAAGTGATTGTTTGTGGTCAACGACTGCCTTGTGCGGCGCGCAGACTGACTGTTGCTTTGAGTATGTGCCGCCGCCAAAACACAGCGCGGTACTCTTGCATTCTCCGCATGTTTACGTAGCTGTTAGTTTCTCTAAAGTATGTCATTCTACAAAAATTTTTACGTTCGATATATGATGTATTCCCTTAGAGCGCCGAGATTTAAGAGTTTCTACTTCAACAGTATTATCATGAATAATTTTGCGAACTCTATACGGACCGTTATAAAGCAGAAAAAATTTGCGACATAAGCCTTTTCCTTTACGAGATAAACAGTGGGACTTAATTAACACCTTCTGGCCAACTGACAAGATTTTTAAACGACCAGGACGCTTAGCTGATTTCTCTCTTCTAGCAGCCGCCGATGCAATATTTTGTAGAGCCAGGTTGACAACTTCAGAATGCCGCAGTTTCCGTGAAGGCGGAAAAGGAACGATTTCAGAAATGCGATTTGTTGGTACTTTATTTTTTAATATCAATAGGCGGTAAAGAAGTTGAATCATTAGGAAGTTCATTCAGAATGTTTTGAAAAAGATGAAGATACTGATCCCAAGTTCTGTGATTCTGATGACAATAAAGACGGCACAATTTATTGATTTCCTTCATCCATCTCTTTGAAGCATTAGATTGAGGGTGAAAAAGTGAAATGAAAATGGGTTTAATCTTCCGACGCAGTAGAGTACGAAGCCAAATTTTAGAGCGAAACTGTGATCCATTATCTGATATAACCTTATCAACATGACCAACTTCTTTAAGAAAATGTTTGATGAAAGCGTTAGATACTGAACGAGCTGTTGCTTTGCGTAACGGTGTAAAACACACATATTTTGATGTCAGTTCCACTGCTACGAAAATGTACGCAAAACCATTAGTAGAACGAACCACTGGACTGAACAAATCGACTGCAGCCATGTCCTTTAATTTCGCTGGAATGATAGGAAACAACGGTGCTCTGTGAGAAACTGTTGGCGGCTTAGCCTTTTGACATAATTTGCATTTGGCAAGAACAGATCGAATACGTTTTTCCATATTACTGAAGTAGCAATTTTCTCGTAATTTATGAAAGCATTTTCTGGGACCAAAGTGCGCATAACTGAAATGTGTGTACCAAATCAATTTATTGACCCACTCATCAGGAATACAAACTAACCAAACAGAGTTGTCGACCGATTTTCGTTTGAAAAGAATATCATTGCGAACTAAATAATACTGTCTGATCGCTACGCTTTCCTTTCTCCTCCACTTCTCCTTAATGTCCTTCCAGATTGGATCCTTATTTTGCTCCTTAGCGATGTCCTGGAGCGAAGACGAAATAAAGTTCTCAAACGCAACACCTTGAATGTACATCAAACAATAATGGTTTTCTTTGCAGTCCTCTTCAGCACTTTGTTTCAAACCCATAGGTGCACGTGATAAAGCATCAGCAACAATATTTGAAGATCCCTGTATGTAAACAATACTAAAATCAAATTCCTGTAGGTACAACGCCCATCGTGACAATCTTCCATGAGTTAATTTTGTCGACATAAGAAATTCCAGAGCTCGATGATCGGTGTAAACCTTAGTATGTCTGCCAAACAAAAATGTGCGAAATTTTGTGAAAGCCCAAACAACAGCCAAAGCTTCAAGTTCCGTAATCGAATAATTCTTTTCGGATTTAGAGAGAACACGACTTCCAAATGCAATAGTCTTCTGTACTACAACGCCGTTTTCTTCTATCTCTTGAAATAAATGTGCACCTAGGCCTTTGTATGATGAGTCCGTCGCCAAACAAAAATCTTTAGATAAATCCGGATGTGAAAGAAGTGGGGCAGCAACTAAAGCATCACGAAGTTGTTCAAATTCTGACTGAGCTTCCTCATCCCAACACCAATTAGAATTTTTTCCAGATAATTCACATAAACGAGGTGTGGCCAAATTGTCCAATCTAACAAAGCGTCTAAGAAAATTACAGACACCAAGGAAACTACGAACATCACGTTTTGTGGTAAGAACAGCATAATTACGAATAGCGTCTAATTTTTCTGGATCAGGAAGAATACCTTCTGTAGAAATAATGTGACCGAGAAATTTCACCTGAGAACGACCAAATTCAGATTTTTCTAAGTTCACTGTCATGCCAACTCGTGCAAAAATACGTAATAATGAATCCAAAATTTTGTTGTGCTCACTCCAAGAACGTTTAGCAATAAGAATGTCGTCAACATAAGAAGTAATATTGTCACGAAGATAAACAGGTAAAATTTCATTTAAACTACGAATGAATGCTGCAGAAAATATAGTAAGTCCAAACGGTAATTTCCAAAGTCACTTTTGAGTAAAACAGTCAAATCCGGTTATTGTTTACCTACTGTCTAGATAGATGGATAGTAGAAGAGTTGTTTTTTTAGATGGAAAGAATAGTGAAAGAGTAGGCAGCGGTGCAGAAACTAAAAGGGAAATAGCACCACTACAGCTCGGGGCCCTGTGATCGCTACGGCACATATTCACTTAGTGTAGTGAATCCCCTGAGGACTTAATAGCTGCACATAAATTTCAGTTTGTGACTTAGTGGCAAATTTGGCGGAAGTACGTACGTAAATTGATCTAACCACCTGGATGTATGTCATTCTTGGAATTGCGAAAGATCTTAAATTTCCGAACAGTTAAAAAGTGTTTATAGTCAAAGCTTCCGCCGCGCGGCGACAAAGACCTACCGCGTCTGTTCCAGTCTGAATGTCGATTATTGTCAAGTTCGCACGCCTGGCGCTCTCTTGTTGCGTCCCGTAAATGAAACAAATTATTTTCTTCAAACCCCTCTGGTATCTGCGATTCTAAATTTCCTTTGCCGTCTTTTCCTACGATTTCGCCTTCAGTTTGTTTGACTTGCTTTTTTAATGCCTCAAATTCCCTTTTAACGCGTTCATTAAATTTTCCCTGATTTTCAACATGCTTATTTATGTTCTGGTACTCTTCGGTTTCTGCAAATGGTAATGGAGCTGTATCATCTGAATCTCTATCCCCATTTAAACTAAGACTTGTCAATTTATCTGAAATCTCCTCAACTCTTTCCGATAAATCACCTATTTGTTCTTTCTGTCTATTTACGTCTTCCGTAAGTGTCGCGACTCGGGTTTCAGTATTAACACATTTGGTAGTTAACTGTTCATATTGTTGTGTTAGTTTATTTATTCTGTCATTTGGTACGGATTCCTCGATTCTCTCAAATATTTCTTCCTTATCGTGTGCACGTTGTAAATTTAACTCTGAAAATTTCTGTACTATCACGCGATCTCTCTCCTCCTGTTCTCTATCCTGTTCCCTTTGTCTAATCTCTACTGCAATTAATCTATTATTGTGAGCATTCAAAATCGGTTGTACTTCTTCTCTGATTTCTTTCTTTAATTCATCTTTCATATTTTTGAAACATGTCCCTATTCGTGAATCTAACCGTGTTTCCATTGTTTCCATCTCTGTTTTAATTGTGCCTATTTGTGATCCCAACTGTGATCCCAGTGAGTCTAACCGTGTTTCCATTGTTCCCCTATCTGTTTTTAATTCAGATCGTAACTGTGATCCCAGTGAGTCTAACCGTGTTTCCATTGTTCCCATCTGTGTTTTAATTGTTCCTATTTGTGATCCCAAATTTAATATTGCACCCATCAACTGCTCCATATTAGCTTGTTCGCAATTCCTTTCGCCCCTAACATTTCCCGCAAAACCAGTTTCATTCGTCATAGCTGTAAAGCTATCTGTGTTTGATGCTATTCCAGAATTTTCTATCGTTAATCTCGTATTCTGTGAATTTTCTGATTGAGAAAAATTTTGAAATGGTTCCGGACTACTTTCCCGACTTATTAAATTGATTTCCACTTCATTATTCAACATACTGTTCTCCTGTGTTGGCGAGTTCGCCATGTCAACAATTTCGTCATTCTCACTATTCATCATTTTTGCCTTTTTCATTGATCGCGTAATCATTTACAAAATATACAAAACTCGTCACTATATGAAAATTACACACAATGACTCTTTATCTCCAACAATACCCTTCACACGAAATGCTTCCCTCAAACACGATTAACGAACAATTGAAATAATTGCATTAAATTGTCAAACGCGTATACAAGGCAATAAAAATTAAATTTTGAAAAATACCATTAGAAGAATGCTAATTACCAAATCTACACATGCAATATAGACTACAATTACTAACTACAAATTACTACAACAATCCTACTGTCTACTATTTCTACAATCAGAAGAATTCCAAGGGACGATCCGAAGCAGTGGACGCCACGTGCATGGGGGCATAATAAAATTATTAATGCAAATAATTTTAATTTTTTTTTTGCTTTAGTAGCTGTCTGTCCGATTACGAAGTCTCGTAACGGTTGGCCCTGACTGTTATTGTTACGCAATCTGACTGCTTAGAACAATAACAAAGAATGAAATGGAAATTTTCATTAACACAGTTAATTAATTAAGCCCCCAGCAACTATAAAACCAACGCAACAACAAGCACAAGAGTAACTGTTCTGTGTGTGGGAGTGTGACTCAACGTACGCATCTGGCACGGTTCTTCTTCAACAACACAACAATTTTTAAATAACATTATACTGAATTAACTAAAGAAAATACAAATACCATAATTACTCAAGAGAACCACAATTACACTCTAATCCAAGAACCCAAGCCAGATGCTTTGTTGACTGAACCTGTAATGACACATTATTTAAAACATGGAAATAATGAAAAATAAATCAAGTTTCGTTACCTTCATATATTGACCAAAATCACTCTCATAATTACAATATATCTCCACACCGCCTCGCTATTACCACATCTGAACAAGAACCTTTCAGTATCACATCTCAGCAAGCACTCCCTACTAGCACATCTGAACACCAACTGACTACTACGAGCTCTCCCCAAGCAGTGACCTCTAGCACATCTCAATAATGACTGCCCGTGGAGGCGGCGGAACAATGCTCTCTAGCGATCTCTGGCGCTGTGGCTCAGTGTAGCCACCTTTCAATAGTTTCTGCAAACAGAAGGAAAACTTTCCCTTCAGTTGGCTCTTTTCCATCAGAAACTCTAGACCTTTCAGGACGTAGCAGGCTTTTCTTGTGAAGGCCTTATCCAATGTTCGAGCTCGTCTTCCAAGTACTGTGATTCAAAGATTCTTTTAGCATGGTCTACCAATGTCTTGCTCACTCCTCTTTTCTGCTTGAGATGGTGACTGGAATTTTTAAGGGGGTTGTCCAACGGTGTGAGTGGGCTTTTTGTAGACTTTATGCCCTAAAATTCCGTCAGAGTTTCTAATTACCTGTACATGAAATTCGCCCTGCTATCTCTTTCTCCGTAGTGAACTTTGTAGCATATGTCGGCGCGACTCCGCATTCTCTGACAGCTGTCTGATGACGTCACTAACCGAATGCTGCATGGGTATATACAAACAGTTCAGCTTGCTAAACCTGAGAAATATTGCAGATAACGACTGTGAAAGCCTGTAGTGTATAATTAAATTTTGTGACGTCTGTGGAGACAAACTTCCATCTGATTGGGTTTAAGGACGTCCATTAATTACATGAGCTCAATATTGGGGAGGGGGGAAGGATTCTGGCAAAATCTCATTTAAAGTGGGAGGGTATGAAACTTTCGAGTCAACTTTTTGATTCAGGGAATATACTTTATTCTAACAAATAACATACTGGTTTGCGTAATTAATCCTGAGCGTAGGCAATATAGAAGTGTCCACGAATATTTTGTGGCCCCTCTGAACTGAACTGAATGCTTTACAAGTGTGCATGTCGGATTGCGCGATTTGAAACAAGTTCCCCACAAGCGTTAGATTTCTCTCGGTGATTTCTCTACCGCAAAGGTCGAAGTCACTGTTCGTCTGGCAGTGAATTAGTCGCGATAATCTGCATCACATATAAGGCCGATGTTGTTGTGTTCAACACGAATTTTTATCAAAACTTTTACAGTGCTTATGTTAAACTAGATGCTGACAAGTCTAAACACACGTGCAAGCTGGAAGTCAATCGTTTGTGGAAGGAAGCTAAGCAGAAAAAGTTCACCGACAAGGATTCTCTTAGTAATCGCATAAAATATTGAGACACTGATGAGCTACGTAATCATGTGGTTCAAAGAAAGGTACAAACTATGTTGTCTTTCATCTGCAATGGAAGTAAAGATTCGGTGATTTTGGCGTATGTAATATAACAATGAAAGGTCGATATTTTAGGGATCTACCAACATCCGTCAGAATACTACTCGGGGTTGGCGTTTTCTAACTAAAATATTTTTAATTACGTGTTAAAAACAGTTTAATACACTTTATAATTAAGTATTGTTTTATTAAAATTTCTTAATCAATGTTTAAAACTAATGGAACAAGTTCCATGTTTACGTATTTTTGCCTGACTATGGAGTAAACATCACGTGAGGGGGGAGCAGGTTGTACCTCATCTCGCCAAATCTCACCAAGGAGCAGTGCTGTTCAGATTTTACAGGAAAGCCGTACACGTAATTAATGGAAGTCCCCTTTGTCAGCAAACAAAACTACCGATATTACCCGGGCAAAAACTCGCAGCTCATTCATTAAAAGCCCCAAAGTAGCCCAAAGATCGTCGTCTGGTGCGCTACTGGACAGTCATTTGGAATCCTTGAGCTACATTTTTTGATCCGGCCAATGAGTGTCAATTCCGAGCTGTATGCGGCCATGATTAACCATTTATATATTCCACAGTTGCAGGAACATTGCCGTCAAAATGCGATATGGCTTCAACAAGATGGGGCTACAGCTCATACGGCCCGTAATTCGATAGTTACAATGAGGCGCCGCTTTCCACATAGATCACTCTCACGTTTCGGAGACATCCCACGTACCGTATTACATCCTGCTGTATCAGTCATTGATTTTCCATGTGGAGCCATCTCAAGAACAATGTGTCTTCCTTCGCGGCGCCTCCACAACACCGACGATTTGAAATCGGCAATCTGCGAGCAGATAGAGGCGATTCCTCAAGAAATAACTGTGAACGTAATAAGGAGCTGCCGCGAATCTTCAATAACGCAGCGCCAGTGATGAAAGACATTTGCCTTTTCAGTGATGACAAATGAGTGTAGATCAGTATTCCATATAAATTACTTTGGCATAAGTATACACTAAACCTCACAATAACCAAATGACAACTACTTCCCAGGGGTCACCCACTAAATCTTTTGAAATGACCATGGAAGTAATATCGTATAATTTTGAGCTCGTGCAGTGTCGTTCCGATAGCCTATCTACCCGCACTCCATTCCGAAATGAACAGGAAAAGTACAAGTAATACTGGTACACGAAGAAACCTCCGTCTCACATCCAATGTCGCAAACCAAACAATGATGTAGACGTATATTGTCCACAATACCGCATTGACAACGTTTGTCAGGCTTCTTTGAATTGCAAGAACACCCTTCTTTTACAAACGATGGCTGCAAAAACATCAGAAGTATTTTAATTTCCGTCAAAACAAGATGCAGAGGCTGCTGCGGACAGACCTGATAACATCATCTCATCTCGTCTCGTGAAGATTATCAGAAAAAGGATAAATGTGCGGCAACTGAATCTCCAGCATTGGGTATCCATATAGCATTCTGTTCCTCAGAACCTCCAGGTCATCCAATGGCAATCTCACAGACAGTTGCAAATTTTCTGACTTGTCCGATGGTATCTGTGGGTACACTTTGACAGTTTTATAGTTTGTTTTTGGTATTCAAAGAAAGAGATGTGAGCTTTATATATTCAATTCACCTGTCATATTTCATATTTGCACGCTAAAGGTTTTTCAAACGGTAATTCTCGATGGTTCATAATTTACATCACAGAGGTTCAAAGTACCAATACTGTGATCTTTGATTCTCAGTAGCATTTTCGTTGCAGTGAGCATTCTGAGAGGAGCTTGAGAGATATTCGGATGTTAACTATGCTGCTGAGCAGATGGAAATAGCTTGTGGAGCACAGAGATAAAAAGAAGGATGGATTGTGAATTATGATTTGGTAAAGATTAATTAGGCAAGTGAAGATTGAGGTTAATGTTGTTGGTGCACTGGTTGCTTGCACGTATTTATGAAGTGTCTGAGTAACGGAAGTTTTTAATGGAATTTTTCTTTATTAGTGTGGATTAGTTCGTTGGTCAGACGAGAATAAGTAAAGTGTACAGTTTACATAGCTTGTATTCACAATTAAGTTTTACCACTCCATTGCCATTTTCAATAATTAATTTCACGGCAACGAAATTTTTATTATACAGGATAATTTTTGTAAATGTCCATGTGATTGTTGAGGAATGACTATCAGTTTTCGTAAAATAGTTTTTTAAAGGATAAATTAATTTCAGTCATCTAGTAGATTCATATGCCACAACCGTCCTCTCGCCAAAGGGTTTCACATTTTCTTGCTATCGGTGTAGCCGCATTGCACTTTGCGGAACACAGCTATTGACGCATCAGCTGTTTATAATAGCTGTACGTCCTTGCATTGTACTCCGCAAGGCTTTTTCTTTCCTGTTAAGTTTGCTTGCTGCTTATTTTACTTCGAGAAGTATGAAATTTTCGTTGCCACAGGAAAGCCATAAGAAGTTTGTTAGGGCCAGTTGCAGTACAGTCAGCACACAGTGGAATAGTTTATAGTTATCTCTTGCTTTTAAAAATTTGTTACCAGGTCAGTTTCGAAAAAATTCGTTTCATATTTCATTTCAAATGTTTTTTTTTTTATTTTTTACAGTGCAGTATTATATTAGTGGGTGTACTATTCAGTGTTTGGAAATTTATTCCGTCAGACTGCGTACGTAAATTCACAGGGGGTTGCAGTACCAAATTTTTGGTTATTTATTCCCTCAAAATTTGTTTGGTAAATTTATATCGCATTTTTATCCTGTTAGCTTGCGTCGTGGAATTGTAAGTTACGTATTGTGACGTCACGCATTGTGGCACTTTCCTGTATTGCGCAACAGTGCCGGCCGCGGTGGTCTCGCGGTTCTAGGCGCGCAGTCCGGAACCGCGCGACAGCTACGGTCGCAGGTTCGAATCCTGCCTCGGGCATGGATGTGTGTGATGTCCTTAGGTTAGTTAGGTTTAAGTAGTTCTAAGTTCTAGGGGACTGATGACCACAGTTGTTAAGTCCCATAGTGCTCAGAGCCATTTGAACCATTTGCACAACAGAATTTCACAGAACAATTGCGCTTTTCAATCACTTAGGCAAAGTTAATTAGAAATACAGTTATATAGTTTAAGTTTGGGCGACACATTTTATCACATAGCGTATGTGCAAGTGTTCACGGCAACAACACAGACACACGAGTTATAAAGAATAGCAGTTTACTCTAGTATCAGTTCATAACAAATAAAAATTTTTGTTTAGAAAAGTTATAACTTGTTGACAGTAAACCCAGATGTCAATCATCATCAGAACTGTCTTTTCCCTCCTGCAAGTGTCTGAACCAGTAGTAAACACAACTTTTACTCGTACATTTTATTTAATATATTTGCACCAATTTTACCGAAGTTCAGTCGCAATTTTCAGTATATAAAAAAATTAAAAAATTGTATATTATCACTTTCTATTACATTGCTTTCTTGTTTGTCTGTCTGTTGGGTACTAACTTTGCAAGTGATTTTAAAATAAGCAGACCCACAGGTAAGCAACCGACGACCCGGTGGCAGCAAACGGATCGCGATTGGTTTCAGTACGGCCTGTGTAAGAAATTCCGAATGAACTTAAAATGAATGTACTTTCAAAAACGAGTGTTTTGGGATATAATTTGTTGGCGTGGCGTGTCTGGAAAGTGGTACCACCCATATCAGTGCGTTACCCCAGAAACATTAACGCCACTGACGGTATAGTTTCGATTTTATGCGTTATGAGCGTTGCTCTTGCGTCATCAGACTAGGCAGACCGTGTATTCTGTAAATATGTGAATGACGCCCGTGGGTCACCAAAGGCTATCCTTGTATGTCTGAACTAGAAATCTGAAATTTTAAACATAGCACAGAGCTGGATGACAACACAATAGTGTGGGGTTAAAAACCATCTACCTGTAATATAAGAGGAGGCGAGAGTGAAAATGGGGTCTGTCTGTTTATCGTTTGGTACAAATTTTGTAACTGGTTTTAAACTAACTTCCCAATGAACTACAAACTTTCGAAATTTTAAACATAGCTAAGAACTGGTTGACAAAGCAATATTGACTAGCTTTCCTGTAAGGTGTGAAGCGGAGTGTACTTGGTGTGCCACTGCCATTTGCGGGAAGTATGGTTGCTGCTAAACCTCCGTGTTAGCTAATATTTACTCTCCCTAATGTTTACCTTCACTGTTTTTTCTCAAGATATCCGTAGTAGGGCGCAATATACGGATTGAGTCGGGTAAAGAGAAACTGAAATAAAGCCGAAAGTTATTACTTGTCTGTGTTGTAATCTCATCCGAATGTTTGAAATCGATTGAAAAACTTTTCCGTCATAAGACTAAAAAGCAGTAAATAATTATGTAAATAAAAATCTGTTGTTAGTATACTAAGTTTTTAAATCGGACTAAAAAGTATAATAAAATTTCTCTAAGCCCCATAAAGATAGTCCTGAAAATTTGTGCCTGCGAATTTTTAATAGCTATGAAAAATTAGAGCGGATGAACTGCCTAATTGATGGATGTGTAGCTAAACTCTGTACTATTATCTACTGCACACTCCCCGCGTTTTTCGTTTTAAATGTTACAAGTATTTTCGTAGCTATTAAAAATTCACAATCACAGATTTTCAGGACTATCTTTGTGGGGTTAGGAATGCGTGTGAGGCTTGGATAAATTATGTTATACTTCGTAGTCAGATTTAAAAACGTGGTACATTTAAAGCTGATTTTTATTTCAGTGATTATTTCTGTATTTCTCTGGGACACGATGCGTCACATTCAGTGCTGTAAACTGGTTGCATCAGAACAAATCTGCTTGTGCTTAATGTATTCAACATGTCCCCTGTTGTGTGAATGAATTTTTACGAGTGTACCGTATCTAATGCTCCTATATCACAAGCTACCGAAAAAGATATTGTTTAACAACTATTGTTGGGCAATAGCTAATGCTCACAGTTGTTTGGTCACTAAAGTCATTTTTTTCCTGTCACGTTTAGCTTATAAAGTAGATATTAGGAAACAACATTTAACTCGAATGAAAAGGACGAAAAATAATAATGAAAACACATATTTATTAGATAGTTACTATGTGCGTAGTGACTGATTTTCCATTCTCTCATCACCTTCAAGTATCTAATGCAACTTTCTCTCCGATAAATTACTTGTTAAATGTCTCGGTGAAGTATGCAATAGTAGTATCCCATTATATTGGTGTTCGAGCGGCCCCGTTACGGTCTTTTCATGAGTTTAATGTCATGATGAAAGCTATCAGCTTTTTGCTAACAGACTCATCCAAATTTTCGGGAAAAAATTCAAAATGAATGTTCAAAAAATGAATCTTGAGTCTCATCAAATCCCGTAGCTTAGCGAAATTTTGAATCGTTTTGGCTCCAACAGAAAAACAAAAATGCACCTGTTTGTTGCGTAAGAACATATGCACAACCTCCCTCTCAAATTTTTTATTCAAAGCTGGAATCGATCATTGTTTGAATGTCAGATACAATAAACACACCGCCTTCTAATGTTTATGGCAGATAAGAAAACTTCTCACAGATGTACCTGAAACACAGAGGTACCTGGAATATAAAATGTAAAGGCTTAGGACATATGATCTCTTCCGAATAGTGCCCAAGATGCAATACATTTAATGTAAATTATTTTATATGGAACTGGTGGCTTTATACAAACCTGGTCTGAATCATATTTTACAAACAAACGCAAAAAGTTGTACTGAATAATACAAACAATGTTGGAAATGTTTATTAATTGAGGATAAATCACAAAGGGAGTCTTACAGGGTTCAATTTTGAGTCCACTCCTACTCCTACGGCAGAAAAACGTTCCGAAAAAAGAGGCTGAAAGCAACGAATTAGATTGGCGTAGAATAAAACGCTAAAGAGGCTGAATGTGAATCACATACGTGCGCCCCACTAACCCAAAAACAAATACACATTAAATGTTTTCTGTCTCAGAAACAATTCGGAATATGGTATATCTCCATTCGTATTTCTTTTTTCTTCAAATGAGCGTTCCTGCCATGTACACTGACCACTTCCATTGGGACACCCTGTATATAGCATATTTTGTTACTGAATCTAAAATCTTTCAGTGATGTTTCTTGATAAGAAACTCTCCACAATTCGTGAGTGGTAATTGTGTAAAATTGGTTGTTGTTACGAATCTGTTATTATATTAGGATTCAGCACTTTAAAAACCACAAGAATAAGTCATTTCCATCTTAGAAAATTTCATCGCTGACCTATACTTTCCTTACCGAATGGATTATTTCATGAGAAGTTCCTTTATCCATGTTTATCATGTGATCTGCGGGCTTCTTTGAGTTTTTACATAGTCGAGTGCCTATCGACTGTGTAGTACCTATTTCTAAAATTAGTGTGTATTGGAGGAAACTTGTAGGTTCCCAAAACGATTAATATTAGATAGAGAAAAGTGTTATGATGGCGAAGTTCGAAGCTGTAGCACCACATCGATGTAATCTATACTAACATATGCCGTAAAACATTGTCAAGAAAAATCTCTAAACGTTCTTAATCGATTTATTTCAGATCTTTACACGATACTATAATAAACATTCGATTGGACATAGGCTATATGTTTCTTTTTTTTTTTTTAATTTAAAGAACCGTGTACCTGTTTTCTGTTGAGATAGAATGCGAGAGAAAAATGCTGTGCTGTGGTTTGAAAATGTCGGGATTCGTTTTCTTTCTTGAAGTGGGTTTTAAATACAATATCGGGGTATTTAACCAAGTAGACAATTGTTTTTCCCATATAAAATTATACGTACAGTTGTGTGCTGTTTTGTTTTCTTCCTCGCAGTCGGTTTTAACAGACGACCTATAAATTAGTAAAACTGTATTTATGGCTTATCCATTTATACTTAAAATTGTAGTACAAAGTCTGTTTCGTCCTCCTCTGTAATACTACCCGTCAGAAGCAGAAAACTATGTGAAATAATGTCAACTGACCGCGCTCTTTAATTGTTAGTTTAGAAAATGAGTTCATACTTTTACCACACAGTGTACAAGAAAACGAGAATGTTGTGTATTTGAAGCCTGTAAGGGTATTACATACAAAAAATCCAAAAAATGAGCTTAAGAGCAATGAAAGCAAAAAAAGAAAACAAATAAGACCTTTCCATTCATATTCTAAATAATTTATTATAATTTCGAGTTCCATACCTTCGAAGTGGGCGAAGTCGCAACGAAGAACCGAAATTTGCTCCTGACACAATTCTCGCGGATACCCCTGATTAGCTTGTATATCCAATTCCCCTACATATTTACCATCTGCGAAGCATTGCCAGTTTCCATAATCTGTAGTAAAACGCAACTGATAAAGCAAATTTGTCGTACTTATGAGACATGTACCCAATTGTCAAGTTTTACGTATGAATTATGTGAATTATTTTTGTAGAATACTGTGCTATTTTAAAGATTATGCTACAGAGAAATCAGAAACTGAATGTAGAAAAAATTCAACAATTGGTAAAAGCAGTTTAATTATCATGTCTGTAGAATATTAGAAAAGCGTTTGAGTTACTAATTCAGTAAAAAATCTGCTAATAGCATTATCACTTTACTTATCATACATTTTAAAAACAGTAAGAAACATTCAATAAAATTAGGAATGTCCCAGTTTTCGGGCACGTTCTCGAGAAATATACAAACCAGATGTGATGTAGCACTTACAGCCTCTAACAGCCCGATTAGCCTACGATTATACATAAAGAGAAAAGAGAGGCTAAAAGAGAAAATGGAGGGTAATTTTTTACCATTACTCGTAATCTTTTACCAAATACCCGTAAGACACACAGTGCACAATCTTACGGAATTGTAATTTAAAGATTAAAACAGTCTTGATTGCAACTTTTTATTTTACTCCGACAAAAACAAAAACAAAAATAAAAAGTTGCCATCAAGTCTGTTTGAATCTTTAAATTTTAATTTTAATAGATCGCTGATAATGTTTTCAACAATTTTACGGAATTGTCATTCTTAGATCAAAAGCAAAGTGCATTGAAAGGAAGATGAATCAGAGTGTTAATCAAATCAGAATAAATTATCTGGTCATCACAATGAGACAGAATATTCTAAACGAAAAGAAAGACTGCCTTCTGTACCCTGGTTTGAAAAGGGAGATGAGCTCCGCCGTATGGAGTCCAGACATCGACTACGCCTAACAACATTGACCCCAGCAGCTGTTCGTCGAAACATTGGGCATAAAAATGGAGACAAAAACTTGGCTGAAAACATCCTAAAACTTCTCAGAGCTGCTATTAGCTAATGCCAAACAAAGCTGTCAACCATAGTAGGGCACCATATCGCTTCTCACTCTCTCTCAACTTTGCTGAAACTTTACGTGGAGCATATATTACACGCGTGTAGTAGCTAATCACGCACCGAAAACTCACTTATTTTTGCAAATTTTTACCCCGCTGGGCACAACTTGTACTATCTGTTATACAAAAAAAGGGGTAACCCTCTGGAGACATTACACTCTGCAGGAGTATAGGGACAGTTTATCACCGCGCAATAAAATCTCATCAAACATTTTTCGTACCCACTAACGAGGAAATCGTTCCCTGAGGTCGAAGGTTGCGCTACTCCGGAAGAGTAAGTACCTGGATTTATAGGACACATTTATCCCCACGTAGCGGTAGAAGAATTTTAACGGCTCGGAAAACTAATATCTTTATTCATGCGACGAAATTTATGTGAATACTCGCCATAAAGCAGCACGAATTTACTGCGTGGAGCGCGGGCGCTCTCGGCGTGGCCTGCGTGTGTATCGCGGGTACGTGGACCGCCCCGGTGTAGGCGACGAGGACAGCTGTAAATAACGTACGGAAACGCGGCCTGGGCTGCGCTGCGCTGAGCCGCTGTGGTGGGGTCCGACACGCGAGCGGCAGACGGTCCATGGTAGCGCTGGGTCGCAGGGGCCGCTGCTGACGACGGGGTGGAAGTCACACAGAGACTTCCGGTTACACGACCTTGGTTCTCTGCCACGCCCACTTGGAGCGCTGCAAGTTTATCTATCCGTCATCACGGTTTCGTATTGGGTGATTCAAAGCCTTCCATATTTACGATGTACCGGGTGATCAAAAAGTCAGTATAAATTTGAAAACTTAATAAACCACGGAATAACGTAGATAGAAAGGTAAAAATTGACACACATGCTTGGAATGACATGGGGTTTTATTAGAACAAAAAAAAAAAAACAAAGTTCACAAAATGCCCGACAGATGGCGCTGGACAGCAAAACGTCAGTGACTGCGCATGACAATCGTGTATAAAAGGATCTGTAATGAGAGAGAGAATCAGTATCCATCAGCACCTTACTCAACACCACCTCCTGCCCCTTACCCAGTGTGGCTTCCGACCCTCCTTCTCTGCTGAAGACCAACTCCTAAACCTCGTTCACCTTCTGTTCCTTCAGCTCAACTCCTGTCACTCCGCCATTTTTGTTTCCCTTGACCTCCAAAATGCCTATGACCGTGTCTGGCATCCCAGTCTCCTCTTTAAATTCCAAACCTACGCCCTGCCTACCAATTTTGTCCATCTGGTCGCTTCCTTCCTCTCGCACCGTCCTTCCTATGTCACCCTCCACAACACCAACTCCCGTATCTTTTATCCCATGGCTGGCGTCCCCCAGGGTTCTGTCATCTCCCCTCTCCTTTATCTCTTGTATACGCCTGATATGCCCAAGCCA
This sequence comes from Schistocerca nitens, assembly GCF_023898315.1. Lineage (NCBI taxonomy): Eukaryota > Metazoa > Arthropoda > Insecta > Orthoptera > Acrididae > Schistocerca > Schistocerca nitens. The sequence goes on along the minus strand of NC_064619.1, from coordinate 583,229,355 downwards.
CCCCCACCAGTCCACCTTCTACAGTATGCTGATGACACTGCCATCCTGGCTCTCTATCCTCCCCTTCAACGGTCCCAACGTACACTCCAAACCCACCTTAACCAGTTCACCACTTGGTGTAACCAGTGGTTCCTCCGTCTCAACCCCTCCAAAACCCAGGCAATCATCATAGGCCGCACCACTCGCTCCTTTCATCTGCATGATTTCTACGTCACCCTTTATGGTCGTCCCATCCAGCTCACCCCCACCTTGAGATACCTTGGCCTCACCCTCAACTGACACCTCACCTGAACCCCTCATCTCCAGACCATTCAGGAGAAAGCCCATTCCCACCTCCGCCTTCTGAAACTCCTGTCTGGCTGGACATGGGGATTGCATCCTTCTACCATCCTCCACACCTACACATCCCTCATCCGTCCTAGCCTCTGTTATGCCAGCATTGCCTGGATCTCCGCCCCCACCCGCTTTTACAAGGCCCTCCAAATCCTTGAACGCCATGCGCTCCGCCTTGCCTTCTGTATCCGCCTTCCTTCCCCCACATGGCTCCTGTATGAACTGATCCCCTTCCCCCACCTCCTCCTGTTCCTTCAACATCTCTGCATCCTTTACATTGTCTGCAGGCTTTATCCCCCCCACCCTCTGGTTTCCTCCTTCCTCTCCACCCCCTGCCCATTGCCGCGCCTCTATTGCTGTATCCCTCCCTCTCTCTCCACCTCCACACCCTTCATCTCCTTCATCAGGGCAATTTACAGCGCCTCCCCCTCCCGGATGACGAACTTCGCCATGACATCTACCCTTCCTTCCAACTATAACCTGGCATTGTTCCCCCCCCCCTCCACAGGATCCCGTTTTTCCTCTCCCCTCCTTCTCCCAGAGCGGATTTTCCTCCTCCCCCCCCCCCCCCTGAGACCCTGCGCCCCATACTTGCCTCTTTCCTTCCCACATCCCTCCCTACCTGGCCCTCTTCAGCGCGCCCCCTGCCCATCTCCCCCCTCTCTTCCCCTCCCTCCCTCCCTCCCACCCTTCTTCCGGTCTCCCTCATCTCCTTGGGCCTGGCAGATCCTCAGTTTTGATTATTGTCAGTGTGCCACGTCAGTGTTGTGTTTACTGCTGTTTCTCCTGTGCGTCAAGACGTGCGATTTTAATTGTGTACTGCCTTGAGGTTCGCTGTCAGTGTTTGTTATGTGCTACGCCATCCATCGATACTTTTTATGCTCGAGTCATACTGTGCCTTGTGTTCTTTTAACTGTGGCAAAGTATGGATTTTTGTGTGCGCTAATTTTAAACAGTTTTTTATCTCCATTCTACAGTCGCCCCCCCCCTTTTTTTTGTCTATTGCCTTCCATGATGTTCCCCCTTTTTTATATCTATGTTCACCATATTCTCTCCTTTGTATATTTTTCACTGTCTACTATTGTTTGTTCTATGTCTTTCGGCTGAAGAGCAGCGCATACGCTGCTGCCAGCCCGCCCCAATGGGGAATTGAAATACAATTAAAAAAAAAAAGAGAGAGAATGAGATGAGCTAGCAGTCGCAGCATGTTGACGTTACCTGAAAAGGTGCTTTTAGTGAAGATGCATTATCAGAATGGGGAATGTGCGAGTTAAGCGTTACGATCCTATCGCCATAGGAAGGGGATTCGAACGGGTAAAGGTCCGTTGACAAATGCAGTTGTGGCGAGAATGATTTCGAAGTTTGAAGCCACGGGTTGTTTAGACGATACACACCGTAGTGGCCGACCGATCACAAGACGTAATGCTGCTGAGATAGTTCAGGAAGAAATGGAGACTGTAGCGGGTTAGTCTATGCACGGGGAAGTCAGCGCTCGTGCAGTCGCACATCGCACCGTCATTCCATACACTACTGTTTGGTTGGCACTGAGGCGTATCGTCCGATGCTATCCGTAGAATACCCATCGGCATCATGAACCGTTACCTGGCGATTTAGTGAAGCGGAGGGCATTAGCGGTGTGGGAGTTTCAAAAGATGGCGGAAGATGACGATTGGTTGAGTAACGTGTTGTGGACCGACGAAGCTCATTTCACGCTCCGAGGGTCTGTCAACAACTGCAGAATTTGGGCTACCGAAAATCCTAGAACTGTAGTGGAAACTCCATTGCACGACGAGAAAGTCACGGTATGGGTTGGATTTACCGCATCTACCGTTATCGGGCCTTTTTTCTTCGAGGAAATGCGTGATTCTGGTTTTGTAACGGCTACCGTGACGGGTGAGAGGTACGCCGATATGTTACAGAATCGCATCATCCCCAGCCTGGCTGATATACACCTGCTGGAACGTACGATGTTTATGCAGGATGGCGCTCCACCCCATATTGCTAGACGCGTGAAAGATCTCTTGCGAGCGTCGTTTGGTGATGATCGTGTGCTCAGCCGCCACTTTCGTCATGCTTGTCCTCCCAGGTCCCCAGACCTCAGTCCGTGCGATTATTGGCTTTGGGATTACCTGAAGTCGCAAGTGTATCGTGATCGACCGACATCTCTAGGGATGCCGAAAGACAACATCCGACACCAATGCCCCACCATAACTTCGGAGATGCTTTACAGTGCTGTTCACAACATTATTTCTCGACTACAGCTATTGTTGAGGAATGATGGTGGACATATTGAGCATTTCCTGTAAAGAACATCATATTTGCTTTGTCTTACTTTGTTATGCTAATTATTGCTATTCAGATCAGATGAAGCGTCATCTGTCGGACATTTTTTTAACTTTTGTATTTTTTTGGTTCTAATAAAACCACATGTCATTCCAAGCACGTGTGTCAATTTGTACCTCTATGTCTACATTATTCCGTGATTTATTCAGTTTTCAAATTTGTACTGACTTTTTGATCACCAGGTATTTTCAGCATAGAAATCACACAGCCAACTGGTTGCAAATAACCGTCTGGCACGCTGAACCAGGTTTTGACACCTCAGAGGATGTCCGCATCAGAATGAAATTTTAAGAGAGCCTATAAAATAAACGCTATAAACACGAAAGAAGGTGAAGTAAATATTCCAGAATTCGGAACCAGAACAGCTGTTAGCATGAGTGACAATAAAGTAGATATCTTAGGTGTTGCGGAACAACTCAAATCACTTAAGAAAAGCAAGTCTTCCTGTCCAGATGGTACACCAATCAGATTCCTTTCAGAGTATTCAGACACAATAGCGCCTTTCTTAGCAATCATATACAACTGCTCACTTGACGAAAGGTCTGTTCCTAAAGACTGGAAAGTAGCACAGGTCACACCAATATTCAAGAAAGGAAATAGGAATAATCCATTGAATTACAGACCCGTATCACTGACCTCAATTTGCAGTAGAATTTTGGAGCATATACTGTACTCGAACATTATGAATCACATTGAAAAAAAAATGACTTATTGATACATAACCAACACGGATTCAGAAAATATCGTTCTTGTGCAACGCAGCTAGCTCTTTATTTCCATTAAGTAATGAATGCTGTCGACAAGGGATCTCAGATCGATTCCATATTCCTAGATTTCCAGAAGGCTTTTGATACCGTTCCTCGCAAGCGACTATTCATCAAATTGCGTGCATATGGAGTATCGTCTCAGTTGTGTGACTGGATTCGTGATTTCCTCTCAGAGAGGTCACAGTTCGTAGTGATAGACGGTAAATCATCGAGTAGAACAGAAGTGATATCTGGCGTTCCACAAGGTACTGTCATAGGCCCTCTGCTGTTCCTGATTTACATAAAGGATCTAGGTGATAATTTGAGCAGCCCCCTTAGATTCTTTGCAGATGACGCTGTTATTTACCGTCTAGTAAAACCATCAGACGATCAATTCCAATGACAAAATGATCTAGAGAGAATTTCTGTATGGTCCGAAAAGTGGCAATTGGCACTAAACAAAGAAAAGTGCGAGGTCATCCACATGGGTACTAAAAGAAATCGGATAAGTTTTGCGTATACGATAAATCGCACAAATCTAAGGACTGTCAATTCGACTAAATGCTTAGGAATTATAATTACGAGCAACTTAAATTGGAAAGACCACATACATAATATTGTGGGGAAGGCGAAACAAAGACTGCGCTTTGTTGGCAGAACACTTAGAAGATGCGACAAACCCACTAAAGAGAAAGTCTACATTACACTTGTCCGTCCTCTGCGCGAATACTGCTGCGCGATGTGGGATCCTTACCATGTAGGATTGACGGAGAACATCGAAAAAGTGCAAAGAAGGGCAGCCCGTTTCGTGTTATCGCGTAATAGGAGTGAGAGTGTCACTGATATGAGACGCGAGTTGGGGTGGCAGTCACTGAAACAAAGGCGGTCTTCTTTGCGGCGAGATCTATTTATGAAATTTCAGTCACCAACTTTCTCTTGCGAATGCGAAAATATTTTGTTGACACCCACCTATGTAGGGAGGAATGATCATCATAATAAAATAAGAGAAATCAGAGCTCGAGCGGAAAGATTTAGGTGTTCCTTTTTCCCACGCGCCATTCGAGAGGGGAATGGTAGAAAATAGTATGAAAATGGTTCGATGAACCGTCTGCCAGGCACTTAAGTGTGAATGGCAGAGTAACCATGTAGATGTAGACAAAAATTAAGTTTGATAATATTATTGACGAAGATCACAATTTTCATGGCATAGAAAGGTTACTTAATAAAATTACATTGCGAGAAAGCAATGGTCGAAGTTTGGAGTAGCTATGCTCAAGTCAAAAATTAAAATTAAACACGTTCAAGTTTGTGGCTTGTATGCCTTGCTAGGAACATCATCAGACTGATAGGCCCAGTGGCTTACATTGCAATATGAGTTGGGCCGCCCGTCGGGCGCAGAGAGTGACATATGCCTATTGAGGCAGCATAACAGAAATAATTGAATTAAACAATAATTAATTATAAAAAATTATAAACATAATTATAAAACCAAAATACTACGGAAGAGAACTTAATGTACTTTTGAAAATACAAAAAAGGCGAGCAAATGAAGTATAACAGAGCCATCTATTAGGCTATTCAGAATTTACCTTTACGTAAAGTACAGGATACGAAAGAATATTTATACAAACAGCTGCACAAACTAAAAAAATATCTGCACGAAGGTAACTTTAGCAGTAGCCATCTATGAGATTCGAAGCAAAAGACGTTTCGGAACTAGAGGCAAGAAAACATAGTAAAAATGAAGGAATCAAAATTCCGCGAGTAGTGGATTAAAGTGATTTTTTTTGGGGGGGGGATAAGGGGGGGGGGGGGTTCAAATGTCACTGCCCACGCCCGACAGGCGGCTCAGCTTGTATTGTTTTCTTGGCAGCGATGTAGGCCACTGGGCCGATGAGTCTGATGTTGCTCTTAGCAAGTCATATATGCCGAAGGCTTCAACGTGTTTAATTGTAATTTCTTGAGCTTATCAGTTCGAAACTTTGACCATTGCTTTCTCGTGATATAGTTCTTCGTAAGTAGCCTTTGTGTGACATGACAACTGTCATCTTTGTTAATAATTTTGTCAGACTTTATTTTCTGTGTGTTATTTTATAGGGTTTCTTAAAATTTCATTCTGATGAAGACATACTTGAAGGTCAGTGTACCAAACAGTTATCTGCAATTTGTTGGCTGTGTGATTCCTATGCTGAAACTTACAGAAAGTTGCTGAGAGACAGTCACGTTTAAAATTGTAATTTATTTTGTACACACGCAGACTGAAATGAGGAATGGCACAGTAGTTGGAAAAGGTCTCTGGAACCAAATAGTTTCATTTGATTAAAGCACCTATTCCTGGAGTTCAGATCGGTCCCCCGTTCCTTTCGAGGCCGAGGTGCTGTTCCAATACAGCCGGAGAGCCTTTGCAATGCTTTAGAGTTTAGGGGGAAAACCATGTGGGCTGAGGCGTGAATGGGAATTTGGACTGAGGGGGTAGCCGTGCTAGGGCATTTCGTGCAACTGCGCAGAGCTACCGTAGCAGGGTGGCGTAGTGGTTAGCGAATCTGTCAAGTAAGCAGTAGACCTGGTTGCGAATCCTGGCCTTAGTATAAATTTTTATTCATTGCTGGAGTCTGATTATATGCGTCGTAGGTGTTTGAGAAGCGAAAAGGTCTGTGGAACCGAATGGTTTCATCTTCCACATGTGTTTCCATTTCGTTCAGAACTGAAGTTGGTTTTACCACATTGTTTGCCTGGTTACAACATCTTGCGTGTATTGCACTCTCTGAATTGCACTGTAAGTATGTTCCTCATATTCTGCTTCATTGTATGCTCACATTCGTAATTCTGGGTGGAGTAAATGATTTGTTTTATATAAAACAGAATCTGGTTTCCGCGCACAGTGTTCTGCGGACATTTGTTACTGACTAGAAATCAGTGTATGGACTGCACGATTTAATTGCGTTGTAAACATACTGTTTGTATTCTACTTTATTCCAAAAAATGGTTCAGATGGCTCTGAGCACTATGGGACTTAACTTCTGAGGTCATCAGTCCCCTAGAATTTAGAACTACATAAACCTAACTAACCTAAGGACATCACACACATCCATGCCCAGGCAGGATTCGAACCTGCGACCGTAGCGGTCGCGCGGTTGCAGACTGAAGCGCCTAGAACCGCTCGGCCACACTGGCCGGCGATGAAACCAAGAAAGTGTGCTTTTAAATTTTCATTGGATTCGAGTATTGCAGTGCAGGGTGTCTATAATTAAAGTTCCAGTTTCAAAACAATGTAGAAATAAAACGGCTGCTGAGAATGATGCACCTTGCCACTGACCGCGCGGCTCCGCCCGTCGGAGGTTCGAGTCCTTCCTCGGACTGGGTGTATGTGTGTGCTGTCCTTAGCGTACGAGGTGTGGCTAGAAAAAAACCGGACTAGTTCGACAAGATCCCGTTTAACAATCAGAGCAGTGTCTGAGTTAACAGGAGTTGACAAGGAAAGTGTCGAACAAGTTTACCTATTTTTTCAATGTTTGCATCAGTTTTTGCTGACAATGGTCTGCCAGTGCGAGTGTCATCACTGGTGTCTTCGCGGCCATCTTTAAATCGTTTAAACCACTCAAACACTTGTGTTCGCGATAAACAATCATCGCCGTACACTTGTTGTAACATTACAAACGTTTCACTTGCAGATTTTCCTAGTTTGAAACAAAATTTGATGTTAACACGCTGTTCTTTCTGTACACTCAACATTTTCCGACGCACAGACAAAACGTCAACTACTTAAAACAGACGCCACGGGCAGACTGAGTGCAGGAGGCAGATGAAACTCGAGCAGTAGGCGGAGCGAGAGTCACGTGACCGGCCACGCGACTTTCAGCCTTATTGCATTCGTTTTATTGTTTCACCAGTACTAGTCCGGTTTTTTTCTAGCCACTCCTCGTAAGTTAGTTTAAGTTCCATTAAGTAATGTGTAAGCATAGGGACCGATGACTTCAGCAGTTTGGTCCCATAGGAACTTATCACCTACCACCACCAGAATGATGTCCAAATCGTACAGCAGGGGGAAACGTCATAGAACAAAAAAAAAAAAAAAAAAAAAAAATTAAAATTAGACCAATATATGGCCCGCTACACGGCTATTCCTTAATTTGCGTCCGAGATGTCCAATATGACCGTCTCCATGACCGATCGCGTGCTGATTGTGATGATCTGTTACAAAGATGGCGACTGTGCACCAGTAGCCCTGCAGAAGTTCCGGACACTCAGGAATTTTAAAAAAGACATTGGTCCGATGTCTGATAAAGGTATGGAGAAAATTATTACAAAACCCGAAAAGACAGGCTCTTTTGAAGCGTAGTGTAGCAGAGGGAGGAAAGCAGTTGATCCGACGTCTGTCGAAGATGTGGCCACAGCAGTGCAGGAGGTGTCGAGCGGTGGTGTGCGAACACGCAGTGCATGCTGAACATGCCTGCGGGCACGGTGCAAATAATGCTATGCAACATCTTACACTGATATCCACAAAAAATCACCCATGTTCAGAATTTGCTTCCTGCTGACCTGCTGGAAAGAGAAACGTTCACTCTGGCATTTCTTGCTCGCAGCCGGCCGCGGTGGTCTAGCGGTTCTAGGCGCTCAGTCCGGAGCCGCGCGACTGCTACGGTCGCAGGTTCGAATCCTGCCTCGGGCATGGATGTGTGTGATGTCCTTAGGTTAGTTAGGTTTAAGTAGTTCTAAGTTCTAGGGGACTGATGACCATAGATGTTAAGTCCCATAGTGCTCAGAGCCATTTGAACCATTTTTTGTTGCTCGCATGGAAGTGGACGACGAATGGCCATGGAACATTCTGTGAAAGGACGAAGCCCATTTCGAGATTCAAGGACATGTCCATACGCAGTATTGCAGTATATGGGCAACGGCAAAACCCGCGCGCACGTCAACCGGTACCAGTTCATTCTGCAAAGGTAACTGTGTGGTGCGGGTTGATGGTCTCGTATATCGAAGGACCGTATTTTTTAGAGGAGATTAGTCCCGCAGTTCCTCTTACCTGTATCGTCAATTGTACACATTATGAGAATCTTCTTCGCACCAGCGCCATTCCAACCCCATCAACAGCGTGGATGTGTGGGTAGCATCATTTTTACGCAAGATGGTGCTCCTTCCCACATTGCACAGCCAGTAGAGAGGCTGCTGCAGAGGCGTTTCGGAAACGCTAGAATTATCAGCATTGTTATTTCCCTACATCCTGGCCGTCTAGATCACCTGACCTTAATCCGAGTGACTTCTGACTGTGGGGTTACATGGAAGATGTGTTAGTGCTCCATTTACCAATGTACTGAAGACACGCATTGTACAACGCATTCTGGACGTGACCACCGAGACACTCCGATCTGTTGTACAACATGCCCTTTCTCGATTTCAACTTATGGCAGAAAACGGTGGACATCATATTGAACATGTCTCGCGCCAATCTCACGACAGTTGGAAACCGATGTCATTTTTATTTTTATGGGTTTTTGGCCTCAAAACAATTAAAAATCCGTTTTTATGGTGAGATGTGGTACGACCTTGCCGTGATAGATGGGCCTACCTAACTAACAGTGCCGCAGCTGTTGACTGCCAAATTTGTGCAGTTTTATTTAGTGTATGACACACAACAATCGCAATATTACGGAAAATACAGTACCACAGGCACATTAAAATGCAGTTTAGATCTCTATATCTAAGCCATTGATCCAACCCACCACTTCGCAAGTTACCAGGTTCGAATCCACTAGATTTCCAGGGAAGGCACGGAGGGGGCAGTCCACTGCTATATGTTTCATTGTTTGTGGAACATCAGCACAGTCACAGTATGGGGTGTCCACCCAACCCCATTTATGAAGAAACGAAGCAATTCTTCCCACACCACATCTGAAACGGTTAAGCCTGCTCCAAGAATATCTTAAACCATTGAGCCTTACTGTTGGATCTTCAACTTTCAAGATACCGTGTGGAGTAGAAGATGTCCGTTCTTTCCGCCAGCTGTCTTCGGGGTCGAAATGATTGCTTAACAATTTCATGCCGGTTTACGGGACTTCAACTTCTCACATCTTCATGAATTGGAAGTGACGAGTTATTCAGTATTCTTGACCACAGATGACCAAGATGTTTTTGTCTTCTGATGTGTGGAGGTGGTATGTTACACAACACAGGCAGACATTGGCTTGCACTCACCCAAACTGAACTGTACGGATGGTGTAACGTCCAACTCAAACCATAGCCGTCGTACTGCGACTGATCTGTCAATTGCAGCTGACCCCATCTACGTTACGACAATTAGAGCACCATTTACCGGTGAAATTTTCGTTAAATTTTGCTGTTCCATGAAGTTTCTCCCTGCGTCAATAGCATGCTGTTCAGATTTTAGCAGAGGCTCTCTTTCTCCAGCGTTTTGAAACTGGAACATTAACCATTTGAATACTGTCAAAATCTATTGTCTGTAGTACCTGTTAATAACGCCTGGACACATTTGCATAACTACTTGTTACACATCAAGAAAGTAAGGGAGTGTGAAGCTGAAATTTTCTATGTCAGAGCACAATGGCACTGCTCAAGCACATGGAACTATTGGTACGACCCAGTCGTAAGACAACATTGCAACAGAGTTTGTCGGTCACCAACAGTGCGCCGGCAGCGGTGGCAGAACGGTTCTATGCGCTTCAGTCTGGAACCGCGCGACCGCTATGGTCGCAGGTTCGAATCCTGCCTCGGGCATGGATGTGTGTGATGTCCTTAGGTTAGTTAGGTTTAAGTAGTTCTAAGTCCTATGGGACTCATGACCTCAGATGTTAAGTCGCATAGTGCTTAGAGCCATTTGAACCATTTGAACCAACAGTGCGGCATCAATATTTCTGCGTGTGTGCGCGAGCAATCTCAGCGGGATAGGCTTAGATGAGAGCAGACAAACTTACTTAGCTTAAACTCGTAACATTATGTAACGGCATAAGGAGGACACAACAACACCCATGGATTCGGTCATGAGTGATATCAAAAAGCAGTGCCTCTGCTCAAAGCCATAAGTACTCCACCTCGCTAGGCTAGAGTCAGTCACTCAGTATGATCGATGGCGTTCACGTCATTCTCTTATTGCTGTATTGTAACATGTTAGGTATGAGATTGATTGTTCCAGTACCGGTCGTACTTCTGCCACCTTACGAGATGACCACTGATCCATAGCCATGGGTGACAAAAGGCAGCATCCAGTACCAGCCGCCACTGGCGGGCTGTCCAGGGGCCTAGCAACAACATTCCAGTCTCGGCACAAACTGCTCTAAACTCCAGCATCACTTGAGTCAGACGGCCTACTCAACCAGTGGGTCACGATCAGCTTTCAGCACGATCCCACAGCATCCAACATCACAGTCCATCAGATGAGGCAACACGAGTAATGACCTGATAGGGACAGGTTACGTCCAGAACGGCGTGTGAGACACAACACACAGGCGCGGTGGTCACCGCCATCTCTGGGCATGGCTTCCGACGGGGCGCGACTTTCAACCACGGGCGGCAGACCACTTACTGGAAGTGACCGTCCTGGGCACAGGCCCGATGCAGTGAACTACGGGCAGTCTGAGCCAGCCGCTCGGTTCAGCAGATTCTTCGCCGGCTTGCTAAGCCAACTGCAGCCGCCGAAGATATGGCGATGAGATGAATTCACAGAAATAAGTGAAGCTTTCATTCTGGCTTAACAGTAGAGGTTTCCAGCCCAGATGTGGGAGACACCTACATAATGTTCCACTTTTAACATTTACAAGAAGGTATCTCTTAGTTACTAAGACTACAAAGCATACTTAGTGACAAGAAGCGAAAACATTCAAAGCAGAAATACGAATCCACACTCATTCTGTGATAAGCCCCAATAAAGTTGAATACCAGTTCTGTCGACATTTGTTAACATGCAGTCGTCCATTAAGAAACATTTAAATCGAGCAGTTCACACACGGCTTCGTAAACACGAACAACTGTAGACAAGCTCACAGAACACTATGTGACGAAACCAGCTTTTATTTAATCTGAAAAAAAAACAAATATGGAACCATTTTTTCGATCGATAATAGAGATCCGAGAAAAAAAATAAAGCACAGTACGACAACATATTCACAACACAATTCAAAGAATGCAATACAAACAAGAAATCGTAATCAGGAAGACAATGTGATGAAACCAGCCCCAGTGTCATGTCATGTCAGATTATTTTGACGTTTTGACATGTGCCAAGGCGCAATTACTTCCACCTAATAATGGCTACACGTTCGAAATTCCAATATTGGTTATACAAATAAATAATTTTATAGTCAAAAGGCAACTACGAAGTCATTTACAAAATTCTACACCAGAAGTTGATCTTAGTGTTTGATTGAGGTTTATTGAATACATTACTTTGCAAGATCTCAAAAACTTTTAGTTTCTAAGCATGCACTTTACTACTAGCCTGCCATGCCCACCCATAAAGTACCGGGTGGTTATAATTAAACTTTCCCCATTTAACACGTTATAATACGGAATCTAATTCCCATACGAGAACCAAATTTGTTAACATTAATGGCCAGAGTATGGGGAGCATGATTTCATACGTCAAAGTGGCGCTGTCCAGTTCCAACTATGGCCATCAGGTGCCGTGATAAATCATCGTGAATCATAGTGTCACATATCTGACCAGTCGCAGTGCGCTTATTGACGTGTCAACATGAGCATGGACAAAAGGAGCAGGGCATTATTGCTGAAGTTCTACTGTCAAAAGAACAGTAACGCAATAGCTGCACATCGGGAATATTGCCGGCCAAGGATTACGAAAGGGTCTTCTTTATCCACCTGCTGTGCAGAGCATGATGAAGTTCGTATCACTGGAGAACTGGGCGTCACTCCGGGAAGAGGCCGATGACCGGTTGCACCGCAAGTGGTTGATGAAGTCACTTTTGCTATGGCAGACAACACTGCTCGCGATCCCCGATCGTCTGGCAGTACGTGTGCTGTGCCACGGCAGTTGAACTTCTCGTGGTCCACTGCACGGAAAGTGCGTCGAACCATTCTCAAATGTTCCACATTGTAACAGAAGCTTCCACCAGAGGACGCACAACGACGTGTTTACCTCGCTCCCCACTTTCTCGTAAGGATTGAAGTTGACGAGGACTGGCCCGGAACCATGCTATGAACAAACGAAGCTCATTTCTCTCTGACACGTGAGGTGAACACAGAATTGCAGAGTGTGGTAATCTTCACCTCCAGTCACTGTGCATGAAGTTCCTCTGTATGGCGAACGTGTCACCGTATTGTGTGGCTTCACGGCTACGTTCATCGGTGGCCCAAACTTCTTTGAACAGGATGGCGCACAAGGACCAAAGATGTGCAGTGTGATTGGTCAGCGTTACTGCGATATGCTTCGCCATCATGTCCTTCACACCCTATATGGAAGAGACGCACTAAATTCAATGATTTTCATGCAATATGGGACCCAACTACACATCGCTCCTGAAGTTCACCTGCTTCTCCGAAACACATTTGGAAACAATCGAATTATCGACCGATCGTTTCCAAATTCTTGGCCGACAGTATCACCTGATCTCAGACCCTGTGATTTCTGGTTGTGGGGCTAACTGAAGGGTAGGTTTACCAGGCGAACATTCACATATGTACTGATCTTAAGAGCAGCATATCAAGAGATGTAACCAGCAGTCTTACGGACATGCTTCGTTCTGCAGTGCAGAATGAAATCCTTCGATTTCAGACTCTTCTGGACAATGATGAGCGCTACATTGAGCCCCTTTTGTAGCTGTAATGGAGCGGGTATTATGGTATGATGTACCGTAGCAGCACATCAAAAGTGTTTCAATTGAATTTACTCTGCATTATTTCTCTTTCACATGTGCCTGAAGTTAATGCTACCAAGTTTGGCACTGGTACGGTAATTAGGTGTTAAATAGGGAAAGTATAATTATAATCAATCTGTATAAATGAAAAATATTGTCATCTAAGTTGTGTATTTCGAATTAAAAAAACGAATTTTCTAGCCGCATATCCCCACGTTCAAAGTTCACTGCCAGGCCACTTGCAGCGCTTCTGTCGTTCTCCGTTTCCGTATCGTAAAATGAGCAGTGTACTTTTTGTAATGTTTGTGTTGTGTGGTGCTGCCTCTGGACACTGCGAGCGACAGCTTGCTGCAGCTAGTCGTGGCCACACAGCGAGTTCCAAAAACCTCCCCCTCCCTCCCTCTTTCTCTCTCTCTCTCTCTCTCTCTCTCTCTCTCTCTCTCTCTCTCTTTCTATCCACTGGAGTCACAGTATTTCGTTAAGACCATTACTGTTTGCAGTCTATACGAGAGCAGCTCATACAGAAATGCCCCACAATTTTTTTCCTCAGCCGACAACAACGTTGGAAATGCGAAGCCTTAGGTGCAAATACCTTCAAGTATTTGACTGCGCTCGTAAAATTTTGTTTCCTCTGAGACATAGCAGAGCTGCAGCATTGTCTCAAAGATATGTATGTTGCAAGCTACGTGTCGTCATTGAACGTATCACTAGGGAGAAAGAAACTGGGGTGAATGTTTACAGAGTCTGAGTGAAGTCTGTGGAGCATCCACAGTGGACCGTAGCTGGACACAGAGGGTAAGGCCATCAGAAGGCTAGAAGTCCGTTCGCCGGAGATACACCATTTTCAACGAGCGGGAGACCATCCACGGTTGGCTGTCACACCTGGCGTGTTGCTTCGTGCTGACGGCCACATTCGCGATGATCGGCGCATTACAATTCCGCAGTTGGTGCTGCTACTCACAGTCGGCAAAGGAAGTGTGAATGCAGTTACCCACGCTCTCGGATACTCGAAAGAGTGATGAATATGGGTTGCGCCCTGCCTTACAGTGGAACACAATTCCGACAGAGCTGCAACGTTTTGAAGCTGAGGGGCAAGTCTTTTTGTTCAAAAATGTGTGTGAAATCTTACGGGACTTAACTGCTAAGGTCATCAGTCCCTAAGCTTACACACTACTTAACCTAAATTATCGTAAGGACAAACACACACACCCATGCCCGAGGGAGGACTCGAACCTCCGCCGAGACTAGCCGCACAGTCCATGACTGCAGCGCCGTAGACCGCTCGGCTAATCCCGCGCGGCAAACCTTTTTGTCCTGTACTGCAACAGATGATGAAATCTGGGTGCACCGCTTACCATCAGCTGTAGCATCGCATACACAAAGGGCAGTGCACTACGGAGCTATTATTTGTACTAAATTGATTCATCTGATAAGGTATCCGACGTGATCACGGGCACACGATGGGAACGAACAGACTCTGAAAGTGGAATGGTAGTTGGAGCTAGACTTAGGTGACATTCCATTTCGGTCATCGTAAGGGAATTCAATATTCCTAGATCTACAGTATCAAGATTGTGCCGCGAACACCAAATTTCGGACATTACCTCTCACCACGGATGACGCAGTGGCCGACGGCCTTCACTCAATGACCGACCGCAGCGGCGATTGCGTAAAGTTGTCAGTGCAAACAGAGAAGCAGCACGACGTGAAATAACCACAGAAATTAACGCGTGACGCAAGACGAACGTAACTGTTAGGACAGCGAAATCAGGCGTTAATGGGCTATGGGAGTAGACGGCTGACGCGAGTGCCTTTGCTAACCACACGACATAGCCTCTAGCGCCTCTCCTGGGCTGGTACACGACTTGAAAACCGTGGCCTGCTCACAAGAGTTCCGATTCCAGTTGGTAAGAGCCTATGGTTGCGCTAGAGCGTGGCGCAGCCCCCAAGATGTCACGGACCAAAGGTGTCAACAAGGCACTGTGCAAGCTGGTGGTGTCTCCATAATGATGTTGGCTGTCTTCACATGGTTCAATAACCGGCAACCCAAACAACGATGGAATTGTTATGCATGTTATTGCGCCATATCACCAGGCCGCAATTGTTCATGATTGGTTTGAAGAACATCCTGGACAGTTCGAGCTGACGTTTTGGCCACGAAGATCCCCCTACATGAATTCGCATCGAACATTTATGGTATATAATCTAGAGGTCAGTCTGTGCACCGGTAACACCTTCGCAGTTATGGACGGCTGTAGAGGCAGCATGATTCAATATTTCTACAGAGTCCTTCCAATGACTTGTTGAGTCCACGCCACGTAGAGCTGCCGGACTATTCCGAGCCAAAGAAGCTCCGACACGATATTAGGAGGTGTCCCATGATTTCTGTCACCTAAGTGTGCATGCGATTGGGACTGACTGGTCAACAGTATTTAATTTTATTATAGGTACTATAAATTTTTAACTGAACGTCGATGAACACGGTAAATCGCAGCATCTAGGTGGTAGACCAAAAATTTCTTGCAGACAAATACATAAATAAATAACAAATTTCACTTTCTCTCTGACTCCATCCTTCTCATCTCACTCCCTCCTCCCCTTCTCCTCCCTCCTTCCTACGTCTGTTGAAACTCTCTTTTCCTCCCTTTTCTATTTATTCCACTCTATTTTAAATATTCAGACTTTCAGCTGTTTTGATGCTATCTTACTGCTCTGTTGATGCTAATCTTCTCATTTACGCATAACTCTTGTTCATACATTAATTGGGTGACATTTTCTAACGAAAACGGTACAAATAGTCAATAAATTCATAGAAATCTCTCTTCCTCTTTCAGCCACTTCCGAAGGTCCCTCTTCCCCTCCACATGCAGACACGTCCACACACACACACACACACACACACACACACACGCACGCACGCACAAACTCACACAAACTGACTTACCGTTTTCCCCTTGTTCTTCTTCCTGATTTGTTGTGTAAGTAGGCTGTTTAGGTTTTTATGTTGGTAACACCACGTAGCGCTCTATGTGAAAATCACTGACTGTGCTGTGTGCAGTCTGTGGCTGGTTTGCTTTGCTGGAATATTTGCTATTGTAGTGTTGGGCAATTGGACGTGAACAACATGTAACGTTGCGCAGTTGGAGGTGAGCCACGAGCAGAAGTGGATGTGGGAAGAGAGATGGCAGAGTTTTGAGAGCGGACGATCTGGACGTGTGTCCGTCAGAAAAACGAAATTTGTAAGACTGGATGTCATGAACTGTTTTCGTCGTCGCCGGCGAATGCTGATTTACAAATCATTTGTCAATGTGGACGGCACTCTTGGTGCTTCGACATCTTCTGCGAAGGGTGAAAAGAACACTATTGAACACTATTAAGGTAAATACATTGTTTGTTCTCTATCAAAATCTTTCATTTGCTAACTATGCCTATCAGTAGTTAGTGCCTTCAGTAGTTTGAATCTTTTATTTAGCTGGCAGTATTGGCGCTCGCTGTATTGCAATAGTTCGAGTAACGAAGATTTTTGTGAGGTAAGTTATTCATGAAAGATATAGGTTATTGTTAGTCAGGGCCATTCTTCTGTAGGGATTATTGAAAGTCAGATTGCGTTGCGCTAAAAATATTGTGTATCAGTTTAGTGTTGATCAGAATAAGTAAAGAGAGAAATGTCTGAGTACGTTCACTTCTGCTCAGCTGTTTGAAAATCAAACAACGTAAGAGGTTTACCAGCACAGTCATTCATAATTTTTCTAAGAGGACGTTTTAATTAGATAGGGGATTTGAAAACAAAGGACATGGTCCACACACCGAGGACATTCTGTCCATGACCACATCTCATGCTGCAGTCGGCGATCCTTCCCTTACAGATTCGGTTCGTACTCGATCGCTCACAGTCGCAGACAACTTAGCAATACCCTGCCATCATGATATTAGTAGTCTACTGTTCACCTTCCATGCCGTAGTTCCCCTTCACTGTGTATCTGTTCAAAAACTGGTAGGCTTAAGAACGATGTGCTAGTGCGGATATAAACTGTCCAGACACATTAATGTGACTACCTGTGAAAAGCATGAACAACCACCTTTCTGCAGGGTGGATCGCTTCGAGGCGTGCACGAAGACAGTCACCGAGGTTCTAGAATTTACTGACAGGCATATGGAGCCATGTTGACTCCAGTGCTGTAGCCGGCTGCGGCAAGTTTCTTCGTTGGGGCTCCATTGCGCGAGCAGTCCGATCGAGGCTGTACCACAGATCCTTGATTGGGCTTAAGTCCAGAGAGTTTGGAGGCCACGGCAATACGGTGAACTCGCCCTTGTGCTCCCTGGTTGACCTCGTCATTCTGGAGGGCACAGTGGATCGATACAAGTATGTATCTATCCTTGGTGAACATGTTCATCGTTACATGCGGCACGAAGGCAGCAACGCTTCACACAGTTCGCATAGTATGTGCGTGGTTAAACATACTATGCGAACTGTGTGACACGTTGCTGCCTTCGTGCCGAGCAAAAACAAACAGCATGTAGCGATGAACATGTTCCCCAAGGATAGATGCATACTTCTATCGATCCACTGTGCCCTCCAGAATGACGAGGTCAACCAGGGAATGCCATGAAAACATTCTCCAGACCATAAAGCTCCCTCCTCTGGTCTGGGCCCTTCTCTCTCAGACGTTTCGCGCCGTACGCGCTAATGGCCACCTGTCTCATGGAACATAAGACGTGATTCATCTGAAAAGCCCACCTGTCACCGCTCAGGGCACATCCGGTTGCAGTTCCGGTGTGCAAGCAGGAGCCTTCGTCGCCGGTCAGCAACAGTCAGCATGGGAACCAGAGCCAGGTACCTGCTATGGAGGATGACCCATACGCAGCAACGTTCGGTGAATGGTCGTCGAGAGGCAATGTTGGCAGCCCCTTTGTTCATCTGGATTGTCAGCTGGTCAACAGCTACACTTCTATTGTCCCGTACGCACCTCTGCATCCGTCGTTCATCCCTGTCACTTACGGCCTGTGGTGCACCACAGTTGACTCGCATTCGGTTCGGCAAAGCACCATTTTGCTGTGTACGGTATACTTTAACCACGGCAGCAGGCGAACAATTTACTAACTTAGCCGTTTCGGAAATGCTTCAACCCTTGGCCCGAAAGCCAATCATCATCCCCTTTTGGACGTCAGATTAATCGCTCCGTTTCCGCATTACGACAACGACTGCACTGTTTTCCTCGTCCCCTTCACTGCTAGTGCTGCTATCTACCCTATGAGAATGGTTATTGCACGTTGACGTTGAGCGCAGACAATGGTCACATTAATATGACTGAGTACTATAAAAATAATACTACAATGGTACGCATATAGAAGACTGGAGTGTAAGGATCAGTTAATTGGTTTAAGAATGCCTTGTGTCCTGCCTAATATGTAAGTTGAGTTCTTGTGTTAACATCTTTGAAATACTGAAATATTTATTTGCATTGTGAACTCTTTAAACTTGTAGTTGTAAGTAGGCTGTTTAGGTTCTTATATTGGTAACGCCACCGCCACGTAGCGCTCTGTATGAAAATCACTGGCTGTGCTGTGTGCAGTCTGTGGCTGGGTGGCATTGTTGGAATTTGCTATTGTAGTGTTGGGCGGTTGGCTGTTAACAGCGTGTAGCGTTGCGCGGTTGGAGGTGAGCCGCCAGCAATGGTGGATGTGGGGAAGTGAGATGGAGGATTTTTGAGAGCGGATGATCTGGACAGAGACAGTAAATTTGTAAGACTGGATGTCATGAGCTGCTATATATATTATGACCTTTGAACACTATTAAGGTAAATACATTGTTTGTTCTCTATCAAAATCTTTCATTTGCTAACTATGCCTATCAGTAGTTAGTGCCTTCAGTAGTTTGAATCTTTTATTTAGCTGGCAGTATTGGCGCTCGCTGTATTGCAGTAGTTCGAGTAACGAAGATTTTTGTGAGGTGAGTGATTTGAGAAAGGTATAGGTTAATGTTAGTCAGGGCCATTCTTTTGTAGGGATTATTGAAAGTCAGATTGCGTTGCGCAAAAAATATCGTGTGTCAGTTTAAACACAGTCATGTATAATTTTTCTAAGGGGACGTTTCATAGTGTCACTGTAGCAATATACTTCTCAGTGTACGTATGAGGAAGAAGTTTCATTGGGATGTTGCAAGCAAGAAAGTAGCAACATTCTCGGATTATTAACATTTTCTACAAATTCTAGTTGTGTTGTTGTAATAAAAAAAAGCGATATGAATTGTAAAAATTTAAACGCTATTATAATTGCGTTATTATTAATGTTCTGCTTGTACGAATTAAGGCTATTCGGACTTACCCTCTTACATTTCAATTGTAGATGCAGGCAGCCGACTTCAAAGACACCAGTGCGTGTCAAAAAATGAATCCTCCTTACTTGGCTCCACTTCAATAAAAAATACTTAATACTGTTGTTTAATATACTCTTATTTATAAACACGTATAATACATAACACTCGTAGTACTTTATATTTTAAGCAGTACATCTTTATCATCCTTCTACATACGAGAGAGAGAGAAATAAAATCGTGTTCAAAGAAAAATGAATGACGGATTTTTTTTTAATTTGTCTGTGGCTTACCGCGCATTCATAATGAATGTCTTTTCCGACGATTATGGTCGATCGGTGCTTCATGTTTTGTTTTTATAAATTTTAACTTTACAATATCTTGGGATCTTTTCTTCATTTGCCTGCGTCTTACCGCGCATTCATAATTAATGACTTTGCCTACGCTTATGGTCGATCGGCGTTTCATTTCTTGTTTTTAATAAATGTTAACTTTACGATATCCTGGCGGTCTTTCACCATGTACCTACAGAATTTACCGTATTTTTTGTGTTTATTTTCACGCTCCGAAAATGCGTTTTTTGACCTGTTGACATCACGATGATGGTGTTTTAACAATTAGATGATTTTTTTGCCTTTAATTCCCGTACATATAAATTAAGTGATGCTAGTCGTTGCATCTGCACATGTAATTGAAATGGTTCTTCTTCACTAAATGTAACCATTACCATTAGTTCATCATACAAGCCCCTCCAAAGTTTATGGGAAGTTATAATATGTTCAAGTACAGCAATAACTATACCATTTCAAGCAGTCACACAGATCATTTGGCATTGTGCTTGCAAGGTTATAAATTTTGCCAGATAGTGGAACAAATGTGGAGTTTGTTTTCTATTACACCTGTGTACAAGCTACCCCACACTTTGTTTAAACCCTGATTGACTGAGATTTTGATTTGCAGTTTAAACCGTTTTTGTGATGCCCTATTGTCTTTTCTTCGACTTGCTCTAATCTTTCTACCTACTGGACCCGCCTTCCGTGGCAATATGATTCACTTTTCTCATTTTCGTCTACCTCTCTTATACACTTCTTCTAATACTCATTCCAGAGCATAATTTACGATTACACTATACTATACTACGCCACACGTTTTTATAACCTGTTCTTTTTCTCCTGAGGCATACACGCATATATTTTCTCCGCATGTATTATTTTCTATTACCCCCACATTCCATAATTATTTTGTCTGCTTAAATTTTAATGTACTTCTTTAGTATTACATTTCCAGTGCTTCCGGTATCCAAAATATTCGTTAAATTTGTCTACAACTCTACGTTCGAAACAGTTTCACAAACACATTCCCAAGTTCCCCGACAGTACTTGAATAATTAACGTAGCTTAAGTAATCATAGTTTTGATGTCTTCCTTACTCCATCCATCCCAAAACTTTTTCCATTCCGTCATACCCAAAGTTTATAATTTATCGTTCCTAGTTTCCACTCTGCTTCTTTTGCTCGCTTTGATTTTCGCTTTCATCATTTTTAACTCGAAAGTAATCTAAGTAAGCTGTTTATTTCATGTTAGCTCTTATCGTACACTGACAGGTGAAGGGTCGTTGGGACGTAACGACCTAGTGGCACCACAAAATGGAGACACCATCTGAGTTGACAAGTGTGTCAAATTCTTTTACTTCAGATATATAGAAATGCGGCTGCTTATAAACAATAGCACGAACATTTGTAGGCTTTTAGGCATAGCATTGAATTTCAGACGAATCAGACACTATTCCTGAAAAACTATGTCTATGTTCTGAAAACCCAAATCTCTGCCCAATATGAGTTCCAGAAATACTGTATTTAAACTGTTACCGTCCACTGTTGTCAGCAGTGTTGGATGAGGAATAATTCGTGTTACCATGACGACCAAGAGTGACATGAAGTAATTGCAAGTCAAATTGCTGAAAGTGATATCCCGATTTAATTTGATGAATCAGTCGTCTGCGAGTGAAGTCAGTAGGACCTTCATAACAGTTTTGCTTGCAAACAAGAACAGAAGATGCAACAGAGATTGTCTATTAATATTCCAGTGGAAAGAAGTTTGCTTTGAGAAAGAAGATGATACTCTAGAACAGATACATGACGGGTAAAGTCCGTTTTGTGTCGTCGAATTGGTTTCTGATCAGCCTCAGTAGCTATTACTTCACCACTGGACTCGAAACCAATATCGCTGAGAAAAATTGAGAGTACATAACGGTGTACACCTTTCTGATTTACGTAACCTCTAAATGCATGATCAAGTATCTATCGGCGGTCAGAAAACCTGTTTGTATTGCAGCTGCTTCGAGGTCACTGCTTTTCGTTAATGTCAGGTAAGAAATATTTGATATTACGAATGTTAACCAGCACAGCGTTTAAAATGGCATGACTTTCGAAACGAATAAATTAATTACCAGGTACATTGTAAATGTAAAGAAGTCATGTTCCATATTGATTTAATGTCTACTGATCTGTTAGGCAGTTTTACCTTAAAACAGACGTCTTAAATGGAGTTTTTATTTAATTTTCTGTTTAAAAGAATACAGTCGACTTTAGGGTAAGGTATCTTCCCACCAGAAAATACTACGTATCGTGAGCTTCACTTTTATGCATACAAATAGGACTTCTGTGTCTTCTAAAGATTCTAACTTGGTCAGAGTCTTATTAAAAATCAGTCAGAAAGCTTCTTTACTCTATTTTTCCCAACTTCGTGCGTCTACGTGTCATTATGGTCATTACGATTATTTCAGTTCAATTAGGTCGACATTGATCTTCATTCTTTCCGTTTCGTTTTGTCCCTTATTTAATCTTCGTATTGGATCCCTGTTTTTTTTTTCATGATACTCTTGTGTATTTTTTAGAACGAAACTACATATTTGAAGGTTCGAGATTGTACGAATAAGTTCAGCGCCTCAGTTGCATTTCATAAGACTTCCTGCAAACGTGAAGTCAGTTCGATGTCAAACGAAATATCGATAGTCGATACGACAGGCATCATATTCATTTTGCCGTATTTAGCGGTTTTGTATCATAACTTTCAGTATGCCGCTTCAAGGGAACGTGACATTGAAAATGTACCATTAACACATCACTCTTACCATTAAACATTTCTCCGCTCAGAGACTGGGTGTGGTGTTGTCTCCTTCATCATCATCATCATCATCATCGCATCCCTATCGACGAGCAAGTCGCCGAAGTGGCGTCAGATCAAAAGACTTGCACCAGGCGTCCCGTCTTCCCGACGGGAGGCCCTAACCACACGACATTTCATTTCATTTCATCAGTTAATATCACATCAATGATTTTAGCCTTCAGGAGATGCTATGATAATCGACACATGAGACGAAACTCATATGTCTTAGCACTAGCGTAATGGATAGTGTTGTTTACAAAGTCGAAGAATGTAGGTTCGCACCCTACTACATGCTGACGCTTTTTTTCACCCGCTGTAAATTATTAAATATGAACATGATAGTTTTATTTATGAGCGGTAAAAATTCACATTATACAACCACATACAGCTTTACTCCGAAAGTAAAAACGAGTTTCAAAGAGACTATGTGGTTGTTGTGGTCTTCTGTCCAGAGACTGGTTTGATGCAACTCTCCATGCTAATCTATGCTGTGTAAGCTTCTTCATCTCCCAGTACCTACTGCAACCTAAATCCTTCTGAATCAGCTTGGTGTATTCATCTCTTGGTCTCCCTCTACGATTTTTACCCTCCACGCTGCCCTAGAATACTAAATTGGTGATCCCTTGATATATCAGAACATGTCCTACCAACCGATCCCTTCTTCTAGTGAAGTTGTGCCACGTATTTTTCTTCCCCCCAATTCCATTCAAAAATGGTTCAAATGGCTCTGAGCACTATGCGACTTAACTTCTGAGGTCATGAGTCGCCTAGAACTTAGAACTAATTAAACCTAACTAACCTAAGGACATCACACACATCCATGCCCGAGGCAGGATTCGAACCTGCGACCGTAGCGGTCACGCGGTTCCAGACTGAAGCGCCTTTAACCGCACGGCCACACCGGCCGGCAATTCCATTCAATACTTCCTCATTAGTTATGTGACCTACGCATCTAACCTTCAGCATTCTTCTGTAGCACCACCTTCCGAAAGCTTCTATTCTCTTGCTGTCCAAACTACTTGTCGTCCACGTTTCACTTCCATACATGGCTACACTCCATGCAAATACTTTCAGAAACGACTTCCTGACACTTAAATCTATACTCGATGTTAACAAATTTCTCTTCTTCAGAAACGCTTTCCTTGCCATTGTAAGTCTACATGTTATATCCTCTCTACTTCGACCATCATCAGTTATCTTGCTCCCCAAATAGCGAAACACATTTACTACTTTAAGCGTCTCATTTTCTAATCTAATTCCCTCAGCATCACCCCACTTAATTCGACTACATTGCATTATCCTCGTTTGGCTTTTGTTGATGTTCATCTTATATCCTCCTTTCAAGACACTGTCGATTCCGTTCAACTGCTCTTCCAAGACCTTTGCTGTCTTTGGCAGAATTACAATGTCATCAACGAACCTCAAAGTTTTTATTTCTTCTCCATGAATTTTAACACCTACTCCGAATTTTTCTTTTGTTTCCTTTACTGCTTGCTCAATATACAAATTGAATAACATCGGGGATAGGCTACAACCATGTCTCCTTTTTGCGTGCTTCATTTACTGCATTTTTATATTTTCTCCTTTCATCAATTAAATTCAATATTTCTTCTGTTACCGAAGTATTTCTAATAGCCCTCGTCTTTTTACCTATTTGATCCTCTGCTGCCTTCACTATTTCATCCCTCAAAACTAACCATTCTTCTTCTACTGTAGTTCTTTCCCCCATTCCTGTCAATCGTTCCCTTATGCTCTCCTTGAAACTCTCTACAACCCCCGGTTCTGTCAGTTTATCCAGGTCCCATCTCCTTAAATTCCCGCCTTTTTGCAGAGACTGTATAAAAATAATAATATTTCAAAAAATGTCAAGGAATAACTCTTTACGGTGATAGCACTTCCTATGGTTGTCGATATTTCGTGTGACATCAAAACCACCGGACGTGTGTAGGAAGTCTTGTGAGCCGGCCGCTGGTGGCCGAGCGGTTCTGGCGCTACAGTCTGGAACCGCGCGACCGCTACGGTCGCAGGTTCGAATCCTGCCTCGGGCATGGATGTGTGTGTTGTCCTTAGGTTAGTTAGGTTTAAGTAGTTCTAAGTTCTAGGGGACTTATGAACTCAGCAGTTGAGACCCATAGTGCTCAGAGCCATTTGAACCATTTGAAGTCTTGTGAAATGAGTGTTACCCAGTGCCATAGGCTAGAACTGGCAGAGCTCCCTTTTTGTATAGAGGTACCGTTTTAAGCATACTAAGTATTTTAACAATGATATTAAATTTTTCAAATGAGACATAAACAATGCCGATTCTGCCGTATACAGACTGAAACTAAAATCCAACAAAATTTCGGATATGATTCGAGGATATTTTCAGAGTATTTTGGTTCAAAATGTTCCAATATGTGTGAATTCCTAAGGGACCCAACTGCACAGGTCATCGGTCCCTAGACTTACACACTACTTAAACTAATTTAAAGCAACTTATGCTAAGAACAACAAACACACACTCATGCCCGAGGGAGGACTCGAACCTCCTGCGGGAGAGGCCGTGCATTCCGTGACACGGTGCCTCAAACCACGCGTCCACTCCGCGCGGTGAGTGTTTGTTATACAGCACCCGTCGTCTAATGTGGTTCGTTACAGAGTAATTGTGTTTGGTTTGAGTACTTATATAAATAGTCTTTTTATAGGTACTGTACTGAAAACATCTACACAACTGTACGAATGTCGACGAAGCGGAACTAATTTAACAAAGACTGAAAGGACATTAAGCCATACACGAAATATAGTAAAAATAATGGGAAATAGATGTAAATAAGGCGATGTTCATGGAGAGATGTACTATCTTCGCTCTCATAAATGATATCGCAGTTGTTATTAACACGAAAAACTCTTTCTGAAAGCAATGAATATGAGAATACTTGTCATTATAGATTGAAACAGCGACACGTTACAAGGCAAGAATTTTTCCAACGAATAAAATACAAGCTCTACTTTACAATGACTGAGCAGAAGATGCTTCAAAACGTTGGTACTTGAGTACAGCGGCTGGGCAACTAACAATAGAGAAACACTTCGTCGGTACACAAAATACAAATTTTCTGGAAATAGCTTTCGAAAATCAAGTTCCAGCCAGTAACTTTACAGAAGACAGTCAGCTGTAAAAAAGGGACGCGCTCCTACAAAATACGTCTTCATATTTTTTTTTACACAAGGAAGTCCAAATTTCATGTCAAAATCTCGCAGAAAAGTTCTTGTTTATTTTATTTTTCATTAGTGCTCTCAAGTGATCTAAAGTTTCAGAAAAAAATGATCTATTAATTTGTATGCAAGCACTGCAACTGCCCGTGGCGTCTCTTCGACACCGTAAACGATCCATTTCGATGAGCAAAAACGTCAGTGACCGTTAAGTCAGAGCTCCTTTACAGTTTTTTCCCTTCTTTTTATTTCATGGACATCGAAGATTATCTCGATTATCATAATAAAAACGTAAATTTATTTTACTTGACATGTCAACCTTACAAAGTTATACCTGTCACAGCTGCTGACCCCTTCCATTCCGTCACGAACCGATGCCATGTACACAGTCACACACACAAATACACACACACACTGCGGCGGCGCGGTTCTTTCCGCCCCTTTACGACGAACCTGCACCTGCCTGTGAACAGTGTCTCAGCAGATCATCAGTAGGAAAGCCGCGTGAAACCTACTGTACCTCGACTTGAACCAGGCTGCAATTTAAGTCACTAATCTACGTTTTGGGTGAAAGTTTTCACACAAATGAAAGGTTGGAAATTTTCTCCTCAATTAATATATTCTGAAACTTAGGTGAACAAGTATCACTGCCAAGCCCGTGCTAGTCTTAACACAGTCACTCATAATCCCTTTCACTCACGTTAGCAAGTTTATGGTGTTGCATTTCCCGAAAACGTAATAGCTACAAAAATACTGATTGTTTTTTATTTATAATGCTCGCCAAATATTAAGTCTGTCGGTACCAAATGCAGTCACAGTTTTTAGCCACCGACCTGCTCAATACGCCATGTGGAATATATGTCTTTTTTCGTCACAAAATTCACTTAAAATTTCCGAAATTTCTACACGCCCATCGGAATAATTATGCCGTCATTTTACTACACTTTAGAGCGCTTGCCCGCGAAAGGCAAAGGTCCCGAGTTCGAGTCTCGGTCGGGCACACAGTTTTAATCTGCCAGGAAGTTTTACACTTTTGATTTATGAAACACTGTTAAATCCGGCAACTTATCATTTCCATCGGAACTACTACTACACACGTCCTAACTGTTTCATGGCTAGGTTCCGACTCAACTCTACAATACTCTAAGTCTTCTCTACCACCAGAGAAAGGCGCGCGAAGAATA
Source organism: Schistocerca nitens (assembly GCF_023898315.1). Lineage (NCBI taxonomy): Eukaryota > Metazoa > Arthropoda > Insecta > Orthoptera > Acrididae > Schistocerca > Schistocerca nitens. The sequence continues at coordinate 583,202,250 of NC_064619.1, read as the reverse complement.
TTGCTTTACCATTGGTCAGTTTACTCAACAGCCAATAGGAAAACAACATTCTCCCTCGTCAATCCGCGCTTTTCATCAATAACCAATCGCAAAATAGTAAACCTAACGACTGCACTTTTTACCGACGTAATTATGTAATATGCTGAAGTTTTCCTTATGCATAAATTTATTTGCTATTGTCATTTATACCTGAATTAACTTTCCCTTTACCATAAACTTACTTTACAAAACTATTCTAGAAAAATTCCCTTTGTCCATATCCATACTTCTTCGAAATGTTGCCACACTAAATCCCACTACATAACTCGTTAAACAAGTATCTTCATATTAACCTTAAATCACACTCACGCATCATTCATACTGCTAAAACACATTTATAGCATTTTACATACACAAGAAGACATAATAACACTTTATGAAAATTCTAGAACAGTTTCTGAAAAACACTCTATTACTTTATTGCACTCTAGTGGGCACAATCGAAACTAAAATCACAGTCCCCCTATCCAATATTGTCTTCTATCGGCTGATACATAAACTACGTGTGCCTCCAGTCTCGCGTCACCATCTGTCACTATCCAGCTCTGACAAGGGAACCTCCCAATCGCACCCCTCTCAGATTTAGTTATAAGTTGGCACAGTGGATAGGCCTTGTAAAACTGAACACAGATCAATCGAGAAAACAGGAAGAAGTTGTGTGGAACTATGAAAAAAGTAGCAAAATATGCAAACTGAGTAGTCCATGTGCTAGATAGGCAACATCAAGGATAACGTGAGCTCAGGAATCTCGTGGTCCCGTGGTTAGCGTGAGCAGCTGCGGATTAAGAGGTCCTTGGTTCAAGTCTTACCTCGAGTGAAGAGTTTATTTTCAATTATTATCTGTCCGTCCATCCGTCCGTCCGTCCGATGCGAGGTAACTGCACCGTAGCATGAGGACGCTACACCTCAACAAACATCGAAACACACGACGTCAGTTGAAAACAGCGCACGGAAGAGAGAGTATTCCTGCTACCGAGGCTCCCTGGCTGGCAGTTGACTGTTCGCTACTTTGGACGGGAGTGCACTAAATACGTGAGATGTATTGGTTCAAATGGCTCTGAGCACTATGGGACTTAACATCTATGGTCATCAGTCCCCTAGAACTTAGAACTACTTAAACCTAACTAACCTAAGGACAGCACACAACACCCAGCCATCACGAGGCAGAGAAAATCCCTGACCCCGCCGGGAATCGAACCCGGGAACCCGGGCGTGGGAAGCGAGAACGCTACCGCGCGACCACGAGATGTGGGCGTGAGATGTATTCCGTGGGCAATATGAAACCAGCAAATATAGCTTGCGACTTCAATAACAAGGTCAATGAATATTTTCCGAACTGTAAGTTTGTGGTGCGGTCGCAAAACATAGACACTAAACTTATTACAATGAACAGAGACGTCAATGAACGAACGGACAGATCATAACTTTGTGAAAATAAAGGAAGAAAAATTTTCACACGAGGGAAGACTTGAACGAAGGACCTCTCGCTCCGCAGTTGCTCACGCTAACCACAGGACCACGGCACTCCTAAACGCACGTTGTTCTTGATTTTGCATATGTTGCACATGCACTACTCAGTTTGTATATTTTGCTTATTTTTTTCATAGTTCCACACAAGTTCTTCCTGTTTTCTCGATTGATCTGTGTTCAGTTTTTCAAGGCCTATCCACTGTGCCAACTTATAACTAAATCTGAGGGGGGTGCGATGGGGAGGTTCCCTTGTGAGACACATCTCCCACTTAACCCCCTCCAAGGCAGGATCGGTATACGGCGCTACGCCTCAACACGCACACACTGACTGAGGTACATATAAAGGAGAAAGAATAAAACAACATGAGCAAATAAACAGTTTAGCTCGCAGATAACGTCAAGGGCAATATAAAGGATATTTCCCAGGTAGAGGTAGCTTTTAACATATTCACCAACACCTTAAAGATGTGTACTGCGCCCAGAAAAAAAGGAATAAAACAGCCGTGGAAAATATATGCAGGCATCGCAGTTTAATATTACGGGAAAATGTGCATGACAAAAAAAGTAATTAGCTTGAAGAACGATCTGCTTTTGGCTTTCAGTCAAACAAAATTCTAAAGAACATGTAATTTACTGAATAAAACTAAAATTTACGCTGATGAGGGAACCCGTTTTTTAAGTAACGTGAGCGCTAACTTATGTAATCATGGAATTAATGTACTGCAATTTCAGAAAATAAACTTTTACTTCAAATGGCTTTTTAAAAATAATTATGTGAGAGAAATGTGGCTTTGAAACAAATTCATCTCGTAATTATTACTGTAAACTATAACAGTAGTAATACTAGCTTGAACGTAACGACGTTTACGCTAGGAAGAGCAGGTGCTCGACTGCGCGCGCGCCTGTGACTCAGTGGCAGTATGTGGAAGCTTCGTGACGCGTCAACTCGTGACTCTATTGTGTTAAAAACGATTTTTTCTCTGCAGTGAGCAAAGCGCCTCAGACAGATAACACACTCGAAAACGAGTGTGAGGCAACGCGCGTAATTATAGGATGTTTCAAAATGGGTCGAACATTTTCCTTATCTACAGCGACAGCCCTCTCACTAAGGTAACACACTTTCATGGAGATAAACAGAAGTTTCGCTTCCCTTTGACGCTATGCTTACTGTTTACTAAACAGTGACTTGCAGTATCACTTCACATAAATCGCTGTTGTTCCCGACTCTAAGCATAAGTCAAAAGCAGGAAATGACTATTTCATATTTTACCTTTTTTTTGTTTACAGACATGTTTTCTTCGAAGCCTCTCGAAAAATCGGTGTTGAGATAGTGCTGCACCGGGCACCATAAGAACAGAGTGCGGCCAATTGTCATGCTCTGTACATATCAGTAACCTCCCCTACCCCTGATTACTTAAAGATTCGAACTCACTTGAATAAAACATCCTCAATCGTTCGATGAAGTTAATGTGTTAAATATTTGACAATTATCTCGAAGAACCTTCATCATTGAAGACACAAAACCGTAATTATCTTGCTTTTTAAGAGTTCCGGCTTGTACATCAATAGACCAATTACAATATGTAAAATCAACCCATGAAATGTTCCCTTCTTGCCTAAATTGGGCTCTTACTGCCACGAAAAAATTAATCTCGCAGGAGAGCTTCTGTTAAGTTTGGAAGGTAGGAGACGAGGTACTGGCAGAAGTAAAGGTGTAAGGACGATGCGTGAGTCGTGCTTGGGTAGCTCAGTTGGTAGAGCACTTGCCCGCGAAAGACAAAGGTCCTGAGTTCGAGACTCGGTCCGGCACACAGTTTTAATCTGCCTGGAAGTTTCATATCAGCGCACACTCCGCTGCGGAGTGAAAATCTCAGCTTAACAGTTACTTTCCTTACGAATGCCACAGCAACACAGCAATGTTTCGTAATATGAGCGTAGTATTTGGGAAGGGAATTAGAGTTCAAAGGGAAGAAATAAAAACTTTGAAATTTCCCGGAGACACTGAAATTCCCTCACAGACAGCAAAGGACTTGAACGACCAGTTGAACCGAATGGATAGTGTTATGAGATGACTATAAACTAAATAAATAAAAAATAAAAATAAAGAAGCCAAATTAAATTAGACAATTCTAAGCGAATTAGATTAAGAAATAAAACACTGAAAGTAGTAGATGAATTTTCTTACCTGCGTAGCGGAATACCTAACGATGGCCGAAGTAGAGAGTATATAAATTGTAGAGTGTCAGGACCAAGGAATGCCAACGGCCTTGACGTAGTGGTAACACCGGTTCCCGTGAGATCACCGAAGTTAAGCGCTGTCGGGCTGGGCTATCACTTGTTTGGGTGACCATCCGGTCTGGCGAGCGCTGTTGGCTAGCGGGGTGCACTCAACCCATGTGAGGCTAACTGAGGAGCTACTTGATTGAGAAGTAGCGGCTCCAGTCTCGGAAACTGACCTACGGCCGGGAGAGCGGTGTGCTGACCACATGCCCCTCCACATCCGCATCCAGTGACGCCTGTGGGCTGACGATGACACAGCACCCTGTCGGTACCTTTGGGCCTTCACGGCCTGTGCGGGAGGAGTAAGGGCTAGGAAAGCTTTAAAACATTTCTGGAAAACAAAAGTTTTTGATCTTTGAATGTACAGTACCAAGTAACATTAATGTGACCACCTGTCAATAGCCGAATAAACATCTTTCGCAGCATTTGCAGAGTCAGTTAGGTTCTGCACGGTATCGACAGGAACGTGGAGCCTTGCTGAGTCCAGTGTCATGGCCAGCTGCGCTAGATTTCTTGGTTGACGATCGATGGTGCGAACAGCCGATTGAGGTGGACTGGGTTTAAATCCGGGGAGTTTGGGGGCTAGGTACTTACGAAAAACTCATCCTGCTGCTCTTGGAACGACACACGCACACATCGAGCTGTGCGAAACGTTGTGTTGTCCTGCTGGTAGACGCTATCGTACAGAGGAGAAACAGACTGGATGTAGGGGTGGTCGTAGTCCCCAAGAGTAGATACGTACTCTTGTTTATCCACTGTACCTTCCATAACGATGAGATCACCCATGGCATGCCACAAAATCATTTTCCAGACCCTAACGTTTCCTCCTCTGACCTGGACCCTTCCGACGACTGTGGCAGGACGTTAGTTTCCAGACGTTTCACGCTGTACTCCCCAGAGGCCATCTCCCAATCGAACATAAACCGTGATTCGTCTGAAAAGGTAACGTGTCTCTGATGAATCAGGCGGCTGCTGCGGAGACCCATACACAGGAGCGTTCGCCCAACGGTCGTTAAGGAGAACTGGCCCCTTGGTTCATCTGGGCGCTCTGTTGTTCAACAGTTGCGCGTCTATTCTTCGGTACACATCTACGCAGACGTCGATCACCCCTGTCATTTCTGGCCCGCGGCGCACCACAGTTGCCTTCGGCACCGGTTTTGGAGAGCACCATTTTGCTAGGGACGGTACACTTAAAACACGGCGACACGCGAACAGTTTAGAAACAATGTTTCGGATATGCTACTACTCTTGACGCAAAAGCCAATGATCATCCCGTTTGTTCGTCAGCTAAATCCCTCAGTTTCCACGTTACGACAACGATAGTAATGTTTTTTGTGTCCCCCGACATGCTTGATATACCCTCCACTGCCAGTGATGCCACCTGCCCTCTGTGAGCGGTTACTGTAGGTTTACGTCGAACACAGGTGATGGTCCGTGTAAATGTAAATGTTAGGAAGTTTCATCTGAAGGTATTTGTATAGAGTGTATCCTTCCTTGTACGGTGGACAATAAACAGTTCAGACAAGAACGAAATAAGCTTTTGAAATGTGACGCTACAGAAGATTGCTGAGAAGTACACTCCTGGAAATTGAAATAAGAACACCGTGAATTCATTGTCCCAGGAAGGGGAAACTTTATTGACACATTCCTGGGGTCAGATACATCACATGATCACACTGACAGAACCACAGGCACATAGACACAGGCAACAGAGCATGCACAATGTCGGCACTAGTACAGTGTATAGCCACCTTTCGCAGCAATGCAGGCTGCTATTCTCCCATGGAGACGATCGTAGAGATGCTGGATGTAGTCCTGTGGAACGGCTTGCCATGCCATTTCCACCTGGCGCCTCAGTTGGACCAGCGTTCGTGCTGGACGTGCAGACCGCGTGAGACGACGCTTCATCCAGTCCCAAACATGCTCAATGGGGGACAGATCCGGACATCTTGCTGGCCAGGGTAGTTGACTTACACCTTCTAGAGCACGTTGGGTGGCACGGGATACACGCGGACGTGCATTGTCCTGTTGGAACAGCAAGTTCCCTTGCCGGTCTAGGAATGGTAGAACGATGGGTTCGATGACGGTTTGGATATACCGTGCACTATTCAGTGTCCCCTCGACGATCACCAGTGGTGTACGGCCAGTGTAGGAGATCGCTCCCCACACCATGATGCCGGGTGTTGGCCCTGTGTGCCTCGGTCGTATGCAGTCCTGATTGTGGCGCTCACCTGCACGGCGCCAAACACGCATACGACCATCATTGGCACCAAGGCAGAAGCGACTCTCATCGCTGAAGACGACACGTCTCCATTCGTCCCTCCATTCACGCCTGTAGCGACACCACTGGAGGCGGGCTGCACGATGTTGGGGCGTGAGCGGAAGACGGCCTAACGGTGTGCGGGACCGTAGCCCAGCTTCATGGAGACGGTTGCGAATGGTCCTCGCCGATACCCCAGGAGCAACAGTGTCCCTAATTTGCTGGGAAGTGGCGGTGCGGTCCCCTACGGCACTGCGTAGGATCCTACGGTCTTGGCGTGCATCCGTGCGTCGCTGCGGTCCGGTCCCAGGTCGACGGGCACGTGCACCTTCCGCCGACCACTGGCGACAACATCGATGTACTGTGGAGACCTCACGCCCCACGTGTTGAGCAATTCGGCGATACGTCCACCCGGCCTCCCGCATGCCCACTATACGCCCTCGCTCAAAGTCCGTCAACTGCACATACGGTTCACGTCCACGCTGTCGCGGCATGCTACCAGTGTTAAAGACTGCGATGGAGCTCCGTATGCCACGGCAAATTGGCTGACACTGACGGCGGCGGTGCACAAATGCTGCGCAGCTAGCGCCATTCGACGGCCAACACCGCGGTTCCTGGTGTGTCCGCTGTGCCGTGCGTGTGATCATTGCTTGTACAGCCCTCTCGCAGTGTCCGGAGCAAGTATGGTGGGTCTGACACACCGGTGTCAATGTGTTCTTTTTTCCATTTCCAGGAGTGTACATTAGTAGATAGAGTAATTAATGAGGAGGTACTGAAATGAAACTGGAGAAAAAGAAATTTAGCCGGCCGCGGTGGTCTAGCGGTTCTGGCGCTGCAGTCCGGAACCGCGGGAATGCTACGGTCGCAGGTTCGAATCCTGCCTCGGGCATGGGTGTGTGTGATGTCCTTAGGTTAGTTAGGTTTAAGTAGTTCTAAGTTCTAGGGGACTTATGACCTAAGATGTTGAGTCCCATAGTGCTCAGAGCCATTTTTGAAAAAGAAATTTACGGCACAACTTGATTAAAAGAAGTGATTGGTTGAGATGAGAAATTCTAAGGTATTAAGGAAATCGCCAGTTTGGTAATGGAAGGAAGGAAGCGGGCGTAAGGGGCGAGGGTTAAAAATTGTAGACGGAGGTTCAAATGGTTCAAATGGCTCTGAGCACTATGGGACTCAACTGCTGTGGTAATAAGTCCCCTAGAACTTAGAACTACTTAAACCTAACTAACCTAAGGACATCACAAACATCCATGCCCGAGGCAGGATTCGAACCTGCGACCGTAGCGGTCGTGCGGTTCCAGACTGTAGCGCCTTTAACCGCTCGGCCACTCCGGCCGGCTGTAGACGGAGGCCAACGCTTAGTTGCGGTAGTTACACAGAGATGAGAGGCCTGGACAGGATCTACTGGCATGGGGACCTGCATCAAAACAGTCCTCGGACTTATTTAATTATTCGATGGCTAGGGCCCCCCGTCGGGCAGGCCGTTCGCCGAGTGTCGGTCTTTCAATTTGACGCCACTTCGGCAACCTGCAGTAAAAAAAAATGGCTCTGAGCACTATGGGACTCAACAACTGTGGTCATAAGTCCCCTAGAACTTAGAACTACTTAAACCTAACTAACCTAAGGACATCACACACATCCATGCCCGAGGCAGGATTCGAACCTGCGACCGTAGCAGTCGCGCGGTTCCTGACTGAGCGCCTAGAACCGCTAGACCACCGCGGCTGGCAACCTGCAGTCGATGAGGATGATAGGATGATGATGAGGACAGCACAACACCCAGTTCCTTGGCGGAGAATATTCCCTGACCCAGCCGGGAATAGAACCCGGGCCCAGACGATTGACAGTCCCTCACGCTGACCATTCAGCTACCGGGGGCGGACAGTCCTCGGTCTGAAGACCCAACAACAACTTACTATGAGGAACCGCTTCCTTGCTGTCAAATACGAAGTGTTTCCTTAATAAACGAAACTTTTGTCGCCATATTCTTGAGCAAAAATGGCCGGCCGGAGTGGCCGAGCGGTTCTGGCGCTACAGTCTGGAACCGCGCGACTGCTACGGTCGCAGGTTCGAATCCTGCCTCGGGCATGGATGTGTGTGATGTCCTTAGGTTAGTTAGGTTTAAGTAGTTCTAGGTTCTAGGGGACTGATGACCTCAAATGTCCAGTCCAATAGTGCTCAGAGCCATTTGAACCATTTTTGAACTTACATTGGAAAGCACACGTTCGGTTTCCTGCCGCAAGTCCTAACTTGTGTTCCGCTTTGATGAGTGCTGTAGACGAGACATTGAACTTCTTCCTTCCTTAGTGTTGTACTAATTATTTATTTAGCGAGGCGGTCCGATGGTTAGAGCACTGAATTCCTATTTGGTACGACGACTGTTCAAGTTATGTCGATAATCTTCTATGTAGAGCCATCTATGTGCAAGCAAATACAAGCAATTTTACCGTGTGCGTTTTGCCTTTATTTTTTGAAAAACGGTATAACGGAGTTTTTCTCCATTGCCAATGAAACCAGCATTTCCATAACGTACGTGTACACATTGTGTGTTATTTTGATACAGTGTAACATGCATCTTAATTTGTATTTATATGTGCACGTATCAAACACAAAAGTGAATATACGTAATATAAATGTTTGTATCCCCATTTTTGTATTATTCCCGTATAACATAAACGCACCAGGAGAAATGCAATTTGTGAAAATTGTATTTAGGGGGAAGTGACAAATGAATACGATACAGTTGAAGGAGAAGCTGGGTAGTTGAAGAGTAAAGATGGTTGGCAGCAGCAAGTCTTTATATGAGGCTAAAGGGCGTTAATTTTAAGGAAAAGAGGCTGTTTTCTTGCGGCAATAGTAGGGAGCTGTAACACGGGGAAGAAAATTATAGGCCGCTCGGAATGGCCACGCGGTTAGAGGCGCCATGTCACTAATCGTGCGTCCCCTCCCGCCGAAGGTTCGAGTCCTCCCTCGGGCATGGGTGTGAGCGTGGTCCTTCTCGTTGAGTTAGTTTAAGTAGTGTGTACGTCTAGGGACCGATGACCTCAGCGGTTTGGTCCTTTAGGAATTCACACACATTTGAACAAGAAAATTATAGTACACAGACAGTGAAAGCAGCTTGAGAGTGCAGAGACAACCGGGATGATGAAGTTACCAGCAAATAATTATAGCGGCATTTTAAAATTATTTACTTAATTTTGAAAAGAGACACTAAGCTTAAAATTATCAACGGAGAAGAGGAGCCCAAGACAGAACATCGCAAGAGTCAAGACACAAGACTGAAGAATGAAAAACAGATCAGCAGAGAAGACACCAAGCGAGCGAAGTTTTCCAGACGTCGGAAAAAGAGGATTATAGGAGATTACCATCACGAGAACGTGAATATTTGGTTTATCGGCGAAGACTGTGTGCGTTATTCTGTCAGAGAGACAGAGGAGGCAGTGAACTACAGCAGTGGTATGGGCTCCGTTATAACAGTAACTGTTATCGTTCGTTCGTGCTTGAGCGAGTGTGCAGGGACGGATTACCTACTGCCAAATTATTGAATGTGAGAGCCAAACACACATTATTCAAAAGTGACACTTTAAATAAAATGACACGACACAACTCTAATATATAGTTACGTAGGTGTCCATTGTTGCGCTTACTGTATTTTTGTCCAGCACATCCAGCTGCAATTTACTTCTTAAACCCTTTCGAAGGGCTTTATCAATGCAGTTTATACAGTAATATGGTGCACCAGGGTGACAATGGGAATTGGTAGCATTTTTTAAAATTAGTTTGTTCTTTTGCAGTATAAAGGCAACGGCCTTGCCGCTGTGGATACACCGGTTCCCGTGTAAGTTAAGCGCTGTCGGGCGCGGCCGGCACTTGGATGGGTGACCATCAAGGCCGCCATGTGCTGTTGCCATTTTTCGGGGTGCACTCAGCCTCGTGATGCCAATTGAGGAGCTACTCCACCGAGTAGTAGCGGCTTCGGTCAAGAATACCATCATAACGACCGGGAGAGCGGTGTGCTGACCCCATGCCCCTCCTATCCGCATCCTCCGCTGACGATGACACGGCGGTCGGATGGTCCCGATGGGCCACTTGTGGCCTGTAGACGGAGTGCTTTTTTTTTTTTTTTTTTTTTTTTTTTTTTGCAATCTAGCTCGTTGTCATCTTAACAGCTTCCTGTGGGCCGCAGAACAACTGAAGCTCAACAACTCCTGCAATTGTGAGCTCCTGCAGAAGATATAGCGCAGGTAAGGAAACATTCATACTTCTCTGGTGGTAGCCGTTATTTTCGACACATCAGTGACTGTTTACACTGAAACTAAACATTATGCAGCTGACTTCATGTAAATATAACAAGAACAAAGAACGTTGTGATTAAATCAGATATTTCAGGATAATAATATAAATGCGAATTTATTCTATCTTACATTCAAACACAGAATTTTATCCCAGTCAAGTTTTCTGCTCTACTATTTAACTCGTGTGGTAAAATCATACTTACTTGCCAGTACAGAGTTAAATTGAATGCTATCTGTAAACGTTCTCGGCCTTTACTCATTTTGCAATTGGCTTTACAAAGATTCGTTAATTTGTACCATTTCATATCAAAATATACCAGCGAAAAGTGAAACTGAGCTACACAGTTCCATGCACTGAAGCCACAATCTTGCGATAGACATTTCACGGTAAGGTTTTTGTCCGATTAACATTTTTACTTAGAGCTACCCTAAAAGATTTAATGTATTCATAACAGTTTAAAAATTGTTAACTTTACACAAGTAAATCCACTGTTGTTAACATTGCTGCGTAATTGTTCAGTCAAAACACAGAAATAACTTATCAGTCTAAACACCTGTTTAAATATTATTGTGATTTTAGATGTGACTCCGTTTTATATAAGTGTGATTGTATGTGTGTGTGTGTGTGTGTGTGTGTGTGTGTGTGTGTGTGTGTGTGTGTGTGTCCAGACTTAAGTCACATGTCGTAGGTAACAACAGAAGCTAAAGTAGGCACGTATAGGTTAGGCGGAAGAATTTGTCTAGTACCGGTATTGCACATCTGTTGTTCACAGTTGTTGGTTCATGCTGTCATCGTAGTTACTGCCATGTCGCTTGTACGCCATGAATAATAGAACGGACGGTGTACATATCAGTATCATTGAAAGACCAGCATTCACGAATATTAGCGCAGTATTGACAGTGTTATCTATATAGCTAGTTACGCATATGTTACCACATATTTTAGAACCTTTTTAGTATCATCGGTGGCCAGAACTATACACACCCTTAATGTGTGTACTATTTTGCTTCGCGTACACTTTACTTTGTAGTTAGAAGCAGTGCTGGCACTCTCACCCACTTTTTATGACGTAATGATGATTAAGATTTCTTACAAAATACACTCCTGGAAATTGAAATAAGAACACCGTGAATTCATTGTCCCAGGAAGGGGAAACTTTATTGACACATTCCTGGGGTCAGATACATCACATGATCACACTGACAGAACCACAGGCACATAGACACAGGCAACAGAGCATGCACAATGTCGGCACTAGTACAGTGTATATCCACCTTTCGCAGCAATGCAGGCTGCTATTCTCCCATAGAGACGATCGTAGAGATGCTGGATGTAGTCCTGTGGAACGGCTTGCCATGCCATTTCCACCTGGCGCCTCAGTTGGACCAGCGTTCGTGCTGGACGTGCAGACCGCGTGAGACGACGCTTCATCCAGTCCCAAACATGCTCAATGGGGGACAGATCCGGACATCTTGCTGGCCAGGGTAGTTGACTTACACCTTCTAGAGCACGTTGGGTGGCACGGGATACATGCGGACGTGCATTGTCCTGTTGGAACAGCAAGTTCCCTTGCCGGTCTAGGAATGGTAGAACGATGGGTTCGATGACGGTTTGGATGTACCGTGCACTATTCAGTGTCCCCTCAACGATCACCAGTGGTGTACGGCCAGTGTAGGAGATCGCTCCCCACACCATGATGCCGGGTGTTGGCCCTGTATGCCTCGGTTGTATGCAGTTCTGATTGTGGCGCTCACCTGCACGGCGCCAAACACGCATACGACCATCATTGGCACCAAGGCAGAAGCGACTCTCATCGCTGAAGACGACACGTCTCCATTCGTCCCTCCATTCACGCCTGTGGCGACACCACTGGAGGCGGGCTGCACGATGGGGCGTGAGTGGAAGACGGCCTAACGGTGTGCGGGACCGTAGCCCAGCTTCATGGAGACGGTTGCGAATGGTCCTCGCCGATACCCCAGGAGCAACAGTGTCCCTAATTTGCTGGGAAGTGGCGGTGCGGTCCCCTACGGCACTGCGTAGGATCCTACGGTCTTGGCGTGCATCCGTGCGTCGCTGCGGTCCGGTCCCAGGTCGACGGGCACGTGCACCTTCCGCCGACCACTGGCGACAACATCGATGTACTGTGGAGACCTCACGCCCCACGTGTTGAGCAATTCGGCGATACGTCCACCCGGCCTCCCGCATGCCCACTATACGCCCTCGCTCAAAGTCCGTCAACTGCACATACGGTTCACGTCCACGCTGTCGCGGCATGCTACCAGTGTTAAAGACTGCGATGGAGCTCCGTATGCCACGGCAAACTGGCTGACACTGACGGCGGCGGTGCACAAATGCTGCGCAGCTAGCGCCATTCGACGGCCAACACCGCGGTTCCTGGTGTGTCCGCTGTGCCTTGCGTGTGATCATTGCTTGTACAGCCCTCTCGCAGTGTCCGGAGCAAGTATGGTGGGTCTGACACACCGGTGTCAATGTGATCTTTTTTCCATTTCCAGGAGTGTATGTAGATGTTTCTCTGTATAACAGGACGCTTACGTTTCTGTTTTAAAATCGTTGCGTCGCTTTCGGTCTGTCGAATTTCTCTAGCACAGTATCCAGTACACGAAAACTAATTGTCTTCATGATCTGTTTTGAAAGTTGTTGCCAACTGTTGAACACTGTTGCCAAGGGTCTAATAATATTACACCCAACCAAGGACGATATGACAACGAAAGTTGCTGACGGCTCATATGTTAAATCCTTGTCCGGCCATCCTGATCCGTGTTTTCCTTGGTTTCCCAAAATCGCTTAAGGAAAATGCCGGAATGGTTCCTTTGAAAAATTAAATATCACCGTACTTGTCCTATCTCAGTTCGCGTTTATTTTTCTCTAATGATGTAGTCATATACTTCTTCAGTTCTCTAATAGGGTATATCGAAAAAAGAAAGAGAGAATGCGAATGAAAAATTTCGGAACATACTGCAGAAACTGTATTTGGCTGAAAGCAAAACTTAAAAAAAATCTCAACGAACTGAACTTTCTCTAGTACTTCATCTCCTACCTTCTCATTCAGCTGAAGTTCTGTTACGTACCTTGCGTACTAGTACTCCCGGAAGTAAGGATATCGCCGAGGAATGGCTTTGCTAAGCCTAGGGGAGTGTTTCCAGAGTAAATTTTCTCTGTACAGTATATTGCGCAGATTTGAAACTTCCTGACAGATCCTAATTATGTGCTGGAGCGAGATCCGAACCTAGGACATTGCCTTTCTCGGATAAGTTAGAAAGGCAGGACAGAGGCACGTGCCGAAGTTAAGCTGTAAGAACGAATCGTGAGTAGTGCATGGGTAGCTCAGTGGGTAGAGCACTTGCATGTGAAAGGCAAAGGTCTCAGTTTTGATGTGTCAGGAAATTTCAACTTTACGATATTCGTCCTCCTATATTTTTCACCAAGGTGCGTCTGTTTAAAGATCAGAGTATGACAAGATCGTATTAGCTCCGGTAGGACCGTTCCTACTCATAAACACAGTGGTGTTCAAGCTAACCTTTCAGTTGAGAACAGCTTTACTTGACTCTCTGCCATGTACGAGACATGTATTGTCACACATATTGACAATAGTATCTGTATCACACTACCTGCCGATACTGTCGCCTATGAAAACAGGTATTGGCCCATTACTTCATAGGCGGTTGAAATAATTGTTCTAAGCGGCACTTTTGGTGAGATACACATCTGCGGAGCACTTGCTGGGATAACAGACATCGCAGGTAGCATTTGTTTCCCGCAGTGTAGCAGAGTGTGCCAAAGGAGGAGGAGCGTTTAACGTCCCGTCGACAACGAGGTCATTAGAGACGGAGCACAAGCTCGGATTAGGGAAGGACTGGGAAGAAAGTCGGCCGCGCCCTTTCAAAGGAACCATTCCGGCATTTGTCTGAAATGATTTAGGGAAACCACGGAAAACCTAAATCAATATGGCCGGAGACGGGTTTGAACCGTCGTCCTTGCGAATGCGAATCCAGTATGCTAACCGCTGCGCCACCCGCCTCGGTAGTGTGCCGTAGTCTACTACACGTAATACAAGAAATCGGTTTACATATATATTGAAACAGTCATACAGTTGCAAAAAGTCACCTCCTCATGATAAATTGTTTTTCCTTTACCAATTTCGATGACTAACTTATTACAGTGCTTGTATTAGTCTGAATACGAAGCAAAATTCCTTTGGACAAGCATGCGAAAACGAGGAACAGGCACTGACACGAATATAGCCATTATGAAATATATTAAATGTGTTCGTAATTGAGATTATGTACAACCCTCAGCTGTAGAACAGAATGAGGGCAACGAAAATTTGTGTCGGACCTGGATTTGAACCCGTACATCCCGGGTACTACGAGCGGTCGCCTTACTATTTGACCATCCTGTTACGACTTAGCATAAGACATCCATATGTGACAACCATGAGCCTATAGCATGTACTCGTCCATCCATTATGTACACTACTGGCCATTAAAATTGCTACACCACGAAGATCACGTGCCACAGCCGCGAATTTAAGCGACAGGAAGAAGATGCTGTGATATTCAAGTCATTAGCTTTTCAGAGCATTCACACAAGGCTGGCGCCGGTGGCGACACCTACAACATGCTGACATGAGGAAAGTTTCCAACCGTTTTCTCATACACAAACAGCATTTGACCGGCGTTGCCTGCTGAAACGTTGTTGTGATGCCTCGTGTAAGGAGGAGAAATGCGTACCATCACGTTTCCGACTTTGATAAAGGTCGGATTGTAGCCTATCGTGATTGCGTTTTATCGTATCGCGACATTGCTGCTCGGGTTGGTCGAGATCCAATGATTGTTAGCAGAATATGGAACCAGTGGGTTCAGGAGGGTAATACGGAACACCGTACTGGATCCCAACGGCCTCGTATCACTAGCAGTCGAGATGACAGGCATCTTATCCGCATGGCTGTAACGGATCGTGCAGCCACGTCTCGATCCCTCAGTCAACAGATGCAAAAGTTTGCAAGACAACCATCTACACGAACAGTTCGACGACGTTTGCAGCAGCATGGACTATCAGCTCGGAGACCATGGTGCGGTTACCCTTGACGCTGCATCACAGACAGGAGCGCCTGCGATGGTGTACCCAACGACGAACCTGGGTGCATGAATGGCAAAATGTCGTTTTATCGGATGAATCCAGGTTCTGTTTACAGCATCATGATGGTCGCATCCGTGTTTGGCGACACCGCGGTGAAAGCACATTGGAAGAGTGTATTCGTTATCGCCATACTGGCGTATCACCAGGCGTGATGGTACGGGGTGCCATTGGTTACACGTCTCGGTCATCTCTTGTTAGCACTGACGGCACTTTGAACAGTGGACGTTACATTTCAGATGTGTTACGACCCGTGGCTCTACCCTTCATTCGATCCCTACGAAACCCTACACTTCAGCAGGATAATACATGACCGCATGTTGCAGGTCCTGTACGGGCCTTTCTGGATACAGAAAATGTTCGACTGCTGCCCTGGCCGGCACATTCTCCAGATCTCTGACGAACTGAAAACGTCTGGTCAATGGTGGCCGAGCAACCGGCTCGTCACAATATGCCAGTCACTGCTCTTTACGAACTGTGGTATCGTGTTGAAGCTGCATGGGCAGCTGTACCTGTACACGCCATCCAAGGTCTGTTTGACTCAATGCCTAGGCTTATCAATGCCGTTATTCCGGCCAGAGGTGGTTGTTCTGGTTACTGATTTCTCAGGATCTATGCACCCAAATTGCGTAAAAATGTAATCACATGTCAGTTCTAGTATAATATATTTGTCCAGTGAATACCTGTTTATCATCTCCGTTTCTTCTTGGTGTACCAATTTTAATGGCCAGTAGTGTATATTCCTGTGCAGGTGAGACACAACTTGGAAGACGGTTGCCCAGTGTCGGCGCATAAATACGATATCGCAGTGTCTGGATTATTCCGAATTATCATGCAATTATTATTCCGAATTTCCATGCAATGCACCTTTGGATATACATGCATGTCTAAACGAACGGGCACTGTGGCGACTGCACCCGTTGTGAAGGACATTAAATGTTTTCGCAGCTGTGAATATAGATATCCATTTACCTCCACATTATAAAAAGTCTACGTATTACCGAACTATGGACCCTCAAACCGTTATCCAACTAAGACTCATGTCTAACCTTCGACTAAACGCATTAAATGTATTCGCAATTGCGAATACGGACAAACATTTACCTCCAACTCTATAAAAATGTAGATATTACCAAAACTATGTACCCACAAATTGTTATCCAGCTTAAACTCGTATGTTAACCTTTGACTACAATGAACCTAATTTGAACTGAGCTGTAACTGGTCTCAATACAACTTGCATTTACATTAGGTGCGCAATTGAAGTAAAACAATTATCTGGCCCTAGTCAAAATTTCCACCTACCTTGCCTTATGACAACATTGTTGCAGATTTCTAGAAAGCACAACAGCTGACAGTAAGCAGCCAGTGGTTGAGCTAGATTTCTATTTTTTTTTTAATTTAAAATAATACTGAAACTGAAACTCTGAATATCCAAACTTTTGCATAACATAAAGTACAGTGAGGCAATCAGCTGTAGAATGAAATGACGATAATGAAAATTTGTGCCTGACATGGACTCGAACCCGGATTGCCCGCTTATCGCGAGCTGTCGCCTTACTATTTGGCATGTATGAATGTCCAAAGGAACTTTGTATCGTGTTAAGAATAACACAGGCACTGCAATATATTATTTATCCATCGACACCGGGTAAGCAATTTTCAAATAAAATGTTTCCCTTATACTAGAATAATAATAGAATACTAGAATAAAATGTTTCCCTTATACTAGAATCCCCCCCCCCCCCCTGAACCATAGACCTTGCCGTTGGTGGGGCGGCTTGCGTGCCTCAGCGATAGAGATAGCCGTACCGTAGGTGCAACCAAAATCGAGGGGTATCTGTTGAGAGGCCAGACAAACGTATGGTTCCTGAAGAGGGGCAGCACCCTTTTCAGTAATTGCAGGGGCAACAGTCTGGATGATTGACTGATCTGGCCTTGTAACATGAACCAAAACGGCCTTGCTGTGCTGGTACTGCGAACGGCTGAAAGCAAGGGGAAACTACGCCCGTAATTTTTCCCGATGGCATGCAGCTTTACTGTATGGATAAATGATGTTGACGTCCTTTTGGGTAAAATATTCCGGAGGTAAAATAGTCCCCCATTCGGATCTCCGGGCGGGGACTACGCAAGAGAACGTCGTTATCAGGAGAAAGAAAACTGGCGTTCCACGGATCGGAGCGTGGAATGTCAGATCCCTTAATCGGGCAGGTAGATTAGAAAATTTAAAAAGGGAAATGGATAGGTTAAAGTTAGATATAGTGGGAATTAGCGACGTTCGGTGCCAGGAGGAATACAGGGTTACAAATACAAAATCGAATAGGGGTAATGCAGGAGTAGGTTTAATAATGAATAAAAAAATATGACTTTGGGTAAGCTACTACAAACAACATAGTGAACGCATAATTGTGGCTAAGATAGACACGAAGCCCACGCCTACGACAGTAGTACAAGTCTATATGCCAACTAGCTCTGCAGATGACGAGGAAATTGAAGAAATGTATGATGAGATAAAAGAAATTATTCAGATGGTGAAGGGAGACGAAAATTTAATAGTCATGGGCGACTGGAATTCGATAGTAGGAAAAGAAAGAGAAGGAAACGTAGTAGGTGAATATGGATTAGGGGTAAGAAATGAAAGAGGAAGCCGCCTGGTAGAATTTTGCACAAAGCACAAATTAATCATAGATAACACTTGGTTCAAGAATCATAAAAGTAGATTGTATACATGGAAGAAGCCTGGAGATACTGACAGGCTTCAGATAGATTATATAATGGCATGACAGAGATTTAGGAACCAGATTTTAAATTCTAGGACATTCCCAGGGGCAGATGTGGATTCTGACCACAATCTATTGGTTATGAACCGTAGATTGAAACTGAATAAACTGCAAAGAGGTGGGAATTTAAGGAGATGGGACCTGGATAAACTGAAAGAACCAGAGGTTGTACAGAGTTTCAGGGAGAGAGTAAGGGAACAATTGACAGGAATGGAGGAAAGAAATACAGTAGAGTAAGAATGGGTAGCTTTGAGGGATGAAGTAGTGAAGGCAGCAGAGGATCAAGTAGGTAAAAAGACGAGGGCTAGTAGAAATCCTTGGGTGACAGACGAAATACTGAATTTAATTGATGAAAGGAGAAAATATAAAAATGCAGTAAATGAAGCAGGCAGAAAGGAATACAAACATCTCAAAAATGAGATCGACAGGAGCTGCAAAATGGCTAAGCAGGCATGGCTAGAGGACAAATGTAAGGATGTAGAGGCTTATCTCACTAGGGGTAAGATAGATACTGCCTACAGGAAAATTAAAGAGACCTTTGGAGAAAAGAGAACCACTTGTATGAATATCAAGAGCTCAGATGGAAACCCAGTTCTAAGCAAAGAAGGGAAAGCAGAAAGGTGGAAGGAGTATGTAGAGGGACTATACAAGGGCGATATACTTGATGGCAATGTTATAGAAATGGAAGAAGATGTTGATGAAGATGAAATGGGAGATACGATACTGCGTGAAGAGTTTGACAGAGCACTGAAAGACCTGAGTCGAAACAAGGCCCCGGGAGTAGACAACATTCCATTAGAACTACTGACAGCCTTGGGAGAGCCAGTCATGACAAAACTCTACCATCTGGTGAGCAAGATGTATGAGACAGGCGAAATACCTTCAGACTTCAAGAAGAACACAATAATTCCAATTCCAAAGAAAGCAGGCGTTGACAGATGTGAAAATTACCGAACTATCAGTTTAATAAATCACGGCTGCAAAATACTAACGCGAATTCTTCACAGACGAATAGAGAAACTGGTAGAAGCCGACCTCGGGGAAGATTAGTTTGGATTCCGTAGAAATATGGGAAGACGTGAGGCAATACTGACCCTACGACTTATCATAGAAGCTAGATTAAGGAAAGGCAAACCTACATTTCTAGCAATTGTAGACTTAGACAAAGCTTTTGACAATGTTGACTGGAATACTCTCTTACAAATTCTGAAGGTGGCAGGGGTAAAATACAGGGAGCGAAAGGCTATTTACAATTTGTACAGAAACCAGATGGCAGTTATAATAGTCGAGACACATGAAAGGGAAGCAGTGGTTGGGAAGGGAGTGAGACAGTGTTTTAGCCTCTCCCCGATGCTGTTCAATATGTATATTGAGCAAGCAATAAAGGAAATAAAAGAAAAATTCGGAGTAGGTATTAAAATCCATGGAGAAGAAATAAAGATTTTGAGGTTCGCCGATGACATTGTAATTCTGTCAGAGACAGCAAAGGACTTGGAAGAGCAGTTGAACGGAACGGACAGTGTCTTGAAGGAAGGATATAAGATGAACATCAACAAAAGCAAATCGAGGATAATGGAATGTAGTAGAATTAAGTCTGGTGATGCTGAGGGAATTAGATTAGGAAATGAGACACTTAAGGGGCTCCGGAACGCCCTATACTTGCAATGTTAAAATAACGCTTATAAATTACATCTTTCCTCACAAAGTATTTGAGGTAGGAAGTTGAACTTTTTACAGATTATTTATTGGAATATGGGCTACAACGTAACGCAGGGATTTTACAAAATTTTAGTTCAGTTATTAAAGATGATTTTTTTTGAATTGTAATGAAAATTCGCAAATTTTTTTGCAATTTTTTATTTATATATTCAAAAATATACAGTTTTTTGGAAAAAGGCTGTGTTAAATTATGCAGAAGGTACTGTGTAACATTTACTGAAAGTTTGAAAGAAATATGTTTGGAAGATCCTTAGAAAACATGTAATTAGTATGAGAAAATAAAAGTTTTGGGAATCGAGCGACAAAGATTGGATTAACTTTTTAGTGCATTCTAGGTCCATACGATGGATTATCTTCATCCTCTGCAAACTACTCCTCCAGCTTCCTCTTGTTCCTCCTCCTGTTTACTCTTGCTTGTATTTCTAGACTCTTTACAGCCCTGTCTGCAGCCCGAAGGCGTTCCTTGTCTAAAGCAAGCATCGCTCGTACCATGTTAGAACCTATCTTCATTCCCATATTTCTAAATACCTTTGGCTTTCCAACATTTCTCCTTTTCTTAAAAGCCTTCAGAGGATTTCTAATAACTTTACTTTTACTCATTATTATACTTCAACAAAACAGAGACTAAAGAAACAGAATTAATTACGAATATTTTCGAGATAACGACAGAGTAAATAAACATGAAACAATCGACAATCACACCAGTGATATATATTGAACCATCACAGGCTAGCCACAACACATACTTTATCTCACATCACTAAAATGTACATGATGAACACGGACGTTAATAATAACACCATTTGACAGCAGTTTAACAGCGCCACAGTGGGTCACGCCCATGTAGAACACATTTCAAAAAAAATTTAAAAATAGTTGTAGTCTTCGGAATTGAATAAATTATATATCTATTAAAAGGTAATAGTCTGCAGATTCAGAAAACTCAAAAAAGTAAAAATTGAACTTTTCATGATTTTCAGCCTTTCCGGAGCCCCTTAAAGTAGTACAGGAGTTTTGGTATTTGGGGAGTAAAATAACTGATGATGGTCGAAGTAGAGAGGATATAAAATGTAGAGGCAATGGCAAGGAAAGCGTTTCTGAAGAAGAGAAATTTGTTAACATCGAGTATAGGTTTAAGTGTCAGGAAGTCGTTTCTGAAAGTATTTGTATGGAGTGTAGCCATGTATGGAAGTGAAACATGGACAATTAACATTTTGGAAAAGAAGAGAATAGAAGCTTTCGAAATGTGGTGCTACAGAAGAATGCTGAAGATTAGATGCGTAGATCACATAAGTAATAAGAAAGTATTGAATGGAATTGGGGGGAAGAGAAATTCGTGGCACAACTTGACTAAAAGAAGGGATTGGTTGGTAGGACACGTTCTGAGGCATCAAGGGATCACCAATTTAGTATTGGAGGGCAGCGCGGAGGGTAAAAATCGTAGAGGGAGACCAAGAGATGAATACACTAAGCAGATTCAGAAGGATGTAGGCTGCAGTACGTACTGGGAGATGAAGAAGCTTGCACAGGATAGAGTAGCATGGAGAGCTGCATCAAACCAGTCTCAGGACTGAAGACCACAACAACAACAACAACGACATACTGGAATATACATACTGGATGTAAGTGTACACGTTGTACGCATGGTTGACTACACACTGAATTTGGGTCGGGATGTGAGTCGTGCTTGGTTAGCCCAGTGGTACGCCTGCACAGTAGCTCAGCGTTTTCGGTCAGAGGATTAGCTGCCGTCTGTAATAAAAAACTGACTTAATGCATCAGCGACGAACTGAAACGGGCGTCTTGCGACATCCGCCCCGAGCAGATAAAACGAACGAAAACGCCCAAAATGAGATTTTAAAAAATGGTAAGGTGACCGCTAGCGATAGGCGGGAATTCTGCGTTCGAGTCGCGGTCTGGCACAAATTTTCATTGCTGTCATTTCATTAAACAGCTCATGGTTGTCCATGTTCGCAATTGCGAATACGTTTAACATATTTAATGTAGGTCTAGATTAGGCTGCAATGTGACAGCTTGGCTGCATTTTGGCAAAGCCAACGAATATGGAAGCAAAAAACTACCTGAAGTGTCCGTAGAGTTGTCTAACCAATCCACCTTCACATAAGTGTCAGCTCACAAAACTGTCACAAACTCACGTTACGCCTTAGCTAGCATCTCTGCCTGCCAGCAGATAACCGGCTAGGCTGCCGCTACTAAAGCACAAAATATGCCTGGTTGTGCTGGGCCAGGTAAATTTTTGCTGTTCCTGCGCTGTCTTTCTGTCTCTGTACCTGTAAAGTGTTTAGTATTCTAGTACACTTACTATCTGTGATACTGAACGACAGGTACTTGCTCTTGTTGTATTAACATATTTTGTACGCGCCTGCAAGTGACCTCCTGTCGAAGATTTGTTGACAGGGAGCAGTGGAGTTATAAATTACGTAACGGAACCTTACTTATGTAATTTATTGCGAAGCAGACCGTATGGAATTAATTACTTATAAATAGACTACAACACAAACATTAAGTAAATATAGAAAACATGCAATTCATATAAAAAGAAGAAAAAATAAATATAAAAATAAATTACATACTCTAAGACAAAGAAACGACGCACCAGAAGGAATTTTCCCAATAGAACAAAAATTGGTGGTGTGAGCTACATGTGCAAGTAAATAAACAATTACAGTGTAAGTTCCCCAATATGTGTTTCTGTACGAAATTTAGCCCAAATTTACCTCCCATTCTATAAAAAGTCTACGCGTTACCAAAACTATATAGCCACAATCTATTATCCAACTCAAACTCGCATGGTAATCTTTCACTAAACAGGACCTAATTTAAATTGAACTGTAACTGGTCTCAACACAACTCGCCTTTATATTAAACGCGCAGCTGAACTAAAACAATTATCAGGTCCTAATCAGAATTTCCGCTTTCCACACGTCATGACAACACTGTTCCAGATTTCTCGCAAAAAATAAAGAATGATCATAATTTTTTATTGTCATCATTTCTCTCGCTAAAATGTAATCTTATGATATTCTGTTAGCTTAATGTGCAACAAACACGCCGTAGTAGTTTCATTAACGGGACTCCTGGTTCCCGCCTGTGAGAGGCAAGCAAGGTCAGACATGTTCAATATCTCCTACCGCTGCGATGGAGGTAACATGCGAGGAACAACATGCGGCTTTGAAATTTTGCTATCGTCTCAACAAATCTTCAGCTGAGGCCTAGAAAATGTTACATGAGGCCTATGGAGAGTGTTTTCTTCCTTACAACACAGTTCGAAGGTGGTTTAAAATGTTTAAAGAGGGGAGACAATCAATTTCAAAGGAAGATGGACCCGGTGCTCCATTTACTGCTCTTATGGAAGAAAACATCAGCACTACGGCTGTCATTGTGAGAGAGGACCGACGGATTACCTTAAGATCACTTTCTGGAATACTGAACATTTCATTGGGTGCCATTCACACGTTTGTGGCAGAAAAGTTACACATGATACGTGTTTGTGCGCGATGGGTTCCAAGACTGTTGATTCCCGAACAAAAAGACATTAGCGTGCGGGTCTACATGCAGTTACAGTTGATGTCAAAGGAAGATCCGGAATTTATTTCAAACGTAATCACTGCTGATGAAACTTAGCTACATCATTTTGAGCCTGGGTTCTGAGAGAAAACAGCAAAGCTCGATGTGGAAATCACCTTCATCACCAACCCGCAAAAAAAGCAACAGTGGTTGCTTCTGGTGGGAAAGTTATGGTCATCTCATTCTTTGATATTCACAGAATGGTTTATCAGAATGTTGTACCTGTACACACATCAGTAACTGGACAATATTACAGGGATGTCCTGAAAACATTGCAAGTCCATTGTTGTTGTTGTGGTCTTCAGTCCTGAGACTGGTTTGATGCAGCTCTCCATGCTACTCTATCCTGTGCAAGCTTCTTCATCTCCCAGTACGTACTGCAGCCTACATCCTTCTGAATCTGCTTAGTGTATTCATCTCTTGGTCTCCCTCTACGATTTTTACCCTCCGCGCTGCCCTTCAATACTAAACTGGAGATCCCTTGATGCCTCAGAACGTGTCCTACCAACCGATCCCTTCTTCTAGTCGTGCCACAAACGTCTCTTCTCCCCAATCCTATTCAATACCTCCTCATTAGTTATGTGATCTACCCATCTAATCTTCAGCATTCTTCTGTAGCACCACATTTCGAAAGCTTCTATTCTCTTCTTGTCCAAACTGTTCATTGTCCATGTTTCATTTCCATACACGGCTACACTCCATACAAATACTTTCAGAAACGACTTCCTGACACTTAAATCTATACTCGATGTTAACAAATTTATCTTCTTCAGAAACGCTTTCCTTGCCATTGCCTCTACATTTTATATCCTCTCTACTTCGACCATCATCAGTTATTTTACTCCCTAAATAGCAAAACTCCTTTACTACTTTAAGTGTCTCATTTCCTAATCTAATTACCTCAGCATCACCCGGCTTAATTTGACTACATTCCATTATCCTCGTTTTGCTTTTGTTGATGTTCATCTTATATCCTCCTTTCAAGACACTGTCCGTTCCGTTCAACTGCTCTTCCAAGTCCTTTGCTGTCTCTGACAGAATTACAATGTCATCGGCGAACCTCAAAGCTTTTATCTCTTCTCCATGGATTTTAATACCTACTCCGAATTTTTCTTCTGTTTCCTTTACTGCTTGCTCAATATACAGATTGAATAACATCGGGGAGAGGCTACAACCCTGTCTCACTCCTGCAAGTCCATATCAGGCGCAAAAGACTACATTTCCGTGAAGCAGGCTGGATGCTGCACCACGATAGTGCGTGGCCGCATATTGCCAATGTTGTTGCTGATTATCTTGCAAAAATCAACGCGAAGTGCATCCCTCACCCTCCCTATAGTCCAGTTTAACCCCCTGTGACTTTTTTCTATTCCCTAACATGAAGGAACGCCTTCGTGGGGGGCATTGTCAGTGATCAGAACCATTGGTGAAGGCTGCGGAGGCGATTTTGAAGGTTCTCTCAAAAAATGGTTTCTAGCATGTATTTGAAGACTAGCAGAAACGCTGGGACAAGTGTTTCGCATTCGTGAGAGACTACTTTGAGAAGGACCATCAAAATTATGAGAATGAGTAAAGGTATGTTGTCAAAAAAAAAAATTATGAACATTCTTTATTGAACAGTCCTCGTATATATCATATTCCCCCCTGCTGTTCTTTGCAATAAATGTTTTTTTTTTAATAACATATAATCACGAGTCAACACTGAACCACTGAATACATCCATCACCTACCACACTTCAACTAAGAATATATCAGACCGTGCTGAGGGAAAGATTGTGCCACAAGAGGATCAAGCATTGTTTAACAGTATCATAACTTGCTCTCTCTCACTGACGTACACATCGATACGATAACCTACAAAAATCAAAATTACATACCCACCTTACATATCCTCCATCTTCCCCGAGTAGAATTTTGCGTGACTGTCATTTCAGAGACTAATGTGACGAGGGCAAAATTCTAAACATTATGAACACGAACTTACAAAACATGTTATAAATACCAAGAGAAAAAAAGCTTTATAAGAATATCAGTTAAAGAACTCATGTGAATGAAGTAATCAACAGAATTCAGTAGAGGTAGGTTATCATGTTTCATTCTGTCTGTAAGAACGTTGTAGACAAGGCTATTTTGAAACTTCATATGTCACATTTTGTATTGTTGTAAGTAGTATTGGTGATCTACACTGTTTTTATAGAACACAGGAAATAGGTTACAGAATTTTATATCACACAAGGCCTACATTTCTGAAGCACAGTCACGTATTGCAGTAGTAGTCTGCATGATGAAAGTAGGTAGAAGATTGTCCTTGTCAGAAATGACCGAACTTTCTTTAACTCGTTGCAATTAGGTCACTGTTGTGGGAAGTTATGTGGAAGAAGACTCAGTGAGATTAAGCACAGTTCTCAGCTGACAACCCCATACTTGCACAAACAGTAAAATATGTAGTAGCATCTACTTGAAGCAGACTGTAGATCCGTTGATAACTCCAAAGTGATTTTTTGTATCGAAGACTTACTTATGAAAGTCAGTTGCAGCTTGTATCGGTAAAGTATGTCAACATTTGGCAGAGAATTTTGCAGTATACAGTCAGTAGACATACATCTTCTGCCATGGCAAGTCTCAATCATTTGTGGCGAATGGTTAATCATTTACAATTTGTTACATTTACAATGCACAATTACCTATATTAAGACTGGAGTGATAAGATATTACATAGTTGTGCATATGTACATATACACATTAGTGTAATGGTAACAATAGACTACTATGTCTAAAAAAAGCAAGAAAAGGTGACATCATGGTTTTACAATAATTAATTTCAGAAACATCAGACAAGTAAACCAAGTCAAACATTCTACAGTAATAAGCACTATTAGAAACAATTGTTACGTGTGTAGAGAGTTACTTACAGAAAAATCTAAATACATTCAAATAAATATGTACGGATGTTCATTAGTAAAAGACACAAAAATACAGGGAGCAACGTAGAAAGAGACTAGTAAGGATAGTGATCAAACACAAGAAATAAACGAATGAGGATAGTGGTAACAAGCACAGATAAGGAGAACACAAACATATAATTAGGAAAAACGTGGATTAGGAGTAACCAAGCTCCACATCAGAGAATACTTTATGCAGTTAGTCAAACGTTACTCTATTATTATACCTAATATGGTTAGTAATTAGCATGCTATTGAGTTAAATTTCATCCTTGAGTTTATACACCTCTTAATCACTTTAGCCATAACTTCATCAAACTTCCCACAAATACTGCTCCTTACTTCATCTTTTTGCTTCTTTCTGTCATATACCTCATACATTTTTATAAGTCCATATTATTTAGCTCCATTGCCCTACCTAACCATTTGACATCTTTGCCCTATCTAAACATATTTCATTTGATATTTACCATACACAAGCATTTCATCTCAAGTTCGTCTTTTAAGCATTTCATTGCCCATGTATGTGTTGTATGACTTCCTTTCTTACATTTTGCTCTTTGCTTCCTCCTTACACATCTTTCATGACTACTTACACATCTTTTATATGTTATGAGACCTCACTACAGTACTACGCTTAACATAATTATCATACTAATTGCACCTCATCCCATAGTCACAATTTATATTGAGAATACGCATTATAAAGAAACTCAATAAATGACATAAGTGTGAGAGGCAAAGCAACCTGAAAATTCCTTAAGCTAAAGCAATGCATGTTATTACGTTCCAACATACATAAATATAAGGAGGCAGTTAATCTGCAATGTTACACATGCTAGTAGAAAAATATAGATAAAAGAATATTATCCTATGCCATGACAATGAGAATAAAAATGAAAAGTGAAACAAATCATCAGTAGTATCCCACATACTTACTGCATCTCATTTCTCTTAATGCTTTTTATTTCTATTTTATTATTATTTTTTCATTCCAAGTATATTGTCTACCCATGACACACCTCGCGAGGCATGAATTTTATCTTTACTTACATGTTGACCGGTCGGGCGATATTGTTATGACATCGTTTCATACATATCTAAAGTTTATCAGTTAGACAAAGAAATGGCAGATTAGTTCTACAGAATTAAGTTGAAGTTAAATTTTTCGTGCATGAAACTATATACAAAGCAGGAAAAAATGTCATTCGACAGTATAAACAAAAAAATAGACACTACCTCAAAGACAAGTCATAAAAAGTTCCGTGATTTACCATATCCTAAAAGAGTGTGTCACGGTACAGCATATCAATCGACTCTGAGGCAAATCTTTGTAAAATATTTTTCGTGCACAAGTAGAGGCAAAAACGTACACTTATCGAATTACTGTAAAATTTACATTACTGTTACACGCTGTGTTGCTCCTATGAAAATAGTGACACGGTATGTTTACTAACTGATTAAATAATTTGCATGAGATAAACTCGGAATCAAAGGAATAACTGTGTTGCCTCAGATCACGTTACCTTCATTCACTATTGTCATCTTTTCAAAACCTTACCTTCTACGCTTATAAACACGAAATGCATCCAATGGCATAAAAATTCACTATAACAAGAAACAGGGCCGAGATGCCCTAACCATTACTCATTTACTCTTTCTCTACATTTAGCATCGTAATCATTGTCTCAGTCGCCGGCCGCGGTGGTCTCGCGGTTCTAGGCGCGCAGTCCGGAACCGTGCGACTGCTACGGTCGCAGGTTCGAATCCTGCCTCGGGCATGGATGTGTGTGATGTCCTTAGGATAGTTAGGTTTAAGTAGTTCTAAGTTCTAGGGGACTTATGACCACAGCAGTTGAGTCCCATAGTGCTCAGAGCCATTTGAACCATTGTCTCAGTCTGTTACAGTATGCATCATAAATCTCATAATTATCATCTCTTCTACCTAATCAACTTAAATCTCATTATCCTATTACAACATTAATTATATTTGCTGTCTTCATCTCCATATACGCTTCAAATAACAATTCCCTGCTCTGTTTACGTCAATTTATTTTCAAATAAACAACACCTCACAGCTATAATTGTAAATATTTCACTTCAGTAAACACAACTTCACTACCTCTTAACAGATCCTGAAAAACTCAAACGACCTATTACTCTTTTTCCCTGACAACACAATTACCATCCTAACACCCTGTAAATCTCATCAAAAGTGGTAGAAGATGTTACATATCTCCACAGGGTGAGTCAGGAGGAAAGGTACATGCTTTGAGACGCGATTGTACTAGTGATTCTGAACAAAAAACTTCATATGGACATATGCCCTATTGCGAATGGTTTCCGAGATAGAACACGTTTAATATCACTTTTGTACGTTTTCTTTTAATAACTCGAAAACCGCACACTCCAACCACAACATGTCTAGGTGCACAATCTAAATTTAATTTGCTACAAAAAAAGGTCCTATTTGTTTTTGTCTAGGACTCACGCGAAGAGATCGCGAGAATATTGAAAATCTCGGGCGACACGTGTGCGCTGTAGCTTAGGTATTTTTTGTAGGCCGGTTTGAGGTAGTTTTCTGAATTGATAGACCACAAGTGTCCTGTATCAAAATATTCGTCTCAACTTCCTCTATATTACTGTTGTCCATTGTAAACAATGACAATGAATAATACAGAAAATAAATAGAAATGTACATTAAAAGTGTCCTATCTCGGAAACCATCTGGAATAGGGCATATGTCCACATCAAGTTTTTTGTTCAGAATCAGTAATGCTATCACCCGTCAAAACACATACCTTTCCTCCTGACTCACCCTGTATATTATCGTCACTGAGTATAGCCAAAAAATGTTCCTCAAGCGAACAACACATTGCTGATAACTTGTGTATCCTCTCAAAATTGGTTAAAAAATACTGTCAATGTTCATTTTATCAGAAATTATTTGCTTTTATTCGAATTCTAGATGAAATTTCGAAATTCGTAGCTGTTTGTTTAGCGTACGCGTCGCGGCAGCAAATCGCTCGACTTTTTTCGCAATAAATAAATTTTGTTGCGCGTCGAAAGTCGCCCATTTCTTGTCAAAAATCGCTCTGGCATGCGTAGCAATAGCATTCTTTATCGCCAACTGTTGCTGTGCGCTGTAATGCAAGAATATTTTCGAAGCAGGTGACATGTAGTTCTATCATCTGGGTTCTATTTACAAAAAGTTGTAAACAGAACTATTCTATTTAAGTTTTGATATGCGGAATACGATGAAGAGCGTTGCTCTTGTGTGTCCGAATAGATTAAATTTTCAACATTGTCGCGTACAGTTCTACGAATCCTAGAAGATCCCTTACATACGAGGTGATTTATGATTTTGATTTTTATGACTGTGTTGGTTGCTATTCGCACAACTGTTGCTGTGACATGTATTCTGCGGATTTGATCTCCCTGAATTGTGCCCATGGCAATCAACATGATTAGCATCTGAGTTAGAGTACTGTCTGAGATTAATTTGATTGTTACGACAGTTACGTTTACACTTGTTCTCATTATCGCAGTTGCAGTGATGTTTGTTATAATGTTCGTAGACAGAGCTCCGCAAATTACTTCTATCACAATAATCATTACTCAGCTGCGAGAACTGTGCGTCCTACGGTCAAGGTAACTAAAAACGATCAGGTACGCCATTCCGGGAGGTCCCGCTACTATGGACTAACGCGTATGACTCAGTGGAAATACTGTTCTACCACGGTCCAAGAGAGTTTAATACCTGCTTCACGCACTGTACGTTGATAATTACTGACGCTCATTATTAAGCATCGCTTCAATCTAAAACTATAATAAACAAACACGTTGTTATAATAATAGTCACCTTGAAAGATTTAATATTAGGAGCTCGAACATCTTACTGTATTAATAAACACTAATTGTAGCTCAGGAAGATCACGACGCAACTCGTTGAAGATCTTTCTTCGCAGCAATTTTTATGTTTTTTGTTTTAGAATGTGTGTTCAGATACCTTATTCTAACTAAGGTGTTCATGTACCTTATTCTAACTAAGGTTTTTAGCGCTACTTAGTGAGAAAACATTTGGTGCAAATTTCACTCCCAACTCCTCTATTTTATCGAACCAGTCAACAAAAGGAGAAGTGAGTCCACCTCTGGAGATTGTGGAGATCCAGTCATTACGAGTGACATAATCTGAATTCGTAACAAGTTTCTCTTAGACTGAACCCTGAATCAATGTAAGATCGAATCTGGCGTGTCGTGAAACACTGACACAAAATTCTATTATATCTAATTTGTTGTTTTATTGCAGAAGAAAACTGGCAACCGACTCTAAATAATTAAAAGTGTGAAATCATCCACATGAGTAATAAAAGGAACACAATAAATCATAAAAAACTAAAGGCTGAGAATTCAGCTGAATACTGAGAGATTACAACTAAGAATAACTTAAATTGGAACTATCACATTTGGTAGATAATGTTGTGGGGGAAGCTACCAAAAGACTGTGGTTGATTGGCAGAACACTAAGGAAATGCAACAGGTCTGCTAAAGATATTGCCTTCAGCACCCTTGTCCGTCCTCTTCTCAAGTATTGCTGTGTGGTGTTGGATCCTCATCAGAGAGGATTAACAGAGGACATCAAGAAGGTTTGAAGGAGGGCAGCTCCTTTTTTACTATCGCGAAATGGGGGAGAGAGTGCCACGGATATCATAAGCGAATTCGTGTGGCAATCATTAAAACAAAGGAGATCATCTCAAGAAACTTCAGTATCCAGCTTTTTCCTCCGAATCCGAAAATATTTTGTTGGTGCTCACATATACATGAAGAAATGATAATTGTAATAAAATAAGAGAAATCATAAGTCGCGCGGAAAGATTTAAGAGTCGGTTTTGCCCGCCTTTTCGAGAGAGAAATGGTGGAGAAACAGTTTGAAAGTGTTTCGATGAACACTCTGTCAGGCACTTAATTGTGAAAAGCAGAGTAGCCATGTTGATGTTAAGGAGGCTACTTCCACAACATACTTCTAATAGTTCGCTTTCATGACCTTGTTACTTCCTTTCAAAACGTATTTTTCTTCCCTCAGTAGTTGTGCTTCAGTGTTTAATCTGGCTTCTTCCACGTGTGCTATCCGACTGAGCAGATTTAGTATTCTTCGGAGATAAACCTCCTAACGTAGAGTACGTATTCTTGTTTTTTCACGTCGGTGATCTTTGCTCGTGTTACTTTATTAAAAAAAGCAAATGTAGTTTAGAATAGCATTATTGTTGTTGTAGAAATGAAGTAAATGCTATAAAAGACAATACGCCAGTGATTCCAAAACCGATGTCGGTAACACGTAGAAACGTGTTTCTAAAGCAGATGAATATCTGGCGGTTATCTGTACGTTGTCCTTGCTAGTGCATGCGAAAACCTCGAACCCGACTCCATGCCAATTTGGATTTTTTTTGTGACGACAAGAAGTCGTCACCCTATAGTTACCTTTCCAAGGCAACCGAAAAGCTCATTTTTTTTTTAGATCCGCTCATAATCTTCGGGAAGAAAATTATCTCAACAGATACTTGCATTATTCATATTAACAGAACCTGTTTTTTCACTGCCGGCCGTGGTGGCCGAGCGGTTCTAGGCGCTTCAGCCCGGTACCACGCGACTGGTGCGGTCACAGGTTCGAATCCTGCCTCGGGCATGGATATGTGTGATGTCCTTATGTTCGTTGGGTTTAAGAAGTTCTAAGTTCTAGGGGACTGATGACCTGAGATGTTAAATCCCATAGTACTCAGAGCCATTTGAACCATTTGTTCTTTCACTGCGTGACACCCATTTGCGCCGTACTTCTTTTATTTTTCGGTTTGAGCTGTAGTTCTCTAATCTTTCGGAAATCGATGGTTAACGATATCAGCCGTTTTATATCAAGCATTTTTGCATTCACCAAAAAATAGCTTATAAGGAAGTGCATTTTCTTTATTTTAACTCAGGGATTGGTAATTTGCTTGCATTAACAATGCGGGTGTAGTTTCTCCCTTCTCGCTTCCCGTATTCCTAATGACGTCACGCCGTTTCGCCAGCAGTCTGTGAAGGAGGCCAATTTGCACGCCCTGTGTACCGGTAATTGTTTCTGGGGTTGTGTTTGTTGTGCGAGTTCCGACAGTTTTTGTTTTCACAAGTCACTAAAGAATTTTGCTTGCTGTATTTTCTGTTGTGATTATTATTGTGTTTTCTCTTTCAGCTGTTGTCACTGTCCAATTCCAGTTCCTGAAGTAATGTTACAAATGCTTTTAAATCATCTTTACGTCTACCGGTCAAAACTACGTGTTTCAAATGTGTAAAAAAGCTCTGATGGACTGTGTGGGTTTAATAAGTACTGATTTCTGCATACTATGCCTTCAAAGTATTTTGCTGGGCTGGAGAAGTTAGATTGTTCAAAGTTTCTTAATATTATAATGCCACGTTTTGACCGATCTTGTGTGGCCTGCGACCAGTAGGCTGACAAAAGTGTTCGGTAAAAATAATTTACCCTTTGGAAATCTCTCACTATTGAGCGCATTTTTGCTGAAGGTTCATTTTATAAATAATCGGAGAGAAATTCTAATTTGAGCTCAAGCGGCCTGTTTGGTGGTAAAAAATATAGGAACTGATCAATCCAAGCTTGGGGTGAATTTCGTTACTGCAATTCCCGAAAACTTTGAATTTATGTACTGTCAAAAAGTGTAATCGAAGTTACCAGTTTTGTGTGAACCAAAATGTTCTCTATCGCACGACGAACCATTGTTGTATTTGGATGTGTGGTACTGTTCTCGTGGAAAATCACCTAACCGCTATAAATTTGAATGGTCACCAAACTTTTCTTAATACGAATGTAAACGATCAAATTTGTCCTTTTCGTCTTCGGGGTTAATCTTTCTTTCAATACGCTCGACTTTTTCATTCACAGTGCTCCTATAAATCTCATTTCCCCTAATAGTTCTCTCCTGGTTGTCTGTAAAATTTACTAATTAGAGGTATTCTGATGCGTTTGAAAATTGTACTGACATTGTATTATTTGAATCTCTACCTGCAGACAAATTTGCTGTTTTCGTTGTCAGGTCATCAACTTTTTCTTTAACTGCACTTAACTGCTCTTTTTCTTGTTCGGAATTTAATGTCAAAGTTCCCACTTGTTCACTAATTTCTTTTACCGTATGTTAAGCTGCTCGTTCCCTTCTTTTATCTGTGTGAATATAGCTCTGGGAAATACAGCGTTGATTTTAGCCAACAATTCGTCCTTGTCATTATGAGGGCTTGTTTTCTTGGATTCGTTTTCTACTTCAAGGTTACGTAATCTAGGTACGAAAGTACAAATTATTGATTGAAGGTCATTTTTAATTTTTTCCCTAATCTCAACTGACAAATTTTGTATTTTCAATTTCATTTCTTCACGAACTTGTTCTAGAAAATTTGTCAGTTTCGCGCAGTGTGATTCTTCATAACTGTT
Source organism: Schistocerca nitens (assembly GCF_023898315.1). Taxonomy (NCBI): domain Eukaryota; kingdom Metazoa; phylum Arthropoda; class Insecta; order Orthoptera; family Acrididae; genus Schistocerca; species Schistocerca nitens. The sequence goes on along the minus strand of NC_064619.1, from coordinate 583,168,254 downwards.
TACAAAAATAGATGTGGGTTGCTTTCGTTCAAAAGACATTGACGCAAAATCTGATTCTGATGCATCTGTTACCAGTTGTTATAAAATTTCGCATGACTGGAGAATTTTGTAAGCTTTCGCTAGACTCTGGCGGCTTATTGCCGACCGACTCAATTTCAGAATTAGTGTGTTCATTATCCATCGTTTGTTGTTTCATTATTGTTCTCTAAATTGAGTAATAATTGTGGATCCGCTGGATTTTCTGCAGTATCATGTAAACTATTGATAATTGCTAGGCGCTAAAATTACTTTATCTCATCCTGTACCGATTCATTATTTTGTAACACCCTCTGTTGTTTTGTGCTACGACGGACTTTCATATTGTTTGCTGTTGTGCCAAACATGATGAAACACTATTGTAAAAAGAAAATTGCTACAACAAACGAAAAAAAAATGTAGTGTGATGCACGCAAATACTCAACAATGAATGAAATTCACACAGAATCTGTACTATTATGCCAGCTGTTCACGCAATAAAATAATCGATATTTGTCACACGCCACAAAATTTCGCAAATTGAACACAAAATTTTAAATGAATTGCCTGAAAAAGAAGTAAAACATTAGTAAATTAGCGCAACGATATTTTTTGCTTTTGAGAAAACCAATACTATCTCACTACATAGCACGAAAAGAACCAACGAACTACCCTGGCAGAAAAAGTCTAAGTTCCCCACTTTTTCTGTATGAAATTTAGCCCAAATTTACCTCCCACTCTATACAAAGTCTACTTATTACCAATACTATGTACCCACAACCTGTTATCCAACTTAAACTAATATTCTAACCTTTGACTAAACAGAACCTAGTTTGAATTGAACTGTAGCTGGTCTGAATATAACTTGCATATATATTAAATGCGCAACTAAAGTGAAACAATTATCTGGCCCTAATCAAAATTTCCACTTACCTCGCATCAAGACATCATTGTATCAGATTACTCGAAAGCATAACAGCAAACAGCAATCAGACAGCGTCTAAGCTAGATTACTATTTTTAAATAAAATTCCCAAATAATATTCAAACTGTTGCATACCACATGGTGCAATGTCGTAATACGTAATGAGAAACCTATTAACATGGGATGGGGAGAGTAATTATTTCTATGAAATGATACTCCAAGACAACGATTTTAGGAAGAAGTATACATTCAAAAAGACAGTGTAAGACTTCGCGTGATCTTCACACATAACATTGACCTGAACAGAGCTATGCTTATCATAACGAACAATGATTTAAAAAGAGTACAGTGATAACAGAGATGGTTCGAATGGCTCTGAGCACTAGGGGACTTAACATCTGAGGTCATCAGTCCCCTAGAACTTAGAACTAGTTAAACCTAACTAACCTAAGGACATCACACACATCCATGCGCGAGACAGGATTCGAACCTGCGACCGTAGCGGTCGCGCGGTTCCAGACTGAAGCACCTAGAACCGCTCGTCCACTCTGGCCGGCGTTAACAGAGAATTTTTATAAAGACCGAACAGGTGAATCAGTTGACACATTAAGGCATGACTCAGGAAAGTGGTGTCGCCTTTCTCTCAGCTACGAGCAAGTGAAAAAAGTTAACTAGCTGACAATGAACATTTAGACGAACTAGCCGCGCAAAGCTGTAGTCTTACCTCAAACTTCTTCTCTTTTTAAAAAAAAATTCAAAATTTATATTCTATTCGCGTTTATATTCATCCTTGATGTTCTTTACAATAATTTTTTCTATATGTAACAGATTCAGTCACACGTCATGACAGCAGTACTACGTCCATCACGTACCACACTTCAACTAAGAGTGTATTAGACTGTGCAGAGGCAAAGGCCGTGCCAAAACAAGACCGATGATTGTTTAACAGCAAAATAACTAGCACTCTCTCTCTCTCTCTCTCTCTCTCTCTATGACGTCCACATCGATAACTTACAAAAATCAAAATGACATGCCCACCTTGCCGGCCGCGGTGGTCTCGCGGTTCTAGGCGCGCAGTCCGGAACTGTGCGACTGCTACGGTCGCAGGTTCGAATCCTGCCTCGGGCATGGATGTGTGTGATGTCCTTAGGTTTAAGTAATTCTAAGTTCTAGGGGACTAATGACCACAGCAGTTGAGTCCCATAGTGCTCAGAGCCATTTTGAACCATGCCTACCTTACAACAGTTTCAGAAAAATTTGACGATTTATTCAAGAGAAAGATTGGTTCAAATGGCTCTGAGCACTATGGGACTCAACTGCTGAGGTCATTAGTCCCCTAGAACTGAGAACTAGTTAAACCTAACTAACCTAAGGACATCACAAACATCCATGCCCGAGGCAGGATGCGAACCTGCGACCGTAGCGGTCTTGCGGTTCCAGACTGCAGCGCCTTTAACCGCACGGCCACTTCGGCCGGCCAAGAGAAAGAGATTCACAAATATAGCAAGTCAGTAATGCTTTGGTCCACCTCTAGCAACTATGCAAGCAGTTATTCATCTTGGCACTGATTGCTAGAGTTGCTGCATGTCCTCCTGAGGGATATTGTGCCAAATTTCCCCATAATGGTTCAAATGATTGGGGAGAGATCTGCGATCTTGCTGGACAATGTAGGGTATGGCAAGCACGCTGATAAGCAGGAGAAACTCCCGCTGTGTGGGCGGACATTACCTTCCTGCAATGCAAGCCCAGATTGACTTGCCATGAAGGGCAACAAAACGGGCCGTAGAATATCGTCGACGTGTCACTGTACTGTAAGAGTGCCTCAGATGACAACCACAGGGGTGCTGCTATGAAAAGAAATGACACCCGAAGTCGTCACACTTGGTTGTCGAGTCGTATTCTCACCGCTGTCCAGGGCGCCTCCAGTCACGTCTTTGACGTGGAATGCCGCCAACTGGAGCAATACTGTCTTCAGTGATGAGTCGCGCTTCGACTTCGGCTCCGATGACCAGTGAAACTGTTGGAATGTTCCATGTATTTTTGTGTCTCAGAAACTATTAATGTACGCCATACGATAAACAAATAAATATTTATTGTCTCATATTTCTCACTAGCTCGCTACAGCTGAACGTAACCGTATATATTGTTTCTTGTATGTTCACTGTGTTAATTCAACCTGTTCTTCTAGTCGTTATGAAGTCATGGACGGCTACTGCAGAATGGGATAACAAAATAAAGAGATAAGTGAAATGATAGACGTCTCTAGAACAATAAGATCACTCGTTACGACAGCATTCTATCAGTATAAAAGCGATCTTAAGAGTGATAGGGAGCCTAGTGGCAGGTGTGTGTGTGTTTGCGTGTGTGCGTATGCAGGCAGCCAGCAGGTGCCGCCCCCATACTGACGGAAGGCGCCCACCTTCAGACCAGATACTGACACTGACGGAAATTTCCGGGAGACATAGTAGCTGCTCAGAGCTGCCACCACCACACTTCCCCACCTACCCCCTCCAGTCACCACCACAACCCCCCCCCCCACCTCTTTCCGACCGAACGCTTCCCCCCCCCCCCCCTGAAAACTCGTACGCAACAGGCGCAGCGCTTCCCTCTGCCGATCATAATTGATGCTGCCGGCGATTGTTGCCGTCGATAAACGGCAGGTGATCAATTACATGCGCGGCCTGCTCGAACGAGCGCGGACGATCCTTCGGCCAGATAGCCGGCGCGCTTACACCTTTTAACGATTTGTATTTAAATGACGCGCGCCGCTCCGCCACTGAAATGTCCGAGAGCGCCCGAACAATGGCCTGCGGTGGAAGTGCTCCCGCCTCGCGTTGCCGCTCGCAATTAGACACACAAAGCCGGCCCACTTTGGGTAAACTGTACCGCGCATGCATAATCGGGCCAACGGAGCGCGTTTTAGGGTCGCCGATATCATCTTCCTGTTTGTAACACTTAACAAGGGCCAGAAGTAGCATCGGCCGCGCATGTGTTGGTGAGATTCTCACCGGTAATCAGCTGCTGGGCAAAGTATTAGACTGAGCAGCCGTGTTTTCGGCGTGTGGCTGGAAAAAGTGATTTCACCGCATGACGTGGATTTATACACTGCATTGTTTTATGCTGAGCTAGTTAGCGGAACAATTTTCTCCAACAGTTGTTTCTCCGACTGTATTACGTAAAATATGCATAAACTATGCACACAAACAATTTTGGCCGTGAAAATCTATGAAAGTAAGTGAAGATGACATCTACGAGTATTATAATAAAGCATATTAGTCTTGAGATTGAAAATAAATTTGTTTTTGGGTTTCTTCGGCCTTGAGCAAACACACTTTTTTTTGCCGGCCCGTGTGGCCGAGCGGTTCTAGGCACTTCAGTCGCAGGTTCGAATCCTACCTCGGGCATGGATATGTGTGATGTCCTTAGGTTAGTTAGGTGTAAGTAGTTCTAAGTTCTAGGGGACTGATGACCCCATATGTAAAGTCCCATAGTGCTCATAGCCATTTGAACCATTTCTTTTTTCATCTTGTTTACCCAGTCTTTTATGGCTTCAGATGACAAACTGTAGAAGCAAAACAGCTATAATGCAAAGCACAGAAAACCACAGCACCCACAGCATATGCTAAGAAGTCATTAAGAAACTTCTGATTTTTGATTTGTGATAACTTCACTTAAAAATTGGATTTCTAGATGTACAGAAAAAAAGAAGCAATTTTTCCTGTTAAAAACGCGAACATAAACACACGACCATACAGGCACTCACACATGGACGTGTGTGTGTGTGTGTGTGTGTGTGTGTGTGTGTGTGTGTGTATGTGTTAGAATAAATTGTCTTTTTATATATTATTGTTGCCAAGTTGAAGCAAGAATTGGGGTATAATGTCGGTAGAATGTTCTTTATTTCTGGTATTAACAGTCTAATATAATTTACAGTTTAATAAAATTATATTTAATACAAGTACATGCTTACACGACCCAGCCAATCCCGCCTCCACCGAAATTCTGTGCTCCATTGTTATGTTAGAAATCAACGTTTCCGAAATCTTCTCCAGGCGCACTCATTTTACTCAGTTATGCATTAATGCTGTAACGCAGTTACAAGAAATGGATAGGAAAAATGGTTCAAATGGCTTTAAGCACTGTGGGACTTACGATCTGAGATCATCAGTCTCCTAGACTTAGAACTACTTAAACCTAACTAACCTAAGGACATCACACACATCCATGCCCGAGGCAGGATTCGAACTTGCGACCCTAGCAGCAGCGCGGTTCCGGACTGAAAGAAATGGATAGAAACTAACATGAACTGTGTACCTTTACTGTCAGTATTGTTCGTAGCAGTGATGTCAATACTGGCTGTTGTATGAACTATATTGGTCTAATTGCATCATGCGTCAAATACGTAACTTGTCAGTGTTGGTCAATGCGTAGCGTCTATTCACTATATATCGCCCTGTTTGTGCTATCGAGACGGAAGGGTAATAGTGAGTTCAATTACAGAGTCCCGTTCCTCCCGAACAGTGTCGAGGAAGCAGCAGAGCTAAATAGTTCCGATCCAACAGACAAATCATCCATCACATTTTGTGAATCCATGACACACTGCAGGGAGGTCTGACGCTTAACGCGGGTCAGTGGCGCACAGAAACCTTCGTCCCTTTGTTATCCAAATTGCTTGTGATGAAAATTATTCCATCCTGGATTGTAACCACCTAACTGCTACTTGAACGATCCTAAAAAAACAAGCGTTAACGGCCGACGAAAGAGATTACCGGAAAGATATTCATCACTCATGACATTGTGCTAGAACGTAAACAACACGATAATATATAGTACACGTACGGATGAGGGGATTATGGACTTGAGGACCAAGAGAGGTGAAATGTATGTGGGAACGTCAAAATGGCGATGTCTTCTTCGTATATAGATACTTACGCTGTGTGCAGTGGGCAGTCATAACTTGCTCGTACATGTCATGTCAACGGGCTGAAGTATGTGCAGAGCTCTGTACAAATGGCTCTTCTTTTCTTGCATGTAGGTGCGATGTCAGTGCTATATTTATAATGCTACACTAACATGAGAACGATGACGATTGAAACTAGCAATAAAAAGAAATGTACTGATACAGCACTATGCAGCACTTTGAAATTGATGTCACTGCTGAAAACATTTGTCTTGTGACTCAATAAAACCAGTCAACAAGTTTGTCACATAAATAACATACAAAGATCTGTATCAACGTATGTAACCATGTGTGACATGAGATCAGAAGATCGAACAGAGAAGAGAAGGGGCAATAGCAAATGAAATACTAGTAGATTATCAAGCGACAGGGACAGAAGCAGTGATGGCAGTGAATCGAGCGCAATCGTGATGGCTGAATGTTGGTCTAAATACGATGACCTTGACATTGCGTTTCTCCGGTAAGATCTTTATTCATTATTACAGCCGGCCGGGGTGGCCGAGTGGTTCTAGGCGCTACAGTCTGAAACCGTCCGAGCACTACAGTCGCAGGTTCGAATCCTGACTCGGGCATGGACGTGTGTGGTATCCTTAGGTTAGTTAGGTTTGAGTAGTTCTAAGTTCTAGGGGACTGATCACCTTAGAAGTTAAGTCCCATAGTGCTCAGAGCCATTTGAATCACTGTTACACAAGTAAATTTTGTGGACTTTCTGTACATTGTTAGCGCTGAACAGCTGTTGTGTGTTTGTGTTTTGTGTGTATGTGAGTGTGTGGGTGTGTGGGGAAGCAAACAATGTTTCTGCATGAATATTTTACCAACAAAACACATATCTTCGGCACAGTTGGCAGCCTTCCGAGTTTCACTGATGAAAGCTGGCAGCGGTGCCAAAAGCTCTCGTGAATGTCTCGTCCTGTAATGGAAAACAGTACTTCCATATCTGCTGTCTCCGAGCAGCGTAGATCTTGCCCTAGTAGTTGTCCGTGGTTGAGTACATATCTGTACGGTTTGCGATAATTTGTTCGCCATTTCACTCAAAGAGCGAAATTGTTCTCTGTCTCTTAGTATGTCTGTAATCGAAAGATCCCTAGCAAAAAGATGAGATGCGTGATAAGTGACTTGAAGAAATGAGAATTTCGATTTTAAAAAGCTCCGTGTACAAGACATAAAACACACAGTTGCACGAATTTATAATATCGGCCGCTATCAAGTCGATGTAATTTGGAATTCCGGGCTTGTTTGAGTTTGAAACCGCTCTCTGAGTGGTTATAGTCTCCGAGGGTGCCTCCAGCATTACGAGAGGAAACGTTAGTCACGGGAACATGCCTTAGACCACGGCCTAATGGTTCAAAAGGCTCTGAGCACTATGGGACTTAACATGTATGGTCATCAGCCCCCTAGAACTTAGAACTACTTAAACCTAACTAACCTAAGGACATCACACAACACCCAGTCATCACGAGGCAGAGAAAATCCCTGACCCCGCCGGGAATCGAACCCGGGAACCCTGGCGCGGGAAGCGAGAACGTTACCGCACGACCACGAGCTGCGGACAGACGACGGCCTAATAACCAGAAAACAAAAGTCAATAAGGAAGCAGATATTGGCCGTAGAATCGTGCATTGTATAATTCATCGTAACGAAATTGACACTGAAGAGGATCATATATCTTAAAAAGTGCGAATTTCACGAAAATGGTAATAGAAATGTGTAGCCAGTTTATTGTGAACTGATATCGCTCGACTATTAGCTTATTTTATAGCACCCCTGCATTCATGGTCCCAATACGTAGCCTAACGTTCTGAACATAAATTATTGTTTGAGTGCTCGCGTGTCGGCTGAGCGTGATTGCGTGATGCGAGATCGTAAAGGTCACACAGCCCGGGCGCTCGTTGCGGCTTCAGCGATTTCGTGTCCCACACTGGTAATCACGAAAGCACCGAAAACGGTAGAATTATATAAAAAGAAAAGGAGCCGTCCGATCTCATTGTGTATACTAATAAAAAAACGACGATCGTCGATGAATTTCCTACCGTGGGAGCGTAGCGTTCTGCGTATGTGTCGATGACGCCAGGGGGCATCTTCACACGACGCCACTGTATTCTAATTAAATCAAATTGCTTGGCCACTTCACTTTTTGACTAGAGAATGAAAATTTAAAACTAGTTAACTGAAGATCGCTCTTCGTTGCACACTGATGTTAAGTACACTATCGGAAAAAATATCAACAACCTCAAGGACTGTGTTCAATCGCACCAGAGTAAGAGATCTGTTACAAAAATTCCACAATTTTGTCCACAACATTTTTCTGCCTTTGTCTTTTATTTATTGCGCATCGTCTCAAAAAAAAAAAAAAAAATGGTTCAAATGGCTCTGAGCACTATGGTAGTTATCTTCTGAGGTCATCAGTCCCCTAGAACTTAGAACTACTTAAACCTAACCAACCTAAGGACATCACACACACTCATGCCCGAGGCAGGATTCGAACCTGCGACCATAGTGGTCACGCGGATCCAGACTGTAGCGCCTAGAACCGCTCGGCCACCACGGCCGGCACTAGTACAGAGAGACATTGATTTTGAGTTTCTGAGCGGCTTATAATCATGTATTACTTATATTTAGGACAATCTGTAAAAAACACACCACATGTTGCAAGGAAAGCACGTAAACCGTCTGAAGATGAATCATAACCATTCGAAACTGGTAACGGTACCCTTTGAATAAAGAACCTTAAAGTAATTTTGTGGTTGGTTGCTGTCCCAACACCATCAACATTTGTCTCCCTCATAATATTTTCCGTTTTTTACTGTTTCTTTAGTCCCATTATGAATTTTGAGTCTGCTATGTAGGGTGTCCTGATTTGAAACTTCCCAGCACACTATCCACTTACAGAGCTGATTCTTCACAGACGGTGGAAGATAAGCACGATCAACTAACACTGACGGGTTGGCATGGCGGCTAGCATCCCTTGCTACGGAAGGCACAGAATCTATTTTCTCCTGCACCCCCCCCCCCTCTTTCCCAAAACCAACTCCTTATATCCTTTAGCGCGCGAGGTGCACCCGCAATCCTGGGAAACGATGCCAAAAACGTGAGTTACGTACTTGTGCGAGGTGCCGGGGCTAGCAGTGTATTTATCACTAAATTCTACTAGAATCCACATATGTAAATCATGCTCTAAGCCCCCCCTATTCTAACTCCGACTTTTGCTGTTGCACAAGGATAAAAAAATACGCGAACTGACTCTAATCAACCCTGCCAGTGGAGTAGAAGAGAGTTTGGCACCTGCAATAATTTAATTTGATAAATAAGTTAAATAAACAAAGGTTTCATTAGCATAGTGAGGTGTGATAGGGTTGCTCTATCGATTAACAGAATGAAAGTTCTGTCCAAAATAACAATATGATTTATTAAGACTAAACACAAATTAATAAACAAAAACACATGAATTCTCATTTATGATACATTAAATTGGCTCGAATTGGAGACTCATACAAACACTGTAAAGGTGAAGTTGCCCCTAAACTAGATCGTGAGGTTTAAGACGAAGTGGTATGTGGAGCCAATTCCTTGCCACTCAAATCTCAAGAGAGACACACCGCTAACCCAACAGTAATTGCTGCTACTCAAGACAGAACAAAGTTAGAAAAAGACGAACAGGCGCGCTCTGCTGAGCTCTGATTATCACCTAGGAAAATCCCTGTCTGCCGGTGCTGCGGACATACATTACCAAACTGTCTTCTTGACTGCCAGGACACGATCTGGCGTACCGGAGCCGTTGGCTGGTTGCTTCGACGTCCTCGACCGAAAGGCGACTGCCCACTACCTAGAGCACCCGTACAGGCCGAACTCACAACATTCCCGCCCCCACGACAGTGGCCGTGGTTACGTTCCAATCAGCAACTCGAAAACCGGCGGAAATTCCACTCCATTGCCGGAGCACTACCATTCCACCAATGGAGATTCTTGGCGCCAATTTCTGTGCTGATTTTGCTACGTCACGGAGCTATGCCCTGAGCAAGCCAATCACAGTTACTATTTTGCAGAAAGTGCGGGAATTTTCCCGCCACAGCTGCCTGGGTACATAAGTCATTCCCACGCCTCGCTGGTAGCCCGCCCGAAAGTGTTTTCGCTAAGCTTCTGCGAAGCAACGGAACCTCCAGCCCAGCCGCCACTTCCGGCTCCCGCGGGCGCGTCTCCTGACAATGTCAGCGTCCGGAAAGCATTCACTCGACCCCCCACACCTGTCGGCCTACCCTTTCAAACTCAGAAGAGCCCGCCTGTCACTGGACCACCCGGGTGGCGAGAGACGCTGCATGGGAAGTCCGCGTGTGAAGGAATATCAACCCTCCACCGCATGCAACTAGAGAGGAGAATCGTAAGATAGAAATATGAGAGGGGGCTCATGCCACCTCTCACTGCCCCTACGCCATTTTAGATTGTAATTGGTGAGCGGTTGGCTCACTAAGGAGCAAGGTAGTGAGTCAATCGCCCAAGAACAATCTTAAAAACTGACTCCACATGCCGCACTCTATAAAAAAAATCACTGCAACTGAAAAATGCAGCTCATAGAGGGAGGATTATTTATGATGTAGCCAACTTCACCTTCTTAATATGGAACACTAACACTCACATCACACATGCATACCCAGGGAGCCCCTTCCAAACACCGATTCACACAGACATTCACGCTTTAAATATGGCCCGGGCATGTGAGCCAAATATGGAGCAGTTTATTCTTTACAATCAGAGTTGGAGTGCTCCGCAATTAAATGCCCAAGATGTTACAACAATTTTAATCATTAAACTAACCTGAACTCACTCACACATGATATTATTTAAGTTAACAATCTCTTTGTGAGCTTTCAGAATCTAATTACAACCTCCGATTCATTCTGTCTCCCTGCAGCAAGAATAACCTTTACAAAATGTTCCCTGAACTGATGGTCCATTCACAATGACAGTGGTGGTATCTGCTTCAGTTTATGGGGACTTCAGGCACACTGTTTGCATACACACAACAATAAATACAAAATACAAAAAAAACATGGTGTGGAGAACAATACAGTAATTTGTAATAAGAATTACAGTGTAAAACACAAACACATACAAGGTATAACATACATTACAAAACCAACACTAGAGAAAGAAATTTAAGAAAGAAAAGAAAAAAAAAGGTTCATGGGGCATCAAGTTGTGCGTGCACATTGCACAATGTTCACGACTGTGCTGAGAATGAGGCACTAAATCACATTGTTAGAAATATTCGAAGCACTTCACACATTACACCTTACTGACATCACATAGGGCTAAACGTCGGGTGTTGTTGCTACGTTGTTGCAACGGCAATAGGGTTTGCTGGAGCATCTGCAGTACTCTGTTGAGATCAGACCAAGACCCACGCATATGATGATGGCAGTATGGTAGGAAGACACAGTGATAGGCTCTCCTCACGTCGATTAATTGTCTCTGAGGTCTACTTGTTGGGATACATCACTAGTCTAGGCCTCTTCTCTCGCTGGACAGTACTTTATGTTTCCCAATATTGCAGTTCGACGAGGGATGATGGCACGTGGAGTGACTCCACAAGTGTGTGAGGTCATCCATACAGGATCGAACTAGGAGCGACGATTGCTAAAACTACTCTCTAATAGAGAGGAGAAGTTATAAATGAGGCCATACATTTGTTAGTGTGGCACGATACTGCTTTGTGTATGCAGATCGGCCAATGCTAGTGAGTTGTAAAAACCCAAACGGGTGAGTATAGAGCATCCCTTTCTGTCCTGAGGCACATGAGGCGCAGGTTCTGACACGATATGTGATCTTCTTCGTGTACTCACGACAACGTGGTCTGCCGCAGGGAAACCCTCCAAACGGCTGCCGCGTCTGGAGAGCTAGCAGGCTGTCGCGTGTGGGTCGCGTGTCAGTGTCAACGGCCAGCCTCACTTTCGCTTGTGGCCCGGCGAGGGCTGTCTGCCGCCTAATCCCTCAGGTACACGGCCCCGTGCTGTCAGCTCGTAGGACCGGATGCTCTCGCCCTTCACGTCAGGTGGGGTGCTGACGCTCATTTCTTGCAGGTAGCCGCAGACCTCTTGTTCCCGCTCTGACTGGCCTCCGCATTGCCACGATCCCCGTCATCTGCACAATTCTTACAAAAATCTTATGCCTAACTTTTTCCCATGACCTTCTATGTTACAATAAATTTACATAATGAAACATTGATGGTCTGTCATTTCAGACACTCTTATTTTACTTTTATAGTTATTAATCTATGGCAATCATTATAACATCTAATCTAGACATGGAAATAATTTATTTTGATATATGTGTAGAGACCGATCTCAGTATGTACATGGTGTGTGATAACTGATGCTTTGTAATGGATGAACAACTAAATGTGCGGGCCCGCACCAATATTACTATTACTTATATAGATCGACAGTAGACATGCTTCAAGAATTAACTACCATATGCCAACGATCTACATTCTATGTCTTCGGAATAAATTATGTTGTTATGCAGGCTGAAGTTTTACTGTGCTATAAGGAACATTCAACTATGCTACTTTCGCTCGCCCGTCGTCCCTCCATCTCGGGTCTGTGGTTTGGTGACCTGAAAAATAGCATCTCAACAGGCGCGCGCCACGCTTGTGGTAGAAAACCCCCACAATAATAATCCAGTTATTGTTAAATCCTACAGTTTAACTTATCCTAGTATATCGTACTTTCCCTTTTATTTATTTATTTTATTTATTTATTTATTTATTTTGTTTACCTTACACAATACTCTTACATAATTCCTGTTACGCTGAGATGTCTCGCTGCTCGCCGCTATTGACGACAGTGATGTGCGCGCCGTACGACATGGCCTCCGAGTTCTCACTACGCCTCACTGAAACTCCGGAGACTGGGTTAGCCACGGCTATACAAGACAATAAATTTATAGTTGAATTAATTTTGTATGTGATGCAGTTTTAGCAATGAAAGCGCACCTTTCCAGAGGCAATGTAATTTGACCAAGCCCGGACTGGTTCCTGTTGAGGATTCAGTCGCCCAACACACGCCAGCTACACAGTGTGTCACGAATATCCAAGTATAAGTCCCTGGTTATTCATCTGTGACAGTCACGAGCAACACGCTAAATCCCCAACCAGCACATTGGCATGGTAGGCTTTATGCCCGCATTTCTCTCGTCTAGGGCACCATTGGAGTCAAACGCTCACAGGTTCACCCCGACTTGCAAGACAACGATGCTGGCGCAGCTATGCAAAAAACTATACTGCCCATATTCATCCTCGAAATCACGCAATATACCACAATCTTGCAGTGCACTGACGCGTGCCTGCAAGCATTGGTATGAACGTCTCACGAACTGGTTGTGTCCGCTATGGAGCGTATCACGACTTCTCAGAACGCTTCTAAGAGCACGTTCTTGTATGCGCCCGTTTGTGCGACATCTCGTCACTCATCTTTATCCCTTAACATGGACACCAGATAGGAAAGGACAAAAACATTGCTCATGGAAAGGTAGTGTCTCCTACTCCACCGACATTGGAAGTCGCGAACAGAAACAAAAAAAAGGATAGCAGCAGTAAATTCTTATGCGAGACAACGCAGCGTGTTAATACTTTAGCAATCTTAACCTATTAATGCAACGATTATTGTTCCCCGAAGAAAGGTTCATACCTTTGCCTATTCTACTATGTACACCATTTACACTACTACTATAACAAGGTTCATGTATTTGCCCATTCTACTATGTACACCACTTACACTACTACTATTCCACGAACTCCTTTATGTGAGAGATGTGGTGGAGTCCTATGGACTTCTTTCCTTTCAGCGTCTCCAATTCATAAGCATTGTGGTGAGCTGCTCTCCTTATACGGTACGGGCCGTTGTAAACAGAATAGAATTTTTGGCATTTCATTTTTTGTTTGTTCGAAAGCCGGAAAGACTTAACGAGCACCTTTTGTCCAATTTGGAAGTGTCGTAGACGAGCACCCCTGTCGGCACGTCTCTTCCTGACCTCTGCTGCAGCCCGTATCCTCTTGAGAGCCAAATCCACTATGGCTTGGTGCTGCGTTCGCGCCCTTGGTGGGAAGTTTACGACCTCGGTTATCAAGTCCTTAGGAATCCGGTTTTTCAGTACTGTAATGGGTGCCAATTTTGTTATCCCATGGGGTGCCTCATTGATCACCTCCTGGAAGTCTTTAAGGAAAACGTCCCATGTCGTGTGCTGTTTGTTACAGTACAACCGGCACAAGTTCCCGAGTTCTTTAATAACCCGTTCTGCAGCATTCGAGCTCGGATGGTGTGAAGATATAAAAATGGGATCAATTTTACATCGACGCAACGTCTCCTTCCATGTTTTTGACTTAAACTGTGGCCCGTTATCAGAAATAATTCTACTCACATGACCAACCTGTGGTAGGAAATCCCGGATTAGGGCTCGTGATACAGATCGTCCTGTCGCCCTCTTCAGTGGCGTTAAGGTAACGTATTTGGACGTTAGTTCAACAAACACTAATACGTAAGTATATCCTCTTCTTGTTCTTGGCAAAGGTCCCATCAAATCTGTTGCTGCTAATTGCCTTAATTTGGTCGGTACGATTGGGTATAATGGTGCCTGCATGCTCACAGTGGTGTGCTTAGCCTTTTGGCAGTCTTTACACACCGACAGTACCCTCCGAATTCGACGCTCCATGTTTCGAAAGTAACACATGGTCCTTAGCTTGAGATTGCACTTGCGTGGTCCGAAGTGTCCATAGCTGAGGTGAGTATGCCATATAACCTTGTTTATTAGGTGTTCAGGGATGCATACCCCCCATTCAGTGTCATTTGCATAATTTCGGTGGAAAATTATGCCTTTCCGCAAGAGGTAGAACTGCCTGATGGTGGCGTGTCTTCTGTCTATCCATTTCTGTTTCAATAACACTAGGGCAGGGTCCTTGTCTTGCTCCTTCTTGATGTCCTGCATACTACAGGTAATAAAATTTTCAAAGGCTACTTTCTGCATATAGAAAAGGCAGTAGTGATTTTCCTCCAGGTCTTCTTCCATGTTGTGCTCAAATCCGATCGGTGACCGTGATAAGGCGTCTGCAATAATGTTCTGACTGCCGGGGATATATTCTATCGAAAAGTTGTACTGCTGCAGATATGATGCCCACCTAATGAGCCGCCTGTGATTAAGCTTTGCAGTCATCAAGAACTCGAGTGCCTTGTGGTCTGTGTAGACCCTCGTCTTGCGACCAAACAGGAGGTATCTGAATTTTTCAAACGCCCATACAATAGCCAGCGCCTCTAACTCGGTTACTGAGTAATTCCTCTCACTCTTGGCTAGTACTCTGCTACCAAACGCAATTGTCTTCCACACCCTGTTTCCTTCATGTACATAGTCTTGGAACACCATGACACCCAGACCTGAGTATGAACTGTCCTATGCAAAGCTCTTCTGCTAAATTAGGGTGTGATAGGATGGGTGCTTGTAATAATGCGAATTTTAATGCTTTCCATTCGGATTCGGCCGCCTCATCCCATTCCCAAGGAATCTTCTTTCCTGTAAGTTGATGCAACCTAGGACTGCTCTGAGTTTTGACATGTATAAAGAGGTTGTAAAAATTTATGATCCCCAAGAACCCCCTTAACTGCTTCTTTGTCGTAGGAATGGGAAACTTTTCAATCGCTTCGATCTTTTCGGGATTTGGCGCAATGCCCTCACCCGTGATGATATGTCCTAGAAATTTGACAGAGGACGTCCCAAAATTCGATTTTTCGATATTGATAGTCACTCCGTATTCCTTGAATGTCGCAAGGAGTTCACCGAGGACCGCATTGTGCTCTCCCCAAGATTTCTCCGCGATCAGCAAATCGTCCACATAGCTGGTGACATGACGTTTCAAATTATCGCTTAGTATGCCGTCCAGCCCCCGAATGAATGCGGCAGATGAAACGTTCAAACCAAATGGTAGACGACGAAACCGGTAACATCTTCCAAATGCTAAAAAGGCTGTGTACTGTCTGCAATTTGGATGGAGCTCGATCTGCCAGAAACTCGATTTTAGATCAACTGATGAGAAGATTGATATTCCATGGAAGTTTTGTAAGAGTTCCTCTAATCGTTCCGGTCTGTCTGTTTCGGGTTCTATTATGGTATTAATTTGTCGCGAGTCCAAGACTAAACGAATACTACCAACTGCCTTCTCGACTACTCTTAACGGGTTATTATAGGCTGAAGCCGTAGGTTCTATTATTCCTTCACTCAGCATTCGCGTAATTTCAGCTGCTACTTTCTGTCGATATGCCAAGGGGATTGGATAGGGTGGCACACGAAACTGGTTGTGCGGACGAACACGAAATTCATATTGGAAGTTCTTTATTGATCCTGTCTTGGGAAGGAAGACCTCCGCATGTTCTACTAGTAATTTATGAAGTTCTTTGCGGTGGTCGCTCCTTATATTCTTTATTGCTTCCACTTTTTCTCCTATTTTCTCCTTTATTTCTCCCATTATTCCGACTTCATTCTCATCCGTGTCCTCTCCCTTACCCGCAACGTCGACCTGTTCTTCCTTTCTGTCTTTCAGACACGCATAGTTTATCCGTACACAGTTAGACGGTAGTTGAGCTGGGATCAGCTGGTCGTCGAACTTAATGTGGACGGGATTCCCTTTCCTCAAAACCACTTCACCTCGTCCTAGATCAACTATCGCGTCATGTTCATTTAGGAAGTCCGTTCCTATTATCATGTCGATCGCCAGATTTGGCACGATCCAGAAGTTAGACTCTATTTTGTGTCCTTGGCAGGAGAATTCCAGTCTTGTTTGTTGGGTGACCTCCGTACATTTACCCGCTAATGCCCCTTTTATTTTGGTTTTCTTAACCGATAGGACAGGCCAGACCATCTCCTGAGAGCACCTCTTGTATGCTGCCTCGGATATTGCTGTTATGTAGCTTCCACTATCTATTATCGCATTCATACTCTTTTCAGCTATTGCTACTGTGATAAGAGGCTGCCGATCTTGTCGAGGAGTTGCTTTATGTTCCTCGAGCAGGATTTCTGATAAATCTTCGTAATGTATCATCCGTAGTTGGCCAGGTCCGAGATTACGTGCGAAATTCCGGCGGCCTGTGTTCGCACTAGTCTGGCGTCAATCCCTTGTTAAGCTCCCCCTCCTCTGACGTGCATTAGGATTTGCGGGTCTAGTTTCAATCTCCTGGTTCCACTGTTGTCCTTGGTTTCGCTCTCTCCAATTACGGTCGCTTTGCCGTTCGTTATTCCTCCTATCCCAGATTCCTTGTCTAGATTGACCCTGCTCCCTGACGTTCTGGTTTCCGTGTCTTTGGTTTCCATAATCTTGAATAGCGTAACCTTGACTTCCATAACCCTGGTTTCCTAACTGACCAGTGCGATTATGCGATCTGTTGTCGTCTTCTGTTCCTGGCCGGTGGTATTTGTTACTTTGCCCCTTCTTCCTGTCCCTTGCGTCTTGTTTGTCAAAGACTACTTCGAGTTCGCGCAATAGACTCTTGAATGCTTCTATGTCAGATCCACACTTGCCGACAAGTGTCTGTTGGTACCTAACTGGCAATTTGGAAAAGCAAAATTTAATGATTTCTCCGTTACTATATGGACTATCTAAAAATTGATTCTTCTTGAGTAAATCATCAAGAAATTTGGTTGCGCTCCTATGTCCGGACACTTCCAGTTCAGGACAAAATATTATTTCCTCTTTAATCCTGTCTTGCGTTTCCTTTGACCAGTAGGTCCGCAGGAATGCACCAACAAATTCCTGATAAGTCCGACACGTCACTGCCACACCCCGCATCTTTTCCGCGGCTTGGTCTTCGATGTGTCCACACATGAATTCTAATTTTGCCTGGGTTGGCCATGATGCCGGTAATGAATTTGTGAACTGCATCACCCAGCTCTTCGGATGCATCGACCCTCCATTTTCTTTGAACTTCTGGAATTTTAGTATCGACAGGAAATGATTGTGATCAAAATCCGTTCTGATCCTCGCACTGGTGTTGTCACTCGTTTCCGATACTTGCACGTCTGCTGAGTGTCCTGCTCTATCTTGCTGATAACTGTGATGTGCTACCTCTGTATCACAGTGGAAGTGGCACTCAGAATTCACTCTCCTAAGTGGGCTATAATTATTGGAGCTATTACTCGCTGTTTCTGCGTGTGCAGTGTTAGTTCCGCACTCGGTCAATGGGCTAGAGCACGGCGGGCTTTTCCTCGGAGACACAATTCTTTGTACTCCATCATTGGTACCCGAACGCGCAGTGTTCGTGTGCCCGTTTTGCTCTAGTTTTGCTATCCGACTCTCTACTTCTTCCATTCGTTTCGTGGTGTTCGCAACCGCGATATTACCTTGAGTTTTTAAGAATGCTAGGGATTTTGAGTGGGATTGTGTTGTACGTCGCAAGCGCCCTGCGAGTTTAGAAGTTGATTCCGCGACTTTCATTGCCCCTATTGCTGCCGTTTTGGCTAGGCCTGCTACTTTTTGTGCTACCATTGACATTTGTTTTGCTTCTCCACATTCTTTCTTTATTGTTAATAATTCCCCACGAATTTCCCCTATATGCGAAATTATTGCCTCCGTGTCCTTCTTACGCTGTTCGTCAGCTTCTTCTTTCTCCTTCTTACGCTGTTCTTCAGCTTCTTCTTTCATTGATCGTAGGAAGCTCAGTATTGGGTTAATGTCATCATTTTGATCCTCGTCACACATGGGTGATGTAACTCTGGACACCTGGGCGCTAGAGCTCTGACGTGACCGAGCTGGCCTCTGTCTGCACTCGTTCGTTTGACTATAAACTTTTGCTACCGTCTCGACCTGTGTGCCTGTCTCTGTTCCATCCTCCAATTCACTATCATAATCATGGCCGCGACGTTGCTCTAAGATCGCGTCCAAATCACCGTGCTCATAAATGACCCTGTCGTCCTGTCCTGCTAAAAATGTGCCCATCTCATCTGCGAACCTATCCCCGTCAGTAACGTGTCTCTTATCCATTATAGTATCCACTTTTGTTTTAGCTTCGCTCACTAATAGTCGTGCCTTACTTCTCGTGATCATTCATGAGAGACAAAATTTATCTAAAATACACAATAAAAATAATCTACTCCCTGTATTTTTTACACATAGACATAAAATTTCAACAACGCTGTTCCAACGCTGTAATTACAAGCACAATTTTATGTGGTACAGAAACCGCACACAAATCCGACAAAGTGCGATGTGGTACGGACACCACATCAACGAAACACAAAAAACAATGAACAAAAAATATATACATACACTGAAAACAAAAACTGTAATCATGCGCCGCTACTTAAAACTAATCACGGAACTATAAGAAAAAAACTTGGGTATTAATCAATAAAAAAAATCAGAGAAAAAATTTGAATGTTCATACTAAGAATACTGTTTGTTAATCAGTGATTCTCAGGAAAGATCCGAGGCTAAGGGTCGCCATATTATGCGAGGTGCCGGGGCTAGCAGTGTATTTATCACTAAATTCTACTAGAATCCACATATGTAAATCATGCTCTAAGCCCCCCTATTCTAACTCCGACTTTTGCTGTTGCACAAGGATAAAAAAATACGCGAACTGACTCTAATCAACCCTGCCAGTGGAGTAGAAGAGAGTTTGGCACCTGCAATAATTTAATTTGATAAATAAGTTAAATAAACAAAGGTTTCATTAGCATAGTGAGGAGTGATAGGGTTGCTCTATCGATTAACAGAATGAAAGTTCTGTCCAAAATAACAATATGATTTATTAAGACTAAACACAAATTAATAAACAAAAACACATGAATTCTCATTTATGATACATTAAATTGGCTCGAATTGGAGACTCATACAAACACTGTAAAGGTGAAGTTGCCCCTAAACTAGATTGTGAGGTTTAAGACGAAGTGGTATGTGGAGCCAATTCCTTGCCACTCAAATCTCAAGAGAGACACACCGCTAACCCAACAGTAATTGCTGCTACTCAAGACAGAACAAAGTTAGAAAAAGACGAACAGGCGCGCTCTGCTGAGCTCTGATTATCACCTAGGAAAATCCCTGTCTGCCGGTGCTGCGGACATACATTACCAAACTGTCTTCTTGACTGCCAGGACACGATCTGGCGTACCGGAGCCGTTGGCTGGTTGCTTCGACGTCCTCGACCGAAAGGCGACTGCCCACTACCTAGAGCACCCGTACAGGCCGAACTCACAACATTCCCGCCCCCACGACAGTGGCCGTGGTTACGTTCCAATCAGCAACTCGAAAACCGGCGGAAATTCCACTCCATTGCCGGAGCACTACCATTCCACCAATGGAGATTCTTGGCGCCAATTTCTGTGCTGATTTTGCTACGTCACGGAGCTATGCCCTGAGCAAGCCAATCACAGTTACTATTTTGCAGAAAGTGCGGGAATTTTCCCGCCACAGCTGCCTGGGTACATAAGTCATTCCTACACCTCGCTGGTAGCCCGCCCGAAAGTGTTTTCGCTAAGCTTCTGCGAAGCAACGGAACCTCCAGCCCAGCCGCCACTTCCGGCTCCCGCGGGCGCGTCTCCTGACAATGTCGGCGTCCGGAAAGCATTCACTCGACCTCCCACACCTGTCGGCCTACCCTTTCAAAGTCAGAAGAGCCCGCCTGTCACTGGACCACCCGGGTGGCGAGAGACGCTGCATGGGAAGTCCGCGTGTGAAGGAATATCAACCCTCCACCGCATGCAACTAGAGAGGAGAATCGTAAGATAGAAATATGAGAGGGGGCTCATGCCACCTCTCACTTGGAAAAAGATATCCCAAATGCTAGTGCATATTCAGACTGTCAACCATTCGTATATCAGTTTGCTCGTATAAGTCTCATCTCAACATAGCTATTGGAAGCGACATTCAATTGAACCTCCTTGCTACACTCACGCCTTGGTCTCCCTGTATAATTTTTACCCCTACACGCTTCCCTCCAATAGTAAATTTATGATTCCTTGATGTCTCAGAGAGTGTTTTATCAACTGATCCCTGTTGTGCCACAGATTTCTTTTCTCCGTTACTTATCTGATCTACCCATCTACCCATCTACCCGCGGTCACGCGGAACCAGACTGTAGCGCCTAGAACCACTCGGCCACCCCGGCCGGCTTGCATGGTCTCCTTCGAAGTTCTCTCCTCCACAGTTGAAACACCCAACGCCGTTTTCACTTCGGGAAGAAGGTCTTGCTACACCTCTTGCTGGATCGCGCGGCTATCGTTGCAGATCTTGCTTTCAACGGGGTTCTCAACTGGAATTTAAAAAAAAAAAAAAAATAAAGGTTCACATGGACCAGGTCTCGAGAGTACGGAGGATGAGGCAGTACAGTGATTTAGTTTTTGGTGCAATACTCACACACCAACAGGGATGAATGCGCGGGTGCGTTATCGTGGTGCAAGAGCCTTGAATTGTCTCGCCACATTTCAGCCGACGTCGCAACACGTCCCGGTAGTACCATAGATTAACAGATTGTCCCTGTGGCACGCCGCGCGGGGTAGCCGTGCGGTCTCAGGCGTGTTGTCACGGTTCGTGCGGCTCCCCCCGTCGGAGGCTCGAGTCCTCCCTCGGGCACGGGTGTGTGTGTTGTCCTCAGCATAAGTTTAAAAAGTGTTCAAATGTGTGTGAAATCTGATGGAACTTAACTGCTAAGGTCATCAGTCCCTAAGCTTACACACTACTTAACCTAAAAAATCCTAAGGACAAACACACACACCTATGCCAGAGGAAGGACTCAAAGCTCCGCCGGGACCAGCTGCACAGTCCAGGACTGCAGCGCCTCAGACCGCTCAGACAACCCCGCGCGGCAAGCATAAGTTAGTTTAAGTTAGTTTACTTAGTGTGTAAACCTAGGGACCGATGACCTCAGCAATTTTGTCCCGTAGTCCTTACCACAAATTCCCAAATTTCCTTTTCCTGTAGCACGAAATCACGATGAACTGATCCTTCGAAATCAAAGAAAGCTATCAGCGTGGCTTTGACATTTGACCTGACCTGACGAGCTTTTCTCCGTCTTGGAGAACGTTTCCCGACCCATTGTGAAGATTGAACCTTAGTCTGTTGGGGAATATCTCGTTCTCATTTGCGCGAACCCAAAGCTCTTCACAGACTGAGCGGCGAAGTTATTTCTAGTTTTGTCTCATGAGCCATGGGACGAACTTGGGGACAACACGATGCACTCCAAGATGCTGTGTCAGGATTTCATGACATCATCCAACTGAAATGTTACATTCTTCTGCCATCTCTCGAACAGCCAATCTTCGATTGGCACACATAATTTTTTTGACGTCCCTGACATGAGCGTCGTCGGTAGACGTCGAAGAATGTCCTGAACGAGGGTCATCTTTAACTTCCTTCCGGTCATTTTTAAACCGTGTGAACCATTGGTAACACCGAGTACGGCTTAAGCTCTGCTGCACTCCACTGCTGGCTGGTACTGTGCTGGTTGATCTGAGACAAGACTCAGCAGAGCTGAACTCCACTGACTAACTTCAAGCTGTGTCACGCCAACCACTGCTGGTGGGAGAGCTGATCAGCTACCAGCAGCAGAGCAGTACCTGGTGCTGTACTCTTTGAGTGTGGGACGGAAGACGGCAACCAGGGTTCCTGGCGGACAACTGTCCGGTACGCCTAAGCGTATCCGAGTGCGGGGCCAACCAGGCCGCCAGTACTGGGTTCAACGCCTGCCGCCGACACCACACCGGGGATGGGGTGGTACAGGGAAGAAGAGGCACGGAGTGCGATCGAGTACACTCCGTCGGCCGGCAGCAGCCATCCATGCTGTACCAGGCTGAGCTAAGCATCCATATCGGTGCAAGAGCAACGTCTCGCTAGGACGCAGGCGCAAGGACTGGCGCAGCGTTCGACACCGAAGAGTCTGTCCATGACGAGGGCAGGAGGCAACTATGGCCAACATGTACCACCTTTCGTAAAGTTGTCACAATAATCGGTACACTGAAAAATCATGTTTTCTTAGCGCCACTAGCACTTTCAAACGATTCCTGACACCGTGCAGAGACGTTATCCGCTCGGCCCCTCTATATTATGAATGTTACGGAATTTTTTGAACAGACCTCTAATAATATGATCATACTGAGTGCTGTGTTAGTGATTCATTTGTGACGGTCATCGAAGATCAGATGGTGCTCTGAAGGCTTCTCTGTGCGCCCTTGTTTTGACACTGCTGGCAATAATTGGGCTGAGTTGGGAGATGAAAAGAGTGTGCAACATTAATTCTACGGTACAACTGTGCACTACCGACATGTAAGTACTCCTGTGGAACAACTTCTGAACAGGGTCGTACTATGAACCTGCGGAAGCTGAATGGACGTATCGATGGGTTGGTGCTCATGTTGTGTGTAATGTACCGGTGATGTGTCGCTGCTTTCAGCATTGGTCTGTGGAACATTCCCACACCCGTAGACCAGGTTCTGGATGTCTGCGTAGTACCGACGCTTATCAAGATCGACAAATTGTGAGAGCAGCAGTGGGCTGCCGATCATCATCCAGGGAAGAAAGCAGGCACTTATTCCACCTGATGTTTCACCAGGGACCATTTTGAACCTCCCGCTTTCAGCAGGACTAAGCTCATGTGTGCCGCTGTCCAGGCTACTGCTGACACCACGATACCGCCGAGCACGGCTACTCTGGAGTCTACTGGAGAGAGTAATGGCAGTTTAGTCTTCAGTGATGAAAGTAGGTTCTTTCTCCCTCTTAGTGATGGACGTACACGTGATCGGCAGCCGGCTGTTGTGGCCAAGAAGTTCTAGATGCTTCAGTCCGGAACTACGCGGCTGCTACGGTCGCAGGTTCGAATCCTGCCTCGGGCACGGATGTGTGTGATGTCCTTAGGTTAGTTAGGCTTAAGTAGTTCTAAGTCTAGGGGACTGATGACCTCAGATGTTAAGACCCATAGTGCTTAGAGCCATTTGAACGTGTACGGCGCAGACTTGGTGAGCGTCCTATTCCCAAGTGCATTCGTCCACGACATACAGGTCCACTCCAGGCTCCAGAATATGAGGAGGCCATCCGTTACAACTCGCGGTCACATTTGATCTTTCTGCAGAGTAAAGTAACCAGTACCCGCTACACTACACACGTCGTTGCCCAGTACTATTGCCATTTCTTCGACAGAAACGTCACGTGATTTTCCAGGAGGACAATGCACGTCTGCATACGAGTGTTGCGGCGCAAAGCGTGCTTCGTGCTGTACGACAACTGTCCTGAACAGCAAGATCACCAGATCTCTCGCCAATTGAACACTTATGGAATGTGGTGGAATTCGAACTTACTCTTTCAGCAGAGCCTGCAACAAGCATTGCCGACTTGCAATAAATTGTGCAAGTTGTTTGGGACAGCCTACCACAGGATGGGGATTCGGCACCTTCACGATTGTTTGCAGGCGAGAATATACGCCTGCGTTGCCCCCAGAACGGAATACACTGTGTATTAATGCGACTGCTTGGGCATTGGCTCTGAGCACTATGGGACTTAACATCTATGGTCATCAGTCCCCTAGAACTTAGAACTACTTAAACCTAACTAACCTAAGGACATCACACAACACCCAGCCATCACGAGGCAGAGAAAATCCCTGACCCCGCCGGGAATCGAACCCGGGAACCCGGGCGTGGGAAGCGAGAACGCCACCGCACGACCACGAGATGCGGGCGCTTGGGCATTATTTACAGTGACGTGAGTGTTTCATTTGGTGTGAATTTATCGTCACATACTCCTACAATAATAAACTGCCTGTCCCATCACTAGTCAATTAAATAGCCCTATTTTACGGAAAAGTTTATTCGCCTAATTCAAGCTATGAATGACATGAAATCTTCTGCACTCAAGTCATTTAGCTTAAGGTCTTCGAATGATATTGTCTACTACCAGGGCAACATCTATGACATACATCTCATTAACTGTTGTGGACACTAAATGTCGATTTATTTATCTGTGTTCTCTTTTAGCTTCAGAGTATTACCAATAAGATATGGATGAAATTAAACCTTTATTACAGTGTTTCTTCGTGTTTCATCATTCTGTCTCGAATCTCATTTCCAGCAATCTTCGATTTCCGCTTCGAACTCTCTACTTCACTTCATCTACACTGTCTTCTACCGGGAGGGTACCTCTGGCCTTCGTCGCCTTGATGACACTTCCATTACTGTTCTAGATGGGCGTCCTCTCTACCATTTCGGTTTTAGAGCACATTTCAACATTCCTCTTGGCCGTCTGTCATCATTAATTATTTTTTTGGTTATCGAACCTATATAGCTGTTTCATTTCTGTGCCTCAAATGTCGTCCTGCTAGTTCCCGTAATCACTTTTAGGCTATTGCGTATTATTCTCCACATGGTCCATCCTCTAAATGCCACAACGTCATCTCCACTGCCAGGGACTTCGAGTCTTGCATCACATGCAGCAATACTCTCAATGACGGTTTATTCAAGGGCTCCTCCGTCCGTTTTGTCAGTTTGCTGTTCACGAGATCAGAGTTGAGTTTGTGCTTATCGTTCATGTCCTTGACCTATTTCGTTATTTATGGCAGCTGTGCTTCTGCTGTTATGTCACAGCGTTACTCTCAAATACCACATACTTTAATCTTTGGTATTACAATCTCTAAATCTTCTCCTACTGCTAAATATTTAGTTTTCTGCCATTTACTTGTCAGGCCACAACATTCATATCTTTCCTGCTGCGTTAACAACACTTAACCTGCTGCGAAACCATGACCATCAGCGAGGAAGAGAGTGTACAAAGTTCTGTCTAATATGGAGATTCCCTTTCCGCAGCAAGTTATTCTGTGCATCAAAGGGCCTTTCTCTAAGGAGATTTTCAAAAGCTGGTGTCAAAGATCACACTTCTAGCAGTCCTTTTGAAACAGGGAAATTACGCCCCTTATTTAAATTAATAAATAAAAATTAAAAATTAAAAAAGGATGCTTGACCTATGGTAAAAGAAGTGGTCTATTGGTAGTGTCTTTGACTGTTAATCAAAAGGTCCTGGGACCCAGGCCGAAAACATCCAGAAACACTCTTCCCCTTGAGATAGAAAACTGCACCTAAAAGGCCGAAGACTCAACAATGAGCAGTGGAATGTGGATGCATAAGGCAGAGGAAACCACTGCATGAAAGGCACGTAAGGAGTAACAACAGGACATGTGGCCTGTAATTAAAAAGTGTACTAATGATAGCTGTAGTGCCAAAGGACTTCGGATTAATCCCCCACTCGGTCACTGCGAGAGGACTGCCAAGAGGATGGTAACTATAAGAAAAAGAGTGAATGACCAATGATAAGATGATATTCTGCGTGTCGTAGTAGCGAACGTCAGAAGTTCGAATGAGGTAGGACAAGTAGGAAATCTGAAAAAGGAAACGCAAAAGCTCAGCTGAAATATAGTACGGGTCAATGAAATGAAATAGAAAGAAGACAAATATTTCTTAATAGATGAATATAGGTTTATGTAATTAGAAGAAGGAAATGGTATAACGGTAATTTTTTTTGTTATTAATAGGAAGCTAGTGCAGAAAGTGAGTTACTGTCACCAGTTCAGTGATAGGGTCGTTCTCATCAGAATCGACAGCAAACCAACGTGAACAAAAATATCTCAGGTACACATATCAATGTCACAAGCAGAAGATGAATAGATAGAGAAAGTGTATGTGGATTTTGAACGGGTAATTCAATACGTAAAAGGTGACGTTAATGTAATAACCATAGGTGATTGGAACGGAGTAGTAAGAGAAATAACAGAAAACAGAGTTTAGGGAGAACATGGGCTTGGTAATAGGAATGACAGAAAAGAAAAATGAATTAAGTTTTGCAGTTAATTTCAGCTAGTAATAGTGAATACCCTATTCAAAAATCACAAGACGAGGAGATACCCTTGGAAAAGACCCAGAGAGGTAGGCAGATTCCAGATAGATTACATCACATTCAGATAGGGATTTGGAAATCAGATAGTGGACTGTAGGATGAGCCCTACAGCAGATATTGACTCGGATCACAATTTGGCAACAATGAGGTTGTAGAGTCTGCGTGCAGTCCTATTCTTTCCCTCGTCAGAAAACAGAGGGACAGAGTTAGTGCTACCTCAATAGTGGTTATTAATATTCACTAACGATAAGAAGGTTGGTTTACATGGAAGAATCCTGGAGATACTAGAAGCTATCAGATAGATTATATAATGGTAAGACAGAGATTTAGGAACCAGGTTTTAAATTGTAAGACATTTCCAAGGGCAGATGTGGACTCTGACCACAATCTATTGGTTATGAATTGTAGATAAAATGAAGAAATTGCAAAAAGGTGGGAATTTAAGGAGATGGGACCTGGATAAACTGAAAGAACCAGAGGTTGTACAGAGTTTCAGGGAGAGCATAAGGAAACAATTGACAGGAATGGGAGAAAGAAATACAGTAGAAGACGAATGGGTAGCTCTGAGGGATGAAGTAGTGAAGGCAGCAGAGGATCAAGTAGGTAAAAAGACGAGGGCTAGTAGAAATCCTTGGGTAACAGAAGAAATATTGAATTTAAATGACCCAAGAAGAAAATATAAAAATGCAGTAAATGAAGCAGGCAAAAAGGAATACAAACGTCTCAAAAATGAGATCGACAGGAAGTGCAAAATGGCTAAGCAGGGATGGTTAGAGGACAAATGTAAAGATGTGGAGGCTTATCTCACTAGGGGTAAGATAGATACAGCCTACAGGAAAATTAAAGAGACCTTTGGAGAAAAGAGAGCCACTTGTATGAATATCAAGAGCTCAGATGGAAACCAGTTCTAAGCAAAGAGGGGAAATCAGAAAGGTGGAAGGAGTATGTAGAGGGTCTATACAAGGGCGATGTACTTGAGGACAATATTATGGAAATGGAAGAAGATGTAGATGAAGATGAAATGGGAGATACGATACTGCGTGAAGAGTTTGACAGAGCACTGAAAGACCTGAGTCGAAACAAGGCCCCCGGAGTAGACAACATTCCATTAGAACTACTGACGGCCTTGGGCGAGCCAGTCCTGACAAAACTCTACCATCTGGTGAGCAAGATGTACGAGACAGGCGAAATACCCTCAGACTTGAAGAAGAATGTAATAATTCCAATCCCAAAGAAAGCAGGTGTTGACAGATGTGAAATTTACCGAACTATCAGTTTAATAAGTTACAGTTGCAGAATACTGACACGAATTATTTACAGACGAATGGAAAAACTGGTAGAAGCCGACCTCGGGGAAGATCAGTTTGGATTCCGTAGAAATGTTGGAACACGTGAGACAGTATTGACCTTACGACTTATCTTAGAAGAAAGATTAAGGAAAGGCAAACCTACATTTCTAGCATTTGTAGACTTAGAGAAAGCTTTTGACAATGTCGACGGGAATACTCTCTTTCAAATTCTAAAGGTGGCAGGTGTAAAATACGGGGAGCGAAAGGCTATTTACAATTTGTACAGAAACCAGATGGCAGTTATAAGAGTCGAGGGGCATGAAAGGGAAGCAGTGGTTGGGAAGGGAGTGAGACAGGGTTGCAGCCGGTCCCCGATATTATTCAATCTGTATATTGAGCAAGCAGTAAAGGAAACAAAAGAAAGATTCGGAGTAGGTATTAAAATCCAGGGAGAAGAAATAAAAACTTTGAGGTTCGCCGATGACATTGTAATTCTGTCAGAGACAGCAAAGGACTTGGAAGAGCGGTTGAATGGAATGGACAGTGTCTTGAAAGGAGGATATAAAATGAACATCAACAAAAGCAAAACGAGGATAAAAGAATGTAGTCGAATTAAGGCGGGTGATGCTGAGGGAAGTAGATTAAGAAATGAGATACTTAAAGTAGTAAAGGAGTTTTGCTATTTGGGGAGCAAAATAACTGATGACGGTCGAAGTAGAGAGGATATAAAATGTAGACTGGCAATGGCAAGGAAAGCGTTTCTAAAGAAGAGAAATTTGTTAACATCGAGTATAGATTTAAGGGTCAGGAAGTCGTTTCTGAAAGTATATGTATGGAGTGTAGCCATGTACGGAAGTGAAACATGGACAATAAATAGTTTGGACAAGAAGAGAATAGAAGCTTTCGAAATGTGGTGCTACAGAAGAATGTTGAAGATTAGGTGGGTAGATCACGTAACTAATGAACAGGTATTGAACAGGATTGGGGAGAAGAGAAGATTGTGGCATAACTTGACTAGAAGAAGGGATCGGTTTGTAGGACATGTCCTGAGGCATCAAGGGATCACAAATTTAGCATTGGAGGGCAGCGTGGAGGGTAAAAATCGTAGAGGGAGACCAAGAGATGAATACACTAAGCGGATTCAGAAGGATGTAGGTTGCAATAGGTACTGGGAGATGAAGCAGCTTGCACAGGATTGAGTGTCATGGAGAGCTGCATCAAACCAGTCTCAGGACTGAAGATCACGACAACAACAACAACAACATCGATAACTTCTGACCTTGGTTATCTTTTATTGTGTGGTGATGGTAGTGTATACAGTGTGTGTGTGTGTGTGTGTGTGTGTGTGTGTGTGTGTGTGTCTTTCCATATATGCTCTACAAACCGAGGTCTTAAATTCCTTTACACAGTGCCTCCTTGTTGCATTTGTGCCTTGCAAATGACAGAGCGCTCATCTGTCGAAGTATCGGCGGTTGTTAATTGCGTCAGCCGGCTGCATCCCTGTATGTTACCCGACCAGATTTACAAACAGTTTGTAGAGGTATTTTTACGTAATTTAGTGATACAATTTTCGGACGGGATGTTAAATGTTCTGACTCGATCTTTGTTCGTAGCCACAACATCTAACTTGTATATGACATCTGCTCATCTGTTATATTTGGTTTTTCATACATTAGAGCATCGTGAATTATTATCTCAGACCTTTCTCTTGTCCAAAAGCTGTACCATGTGCACCTTGCCTCAGTATTTGAATACTACGGTGCACATGCTCGCCACGCTTGTATTTATCTTTCGTAAGAAATTTCACCAATCTTGTTCGAGTTACATGGCGGCGGAAACGAGGTCATAAAAAATTATCGTTTCCGCCACACAAGCTCTTTATTTTCAGGTTATTAGTCAGAATGTCCAACGGACGACAAAAACATTTGTCCCTGCAAAGATCAAACCCATGGGCCGCGATTTATTACGTTTTCAGATCTTGCAGTATGAGGTTTGCAGGTTAATGTTCTAGTTCAATAATTAGTTGCGTTACTTCCGAGTACAGACCGCGCCGCTCGAACTGTCAACACAACTGGCACTGCTAATAGTATCCTACGACTTCCACATTGCTGGCAACGGGTTATACACAATGCTTGTGACTACTTTGAAGGTCGGTTAAAATTTGAAACTTGTACCTATTTTGTACGAGCTGTAAATAAATAGTTGCCTCTATTAATGTACCAACCCTCGTACACTCCTGGAAATTGAAATAAGAACACCGTGAATTCATTGTCCCAGGAAGGGGAAACTTTATTGACACATTCCTGGGGTCAGATACATCACATGATCACACTGACAGAACCACAGGCACATAGACACAGGCAACAGAGCATGCACAATGTCGGCACTAGTACAGTGTATATCCACCTTTCGCAGCAATGCAGGCTGCTATTCTCCCATGGAGACGATCGTAGAGATGCTGGATGTAGTCCTGTGGAACGGCTTGACATGCCATTTCCACCTGGCGCCTCAGTTGGACCAGCGTTCGTGCTGGACGTGCAGACCGCGTGAGACGACGCTTCATCCAGTCCCAAACATGCTCAATGGGGGACAGATCCGGAGATCTTGCTGGCCAGGGTAGTTAACTTACACCTTCTAGAGCACGTTGGGTGGCACGGGATACATGCGGACGTGCATTGTCCTGTTGGAACAGCAAGTTCCCTTGCCGGTCTAGGAATGGTAGAACGATGGGTTCGATGACGGTTTGGATGTACCGTGCACTATTCAGTGTCCCCTCGACGATCACCAGTGGTGTACGGCCAGTGTAGGAGATCGCTCCCCACACCATGATGCCGGGTGTTGGCCCTGTGTGCCTCGGTCGTATGCAGTCCTGATTGTGGCGCTCACCTGCACGGCGCCAAACACGCATACGACCATCATTGGCACCAAGGCAGAAGCGACTCTCATCGCTGAAGACGACACGTCTCCATTCGTCCCTCCATTCACGCCTGTCGCGACACCACTGGAGGCGGGCTGCACGATGTTGGGGCGTGAGCGGAAGACGGCCTAACGGTGTGCGGGACCGTAGCCCAGCTTCATGGAGACGGTTGCGAATGGTCCTCGCCGATACCCCAGGAGCAACAGTGTCCCTAATTTGCTGGGAAGTGGCGGTGCGGTCCCCTACGGCACTGCGTAGGATCCTACGGTCTTGGCGTGCATCCGTGCGTCGCTGCGGTCCGGTCCCAGGTCGACGGGCACGTGCACTTTCCGCCGACCACTGGCGACAACATCGATGTACTGTGGAGACCTCACGCCCCACGTGTTGAGCAATTCGGCGGTACGTCCACCCGGCCTCCCGCATGCCCACTATACGCCCTCGCTCAAAGTCCGTCAACTGCACATACGGTTCACGTCCACGCTGTCGCGGCATGCTACCAGTGTTAAAGACTGCGATGGAGCTCCGTATGCCACGGCAAACTGGCTGACACTGACGGCGGCGGTGCACAAATGCTGCGCAGCTAGCGCCATTCGACGGCCAACACCGCGGTTCCTGGTGTGTCCGCTGTGCCGTGCGTGTGATCATTGCTTGTACAGCCCTCTCGCAGTGTCCGGAGCAAGTATGGTGGGTCTGACACACCGGTGTCAATGTGTTCTTTTTTCCATTTCCAGGAGTGTATTAACTGCGGAAAAAAGAGGCCTTAAAATAAGAAGACAAAAATGCATAAAACTTAGACCGGTTGTGCATAACTACTGCAGATGGTATTGGCTTCTTATGGACTGTGAAAGCGATCCGTTCTGCTTGTTACCGTCTTTCCCACGACCAGATTAAACGGCCTTACCTTCTGGTCTTTGCTCTTGAGACCGTGGCCGCATCAGGCTCCTTCGCGTCTAGGAGAGATTTCAATTTCCTGCTAAAACTAACTGATTAATGAAAGGGAAGGAAGGAGACTACACACCGGTGACAGTCAAACAGCTCCTGTAAAACTGTAATTCTAGAAGTGCTAGACAGCCATGTTGCAGAAAAAGGTGAGAAATTGTTGGACCACGAATGTGGACTCCTCAAGCAATCCTCATTCTTGCGGTGAGTCTAGCCAAAAGTACACGAAAACATATGAAACACAAGAGAAATAATGGTAACTAGTTCAGTCCCTAGACCTGCTGTAAATATGACATGAATCTCCATCATTCGAATCACAAACGTCTTGCGTATTTTTAGAATTAAATGATTGGTCATCACGAAAATTGCTCCGCTGCCGCCGGTCGATAGTCCTCTGCTCAGGCAAGCTATCAGTAGCTTGAGTCGGCTCTAGAAAATTCATTTTAATGCGTAAATGAGAAGAATAAATTGGTGACGTTTTAGTTGAAGGGTGTACAGTCTCGTGTCTCTGCACACTGAAACTGTAACTGCATAAGCAGTCCGAATCTGTGGCTCGAAACCAATCTTTAATTTTATTTTACTCTTTCTCCTTCTCAGGGGTCGCGTCTGGACGGCTATAGAGACTTCGCTATTTGCTCTAAACGTCTCTGGAAAGTATCTGCGTTACAGTGCCATAGTAAAAACTAATAATCGTTAGAAAAATTAAATCATTACCCATTATTGAAATTTCTGATACAGTTCGTAGGTAATTCCTGTTTCGTGTTGGCATGTCTGACGCATTTTTCTGCAGACTCTCCAAATTGTAGAACGTCTTTCCGGAATTTAATCGTGTATTATTAAAATGTTTAGAGCACATATGCAAGCATATTGTAGATATTTCTATTGTATGACTGTCCAGTCAATACGTTTCACCTATGAGGGGTGTTCAGTAATTGATACAACACATTTTATTTCTCGCCCAATTTCGGTTGGAAAAAAATGCGGAATTCGTTGTGGGGCGTCGTGCAATATTCCCATTTCACTCCCTATAGTTTCGTGAAGTTCCGATACATAGCAGCGCTATACGTAGTCTTTAAAATGGCATCTTTAGAGGAGATGCGTTACAAGCTTAGAGTTGTCATTATGTTTCTTTTGGTGGTAAACCAGAACATCACAGACAATCATAGGTGCTTGCTGGATGTCTACGGAGACCTGGCAGTGAATAAGAGCACGGTGGGTCTTTGGGCGAGGCGCCTGTCATCACCGCAACAAGGTCGCGTGAACCTGTCCGTTCTCCCGCGCGCCATCCGGCTGCTCACAGCTGTGACTCCTGCAGTGTTGGAACGTGCGGACACTCTCATTCGAGGTGATCGACGGATCACAATCAAACACCTCGCTGCTCATCTGGACGTCTCTCTTGGCAGTGCTGACACACTCATCCACCAACTGGGGTACTCAAAGCCTTGTGAGCCATGCACGGCTCGCGTTTATCCCATTTATTGTTTGTTATCTTCTATTACGGTACTGCAGCCTCATTTTCTTATTTCATTTACTGCCGTCACTAACTTCCTGCCTTACTTGCCCGTGAGCGGCAGCAGCAGCGGGTATCGATAAGTGCACTATCGTACCATCTCTGGAACGACCGATCGTATTTCCGGGGCATCGTGTGTCTGGCAGTCAGTCGGAGATGGACCAGCAGTGCAGTCAGGACGCAGCAGCGGTTAAGTCGGGGACGGAGCGCCAGTGAGGCGGCGACAGCCAGTGCTCGTCGACCGCTGGCGACACACATGAACTGTCTGACGGAGAGAGATTGGAGCGGGACAACCGTTGGGTGGTCGTTCGGTTGGTCGTCTCATCGGCCGACGTACCTTTCGTCCTTTCACAATTTCCGGGCCTGGGCAGTGGGTTGGTTGGCATGGAGCAGCAAGCAAATCTCCACGCAGTTTGGCCAGGCCCGCTGGCGGCCTCTATGTGGTGTTGGTATGTGTGGTACTGTTCCCATTGCTACAAGGTTGGTGGCTCACCGATCCTGGACATGAAAGTTGAGTTTTGACTTAATCTACCAGCAAGTCACGACTGTTCACATTGTGTCGTTTGGAGTTCGTTGTCGCCTCTTGGGATATTCCCGCGAGCAACAACGTGTGTTTTCAAGTTAGTAAAATTTAGCCACCCTCCGGTGGAGTTTAACCGTACTTGGTTATTTGAATTGAAGTGCACCAGCGGTATCTTCCGTCTTGTGGCCCTTAACGTTCCGGTTACCTGCCGTGGCTGTTGACGTAAATTCAGGCAGTGTATTTTCCTGATTGTGTTGTCGCTGTCCAGCACTGTGTGTAGTTTGACAGCTCAATGTATAATTGGTTGTGAGCGCCAATACCTTCTATGTTGTTCCATTGAAGTCCCTGTTGTGTACTGGTCGGGTGAAGAGGAGGTTATCTTGTCGGTGGGTCCGTTGACGGTCTGTTGGTTGGGTTGTCGTCGGATCGACAATGGTTGGGCCTGTCTCACCTACGCGAGCGTTAGTGTTTGAATTGCAGGCCGACCCTTGGAGCTTCTGAGCGCCCTTGGGTGTATTGCCTTTTCTTTTTTGTTCTAGTTGTTTGTACTTGTACGGTTTCTAGCCGAATTTTAGATTAAGGTTGTTTTGCCCTTAAGGGGGGTAGGACGTCAAACGGGCCGACTTGGAGCACTAGAGGCACCACAGGACATTTTAATTTCCACTGTTTATACTTTTACAAATAAATTCATAAAACTTGGTCAGCATGACCAGGAACGTTTCAGAATTTACACTCATAACAGTGGAATACCGAAAACATAACGAAATAATTTTCTTTACATGTGAAATTTCATCATTTTTTCACTTATTAACGGCAGCATTTGTCACTATAGATATACTTTTCTACATAAGTAAGACAGATTCTTCGATGAATTTTGCACAGCATACAAACCATACTTCAAGGTGTATAAAACTCTAGAATTTTCCAAATCTATTATAAACTGTGGTAAAAATTGAGGTAATTAACTATAAAATTTGTGTTTTTTCTAAACATGAAGTTTAAAATATAACAGCTCATTCGTTTTTTCATAAATTAAATAAACTCTAGAGTTTCATACACCTGTAAGTATGGTATGCATGCTGTGCAAAATTTATCGGAGAATCTTTCTAACCTATGAAGAAAAGTGTACCTATAGCAACAAATGCAGCCATAAGTAAGTGAAAAAATGATGAAATTTCACATGTAAAAAAAATTATTTTGTTATGTTTTCGAACTTCCACTGAAATGAGTGTGAATCCTGAATCCTTCCTGGTGATGCTGACAAAGTTTTATGACTTTATTTGCGAAAGTATAGACACTGGAAATTAAAATGTCCTGTGATGCCTCTGCTGCTCCAAGTCGGCCCGTTTGACGTCCTACCCCCCTTAAGGCGTCAGACGGTTTAGGCCTTCATCCTAATCTAAGATCTGTTTTACGTAAAGCCTTTGGCATTTTTAAAATTAATGTATTGAATCTTAAGTGTTGAGCTTCAGCCGATTTTTGAATTTAAGTTGTTTTGCTCTTAAAGTGTCAGATTCTTTGGTGCCTTCAGCCAGTTTGAATTAAAGTTGTCTTGCTCTTAGGTGATAGATGGTTTGGGCCTTCAGCCTAATTTATGAACTGTTTTTCGTAAAGCCTTTGGCATTTTTAAAATTAATGTATTGAGTCTTCAGTGTTGGGCCTTCAGCCGATTTTTATATTTTAGTTGTTTGCTCTGAAAGTGTCAGATTCTTGGGGCCTTCAGCCTAATTAAGGAACTGTTTTCAGATAAGTCTTTGCCTTTTAAATTTCTGATATTGGTTGAGCTTTTAGTTATTGGCTTTCAGCCGTTTTTAAACTAAAGTGGCCTTGCCCTTAAGGCATGAGATTGTACGGCGCATTCAGCCGCTAACTGAGTTCCAAAACTAAAGCTGTGTTTTATTTTTTTATTTTTTTGGCTTTTGTAATGTTTGATCAAATAAAAGGTTGTATGTTCGAGTGTAACTGACAGCCGCTTATTTTGGCCCCTTTCCCACAACTTAAACTACCTGTCCTGTCGTGCGGCCTTAGCAGGGCGTCTCAGCATGTGTGGTGTTGTGTTCCTCGCCATCTAACAAAAGACCGTAAAGAGCAACGAAATACCATCTGCGCGCAATTGCTTGTGGGTTACGATGCTAACATGCGATTTTTTTGTAGATGATTGGGAGGTTATTAGTGCAGCAAGACCTTGGCTTCGACGTCGTCCAGTACAGTGGTCCCATAAGGTCCCAGTAAGATGGCGTAATGGCGTTGCACTGGACGGAGGTTATTTTGAAAAACTGCATTTTATATCGAAAAGAGTGATGAGTAATATGGTCACTGGGATCTTGAATAAAACCAAACTGATTTTAGAAAAAAAAATTGTCGCATTACGTATTGAAGGCCCCTCGTATATGGCCGAAGTAAAGTAAAATATTTTGCTTATCACGAGAAACCGTGAAGTAACATGACTAATTAGTTGCCGCTTTACTTGTGGCTAGAAATACTGAAATGTTGACAAGTAAGTTTATAAGCGGAATGCTGCATCGTCAAACAGACGGGTAGGACATTAAGGCACTGCTGCTGTCCTATCAGCACATCGGAAGATGGAATCCTGGTAGAAAAGGCGTCGGTATCCATTAATAGGTAGGTGTGGACTCACTGCATTATGAGGGCAGACACGAGGCGTTCAGGAGCAGGTAGGAACCGGTGTATCAGTCTGGAGGCAGTGCATGACATTATCTCCGTTGCCCGAGCCACCAACGTGAAGATTCGGACAGGAAGCGGATGCGTTGCCGCTGTCTCCCCTAGGTCGATGAACCGATCATCTCTCTCTCTCTCTCTGGGAGAGGGGAGAACCGACTCATACTGCATTTAAAAGTCAAATATTCAGTTATCACCGGCAGCCACATCAAATAAATGACATAATCCCTCTCAGGCGAGAGTGTGTTAGGGGCGTGTCAGGGCCAGGAGGGAACCTCCAGGGTCGGGCGGCCGGCGAGGTGCAGCGTCTACCTGCTGCCTGGCGCGTGGCGCGCAGTAACTACAGCCAGGGCACAAAAAATAAGGGTAAGGATGCTGTTCGTTCACTCCCACCGAGGGTGGTGGCGCAGTGATAAGGGCAGCACACGACCCGCATTCAGGAGGATCGTCCGCAGTCAAATTGCCTGTTATTTCCATAAATCGCTCAAAAAAGTCAGTTTAAATATAATGTAAGGTATATGCTTCGCCGGCGATGGGCGAGGCATGACAGAATCTCTGACCAGAGAGTAGTTTATCGTTAGTTGTTGCTTGTCGTGAGTCTGCGCTTGTCTGCGCGAGTCTGCAGTAGTAGTCAGTCGGATACGGTAGTAGGGAGTCGGCATGCGTCGGCTGTGTGCTCTGGTCGCGACTCTGGTCAGGGCTCTGGAGGATGAGTATTGTTGTAGAAGGTAAAGAAGCAGCCTTGCGCATATTTAATAATGTATGTTAATTGTAATTTAATTTGTTCAGAAAAAATGCCCCAATAATAATTTTTTTATAAAGTAACTCTTTTAAAGAAAAGTATTCATTTCAATTTAAAGAATTTTTCCACTCTTTTGAAGAAAAAGCATTCATTTCAATTTAAAGAATATTTCCTATGCATTCCTTCCAAGAATATATATATATATATATATATATATATATATATATATATATACGCCAGCATTGCACGAAGCTGTGTCGATAAATAAGAGCAGATATAGTTGCAGTTTTTATTGAGGTAAGAATTTTGCTTTTGTTATTCAGAATACAGGGCCGAAGGTCAGCGCTGCTGTCCTTATCAAATTTACCAGATATTATTATTTCTGTTGAGAAGTTCCATTTGGTTCATGGTTCATTATTTAATTAATATTATTGTGTGGTTTTTGGTCAATTTTCATTCCTTAATTTTTGTGGGAAGGGCTACGCATGGTTCCATTTTCTTATTTTTCATTTAATTAAATTTCTGCGGAGAGGTTACAATAAAAACAACAACAAAACATGTTTGGAAGGCAAATTAACAAGTACAGCTGAGGACAAGTCAAACATAGCATGGAGTATTAATTTAGACCTATGGTTGATTTCTGTTGGCAGGCGCATGGCATTCATAATGTAAAACGGAGGAACAGTAAAAGAGGAAACACACTGAGGGTGTGATTCTTGAAATTTTCCCGGCGAACTGAATGTTCTATGAGATTTCGGGATTGCAGCCGGATCACGTTGGCTTCTTGCCACGACATTTCGGCTGGCAATCGTCCAACCATCTTCAGGTGAGTGTCCATCACCGGAGACTGCAGGTTCCCAGAGTCTACTCTATAGCAAAAAATTGGCGCGAAAACGCATGCGCATTGGCCTTCGTCACAGGAGCGTCCTCTATCGAAATCCGCGCCCTCTGAAGTTACTGTTCTATCTGTGGAGTGCAGGCGCATGTGTAAAGGTGAATACATGTCCGGCCTCTGTCGGAATGCGCGCCCACGTCGCTAAAAACAGACGTGAGATGTCGCCAGACGTGTCACTGTGAATAAACTGTCTTCTCTCAGAGGAAATTAGAGAGATCACCGGGTCCCAGGGCTTGTCCAGTTGAAAAAACTGTATTACCACAGGACACGCTATGGATTTTTCTGCCACGAAAATCTTGGCCCCAGTGAAAAATTTTTGGGATTCAGTAATTAACTGACGGAGGCCAATGCGCATGCGTTTTCACGCCAATTTTTTGCTATAAAGTAGACTCTGGGAACTTG
This sequence comes from Schistocerca nitens, assembly GCF_023898315.1. Taxonomy (NCBI): domain Eukaryota; kingdom Metazoa; phylum Arthropoda; class Insecta; order Orthoptera; family Acrididae; genus Schistocerca; species Schistocerca nitens. The sequence goes on along the minus strand of NC_064619.1, from coordinate 583,129,557 downwards.
CAGTCTCCAGTGAAGGACACTCACCTGAAGATGGTTGGACGACTGCCAGCCGAAATATGGTGGCAAGATGTCAATGTGATCCGGCTGCAATCCCGACATCTCATAGAACACACTGAGGGTGCCACTAGTGTGATGAAACATGGTTGGGTATAAAACAGATCAATAATTGTGTTCTTGCAAAAAGGCGGACGCTCTTTAATTCATTATTATTTTTCTGCAAGCAAATGCACAGAGTTTAAATTCCAGTATAAATAACAAACATTTACTGTTGATCGGATTTAAACTAGCATCTGCTCCACGGGAGCTAGCGACGCTCAGCTTTACTCTACACTTCATGTGGCACACGGGCGGCATAGTCGTTCAAAAAATGGTTCAAATGGCTCTGAGCACTATGGGACTTAACATCTGAGGTCATCAGTCCCCTAGAACTTAGAACTACTTAAACCTAACCAACCTAAGGACTTCACACACATCCATGCCCGAGGCGGGATTCGAACCTGCGACCGTAGCGGTCGCGCGGTTCCAGACTGTAGGACCTAGAACCGCTCGGCCACCCCGGTCGGCGGCATAGTCGTATAATGACCTTACATCTTTGGAAATAACAATCTTTGTACAGTTACAGTTCGCCTATTTCTGTGGGCTGTCTGTTCCGTCTTAAAATTTTCTAATGCTGGCGTAAAAACCCGACAGCCATTTCTCAACGAAGTATACAACGTGTTCCGAAATTATTCTTTCACATTAATGCAGGAGGTAGAGGACATCAAAAGAAATATTAGTTATGCTACACAGGATCCCTGACAGCAGTTTCTGATGCTAGGGATGAATTATACAGAATACAGTTTAGCATGCTGTTTAAAGCAGTGGCATTTAAAGGAACTGCCGACTGCGAGGCCATTGGACTAATGCGTGCAGTACATCGTCGGATCATTGACTATCGTGTACGTTGGAAGATTCCTGGGATTTTCACAAAGGTATCTGTAGCGACGGCAATTCTAGCGACGAGGTCTTCTTCTGTTTACACAACGGTTTCGTACACCAGCTGTTTCACATGCCCCCAGAGGAAGAAACCAGACACTGAGCTCAGGTGACCTGATTGGTCAGACTACAGGGCCACATTGGCCGACCTATCGCTTTTCGAAAGTGGCTCTCAGATGATTCCTCACAGAAATTCTTAAATGAGCTGGCACTCCATCGAGCTGGAAGTACACCCTTTGTCTAACATTGAGAGGTACACCCTCCAGCTGTTCTGGCAACATATCCATCCACTGAGGCGGAATGGAGTAATATATGGTCCAGTCAACCTATCACTGACGGTGCCAGCCCACACATTAACACCGAATAGCAGTTCAACAGCACAAGATCGAGTACCTCCTGAATTCTTTTCTGCCCTAACGTGCGAACTGTGTGTAATTGAATACCAGTATGCATTACCATTCAGCTACACCAACACAACAGCTTACGTCAGCACCACTAACAAGATGTACCCTAACTTTACCAGTTGACTTCAGAGCCCATACGTTTCTTATTGAAATACATTTGATTTGATGTTCTGTACCCCCTCTTTTGATCTGAACGAATGTTTTCGGAATACCCCATCTAATAAAATGCGTAATACGAAAGTAAGGTCTGATCGGTCGCGAAATGGAAACCACCATGAAAATCCGATAAAGCTTTGCATAGGTGTGTCGGACAGTGTCTCTAGTATGCCCGTTGACCGCGTCAAGTCTGTCTTTTCAGTTCTGAGCGCACAGTGAGCACGTAAAGATGACTAGAAATCAGTGTCTCTCGCCAAGTATGATTGCCTGTAAGAGATTTCGCCCGATTTGATGCAGCCCACACAACATAACTGTCATGCATTTCCTTCTTCATAACAGCTCTCGGCCGTACTCTGCGTGAGCAATGAGGATGCCCCTGCAGCGTTTTCGATGGGAAGTGTCTGATTGCCCTCCACACAGTGATTTTCATCTCTGCTGACATGAACAGCTGCTTATGAAGTCAACGTTTTGACACAGAAAACTAACTGTAGATCAGCTCAGAGAATCGGTGTAATGTGCAGGCGGCTGCCTTCTATGGCAAGAGTATTAGAAAGTTGGTACAATGCTACGACAAATGTCTCTGACGGGGCAGCGACTATGTAGAGACGTTGCTGGAAGGTGAGGCTAACTATTGCAAATAAAATACTTTTGATTTTCCCTGTAGTTTCCATTTCACGACAGATCGGACCATACTTTCGGAATACTCCACGAAAATATTGTTGGGGACATTAATACTGTGTATTTTAATTTTAAATGTATGTATGTTCCTCCAAGTACGGATCAAATATTCTATAAATGATTTCTAGTGTTTCTTTTCCTCATCATTCCCTCAGTGTCACTTCAATTCAAATACATTCCATTACCTTTATTTTACATTTGTTAATGTTCATCTTCTAACCTCTTTTCAAGCTACTGTCGAATTCGTTCAACTCATCTACCATTTCATTTGCCATCTATGACAGAATTACGTCATTGGCGAGCCTTATCATTGTTATTTCTTCTCCATGAATTTAAATTCCGTATCCAAAACTCTATTTGATTTCTTCACAACTTTCCCGGTTTACAGACTGAATAACATCGGCGAGAAGCGACTCACTCCTTTCCCACTGTTTCCCTATCATGTCTTTTGGCCATTATAACTGCATTCTGCTTTATGTTCAAGTTATAGATAATGTTTCATGGCGTTTATTTTATCGATGGTACCTTGAGAATTTGTTATAAATGTGAGTTTACGTTTCTTCAGTCTCTCTTCTAAGATAACTCGTAGCATCATGGCCTATGTGCGTAGCAACATCGTGTCCAAGCAGAGTTTGCAGGTTGAGGACGGATCTGCTCTCTCTTTCCTTGCTGTGTATAATCATGTGGAACATGGGGGATGGGTCACGTTTTGACTGCTGACAGCTGCCGAAGACGATCGGTACACGTCTCTACTTCTGTTTTGCGCTTTTTTACTAATAGGTAGGTTATGCTTCATTCCGAACTTCTTTGTTGCCTTCAGACCTAAATTGGCAAACTTACATTTCTAAGGTGATAACCTGTTGCACTTGACGAAACTCTCTGGTGTTCTTGCAAACTTTGCGTACCAAATAAGAGGTACACAACAAATACCGCGAGAGGACGCTTGCAATACACCTGCCGCCTCTCAGTTCCGTGCAGCAGCCTCCAGATGGCACCTATAAACACGGATGTTTTCCTGCTTCCACGCCTCTTTCTTCAGTCTATCATATACAGGGTGATTATAATTAAAGTTAATCTTTCGAAACGCTGTAGAAATAAAACTATTGGCCAGAATGGCGTCAAACTGTAACGGAATATTATCGGAGAAGAGGGAAAACATTTGGCAGAAGAAAAAAAATAGTGTGAAAGTTGATCAATAGATGGCGCTGGATGTGTCAGAATATGTAAATGAAAACGCCTGTCTTGCACACGACCCATTGAAGATGGTATAAATACGCCAGGTACACGGCTTTTCCCCATGTAAAGGGTTGGATCCCCTCCTTCGAAAGCAACAGATTGCAGAGCTTGGGCTATCCTCAGGGTGGAATCTCCGTCTTCGAAGCTTTGTTGCTGTTGGTGTTTCTGTCTGTCTGTTCGTCCATCCGTCCGCCAGAGTTGCCGCCCGGTGCTCACTGCTGTAGCTGTCCGTCCGTCCGCCGCCGCTGCCGGAGGATTCTGGGCCGCCACCTTCTTGCCGACATTGTCCAGCCGCTGCCCGGAGAGAATTTACTGGCCCGCTTGCATCGTCTGCCGGATAGGCGGCCGCCCCCTGGCGCTGCCGGCTCCTTCACCGCCGCCGCCGCCCTTCGCGGCTGCCGCCGTTTCTGCCTTCTTGTCGCCACCGCCGCCGCCGTCGCCACCGCCGCCGCTGTCACTGTCGCTGTCACCATCACCGTCACCACCGTCGCCGTCTTCACCCCCCTCTCGCATGCCGCCACCAAGTCCCACCCCACCACCTCTATCATTTTCACCTCTCCCTCTGCTGCTCCAATCACCATCACATGGAGCTCATCCGTCACCCCCAATCACGTCCTCCCTTCCCTTCCCGTCCACCCCACTCCTGCACCGTTTTCGGCTGTAACTACCCCCAACTCTCCCTCCCTTGTCGCTATCGCCCCATCGCCATCTGCAGACTTCCCGCCACTCCCTGCAACACCTCCAACAGGCTCTAAGCCAGCACAGATTTCGGCTTATCACTCGACAGTCTCTGTGTCACCCACGCCCCCTCCCTATGCGTCATCCGCCCCTCAGGGGGGAACTTCCCCCCACAATCTCCCCCTGCAACCCATCCCACAGCCCCCTCCCCACGCTCTCCTCTCCACAAAACCTTCCAAACGCCCTTATTCCAACCCTTCCCCTGCAATCTCCACAAAGAAAACCCCTGATCCCCTTGACCCACCCCCATGGACGTGACCCCGACCCCCACCCCTGCCACATCTGCCATCCACACCTTTATCCTCTCCAGTCCTGATCCTCAATTTCTCGATGCACGTACCCTCACCGTGGCCATCCGTAAATACTTCCCCAATGCCCCCATCTCCCTTCTTATTCCCTGCAAAGACTTTGTGCTCATTAAATCCCCAAATACTTCCTTCAACACCGATCTCTTCTCCCAAATCCCACATATCCAATTTGGCCAACAAGCCACCCTCAACCCCTACCACACCCCTTCCCCTCCCTGTCAGCCTGAACGCCCCCGACGTCCGCCAACCTTCACTGCAGTGATCATGAAGCTTAGCCCTGTGGTCACAGAATCTGAGGTGTTGGCGGAACTCAACTCCCAGCCCAACATCGAAATCCGCTGGGCCTGTCGCATCTTTAATGATGCCAGGCCAACTTATCTAATGCCATTGACTGCCACCTAACCGACAGAGCCCTCATATACAATCGCTGTCACAATGTGGACCCCTCCTGTTCCCCAGTCCAATCCTGTCGCTGCCAACGTTGCCTCAATTACATTGAGCATGTTACCTCCACCTGCAAGAACCCCCCCCTACCTGTCCCCACTGCAAAGCTCCACACTTCTTAAAGCATGGCCCCAACTTCACCTCTACCCCCTCCTGCAACACCTGTAATGAACCCCATCCTACCTACTCCTCAAAGTGTAAAGTGAAACCTCCTCCATTCACCCCTGAACTCACCGTCCCTGTCTGTCCCACTGATGACCCCATCCACCCCAACAACTCACCCCGCCATCCACCTACTGCAGAGGACATCATTCGTTTCATCACCATTGTGCTCCAAAACATCCACCCCTTCCAGCACTCCCACACCCTTTCCCAAATCGCCCTCACTGCCCATTCCATCTTCCATTTTACCACCTATGCCACCTACTCCCACAACCAGGCCCACTTCACCTTCATCCCCCTGACCACCATTGCCTAACTCTCCCCTCTCATGGCTTGACAACACTATAGTATCCTGTATCACACTATCCGCTCCCTGCCCACCCACAAACTCCTCTTCCTCCACACCCTCCATCAGCACTGTATGGATGCCCTCATCTTAAATGAAACCTTCCTTCAACCCCATATTTCCATATCCAAAGCTCATTACACCCTTCACCACACCGATAGCCCGTACCCTCTGGCGTGTGATGAAGTTGCTATAGGCCACCTCAAGCACCTCCCTGTTTGGCCCCAACCTCTCCTTAACAATCCTGCCAAGCATCTCACCCTCAGCCTCTCCTTGCCCACCCTTACTGTCATCTGTGCCACCATTTATGCCAGCCCTCGCACCCACATCCAGTAGGATTTCCTGGCCCACATTGACCGCACCTTTTCCACCTACATGATTGCCACTGACCTCAATATCCACAGCCGTGCTCCTACCGACCTCCAGCGGTGGCATCGGTTTATCACCACCCTCCATGGAGACCTGGTTCCCCTCCCCCAGCACACCCAACCCGAATCCAACACCACTCCCGATGTGATCCTTGCCTCTCCCAGTCTCCTTAGGCGCATCACTGCAGATGTCTTTGACCTCATTGGCAGTGACCATGTTTCCGTTCTCCTCACTATCTGTAATGGTCGCCATCCCTCCCCCGTTCCTTGTCCATGATTACTCCCATGCCAACTGGGATGCCTACTGGGACTCCCTTCATACCCAGATCGAAGACCACAACCTTACCCTCCAATCTCCTGATGACATCTCCCGCACAGCTGGCTTCCTGCACCAGACATTGTCTGACGCCATCGCCACCCATATCCCCAACAAAGCCATCCACCCTCACCACCCAGCCCTGCCCCCACAGGCCGTCCTTCTCCTTCGTGAATCCCACCACCACTACCACTCTTTCCTCCACACTCATGACCGGGACACACTCACCCACTGGCAATTACAACAACACATCCGCAACCTGCTTACTGTGAAGAAACCCCATGCATGGCGCCAGACATGTACTTCAACTCAACACCATGCTCCCAATAAACTGTTCCGAGTATTGGCCTGCTTTCCATCACCTTACTGGGAACCGCCCCACCCCCAGTACCCTCTCCTCCTTGATGACCGTCCCTTTCCTGACAACTTCACTAAGGCCAATCATTTTGCTTTTCACCTATCTGATGTTTTTTCCATCCCCGATGATCCCCACTTTGATTCTTCCCTCTTCCCTGACGTCATCGGCCATATGAATACCTCTGTTCCTCCCCTTGCTCCTAGTTTTCAGTACTTGGGCCACAAAGCACCATCTGAACTTAACACTCCCATCACTACACAAGACATCAGCCTCACACTCCGCAATAAAGGGAACACAGCTCCTGGTCATGACCATGTTACCTACCGCCACCTCAAGCACTGCCCTCCCTCCTTCCTTGCAGTCCTTGCCACCCTCTACAATGTCATCTTTGCCACAGGCTTCTACCCTGACCTGTGGAAAACCTCTCGTATCCAGATGTTCTCCAAACCCAACAAGCCTCCATCTGATGCCTCTTCCTGTCGCCCTATATGTCTCACCTCGGTGTTCAGCAAGCTCTTGGAATCCATCCTTACCCCACGCATCCATCACCATCTCCACCGAAACTACCTCCTCCCCAACACTGAATGTGGCTTTCGACCTTCCTTCTTTGCTGATGACCAACTCTTATGCCTCACTCATCTCCTCTCCCTCATGACCAACTCTTACACCTCACTTATCTCCTCTCCCTCCAGCTTAACTCCGCCATTTTTGTCTCCCTCAACATCAAAAAGGCCTATGACCATGTCTGGCATCCCGGTCTCCCGTTTAAACTCCAGACCTACACCCTTCTTGTCAACTATGTCTGTCTGATTGCCTCCTTCCTCTCCTGCCGCCCCTCCTATGTTACCATCCATAACGCCAATTCCCACACAATCTACCCCTCTGCAGGTGTTCCCCAGGATTTCATCCTCTCCCCTCTTCTCTACCTCCTGTACATGGCAGATATGCCCCAACCCGCCCTTTCAGTACATGTCCTGCAGTATGCCAATGTCACCACATTCCTTGCCCTCACTTCTACCCTCCAACAGTCCCAACGCCTTCTGGAGAATCAGCTTGACCTTTTGCCACATGGTGTAACCAGTGGCTCTTTAAAATCAATCCTTCCAAGACCCAGGCAATCATCGTAGGTCGTACAACTCACTCCTTCCAGCTCCTGGATTTCTCCCTTATCATCTGTGCCCGACCTGTCCGCCTCTCCCCCACCCTCACCTACCTTGGCCTCACTATTGACCGCCACCTCACCTGGATCCCTCATCTTTGCTCTATCCAATCCAAAGCCCACAACTGCCTCCGGCTCCTCAAAATCCTCTCTGGGAGGACATGGAGCTGAACCCCTTTACCACCCTCCACACCTAGAAATCTTTAATCCATCCCATCCTCTGTTATGTCAGTCCCACCTGGATATCCACCCCCCCCCCCCAAAATTCTGTAATTCCCTCCAGATCCTCAAGCGCCATGCATTCCGCCTTGCCTTCCGTATATGCCTCCGGTCCCTCATGCGGATCCTCTACAACCTGGTTCCCCCATCTGTTCCTCGAACATATCCACATACTATAGACCTCCCACAGCCTTGTTGCTCCTCTGCTCTTGAACCACCACCCTCTGCTGCGCCTTCACTATTGTGTCCCCCCTATCCTCCATCTCTACACCCTTCATCTCCTTTCTCAAGGTGGCTTCCGTCAACTCCCCCTCCCAGATGAAGCCTTCTCTCCCTACATTTACCCCTCCTATCAACTCTGATCCTCATCTCCCCCTCCTTTCCTCTGTCCTTTCCCCAGGCTCCCTCTTCCCTCCCCCCTCCATCCTGTTTTTTTCCCGCCTAACCTCTCTCTGCCTCCTTTCTCCCCCCCACCCCAAGTCCTTTTGCATTCCCCTCCTCTGCCTTTCCCCACTCCCTCTCGCGTATGCCCAGCCCCCCCCCCCCGCCCTTTTATGAGTCCTTGTCCTCCGTCAGCTCCTTCCCCGCCTCCCCCCTCCCACTTCATTTCTCCTCTCCTTTCCCCCTTTTCTTTCCCATCATCTGTCCAGGTTCCCCCATCTGCCCTCGGCTGTGTTGTGTCATATTTGTGCCAACTATTTAGTGCAGTGTTCAAGTGCGTGTTCAGTGTTGTGCGTCTTTCCATAGTGTTGTGAAAAGAATTCATGCTGTCGCTGGATGTGATTCTTATATTTCTTGCGAACAGAAACCAGACTGTCGCCGTGTTTTTTAATTGTCTGTCTATTATTTTACCTGTCTGCTTCCTGTGTATTTTATTAGCACCACCAACCCTTTGTTTTAAGTTCCACAATTTTCCGCCATTTTACCATTTAAGTCACCAATTTTGTCGCCTGCTTTTTTAAACCAAATTCTGTGGGCTGAAGAGCGGCGTACTAAGCTGCTGGCAGCCCGCTACCTTCGGGGGGAATCGAAACTCAATAAAGGAAAAAAAGAGACTTTTCCTCCTTTCGCGTCTGCGACGTTCGCCATACCTGTCCCAATGCAGGATCGCGCTCTGCTTGTAAAGCTGTATTACAAGAATGGTGACTGTGCACACGTCGCTCTGCAGAAGTTCCGGTCACTGAAGGGTTTTAAAAAAGGCGTTGGTCCGATGACTGACATGGGTCTGGAGAGAATGACTCGGAAATTCGAAAAGACGGGTTATTTTGGTATGCAACCTGATAGACGGAGGAAACAGCTATGTAGGAGGAGACGAGTGGTGGTGTGCAAACGTGTAGCGCACGGAGAATTGCCCGAACATCGGATATACCCTTGAGCACGGTGCGTAAAATCCTACGAAACATCCTTCTTTGCTATCCATTCAAAATTACCCATGTGCACGAGTTGCTTCCTGTTGATCTGCCAGCAAGAGAGCCATTTGCTTTAAGAAAAAAAAAAGTTCAAATGTGTGTGAAATCTTATGGGACTGCCGGCCGGTGTGGCCAAGCGGTTAAAGGCGCTACAGTCTGGAACCGCGTGACCGCTACGGTCGCAGGTTCGAATCCTGCCTCGGGCATGGATGTGTGTGATGTCCTTAGGTTAGTTAGGTTTAAGTAGTTCTAAGTTCTAGGGGACTGATGACCTTAGAAGTTAAGTCCCATAGTGCTCAGAGCCATTTGAACCATTTGAACCATCTTATGGGACTTAACTGCTGAGGTCATCAGTCCCTAAGCTTACATACTACTTAACCTAAATTATCCTAAGGACAAACACACACACCCATGCCCGGGGGAGGACTCGAACCTCCGCCGGCACCAGCCGCACAGTCCATGACTGCAGCGCCTAAGACCGCTCGGCTAATCCCGCGCGGTTTTGCTTTAGAATTTCTTACTCGCATGGAAGTGTACAATGATTGGCCGTGTAAGATTTTGTGGACAGACGAAGCCCTCTTCCATCTGACAGGATATATCGATACACAGAATTGTCGAATATGGACAACGGAGAAATCCACACACAAATCAACCAGTATCACTTCATCCTGAAAAGATCAATGACTCAGTGATGCAGGTTTACAGCATCACTTATCACAGGGCCATATTTCTTCGAAAAGCAGGTGCTTCCGGTCCTGTTACCTGTACCGTCACTGGTAAGCGCTATGTCTCTTTTGCGCAACCGCGTCATTGCAGCTCTCCAACAGCGTCTATGGCTGGATGGAACCATTTTTATGCAAGATGGCGCAACTCTGCACATCGCAAATGCAGTTAAGCAGCTGCTGAAGCACCTTTTCGGAAATGCTAGAATTATCAGCCGCCATTTGCCTACAGCCTGGCTGTCCCGATCACCTGATCTTAATCCATGTGACTTATGCCTGTGGGGCTATCTGGAAGATGTTGTGTTCAGTGTTCCAATTGCAAACTTAGCTGCTTTGAAGGCAAGTATTGCGCAACACATTCTGAACGTGACTCCGGAATCACTTCGATCAGTTGTGGAACATTCTGTTTCTCAGTTTCAACTTGTTGCAGAAAACGGTGGACAGCATATTGAACACGTTTTGCGCCAGTCACACGGAAATTAATTATCCGATTTGATTTTGATTGATGCTTTTTGTACGGGATTTGGCCTCAGGAAAATTAAAAACCGATGTGATTGATGCTGTTTTACGGTTTTTGGCCTCAGGACGACTAAAAACCTATTTTCCCAATCCGGTGTGATATGACATTGTCGTGGTGCAGGGGCTTACGTAACTAACAGTATAACACCTGTACACCCATGCACACTGAGTAGAACAGTTTGTTTAACATCAAACGTACACCTTAGGCATTGTTGTATGATTCATTTGTCATTTGTAGTCGACCACTATTAAATTATGATGCTTACAGCGCCATCTATCGCTACATTTTGTAACTATTTATTTCTCTTCTGCCATACGTTTTCCCCCTTCTCCGATAATATTCCGTTGCAATTTGGCGTCATTCTGACCAGTGGTGTTATTTCTACAGCGCTTTGAAACTTTAATTATAATCACCCTCTGCAAAATATTTTTCCATCTCTTTGTCTACCAGATATGATTGCCTCATATGTATCTTCAGTGGGTATCTATATATTTCTGTAATATACACTACAATGTTAGAATACTTTCAATATTGTTAATTTTATTCCTACCGAACTGCAAAAGCGTCTGGTTCTGTTAGCGTGTATGAATCTACGTTTAAGCTTAAAGGAAGAATATTAGTCTTGCTGCTCTTGTTGTCAGCATATTAGATAAAGATGTAAAAAAAAAGTGTTCATGGACGATGTCACACAAAGCACTGCAGAAAAGGACAAAAGATCGTAACTGCAGGGAGACTGCTATCAATACAACAACAAAACAGACAGCCGAAATGTTTCTTTGTCGAGTAAAAAGCCGACTATTTCATAACAACTAGCCATTTGTAGTTGACTCTAATTTGACATTTTGTTTTTCAAATGGGTGCTACATTCTTCTAGTATTTTAGGACATTAGAATCGACTAATCTGTTTGAACTAGTTTAGGCTGATAGTTAATTCACTGTTTGGTGGCGCTTAGGCTAATTTTCTGTGTTAGATGTATTCTACAATTAACTCTATACCGAACTATCTGCTCTGAGTCAATGTTCTACAGGCTGTCCTTGAAAGATGCCTCCAACTTTGCAAGACTAAATCTCCTACACAAATGAAGATAAAAATGTGGGCTGAATTTCAACTTACGCTTTGTAACACAAATTTTACTTTGGCCTCAGTTGGAAGTTGCCGGATCATTTGGTCGCAGGGAGATGCATACCTAGCTGATCGCTAGCTCTTTCATTGCACAATGTGCGTCGAGATGGCGATAAGACAGCAGCAAAAGTGTGTATTGCTTTTTTACAGGTGCAGTTCAGCTGCTACTGTGAGGCGTGATTTTCTTAACAATGAGCTTCATCAATGGTGGATTGGCCGTAAGGGGTGAGCGAATCTCGCACTGCACCATCGGCCTGATCTCAGGGTATATCATTCTTATTTTGGCACCCTGTGAAAGACTGCTCATGTTCCTTACTTTCCAACAATTTTGGCTGAAGTGCGGCGCCACAGCTGAAGTGAATCAAGTAATTGCAGGCAGTCTCACAAAAGATGAGAAGAGTTTGACTATCGTATGCATGCGTCATGTGTTCGCTGGAGGGAAAACTGAGCATTTCTGAAAGGTAAATGAAAAATTTGATTCTAAATGTAACCATACAAGTACTCCGAGATTCCAGAACGAGATTTTCACTCTGCAGCGGAGTGTGCGCTGATATGAAACTTCCTGACAGATTAAAACTGAGTGCCGGACCGACACTCGAACTCGGGACCTTTGCATCTAGTTCTGGAAGGTTTGCACGAGAGCTTCTGTGAAGTTTGGAAGGTAGGAGACGAGATACTGGCAGAAGTAAAGCTGTGAGGGCGGGGCGTGAGTCGTGCTTGGTTAGCTCAGATGGTAGAGCACTTGCCTGCGAAAGGCAAAGGTCCCGAGTTCGAATTTCGGTCCGGCACACAGTTTTAATCTGCCAGGAAGTTTCATACTCCAATATTGTCTGTGCATGAATGTAAAAAAATATACTCTAGTAAAATTCCGATATTCGTAATAATCTTTAGTCTCATGTGTAAGTTAAAATTTATCTGAAGTTTCTGTCTTCGTTCATGTTGAAGACAATCGCGTCAAATTGAATGAATATTTTAGAAACATCCTGTGCATTCCGTATCACAACATGTATTCTTCCTATGCTAAAGACGTGACTATTCCCACGCTTTAGGGCTGCTTATTATTGACGAAATCTTCTCGTATTGTCAGCAGAGTCGTGGCGTACCATTGTTGCAGCGTTTCCAAGCGTTTCCTACCACTCATCTTCAGGCAAAAGTGTCGAGTTGATGTCCAGTAGTTGCTGGACCGTAGACTCGTTGGTCGAGGGTCCAGTTGACGGGCCAGCCGCAGGCTTCTGGAAGAGATGGCGCAGCCAGTAGTGGTTCTGTAAGTCAGGTCCTGCTGCTCCCTGTCTCATCAGCCGCCTGCCACTGCCCCGTTTGTCACACTTGACACGTTCGTCGTATACCACACTCATAATCCCTTTTTGATGAACGACTCCTGCTGTGTCAGTGGATTATGCGTAAGGTCACCAAAAGGAAGTGTAAATACAAGTACATGACGATCTTGTCAACCAGGACAGCAGTTTCCAGCTGCAGCCCCCCGCCCCCCCCCCCCCCTCTCCTCGCCACCATCAACGACCACGACATCTCTTTTAGAGCGTTGTTGTTGTTGTAGTCTTCAGTCCTGAGACTGGTTTGATGCAGCTCTCCATGACACTCAATCCTGTGCAAGCTGCTTCATCTCCCAGTACGTACTGCAGCCTACATCCTTCTGAATATGCTTGGTGTATTCATCTCTTGCTCTCCCTCTACGATTTTTACCCTCCACGCTGCCCTCCAGTACTAAACTGGTGATCCCTTGATGCCTCAGAATATGTCCTACCAACCGATCCCTTCTTCTAGTCAAGTTGTGCCACAAACTCTTCTTCTCCCCAATTCTATTCAATACCTCCTCATTAGTTATGTGATCTACCTATCTAATCTTCAGCATTCTTCTGTAACACCACATTTCGAAAGTTTCTATTCTCTTCTTGTCCAAACTATTTATCGTCCATGTTTCACTTCCATACATGGCTACACTACATACAAATATTTTCAGAAACGACTTCCTGACACTTAAATCTATACTCGATGTTAACAAATTTCTCTTCTTCAGAAACGCTTTCCTTGCCATTGCCAGTCTACATTTTATATCCTCTCTACTTCGACCATCATCAGTTATTTTGCTCCCCAAATAACAAAACTCCTTTACTACTTTAAGTGTCTCATTTCCTAATCTAATTCCCTCAGCATCACCCGATTTAATTCGACTACATTCCATTATCCTCGTTTTGCGTTTGTTGATGTTCATCTTATATCCTCCTTTCAAGACACTGTCCATTCCATTCAACTGCTCTTCCAAGTCCTTTGCTGTCTCTGACAGAATTACAATGTCATCGGCGAACCTCAAAGTTTTTATTTCTTCTCCATGGATTTTAATACCTACTCCGAATTTTTCTTTTGTTTCCTTAACTGCTTGCTCAGTATACAGATTGAATAACATTGAGGAGAGGCTACAACCCTGTCTCACTCCCTTCTCAACCACTGCTTCCCTTTCGTGCCCCTCGACTATTATAACTGCCATCTGGGTTCTGTACAAATTGTAAATAGCCTTCAGAGCGAGGCCAACAATAAAGACAGGCCATGGTGAATACGTCACAGCACGTGACGCTGCAGGTAACTATTTCAGATGAGTTTAATAATTCTTGACTGCGCGTTTATATGCAACAAAGTTGTCGGTAGCACATGAAAAAGTGAAGACGTTTATTGTTTACCTTCTCAATTACATACTGATTCCGTGTTGGCTCTACTTGGAGCCGAGCGTTCGCGAGGTGTGGCGGAGAAGCCGATTAGTATGACGACACAAGTTCGTTGCGGGGACCATATTTCTCGTGGACCCCTTTCCAGAGGCACGCGATTAGCCCATCCGTGAGGCCATCGGCAGAGGAATGTGTAGTTCAGCGGCTTCCCCTGAAGATCACTAGTAGGAAACTCGTCGAGATGTTGGGACAACACGAGGCCACGGCCCAGCTAATATCCCAAGAAGATTTCATCAAGGAAATATGCTGAGAAAGCCCACAGGACTACAGAGTGTTCGTTATGTTCTGGATCACCAACTAATGAGAAGAAGAAAACAATAACAAAGTCTCTCTTGGAAATAAAATATTGTCAATTCTGCGGGTTACAAGGACAGTGGTTCCCGTGCATGTCAGTGACGAAGAGAATCAAATGAACTAACAAATGCAGCTACAATTAGCGGTTTCTGTGAAGAATTCTCATGAAGCGTATTTGTAATAATTAAGATATTAATCAGCTGTAGATTTACTAGTACAGTACACCTGAAAACGTATGAACTCAATAAAAAAACTTCAGATGGAAACATGACCATTCAGATGTAATGTGCGGCAAACAGAAAGTTAAATGAAGAAGAATTATCTTCGTTTCTTTTTCTGTTTTGCTTTTCTTTTCTTCGCTCTGTTACGTCAAATGTTAAATAAAAAAGTGACTTTTGCAGACTGGTTTACAAGGAGGAGCTCATGGTCTTAAATCCACAGGAAATCGATCCTGAAGCCTTAGACGTGATCCTACAGTGTATATTATTTTGTACCCAAACGGGTGCCTGTTTATTTGGAAAGTACATGTAGTAGCTCCTGGTTACCTGTGGACACTCCAAAAATGAAATAATCGTATGGTATTATTGGCAGAAAGACCCCATCTGGGATAGTTCGGCCGTCTACTGCTAGTGTTTCTATTCGACGCTCCTTCGGCGACTTGCCCGTCGGTGATAATGAGACGAAATGTTTCGGAAACAGAAAGAACTAGTCTCCGAGTGCAAAATCCCCGACCCGGACGCGTATCGAACCGGAGACCCCAAGATCTAGGGGCAGATACAATAACTGATAGACGACGAGCTGCGAACTGATCTGATATTGTAACATCGTGCGATCAAGAACAAATGGACCTGCAAAAAAATTTGCTAAACGATGTACATGAATCATTGAACAAACCAAAAAACCAAAAACAGACAACCTTTACTATAGTAACTTTCTATAATAGTTTCTGTAGCGGTTCAGGACTGTTTTCTTAAACCAGTCATTACATAACGTACCGTCACGCCCAATAGGATACTGTGTCGTGGACTATGGCGCTAGCTCCATCATCCCAGCAGTCTGGTGAACAAAGTTGGCAACAAACGTAGAAACGTCAGTGTCCAATGGAGTCTTTCACTGCACCTTCAACATGGCACCACAGCAAGAGGTATGTTGTCGTCACACCTTTTGATCAAACTGACCTCGGAACAGGATCTTCACAATCAGTTCGTCGTTTTCTATAGTGTGCATATTGTATTTAACAGGGTTCCTGTTACGGTATTACAAAAAGCAGAGCACCCTGGAGACCAAAGGGAAGTGGGGTTACATTGTGCTGAGCAAGTAAGGTCGTTGACGAAGCTGGCAGTTAGTTCGTGATATCTGAAATCGTATCTTGGGATCTGCTGTGAAATATGTCCGAGTTTTTGTGGCACTAAAATTGTTTTTCTTGACAGTGAGCAAGGATGAGGAAGAGTACATTTCACAAGATCAAAGAAAAAGGAAGAAAAGAGTTTCTCCAAGAACTTCTTATTTCTCGCATTTGAAACAGACATTCTCGATAAGTTAGTTGTGTGCAAACGAACTGCTAGCTGCTAATTAGCTTTCATATATGTCGCCTCCTGAGTTTATGGCCCTTATTTCGTACCACAATTACGGCTGTGATCTATTTATAGGCCGTGAGACGTGATATTAAAGGCACGAGAGTTCAACTGTGTGCCACTTGTATACAAAACAGGATAAAAGACAGCGGGCAAAGAAATGAGAAGAGATTTTGTCTCACCTCAGCGTCACGATAGCACGCCAACTCCTCTGTCCTTGCCATTGTTCAGATCCGCAGCCAGTAATCAGAGAGCATAATCTGCAATTTGTTGGCAATTCTGATTCTTAAATGACCGAGTCGACGTGTGCGCCCTGTTATTTCGTTTCCGCTTGCAGTCAGGAGCAGCCCGCAGCATCTTGCAGCTCTAAGAAACTGCAGCAACCAGGTACTCTGCAAGGAAAATAGCGATGACGGCATTTGAGAACTCCGTAGTCGGTAAACATTACGTGTGTATGCACGGTTAGCGTTGATGGTGCATGGGATCCACCTGTTAGGCCAACAGCCTTGCGATTCGTGGAAACCTGGTACGGTGAGGCATCCGGCAATTGACTGCAGCCACATGTAACACTGTATCCAGTCCTTAGCTCAGCTGACTATATGTGGGATGTCGTAGAGAGACTGTTTGCACTGCGCAAATCAATGTCCCAGAACCGTTGGGACTAGCAGAGGAAGTATATGTTTATGTTTGTAGAGAATATTTTGACTTCGATTTTTTAAACGAAAGTCTTAACAACACCCTATCGAACTTCTTTTTGGCGTGCAGAGCTTTTTTATTTTTATTTATTATACTTGGGTGTTACTATCGAGTTGCCCTACCGCTAGATGTGGACCCAGATCGACTGCTTCATCTTCTCCACTACCAAACATTCAATCCAAACTTATCACTTATATATATATATATATATATATATATATATATATATATATATATATATATATATATATATAGGGTGTTATATATATATCCACTGATCGTGACTGGGCCAAAAATCTCACGAAATAAGCGTCAAACGAAAAAACTACCAAGTCCGAAACTTGTCTAGCTTGAAGGGGGCGCTATGGTTGGCCTGCTCTAGATGGCGCTGCCATAGGTCAAACGGATATCAACTGCGTTTTTTTTAAATAGGAACCCCCATTTTTATTGCATATTCGTGTAGTACGTAAAGAAATATGAATGTTTTAGTTGGACCACTTTTTTCGCTTTGTGATGGATGGCGCTGTAATAGTCACAAACATATGGCTCGCAATTTTAGACGAACAGTTGGCAACAGGTAGGTTTCCTATTTTAAAAAACGCAGTTGACATCCGTTTGACCCATGGCAGCGCCGTCTAGGGGGCCAACCATAGCGCCATCTGGTTTCCTCCTTCAAGTTAGACGAGTTTCGTTCTTTGTAGTTTTACGCGTGATGCTTATTTCGTGAGATATGTGAGCACTAAGTCTTGTCCTGATTATAACAATTTATTACAGAATAATCGTTTGACATAATAATTTACATTTGATGCCGTTACATAGGTTAGGGTTACCAGTTTCTTTTAAGACCACTTAGCCGGCCGTGGTGGCCGTGCGGTTATAGGCGCTACAGTCTGGAACCGCGCTGCTGCTACGGTCGCAGGTTCGAATCCTGCCTCGGGCATGGATGTGTGTGATGTCCTTAGGTTAGTTAGGTTTAAGTAGTTCTAAGTCTAGGGGACTGATGATCTCAGATGTTAAGTCCCATTGTGCTCAGAGCCATTTGAACCATTTAAGACCACTTACGTTAGTAAACCTCAACGTGTGCTCCCTTGGTAGCTCGAAGAATGTCGAGGCGGTATTCCAGTTCCCGCCAGGTGTTTCGTAGCATGTGTTCTGTCACAATACCTACAGCAGCTTGTATCCTAGCCTTCAGTTCATCGACGTCAGCAACTGGTGTGTCGAAGACTCTGTCCTTGATATAACCTCCGGAAAAAAAAAGTCAAGGGGCGAAATGTCTGGAGTGCAGGGTGGCCAGGGTGTTGGTCAGTTCCTTGTTCCTTCCAGTCCACCGATCCGGAAATGTTTCATCCAGGAAATCAGGCACTATCAAAGCCCAGCGGGGGGGGGGGGTGAAATTATCGACGGCTGATATTCTTCTAACTGTGGGGCAATGGACTTTTCCGCGAAGAAAAACGATCCAAAAACTTTGTTATGAATGAGGCCACACCAAACATTCACTTTTTCGCTGTTTCGCTGTAACTGTACAGTAACATATGGAGACTCTGAACCCCATATACGGACATTATGTCTATTTACCGTTCCACTGACATGAAAGGTGGCTTCATCGGCAAAGTATGTGCGATTTAAGTAATCGTTAGCGCCATCAATCCTATTGAGAATCTCAATTGCAAATTGAGCACGTGTCATTAAATCATTCGGTTGCAAGGCCTACACGATTTGCACTTTGTAAGCATGCAACCTGAGCCTTTCATGAAGAATCTTCACCACATTTACTTGCGGTATTTGAAGTTCACGTGATGTCTGACCAGTTGATTTAGACGGACTCCGCTGAAACGATTGCCGAACACGATCAACAGTTGCATCACTCAAACGAGGCCTGCCACTTCGAGGACGATCTTGAACGCTGCCTGTTTCGTTAAACTTTGCATACCATCGCCTTATTGATTTAACGTCAGGAGGGCTGCGACCATAAGACGTCCGAAATTTACGCTGAACACTGATGGCCGATTTCATTTCGTGAAACCAAAACACACATTGCGCTTTCTCCTGCTTCGACGCCATTTCGCCAGCAACTAACGTGACCTAACAGACCGCGTCGGTGTTGTGGAGCACTAGCACCATCTATTGGTCACAACATCTAGTAACACTAATCTATGTAACGGCATCAAATGTAACTTATAATGTCAACTGGTTATTCTGCTATAAATTTTTATAATCTGGGCAAGACTTTGTGCTCACTCTGTATATCACTAACTGATAAACCCGGCACTACCCGGGTATTTTTTTTATTTAAAACGGAAACAGAAAATGAACTGTGTTTGTAGTGCAATATCGAAAAACATTTCATTTCCGTGTGTTCGTAAAAACACCTTTGGATTTATAAAGCAGCCATGCAACGAAAAAATGTATAAATATATCTGCCTTGCGTGTCTACAACTTCTCTATGGAACGCCTCTTCATAGCTCTATTGACGCCTGTTGTTTTCGCCTACAGCCGTTTACGTTTCAAAGTTGAAAGCTATCAAAAACGCTGCCAGCTATCAGGAATTTCCTTAAGTTGGACTCCACTGTAGGAGCGTCTTGGTGCTAAGGAATAAATGTATCAAAACTTCACGTACGATGCCCATTTTTTCATGCATCTCAGTGTTTACTACGCAGTATCTCTTGCACTATGTGTCGTACAATGATGTATTTGAGTAGGCACATTCAATGGCATATGTGGATACTGTCTGCAAAATGTGTTGTGAATAGAGTTAATAATAAAGAAGTAATAAATTTAAATGTCGTGCATGATGGAGCAGTTTTAAGGCACATCAATATTTATGACGTCATATCTCCTAAAATAATTATGGTACCACGATATAATTTTGTAGGTGCATTTAGCGGCTTATTTGGATACTCTCTGCTAATTTTATTGCGAATAATGTTAGTAGTACAGAAGTAATATACTTAAACGTCATGCATGATGCGGGAATTTTTCACTCATCTGATTGTTTATGACATGATTCCTGAATCATTATAGGTAGGTGGTTCTTACCAAGACAGGGATTGTTGCCAGACAGTAAGAGATTTGTGTACCTAGTTTGGTTGAAATCAGTTAAGTGATTTAGGAAGAGATGTAGAACACACACACACACACACACACACACACACACACACAACCACTCACATGCACATAAACGCATACATTGCTATAATATGTGTGGATTACAGAATAATTTTAACTCAAAAACTGAAAAATCGACAAACACTACATCCTAACTAATTAAGATAAAACATAAATACGCGCATATGGTAGATGACTGTCTCGGATCTACCTCGAGTATTTCTTACACCATTAATGCAACTTGATGTAACTATCTGTAGTGACGCCACTATACCAGCCTTCGTTGTGTGACATGGGAGTACTGAAGTCAACATAGTTCCAGAACAAATTATTGTAATTGTTCATGCAGCTTCCTTTATCTTCATTATTGCACTGTAAGACACACTACATGGAAATACATGGTTGATCTAAAATGACAACGATTTTGTGTGACCAGAAAAGACTCAAGTCCACAAAATACTGGTCGCTTCTATTCTAAAAGAATAATTCATAATAACAACTAAACAGACTAGTTATTTCCATGTCATGAAAAATGGAACTAAGTATTTTAAAACTATGGAAAAGTTAAAACTTACACCTGCTTCGATTATTTGTAGGTTTAAACTGCACAAACTACGCTGTTATGCTTCCGAATCTTCATGTGAAGGGCTTATTTCAGTAGTGGTACAAGTCCATTACCTCCACTTTTCTGTCTGTAATGCTTCTGCAGTTAATGATTCAAACAAACAGAAAAAAAGGTTCATCTCTAGCAAGAAGACATATGCTTGGATATTTCTAGTGTCTCAACTGTAGATTTTTCAGCGCTCATCCAACTTTAGGACTCTCTACCTCGCAATGAACAAAAATGGACTTGTACCACTATTGAAATAAGCCCTTCATATAGTCTTCCTTCAATATTGTGACCATCGTCATCAAAACAGGAGTCTGCATTCTGAATGATACCAGATGCTGTGCTCCCTCTCCAAGTGAAACACATGGGAATCGTCTCCTGATAGCTCCTAAAGGCGCCAGTGTCTGTGATTGCTGAGAATGAGACAAATGGGACATGTCGACAGTTCCTTTTATTCTTGTTCTCTCGTTGTTGCTACTACCGGCTTGAGCTACTTCATTTGGCTACATTTCTGTGCGTTTCTCTCCCAATGACACTTCCACATGTGCTACCCCATCAAGTCTTTAATCTCCTAATTTTTATGTGCCATGCTTTTGATAATTTTTCACCATGTCAGGAATTGATATTTTATTTGCTCTGTCATCCACTAGATTCTACAAATCTACATCTTTTACTGTATCCTCGTCCCTTACGTTATCGCTGATGCTTGTACTGTAGCTATACTGTATGTTATGACACTGGAGCACGATGTGCTCCAGATCGCCCATCCCCACAGTCACAGAGGGCTGTGATTCGGCTCTGAATTATGTATAAATAGAGGGATGCGGTTTCCTCCGATCCCAGAAGCTTTATGCACCTTGCCATTGTCCTCTACGTGTGGTCAGTAACACGCTGGTTCTTATCCAACGAACCACTCCTTTTCAATAAAATGGAAGTTAGAAACTATTATTTCTGTGTTAAACTTAACAGGGACCTCTTACGAGCGGAAATCTGTCGTCCATGGCTCCAATCTTACATACAATTTATGTTACTGACATACCTACCATAATTAACACCAAACTGGCATAATTCACTGACGATGCAGCCTTCCTGACTAGAAGACGGCGTCGCATAGCAAAAAAAAAAAAAAAAAAAAAAAAGGTTGCAAGCACAACATAATTTATTGGCTTAATGGTGTCGCAACAACAAGGTTAAAATTAACCCCCTAAAGAGAACAGTTGTATACTTTAGCAAGAAACGCTCTAAGAACAAATATTAAATCTCTATGACAAAACAACCGACGGCCTACGTATGTCAAATAATAGGGAGTAACTATGGATAGATAATTCTTATTCCAAAGTTACGTACGGGGAAGAAAAGGGCGAATGGTGACATGAGCGCACTTTTGATGTCAAATTAATTAATTAGTTACCTCCCACACACCTGATAACAACATGGGTTTTTCCCCGACGGCACGTGGCAACTGTTATGTGCGCACTTTTCTTTGTCATCTTCCACTCTAGGAAACACCCACTCCCTCCCCCCATCCCCTCCCCCTCTCTCCCCGCCGATACAAACGCACGTTTTGAATTGCACGCGGTTTTGAAGGAGGTTTCGGGTGCAGTTTCTTTGTCACCCCCTTAAACTATTGTTCTGCTCCATGTAACCGCTTTTGACATCAAATTAATTGACTGATTTTAGATAATCAGTCAATTAATTTGATGTCAAAAGCGGTTACATGGAGGTTAGATACTCATCGAAAAAATTGCGGGATATAGACCTCCTTAACATCTACATCTACATCTACATGGTTACTCTGCAGTTCACACTTAAGTGCCTGGCACAGGGTTCATCGAACCATTTTCATACTACTTCTCTACCATTCCACTCTCGAATGGCGCGTGGGAAAGGAACACCTAAATCTTCCCGTTCGAGCTATGATTTCTCTTATTTTATTATGACAATCATTTCTCCCTACATAGGCGGGTGTCAACAAAATATTTTCGCATTCGGAAGAGAAAGTTGGTGATTGAAATTTCGTACATAGATCTCGCCGCAAAGAAAATCGCCTTTGTTCCAGTGAGTGCCACCCCAACTCGCGTATCATATCAGTGACACTCCCACCCCTACTGCGCGATAACACGAAACGAGCTGCCCTTCTTTGCACTTTGTCGATGTCCTCCGTCAATCCTACCTGGTAAGGATCCCACAACGCGCAGCAGTATTCTAGCAGAGGATGGACAAGTGTAATCTAGGCTGTCTCTTTAGTGGGTTTGTCGCATCTTCTAAGTGTTATGCCAACAAAGCACAGTCTTTGTTTCGCCTTCCCAACAATATTATCTATGTGGTCTTTCCAATTTAAGTTGCTCGTAATTGTAATTGCTAGGCATTTAGTCGAATTGACACCCCTTAGATTTGTGCGATTTATCGTATACCCAAAATTTATCAGATTTCTTTTAGTGCCCATGTGGATGACTTGGCACTTTTCTTTGTTTAGTGCCAATTGCCACTTTTCTTTGTTTAGTGCCAATTTCCACTTTTCGGACCATAAAGAAATTCTCTCTAGATCATTTTGTAATTGGATTTGATTGTCTGATGATTTTACTAGACGGTAAATTACAGCGTCATGTGCAAACAATCTGAGGGGGCTGCTCAGATCATCACCTAGATCATTTATGAAAATCAGAAACAGCAGAGGGCCTATGACACTACCTTGCAGAACGCCAGATATCACTTCTGTTCTACTCGATGATTTACCGTCTATCACTACGAACTGTGACCTCTTTGAGAGGAAATCACGAATCCAGCCACACAACTGAGACGATACTCCATATGCACGCAATTTCATTAATAGTCGCTTGTGGGGAACGGTATCAAAAGCCTTCTGGATATCTAGGAATACGGAATCGATCTGAGATCCCTTGTAGACAGCACTCATTACTTCATGTGAATAAAGTGCTAGCTGTGTTGCACAAGGACGATATTTTCTGAATCCGTGTTGGTTATGTATCAATAAGTCATTTTCTTGAAGGTGATTTATAATGTTCGAGTGCAGTATATGCTCCAAAATCCTATTGCAAATAGAGGTCAGTGATATGGATCAGTAATTCACTGGGTTACTCCTATTTCCTTTCTTGAATATTGGTGTGACCTGTGCTACTTTCCAGTTTTTAGGAACACACATTTCGTCAAGTGAGCGGTTGTATATGATTGCTAAGAAAGGCGCTATTGTGTCTGCATACTCTGAAAGGAACCTGATTGGTATACCATCTGGACCAGAAGACTTGCCTTTCTTAAGTGATTTGAGTTGTTTTGCAACACCTTAGATATCTACTTTTATGTCACTCATGCTAACAGCTGTTCTGGTTTCAAATTCTGGAATATTTACTTCGTCTTCTTTCGTGAAGAAATTACGGAAAACTGTATTTAGTAATTCTGCTTTAGTGGCACCATCTTCGGTAACACTTCCATCGCTATCGCGCAGTGACGGTATTGACTGTTTCTTGCCACTGATGTACTTTACATACTACATAATACCAGAATCTCTTTGGGTTTACTACCGTATTTTGAAACAATGTTTCATTGTGGAAACTATTAAAAGCATCTCGCACTGACGTCCGCACTAAATTTCGAGCTTCCGTAAAACTTAGCCAGTCTTGGGGATTTTGAGTTCTTCTGAATTTGGCACGCTTTTTTCGTTGCTTCTGTAACAGTGTTTTGACGTGTTTTGTGTACCATGGTGGATCAGTGCCGTCTCCTATTAACTTATGTGGTATGAATCTATCTATTGCTATCGATACTGTATCTTTGAATTTGAGCCACATCTGCTCTACACTTACTTAATTAGCTTGGAAGGAATGGAGACTCTCTCTTAGGAAGGCATCTAGCGAATTTTTATCTTCTGTTTTAAATAGATATATTTTGCTTTTATTTTTAGTGGTTTTGGTTGATATGGTTTTGAGCCTCGCTACAATGACCTTGTGTTCACTAATCCCTGTATCCGTCATGACGCTATCTATTAGATCAGAATTATTTGTGGCTAAGAGTTCAAGTGTGTTTTCGTAACCATTTACAATTCGTGTGGGCTTATGAGTTCAAGTGTGTTTTCGTAACCATTTACAGCTCGTGTAGGTTCATGAACATTTGTAAGTAGGCTGTTTAGGTGAAACTAGATATTAAACGAAATGAGCAAAGCAAGGCGTGAAACGTCATTCACTAGCCATATGGCATTTCGTAGTGCCGTAAACAATCTTTCAACTAGAAAGACAATAGATGTGAAATGTTTCTCATCATTTCATTTCAGGAAATATCATAAATTAAGAGCTCCATAGTGTAATCATATGTTTTCAAGTTCGACCGTGTCGTTTTTGCGATGCTTTCTACAAAGGAACGTCAATAGCGAGGATAATCGCCTCCCTTTTTTTTTTTTTTTTCTACCACCTAATGGCTTTTTCTCAAGGCAGCTGGCACACCTGGCCGCTCAGCTGGGTGCCCACGACGCATTACGTGCAGGTGGTCACTGAACTTTCTTACCGAAATATTTACGACACCAGTTTCCGCTACAGTGACAGTCTCATATAAATATATTTCACAGGTCAAGAATTTGGGTTACAAATCTGTAGAAACAAAATCCTCTCAGAGAAAGCATTTAGTACAATTTTGGAAGATGTTTTCTGTCTACCACCGGCTTTGAACATGTATTTTTTCCAACAAATCTAGGGTAGATTGAATTCTCCACCAATTATGACTGTATGAGTGGGGTACTTATTTGTAATGAGATTCAAGTTTCCTTTGAACCGTTCAGCTATTATATCATCTGAGTCGGGGGGGGGGGGGTCGGTAGAAGGCGCCAATTATTGTTTTGGTACGGCTGTTGAGTATAACCTCTACCCATAGTAATTCGCAGTAACTATCTATTTCAACTTCACTACAAGATAAACTACTACCAACAGACACAAACACACGACCACCTGCTTTGTTTAATCTATCCTTTCTGAACACAGTTTGCGCCTCTGTAAAAATTTTGGCAGAATTTATCTCCAGCTTTAGCCAGCTTTCTGTTCCTATAACATTTTCAGCTTCAATGCTTTCTATCACCGCTTGAAGCTCTGGTACTTTTCCAACACATCTACGACAATTTACAACTACAATACCGACTGTTGCTTGGTCGATTCTTGACGCTTCTTTGCCCTGTACCCTTTGAGACTGGAGCCCTTTTGGATCTTTCCCGAGACTGACTAACCTAAAAGACCGCCCAGTCCAGGCCACACAGCCCCTGCTACCCGTGTAGCCGCCTCCTGTGTGTTGTGGACACCTGACTATTTAGCGGAACCCGAACCCCACCCCCGCTATGGCGCAAGTCGAGGAATCTGCAGCCTACACGGTCGCAGAACCGTCTGAATCTCTGATTCACACCCTCCATTCCGCTCTGTACTAAAGGTACACAATCGGTCCTGTCGACGATGCTGCAGATGGTAAGCTCTGCCTTCATCTCGCTAACAAGAGTGGCAGTCTTCACCAACTCAGACAGCCGCCGGAAACCAGAGAGAATCTCTTCCAATCCATAGCGACACACGTCATTAGTACCGACATGAGCCACCACCTGCAGTTGGCTGCACCCTGTACTCTTCATGGCATCCGGAAGGACCCTTTCCACATCTTGGATGACTCAACCCGGTATGCACACGGAGTGCACATTGGCTTTCTTCCTGTCCTTAGCTGCCATATCCCTAAGGAGCTCCATCACCCACCTAACATTAAAGCTCCCAATGACAATCCCACCCTCTGCGCTTGTCCGGACCTCTCAGGAAGACCGGCCACTGCCGCGACAGATGAGGCCGCTCTCGCTGGCTCAGAAGTACTTTCAGCAGAGGGCAGTACCTCAAACCTCTTACGGAGGCGTAAGGGTACAGCCTTGCGGCCAGCACCAACTTTCACCTTAAGCCCAGGGATTCGCCCACTTTCGGTATTCTGCTGCTGAACAGGAGTTGCTTCAGGTCGCAGGCCTGAGTTAATCGAACAGCTCCCCTCCACTTCTGTCAGTTTGATTGACTAATTAATTAA
The DNA here is from genome assembly GCF_023898315.1 of Schistocerca nitens. Lineage (NCBI taxonomy): Eukaryota > Metazoa > Arthropoda > Insecta > Orthoptera > Acrididae > Schistocerca > Schistocerca nitens. Next base: position 583,102,857 of record NC_064619.1, on the reverse strand, counting down.
ACTGATGTCCTTCTTGTGTGGGACAGTTGTCCCTGGTGGATACAGCCCCCTTCTGGAAATATTTATTGACTGTCAGGAAATCGATTGCAGTGTGTGGAATAGTTTATTTAAATAATGCTGATTCATAAAGAGTAAACTTCCGGTCTCCAGCACAAAACATGTTCCAAAATTCTACAGAGACCGACGTCAAAGACATAGGCCCATTGTTCTGAGTGTCTCTCAGACAACCCTTCTTTTGAAAGGGAGACGTAATATACAGGGTGATTCAAAAAGAATACCACAACTTAAGGAATTTAAAACTCTGCAACGACAAAAGGCAGAGCTAAGCACTATCTGTCGGCGAATTAAGGGAGCTATATAGTTTCATTTAGTTGTACATTTGTTCGCTTGAGGCGCTGTTGACTAGGCGTCAGCGTCAGTTGATGCTAAGATGGCGTCCGCTCAACAGAAAGCTTTTTGTGTTATTGAGTACGGCAGAAGTGAATCGACGACAGTTGTTCAGCGTGCATTTCGAACGAAGTATGGTGTTAAACCTCCTGATAGGTGGTGTATTAAACGTTGGTATAAACAGTTTACAGAGAATGGGTGTTTGTGCAAAGGGAAAAGTTCTGGACAGCCGAGAACGAGTGATGAAAATGTAGCACGCATCCAGCAAGCATTTGTTCGCAGCCCAGGAAAATCGACTCGCAGAGCTAGCAGAGAGCTGCAAATTCCACAGTCAACTGTATGGAGAGTCCTACGAAAAAGGTTAGTTATGAAACCTTATCGTCTACCTGAACGTCAACTACCCGAGGCGATGGATCGGCCGCCAGGCAGCCCGTGACAGAGCACTTCATCACTGGCCTCCAAGAAGCCCTGATCTTACCCCCTACGATTTTTTCTTATGGGGGTATGTTAAGGATATGGTGTTTCGGCCACCTCTCCCAGCCACCATTGATGATTTGAAACGAGAAATAACGGCAGCTATCCAAACTGTTACGCCTGATATGCTACAGAGAGTGTGGAATGAGTTGGAGTATCGGGTTGATATTGCTCGTGTGTCTGGAGGGGGCCATATTGAACATCTCTGAACTTGTTTTTGAGTGAAAAAAAACCTTTTTAAATACTCTTTGTAATGATGTATAACAGAAGGTTACATTATGTTTCTTGCATTAAATACACATTTTTAAAGTTGTGGTATTCTTTTTGAATCACCCTGTATACTGTTGTTATAAGAGGGGCAAAATCTTTCGCATACTCTATGCAGAAAATAAATGATACCCTTTTAGGTTCAGTAGCCTTCCCTTAGTTTACCGACTTCAGTTGTTTTTCTATCACATGGTTACTTGTTTCGATATCAGAAATTTTGTCTCCGGTTCCCTCTTCTACGCTTACGGAGTCGAAATGTTCGGGTGTATTTGTGACCTGCAGACCTAAAATATTACATTCACAATACGGTTCTCTAATAAACTGCTCAAGGTGATTTTCGGATAAACGTTTTAGAACAGTTTCAGACGTAACCCTCTTCCTATTAAACGCACTAATCACTTGGCTCTACGAGGCTATAGCTGTTAAGTTGTAATTTCCATCTAATACTACACTACTGGCCATTAAAATTGCTACACCAAGAAGAAATGCAGATGATAAACGGGTACTCATTGGAAAATATATTATACGAGTACTAGAACTGACATGTGATTACATTTTCACGCAATTTCGGTGCACAGATCCTGAGAAATCAGTACCCAGAAAAACCACCTCTGGACATAATAAAGGCCTTGATACGCCTGGGCATTGAGTCAAACAGCGCTTGGATGGCGTGTACAGGTACAGCTGCACATACAGCTTCAACGCGATACCACAGTTCATCAAGAGTAGTGACTGGCGTATTCTGACGAGCCAGTTGCTCGCCCACCATTGACCAGACGTTTTCAATTCGTGAGAGAATGTGCTGGTCAGGGCAGCAGTCGAACATTTTCTGTATCCCGAAAGGCCCGTACAGGACCTGCAACATGCGGTCGTGCATTATCCTGCTGAAATGTAGCGTTTCGCAGGGATCGAATGAAGGGTAGAGCCATGGGTCGTAACACATCTGAAATGTAACGTCCACTGTTCAAAGTACCGTCAATGCGAACAAGAGGTGATCGAGACGTGTAACCAATGGTACCCCAGGCCAACACGCCAGGTGATACGCCAGTATGGCGATGACGAATACACGCTTCCAATGTGCGTTCACCGCGATGTCGCCAAACACGGATGCGACTATCATGATGCTGTAAACAGAACCTGGATTCAACCGAAAAATTGACGTTCGTCGTTGAGTACACCATCGCATGCGCTCCTGTCTGTGATGCAGCGTCAAAGGTAACTGCAGCCATGGTCTCCGAGCTGATAGTCCATGCTGCTGCAAACGTCGTCGAACTGTTAGTGCAGATGGTTGATGTCTTGAAAACGTCCACATCTGTTGACTCAGGGATCGAGACGTGGCTGCACGATCCGTTACAGCCATGAGGATAAGATGCCTGTCATCTCGACTGCTAATGATATGAGGCCGTTGGGATCCAGCACGGCATCCCGTATTACCCTCCTGAACCCACCGATTCCATATTCTGCTAAGACTCATTGGATCTCGACCAACGCTAGTAGCAATGTCGCGATACGATAAACCGCAATCGCGAGAGGCTACAATCCGACCTTTATCAAAGTCGGAAACGTGATGGTACGAATTTCTCCTCCTTACACGAGGCATCACAACAACGTTTCACCAGGCAACGCCAGTCAACTGCTGTTTGTGTATGAGAAATCGGTTGGAAACTTTCCTCATGTCAGCACGTTGTAGGTGTCGCCACCGGTGCCAAACTCGTGTGAATGCTCTGAAAAGCTAATCATTTGCATATCACAGCATCTTCTTCCTGTCGGTTAAATTTCACGTCTGTAGCATGTCATCTTCGTGGTGTAACAATTTTAATGGCCAGCAGTGGTTAAAATGACAAGGAAATTTACGTAAAATATTTTCCGAATTACCTTCAAATGGTCTGCAAAAAGCATTCAAGGACAATGTCTGATCTATCTTTTTCATTTATCATTGCCCAAACTATTACTTGTTTGGAATTTGTACTGATATATTACCGTATTTTTATGGCCATAAAGTCGTCTCCACCATCAGCATTCACCCTACATTTGCGATAATAATTGCAATCGGAGTTTAGAATTTCACCAGTAAATTTGTGAATCCTTAAATTAGTGAACTCCCACATACAAGAGTCTGATTACCTTACAAATGACTTAATGTCTTAAACGTTTGAGTTTAAGCACGTAAGCGAGAGAAAGTTAAGAAAGGTTTAAAATTACGCTTAAGGTTCGTTGGAAGTCGCTCAGTACTCTCAGTATGAATCACTGCATGAATATAGTCTGAGTAACTTGCGTTTCATTTTAAGCTAAACCGAGTTTTTCACGTTTCTCAGTGTCTATGACGTCATAGCTCCTGAATTACGTGTTGTTCAAGGTTACAATTTTGTAAGTACATTAAGTGGTATTTATAGCAAAGTGTATTGCACAACTTCATGCCTGATGCTAAAGTTTCATTGACTGGACAGCGAAAATGTAGTAAGCGATAAACTTTTTTCCATTTCATCATTTCAGCGAGATAATGTTTGGTAAGGGCTTAAAATGAAGTGTGAAGTGTGTTGTAAGTCGGCGAGTACTCTCATTCTCAAACTATGGATGCATTTACACTCCTGGAAATGGAAAAAAGAACACATTGACACCGGTGTGTCAGACCCACCATACTTGCTCCGGACACTGCGAGAGGGCTGTACAAGCAATGATCACACGCACGGCACAGCGGACACACCAGGAACCGCGGTGTTGGCCGTCGAATGGCGCTAGCTGCGCAGCATTTGTGCACCGCCGCCGTCAGTGTCAGCCAGTTTGCCGTGGCATACGGAGCTCCATCGCAGTCTTTAACACTGGTAGCATGCCGCGACAGCGTGGACGTGAACCGTATGTGCAGTTGACGGACTTTGAGCGAGGGCGTATAGTGGGCATGCGGGAGGCCGGGTGGACGTACCGCCGAATTGCTCAACACGTGGGGCGTGAGGTCTCCACAGTACATCGATGTTGTCGCCAGTGGTCGGCGGAAGGTGCACGTGCCCGTCGACCTGGGACCGGACCGCAGCGACGCACGGATGCACGCCAAGACCGTAGGATCCTACGCAGTGCCGTAGGGGACCGCACCGCCACTTCCCAGCAAATTAGGGACACTGTTGCTCCTGGGGTATCGGCGAGGACCATTCGCAACCGTCTCCATGAAGCTGGGCTACGGTCCCGCACACCGTTAGGCCGTCTTCCGCTCACGCCCCAACATCGTGCAGCCCGCCTCCAGTGGTGTCGCGACAGGCGTGAATGGAGGGACGAATGGAGACGTGTCGTCTTCAGCGATGAGAGTCGCTTCTGCCTTGGTGCCAATGATGGTCGTATGCGTGTTTGGCGCCGTGTAGGTGAGCGCCACAATCAGGACTGCATACGACCGAGGCACACAGTGCCAACACCCGGCATCATGGTGTGTGGAGCGATCTCCTACACTGGCCGTACACCACAGGTGATCGTCGAGGGGACACTGAATAGTGCACGGTACATCCAAACCGTCATCGAACCCATCGTTCTACCATTCCTAGACCGGCAAGGGAACTTGCTGTTCCATCAGGACAATGCACGTCCGCATGTATCCCGTGCCACCCAACGTGCTCTAGAAGGTGTAAGTCAACTACCCTGGCCAGCAAGATCTCCGGATCTGTCCCCCATTGAGCATGTTTGGGACTGGATGAAGCGTCGTCTCACGCGGTCTGCACGTCCAGCACGAACGCTGGTCCAACTGAGGCGCCAGGTGGAAATGGCATGGCAAGCCGTTCCACAGGACTACATCCAGCATCTCTACGATCGTCTCCATGGGAGAATAGCAGCCTGCATTGCTGCGAAAGGTGGATATACACTGTACTAGTGCCGACATTGTGCATGCTCTGTTGCCTGTGTCTATGTGCCTGTGGTTCTGTCAGTGTGATCATGTGATGTATCTGACCCGAGGAATGTGTCAATAAAGTTTCCCCTTCCTGGGACAATGAATTCACGGTGTTCTTATTTCAATTTCCAGGAGTGTAGTATGGGTATTTGTGTGCCGTCAGTTACACTACCTCAAAACACACGCACGGTTTCTGTAGTAATACTTGTCGTATTGTTTAACAGTTTAAACATAAGATTATACCGCTTAATGGGTAGATTATAACAACATTTTAAATTTTTAAATTTGTTCAGTAATCAAGCGAAATATCCCACTGAAAGCCGTTACATAGGCAACCTGCAACTGAGACCGAGTTCCAGGACGGCGGTTTAGTGATGCATATTGCTGATTTCAGCTAGCTTCTTGTCCCTAATACTATGTGTGTTACGGCTGTGCCTCCTGTAATGTTTTGTGGTTCCTGGCTGTATGAGGAGAGGTTGGCCCGCATCTCGTGGTCGTGCGGTAGCGTTCTCGCTTCCCACGCCCGGGTTCCCGGGTTCGATTCCCGGCGGTGTCAGGGATTTTCTCTGCCTCGTGATGGCTGGGTGTTGTGTGCTGTCCTTAGGTTAGTTAGGTTTAAGTAGTTCTAAGTTCTAGGGGACTTATGACCACAGCAGTTGAGTCCCATAGTGCTCAGAGCCATTTGAACCATTTGAGGAGAGGTTGGTATGATAGGTGGATGGCCAGTTTCCTGTCACTACAACGCAAAATGCACACGAGCTTAAGATTCGCTTTATTACAGGAGACAACTTCCATGTTGTCCAGTCTGAAGTTCTATGATTAACAGCAATCAAAATTCTTGAATGTTGTCCGTCTCCATACCACAACTATATACAGTGACTAACGTTTCCTCACAGCTAGCTAAGGTGCGAGGCGACGACAATCGTTGTGGAAGACTAGAGCACAGTGTGATCGTGTTGAGGTGCAATGCGAACTGAGTCCCGATGCGACGTACTGAGGTACGGAGATTGATAGAGCCAGATCGTTTTTTTTTTCTTTTTTCTTTATTGATTTTAAATTCCCCCCGAAGGGGGCAGGCTGGCAGCAGCTTACTACGCTGCTCTACATCCTACAGACTTTTGTTTAAAAAAGGAAGAAGAAAGAAACAAGGAAAAACAGGTGATAAAATGGCGATTTAAAGTGTAAAATGGCGTAAAAATGCGGAAAGTTAAAACAGAAAGCAAAAGGGGTTGGCAATGTTGATAAAATACACAGGAATCAGACAAGTAACATAGTAGACACACTATTAAAAAACATGGCGACAGTGTGGTTTCTGTTGGCAAGTGATAAAAAAAAAAGCACACCCAGCGACAGTATGATGGCTGTTCGCTACACTTCCCAAAAGACACAACACGGAGCACGCACTGGAAAAACACACTGTAAAACACGGCACGAAAAAGGTGGCACAAAGATGGCACTCCAGATCCAAGGCAGATGGGGGGGGGGACCTGGAGTAGGGGGAAAAACAAGGAGGGAGGAGAGGAAAAAAACGAAAAGGGGGGGAGGAACCAAGGAGGGAGGGGACTAAGAAAGGGGGAGAAGGGCAGACGCGAGACGGAATGAGAGGAGGCAGAGGAGGGAAATGTAAAAGGACTCGGGGGAGAGAAGTGGGCAAAGAGAGGGGGCCAGATCGGTAGGCGGCGGCGGCCTATATGTACGCTGACCTGCGGGCGTTATTGGCGCATAGAATGGGGGTGTGTCTTAGGCTTCTATTGTCATAGGCGCGCGTAGTTCAGCGCCTACCTAGTGCCGACCGGTGTGCTGGCCAAGGCGCACACCAGCACAATGTGGACATTGTTGCCGTTTATAAGGGAGACCAGTTCCAGGCGATTTCCAAAGACGCTCTTGCAATTAACAAATGCTATATTAACACTTTCTTTCTCCGATTTACATACGAGTTCTACCCTGCCTGGAACCAGGACTCATATTATCGGAACCGTGGAGGGATTCCTCAATCCTATAAAACCCACACGTGCACGCCACACCTTCTCCGCTACCATGGTAGCTGCTTCCTGCGAATTGTGCACGTCTGACCTACTAAGGGAACTCCATCATTTCTCCACCCTGTAACGGGATGTTCTCCTCTAGCATTACTTTTCCTCAATAGTAGTTCTCGAAACCAATATTATTTTTCGAACTTTGGACAGGTCAATATTTTCTCAGTTGCTTTCTGAAAACCTTCATATAGTTTTATACACAGTATGTTATATTTCAAGCTAAAATTTATGAAAAGGAATTACTTTACAAAATATTTTAGTTTCGATGTTATAGTCGATAAGTACTAGTTCTGAATGTATAGTTAAAATTATTTTTTTTAGAACCATTAGCAATTACGAATTATTTGCACACTTAAAATTTCTATTATTAATTACGCAATCCTGTACTGTTTACTATGTTTATTTCTGGATTCATTTACGAAATAATAATCGAAATTAATAATGTAACGAAAATCAGTAAGAATTCATTTGCTAAGAAGAATTGTTAACTCTTTGGAATATTGTTATTTAGGAAGAGTGTGAGAGTCACAAGCTTGCCTCTGATGGATCGAAAGTATTTTTGCATAACTGGTGCGATCAATGTAATTTCGGCTTTGTTAATGTGAAAAATCAAAATACTGTATGATATACTAAAATGTGAGAAAATTAGAGGAAAATATATTTACCTAAGAAATTCTGCAACAACAGTCTTCCAATTTATTTAATTCAAACCACACGTTGTAAGTAGGCTGTTTAAGTTTTTATGTTGGTAACGCCACGTAGCGCTCTGTATGAAAATCACTGACTGTGCTGTGTGCTGTGTGTGGCTGGTTGTCATTGTTGGAATATTCGCTTTTGTAGTGTTGGACGAGATAAAAGAAATAATTCAGGTAGTGAAGGGAGACGAAAATTTAATAGTCATGGGTGACTGGAATTCGTCAGTAGGAAAAGGGAGAGAAGGAACATAGTAGGTGAATATGGATTGGGGGGAAGGAATGAAAGAGGAAGCCGCCTTGTAGAATTTTGCACAGAGCATAACTTAATCATAGCTAACACTTGGTTCAAGAATCATGAAAGAAGGTTGTATACATGGAAGAATCCTGGAGATACTAATAGGTATCAGATAGATTATATAATGGTAAGACAGAGATTTAGGAACCAGGTTTTAAATTGTAAGACATTTCCTGGGTCAGATGTGGACTCTGACCACAATCTATTGGTTATGAACTGCAGATTGAAACTGAAGAAACTGCAAAAAGTTGGGAATTTAAGGAGATGGGACCTGGATAAACTGAAAGAACCAGAGGTTGTACAGAGTTTCAGGGAGAGCATAAGGGAACAATTGACAGGAATGGGGGAAGGAAATACAGTAGAAGAAGAACGGGTAGCTCTGAGGGATGAAGCAGTGAAGGCAGCAGACGATCAAGTAGGTAAAAAGACGAGGGCTAATAGAAATCCTTGGGTAACAGAAGAAATATTGAATTTAATTGATGAAAGGAGAAAATATAAAAATGCAGTAAATGAAGCAGGCAAAAAGGAATACAAACGTCTCAAAAATGATATCGACAGGAAGTGCAAAATGGCTAAGCAGGGATGGCTAGAGGACAAATGTAAGGATGTAGAGGCTTGTCTCACTAGGGGTAAGATAGATACTGCCTACAGGAAAATTAAAGAGACCTTTGGAGAGAAGAGAACCACTTGTATGAATATCAAGAGCTCAGATGGCAAACCAGTTCTAAAAAAAGAACGGAAGGCAGAAAGGTGGAAGGAGTATACAGAAGGTTTATACAAGGGCGATGTACTTGAGGACAATATTATGGAAATGGAAGAGGATGTAGATGAAGACGAAATGGGAGATAAGATACTGCGTGAAGAGTTTGACAGAGCACTGAAAGACCTGAGTCGAAACAAGGCCCCGGGTGTAGACAACATTCTATTAGAACTACTGATGGAAGTGCAAAATGGCTAAGCAGGGATGGCTAGAGGACAAATGTAAGGATGTAGAGGCTTGTCTCACTAGGGGTAAGATAGATACTGCCTACAGGAATAACGGCCTTGGTACGCTTGTGCATTGAGTCAAACAGAGATTGGATGGCGTGTACAGGTACAGCTGCCCATGCAGCTTCAACACGATACCACAGTTCATCAACAGTAGTGACTGGTGTACTGTGACGAGCCAGTTGCTCGCCACCATTGACCAGACGTTTTCAGTTGGTGAAAGATCTGGAGAAATACCCTCAGACTTCAAGAAGAATATAATAATTCCAATCCCAAAGAAAGCAGGTGCTGACAGATGTGAAAATTACCGAACTATCAGTTTAATAAGTCACAGCTGCAAAATACTAACGCGAATTCTTTACAGACGAATGGAAAAACTGGTATAAGCCGACCCCGGGGAAGATCAGTTTGGATTCCTTAGAAATGTTGGATCACGTGAGGCAATACTGACCTTACGATTTATCTTGGAAGAAAGATTAAGAAAAGGCAAACCTACGTTTCTAGCATTTGTAGACTTAGAGTAAGCTTTTGACAATGTTGAATGGAATAGTCTCTTTCAAATTCTAAAGGTGGCAGGGGTAAAATACAGGGAGCGAAAGGCTATTTACAATTTGTACAGAAACCAGATGGCAGTTATAAGAGTCGAGGGGCATGAAAGGGAAGCAGTGGTTGGGAAAGGAGTGAGACAGGGTTGTAGCCTCTCCCCGATGTTATTCAATCTGTATATTGAGCAAGCAGTAAAGGAAACAAAAGAAAAATTCGGAGTAGGTATTAAAATTCATGGAGAAGAAGTAAAAACTTTGAGGTTCGCCGATGACATTGTAATTCTGTCAGAGACAGCAAAGGACTTGGAAGAGCAGTTGAACGGCAACAAAAGCAAAACGAGGATAATGGAATGTAGTCAAATTAAGTCGGGTGATGCTGAGGGAATTAGATTAGGAAATGAGACACTTAAAGTAGTAAAGGAATTTTGCTATTTAGGGAGTAAAATAACGGATGATGGTCGAAGTAGAGAGGATATAAAATGTAGACTGGCAATGGCAAGGAAAGCGTTTCTGAAGAAGAGAAATTTGTTAACATCGAGTATAGATTTAGGTGTCAGGAAGTCGTTTCTGAAAGTATTTGTATGGAGTGTAGCCATGTATGGAAGTGAGACATGGACGATAACTAGTTTGGACAAAAAGAGAATAGATGCTTTCGAAATGTGGCGCTACAAAAGAATGCTGAAGATAAGGTGGGTAGATCACGTAACTAATGAGGAGGTATTGAATAGGATTGGGGAGAACAGAAGTTTGTGGCACAACTTGACTAGAAGAAGGGATCGGTTGGTAGGACATGTTTTTTGGCATCAAGGGATCACAAATTTAGCATTGGAGGGCAGCGTGGAGGGTAAAAATCGTAGAGGGAGACCAAGAGATGAATACACTAAGCAGATTCAGAAGGATGTAGGTTGCAGTAGGTACTGGGAGATGAAGAAGCTTGCACAGGATAGAGTAGCATGGAGAGCTGCATCAAACCAGTCTCAGGACTGAAGACCACAGTTGGGCAGTTGTACGTGAACAGCGTGTAGCGTTGGGCAGTTGGAGGTGATCCGTCAGCAGTGGTGGATGTACAGAGATGCCAGAGTTTTGAGAGGTTGCTATAAGCGGATGATCTCGACGTGTGTCCGCCAGAAAAAGGATATTTGTAAAGATGCATGTCTTGAATTGATAGATATATATGATGACTTTTGAACACTATTAAGGTAAATACACTACTGGCCATTAAAATTGATACACCAACAAGAAATGCAGATGATAAACGGGTATTCATTGGACAAATATATTATACTAGAACTGACATGTGATTACATTTTCACGCAATTTCGGTGCATAGATCCTGAGAAATCAGTATCCAGAACAACCACCTCTGGTCGTAATAACGGCCTTGGTACGCTTGTGCATTGAGTCAAACAGAGATTGGATGGCGTGTACAGGTACAGCTGCCCATGCAGCTTCAACACGATACCACAGTTCATCAACAGTAGTGACTGGTGTACTGTGACGAGCCAGTTGCTCGCCACCATTGACCAGACGTTTTCAATTGGTGAAAGATCTGGAGAATGTGCTGGCCAGGGCAGCAGTCGAACATTTCTGTGTCCAGAAAGGCCCGTACAGGACCTGCAACATGCGGTCGTGCATTATCCTGCTGAAATATAGGGTTTCGCCAGGATAGAATGAAGGGTAGAACCACGGGTCGTAACACATCTGAAATGTAACGTCCACAGTTCAAAGTGCCGTCAGTGAGAATAAGAGGTGACCGAGACGCGTAACCAGTGGCACCCCATACCATCACGCCGGGTGATACGCCAGTATGGCGATGTACGAGGGCTATTCCGAAAGTAAGGTCCGATCGGTCACGAAATGGAAACGACTATGAAAATCCGATAAAGCTTTGCACAGATGTGTTGGGTAGTGTCTCTAGTATAACCCGAGTTAGCAACACGTCGCTCTTCTCATTTCTGAGCTCGCAGTGAGTGCGTAAAGATGTCTAGAAAATAGTGTCTGCCGCCAAGTACGGGGGCCTGGTGAGAAATTTCCCCTGAAGCTATGCAGCTAACATTACATAACTGTCGTGCTGTTTCTTCTTCAAGACAATTCTCAGCCGCATTCTGCAGGGGCAATGAAGATGCTCCTGCATCGTTTTCAAATGGAAATGTGAGATTACCCACAATACAGCCCGTAATTGTCTCCCTCTGAGTTTCAGCTCAGGTCACATGAACCGCTGGTTATGAAGACAACATTTCGGCACAAGACAACGAGCCGTAGGCCAGCGTAGAGAATTGGCGGAGAGCACTGGCTGCTGCCTTCTATAGCGAGGGTATGGGAAAGTTGGTACAACGCTACGATACACGTCTAAGTCGGGTCGGCGACTATGGAGATAAGTAGCTGCAAGGTGTATCTAACTGTTGCAAATAAAACATTTTTGATTTTTACCGTGGTTTCCATTTCGCGACCTATCGGACCTTACTTTCGGAATAGCCCTCGTAGAATACACGCTTCCAATGTGCGTTCACCGCGATGTCGTCAAACACGGATACGACCATCATGATGCTGTAAACAAAACCTGGATTCATCCGAAAAAATGACGTTTTGCCATTCGTGCACCCAGGTTCGTCGTTGGGTACACCATCGCAGGCGCTCCTGTCTGTGATGCAGCGTCAAGGGTAACCACAGCCATGGTCTCCGAGCTGATAGTCCGTGCTGCTGCAAACGTCGTCGAACTGTTCGTGCAGATGGTTGTTGTCTTGCAAACATCGCTGTCTGTTGACTCAGGGATAGAGATATGGCTGCACGATCCGTTACAGCCATGCGGATAAGATACCTGCCGTCTCGACTGCTAGTGATACGAGGCCGTTGGGATCCAACACGGCGTTCCATATTACCCTCCTGAACCCACCGACTCCATATACCGCTAACTGTCCTTGGATCTCGACCAATGCGAGCAGTAAAGTCGCAATACGATAAACCGCAATCACGATAGGCTACAATTCGACCTTTAACAAAGTCGGAAATGTGATTTCTCCTCCTTACACGAGGCATCACAACAATGTTTCACCAGGCAAAGCCGGTCAACTGTTGTTTGTGTATGAGAAATCGGTTGGAAACTTTTCTCATGTCAGCACGTTGTAGGTGTCGCTACCGGCGCCAACCTTGTGTGAATGCTCTGAAAAGCTAATCATTTGCATATCACAGCATCTTCTTCCTGTCGGTTAAATTTCGCGTCTGTAGCACGTCATCTTCGTGGTGTAGCAATTGTAATGGCCAGTAGTGTACATTGTTTGTTCTCTATCAAAATCTTTCATTTTGTAACTATGCATATCAGTAGCTAGTGCCTTCAGTAGTTAGAATCTTTTATTTAGCTGGCAATATTGGCGATTGCTGTATAGCCGTAGTTCGAGTGACGAAGATTTTTGTGAGGTAAGTGATTCATGAAAGGTACAGTTTATTGTCAGTCAGGGCCATTCTTTTGTAGGGATTATTGAAAGGCAGAATGCGTTGCGCTGAAAAGGTATTGTGAGTCAGTTTAGTGACGATCAGAATCAGTAAAGAGAGACTGTCGGAGTATGTTCAGTTTTGCTCAGTTGTATGAAAATCAAATAACGTAAGAGGTTTTCCAGCACTGTCATTTACAGTTTTTGTAAGGGGACGTTTCAGCGTGAGGAGCTGATGTTAGATTTTGAGCTTCAAGGATCAGACAGTTAGACAAGAAGAACAGGAGCCATCTTAACATGACAAGGTAAGTAAACTTGAAAGTTTATTGTAATCTTCGCTCCTCTCAAATCTTCATAAGAAAAGCACTCCGTCGTCATGCCACGAGTGGCCTACCGGGACCAACCGACCGCCGTGTCATCCTCAATGGAGGATGCGGATTGGAGGGGCGTGGGGTCAGCACACCGCTCTCCCGGTCGTTATGATGGTATTCTTGACCGAAGCCGCTACAATTCGGTCGAGTAGCTCCTCAATTGGCATCACGAGGCTGAGTGCACCCCGAAATATGGCAACAGCGCATGGCGGCCTTGAGGGTCACCCAATCAAGTGCCGACAGCGCTTGACTTCGGTGACCTCACGGGAACCGGTGTAATCACTGCGGCAAGGCCGTTGCCCAAATCTTCATAAAAGACTTTGCTTATTCATTACTGGGACTGAGCGTTGCTTAATGCCGGCAACAGAGGAAAAGAAGGAAGGAGGGGGCAGATTACAACCCGACAGCAGAGGTCGCGAAATACGCATCCAAGATCGTCACAAAATCGTCTTAGCCTCTGGTTTAAGCCTCGCGCTAGACTCCAGACCGGAGGACCGCCAAGCCCTGCCGCTCTCGTGGACCAGTCCCGAGCCGGTTCGTAACAGGAGCTGCACCTGTCCGTTCTAGCCGGGCGGCCTGTAGCGCAGACACGTGTTGCCGGGCAGCCGGTCGCCGTGGCAACGCGACAGAGCGTCACCCGCAGCAGCGGCAGCGGCGCCGTCGCCGCGGGCCTGGACAACTCGGCAGCTGCCGGCCGCATGCACTCTCTAATGATCCGACTGAATAATTCCGGGATTACCCGCAGCTGCGCTGCGGCGCCCGCGGTAATTGACAGTCTCAAATAGCGCTCTCAGGGCGCGTAACGGCAGGCCATTTGTACGGTGCGCTCGCCGCCTAACGACTCCGAATTGGACGTTTTAAAACAGGGCGCGCCGGCCGGAGAAACTCCCGGCTCTCCACCGCTGCCATATTTGTAAAAAGCCACACTCGTTAATCTGACGAGCGAAGGGACGCTGGCGGCGCTTGTGGAACGCAATCTGGTCCTCACTTCGCGACAGCCGCCTAGTCACACTTTCCTACGGGCACGGGTACAACCGAGTTACAATAGAGTCTCAAACATCCCCTTAGAAAAATTTATGAACTGAACGTACTCAGACATTTCTCTCTTTATTTATTCTCATCAACAGTAAAATGACACACAATATAGAGTGTTACAAAAAGGTACGGCCAAACTTTCAGGAAACATTCCTCACACACAAATAAAGAAAAGATGTTAGGTGGACACGTGTCCGGAAACGCTTAATTTCCATGTTAGAGCTCATTTTAGTTTCGTCAGCACGTACTGTACTTCCTCGATTCACCGCCATGATTTCATACGGGATACTCTACCTGTGCTGCTAGAACATGTATCCTCGCTAACGGAGCACATTTCGAACATTTCCTGTAACAAAGTGTTTGAAGTCTCGCTGGTACGTTCCGTTGCTGTGTGTTTCCAATCCATGATTAATGTGATTTGAAGAGAAGTAATAAAATGAACTCTAACATGGAAAGTAAGCGTTTCCGGACACATGTCCACATAACATATTTTCTTTCTTTGTGTGTGAGAAATGTTTCCTGAAAGTTTGGCTGTACCTTTTTGTAACACCCTGCAACGCAATCTAACTTTCAATAATCCCTACAAAAGAATGGCCTTGACTAACAATAACTTATACCTTTCATGAATCACTTACCTCACAAAAATCTTCATTACTTTAACTACTGCAATGCAGCGAGCGCTACTACTGCCAGCTAAATAAAAGATTCTAACTACTGAAAGCACCAACTACTGATAGGCATAGTTAGCAAATGAAAGAATTTGATAGAGAACAAACAATGTAGTTACTTTAATAGTGTTCAAAAGTATATATATATTAGGCCAAAATGCACGCGTTTTAGCTCACGCAGTCTGGTGTGAGGAGGGAAGAACTATACTGACGTGAGGTCTGAAACATGACAAGGAATTAGAATTCAAAAAGTGGACGTAATTAGTTTGATACTTAACTTTAATCCATTAATGATAAACATAACTCTTGACGATACATAATTCACAATATTATTTGTTCTAGGTCGTAGCAAATGACGTAGCTGAAGGCTATGCTAAACTGTCGTCTATTCAATTGAGAGCGTCTGTAGACAGTGAACCATCGCTATCAAAGTCGGCTGTACAACTGGTCCGAGTGCTAGGGAGTCTCTCTAGACTAGACCTGCCGTGTGGTGGCGCTCGGTCTGCAATCACTGATAGTGGCGACACGCGCGTCCGACGTATACTAGCGGACCGCGGCCGATTTAAAGGCTACCACCTAGCAACTGTGGTGTCTGGCGGTGACACCACATACATCAGTTCATGACATTCAGGCTTACAAATTTCGTTTTTCTGACGGACACACGCCCAGATCGTCCGCTCTCAAAACTCTGCCACCTCTCTTCCCACATCCACCACTGCTGGCGGCTCACCTCCAACTGCGCAACGCTACGCGCTGTTCACAGCCAACTGCCCAACACTACAATAGCGAATATTCCAACAATGCCAACCAGCCACAGACAGCACACAGCACAGTTAGTGATTTTAATACAGAGCGCTACGTGGCGTTACCAACATAAAAACCTAAACAGCCTATATATAAGAATAAATAACAGCCAACCAGTTGCAAAAGATAAAGTAATCTTTACCTAGGTTTCAATAGTTATAAAACTATCTTCTTCAGAAGATGGCCTGGAGACAATGAACATCATTAGTATCTTAAAGGTATGAAACGTGAGTCAAGTTTTTTTTTTTTTT
Source organism: Schistocerca nitens (assembly GCF_023898315.1). Taxonomy (NCBI): domain Eukaryota; kingdom Metazoa; phylum Arthropoda; class Insecta; order Orthoptera; family Acrididae; genus Schistocerca; species Schistocerca nitens. The sequence goes on along the minus strand of NC_064619.1, from coordinate 583,086,746 downwards.
TTTTTTTACTTTATTGTTATTTTAATACTTGTACAAAGCAAGTAGGCTGGCAGCGGCACACTACGCCGCTCTTCAGCCACAGCGGTTTACAAAAGTAGAAAAACGGAGAAAGGCAATGAAACAAAGTGACGGGCAAAAGAAAGATGTCACATAGACACAAAAAACACGGAGTCGTTCACACGTGACGATAACAACACTGATAACACATTGGCACGGCGCACACAACACTGACGAATCCGACGGCACAAGTGAACGTAGTAGTGGGACGGCGGACACCAAAAACACTAAACGGCGGCACACACACGAGACACAGAAGGCGATGATCTCCGGCGCGCGAATGTTCACTAAGCGTGTGCGAGTCCGGGGACCTGCCAAGAGAGGAGGAGGAGGAAGTGGAGAGGGAGAGCGAGAGGGGAGAGCAGGGATGCCATGGGCAAAGGAGAGAGGGGGAGGGAGGAAGGGGGTGGGGAAGCCCGGGGGAGAGGGGAGGAGGGAGGGGGGAAAGGAAAGAGAAGGGAGGGGATAGGAGGGAGGGAGGGTGCCTAAAGGATAGGACACAGGAGGAGGGGGGGGGGATCAAAGTTGATAGGAGGGGTAGATGGAGGGGAGGAGGACATCATCAGGGAGAGGGAGCTGGCGGAAGCCACCTCGGGAGAGGGTAAGGAGGGTGGAGAGATGGAGACCGGGTGGGACATGGGAGTACAGGCGCGGCAGCGGGCGGGGGTGGGAGAGGATCGGGGAGACGAGCGGGTGAGGAGGATCGAGTTTACGGGAGGTGTAGAGGATTCGTATCCTTTCGAGGAAGAGGAGGAGGTGGGGGAAGGGGATAAGGTCATACAGGATCCGCGTGGGGGAGGGGAGACGGATGCGATAGGCAAGGCGGAGAGCATGGCGTTCAAGGATTTGGAGGGATTTATAAAAGGAAGGGGGGGCGGAGATCCAGGCTGGATGGGCGTAACAGAGGATAGGGCGGATGAGGGACTTATAGGTGTGGAGGATGGTGGAGGGGTCCAGACCCCACGTACGGCCAGAAAGGAGCTTAAGGAGACGGAGTCGGGAACGTGCCTTGGCTTGGATTGTCCGGAGATGGGGAGTCCAGGAGAGACGACGGTCGAGGGTGACGCCAAGGTACTTAAGGGTGGGGGTGAGAGCGATGGGACGGCCATAAACGGTGAGATAGAAATCAAGGAGGCGGAAGGAAGGGGTGGTTTTGCCTACAATGATCGCCTGGGTTTTGGAAGGATTGACCTTGAGCAACCACTGGTTGCACCAAGCGGTGAACCGGTCAAGATGGGATTGGAGAAGGTGTTGGGAGCGTTGCAGGGTGGGGGCAAGGGCAAGGAAGGCGGTGTCATCGGCAAACTGGAGAAGGTGGACGGGGGGTGGCGGCGGCGGCATGTCCGCCGTGTACAACAAGTACAGAAGGGGGGAGAGGACGGAGCCTTGGGGCACACCGGCGGAGGGGAAAAAGGTGTAGGAATCGGTGTTATGGATGGTGACATGGGAAGGACGGCGGGAGAGAAAGGAACCGATCAGACGAACGTAGTTAATGGGAAGGGCGAAGGTTTGGAGCTTGAAGAGGAGACCGGAATGCCATACGCGGTCATATGCGCGTTCGAGGTCAAGAGAGAGGAAGATTGCGGAGCGACGGGAATTGAGCTGTTCGGAAAGGAGATGAGTGAGGTGAAGGAGAAGATCGTCGGAAGAGAAGGACGGCCGAAAGCCACACTGGGTAACGGGGAGGAGGCGGTGCTGGCGGAGATGCTGGTGGATGCGGCGGGTGAGGATAGATTCCAGGACCTTGCTGAAGACCGAGGTAAGGCTGATGGGACGGTAGGAGGAGACGGCGGACGGCGATTTGCCAGGTTTGAGGAACATGAGGATACGAGAGGTTTTCCACAGGTCGGGGTAGTAACCAGTGGACAGGACTACATTGTAGAGCCTGGCCAGGGTGGAGAGGAAAGAGACAGGAGCTTCACGAAGGTGACGGTAGGTGACACGATCGTGACCAGGAGCGGTGTTGCGTTTGGTGCGGAGTGTAGTAATGAGATCCTGTGTAGTGATGGGGGCATTAAGTTCCGTGTGTGGAATGTTGTCCAAGTACTGGAAACCAGGAGCGAGGGGAGGGACAGAGGTGTCAGTTCGATCGCGGATATCGGGGAAGAGGGAGTAATCGAACCGGGGATCATCAGGGATGGAAAACACATCGGACAGGTAGGAGGCAAAGTGGTTGGCCTTACTAAGGGCGTCAGGGAATGGGTGGTCATCGTGGAGAAGAGGATAGTAGGGGGAGGGCTTTGTTCCGGTAAGGCGACGGAAGGCGGTCCAGAACTTGGACGAGTTTATAGGAAGGGTAGCATTGAAACGGGTGCATGTCTGTCGCCAGTCCCGGCGTTTCTTAGCCGCGAGCAAATTTCGAATGTGTCGCTGTAGTTGCCGGTGGCGTCGGAGGGTGTCCGGGTCACGCGTGCGGAGGAAGGCACGGTAGAGACGACGGGATTCACGGAGGAGGAGGACGGCCTGTGGTGGCAAGGTAGGACGGTGGGGGTGGATGGCAACAGTAGGGACGTGGGCCTCTACGGCCTCAGACAAGGTCTGCTGGAGAAAGGAGGCGGCATGGGAGACATCATCGGGACGGCGGTAGGCGAGAGGGTGGCTGTCGACCTGAGTGGAGAGGGTATCCCGGTAGGCATTCCAGTCGGCACGGGAATAGTCATGGATGTACTTGGGGGGAGGGTCATTACGAGGGTCGGGGCGGGGGCGACGACCGTCTGAAACGGTGAGGAGGACAGGGAGATGGTCACTACCAATAGGCGCCAGGACATCCACCGTAATGCGACCAAGGAGGTTGGGGGAGGAAAGAATAACATCGGGAGTGGAATTGGATTCGGGGCGGGTGTGCTGGGGGATGGGGATGAGGTCGCCTTGAAGGGAGGAGAGGAACCGATGCCACCGCCGTAACTGGGCAGCGGAGCGACTATGGATGTTGAGGTCGGCGGCGATCACATAGGAGGAGAAGGTACGGTCGATGTGGGAGAGGAAGTCGAAAGGAAGAGGGGCGTTAGGGCGGACATAGACGGTGGCACAGGTAACGGTAAGGCCGGGGAAGAAGAGACTAAGGATCAGGTGTTCGGTGGGGTCGGGAAGGAGAGGTTGGAGCCGAACGGGGATCTGGCGGTGGTGGCCAATGGCAACGCCGCCACGCGCCACTGGGAGGGGATTATCGGATCGGTGGAGGAGATAGGGGGAGGTGTGAATGGAGTGGTGGGGTTGGAGAAAGGTTTCATTGAGGAGGAAGGCATCCACACGGTGGGTAGCAAGGGTGTGCAGGAAGAGGTTCTTGTTGGCGGGAAGGGAGCGGATATTGTTGAAAAGGATACGATGCTGTCGCGCCATGATAGGATTTAGACGAGGGTGTCAAGGCGGGAGAAGGTGAAATGGGCCTGGTTATTGGAATAGGTGGCGTACATTTTAAGGTGGAATATGGAACGGGCGGCGAGGGAGATCTGTTGGAGGGTGTGGGGGCGCTGAAAGGGATGGACGTTTTGGAGGACAATTGTGAGGAACCTGATGATGTCCTCAGCAGTGGGGGGGGGACGAAGGGAATTGCCAGGAGGGGTGGGGGCGTCCAGGGGACGGACAGGTACGGTGAGTTCAGGGGTGGTGGGAGGGGGCCGGGCTTTACACTTTTGGGAGTAGGTAGGGTGGGGGAGGCTGCAGGTATTACAGGAGGGAGGGGATTGGAGGTTGGGGCACTGCCGGAGAAAGTGCGCTTGTCGACAATGCGGGCAGGTGGGGGCCTCGCGGCACTCGGCTGTTGTATGTGCATTATAGCGCAGACATCTCTGGCAGCGCAGGGATTGAGGGGGGGAACGGGAGGGGTCGACCTTGTACCGCTGATGGAAGAGGAGGGCACCCTCCTTCAGGAGGCGGTCAATGGAGGGGGCGTCCTCAGAGAACACCCGCATAAGGCGGGTGGGGCCGGTCGCGTTAAAAATGCGGCGGACTGCCCGCACCTCCAGGGTGGGATGGGCCTTCAGCTCCGCCAACACCTCCTCCTCCGTGATCAACGGACTAAGCCGAGTGATCACGGCGGTGAGGGTCGGCGGGCGACGCGGGGGTTGGGGTTGGCGGGTAGGAGAAGGAGAGGGAGCAGGGGTGAGGGAGGCGTTAGGACCAAAACGGGTGATGGGGAGGCGGGAGAGGATGTCAGTATGGAGGGTCGGGCTGGGGGAGGAGATAAGAACAGAGTCCCGTCTGGGAGTAAGGAGAGATATGGGGGCGCCAGGGAAATGGCGGCGGAGGAGGAGGGAGAGATTCCGGGCCTCGAGGAAGGAAGGATCGGGACGGGACAGGAGATATTTGTAGAGACCGGGTGGGGAGGAGGAGGAGGAGGAGGAGGAGGAGGAGGAGGGAGCAGGGCCAGGTGGGGAGACGTCCATGGCATTGTGGGGTGTGGATGGGGGGCGGGGTGGAGCCTTTTTAGGAGCAGAGGAAGTGGGGGCGCCACTAGGGCGTTTGACAGCTGCAGATGGGCGGGTGGTGATAAGAGGGACGGGAACGATGGGGAGGTGGCGGGAAGGGGCAGGTCCCGGCACGGACGCAACAGTCGGCGCCGGAGATGACTGTGACGGTGCAGGCGAAGGTGGCAGTGATGGTGACGGCGACGAAGATGGCGGTGGTGGTGGTGGTGGTGGTGGCGGCGGAGATGGCGATGGCGACGGGGAAAGCTGGGCGTGAGCAGTGGCCCGACGGGCCACCACCCGAGCCGGAGCTGCAGTGACAGGCTGGGGGAGTGGGGGGAAGGGATCAGAACGAGAGGAAGAAGCGGAAGAGGGGGGGACAAAGAGCGAGGGCGAAGGGATAGAGAGGAGGGGAGGGATGGAAGGAGGGGGGTGGGACTGGGCACACCAAGTGATAGTGGTGGAGGCGGCAGAAGGGGACGTATACACGATGACGGTGGTGGTAGTAGTGACGGTGGTGGTGGGGGCGGACATGATGACAAGGAGAAGAAAATACACAGCACTAAAGGACAGGACACACACTGGGGCACGGCGGACGGCGGACGGCGGGAACGCTGCTGCCGCGGACGGGGCCGGGGCGGCGGCTGCTGCTGCTGCTGCTGCTGCTGCTGCTGCTGCTGCTGCTGGCTGGACGGCGAGAGGCAGGAACGCTGCTGCCGCGGACGGGGCCGGGGCGGCGGCGGCGGCGGCGGCTGCTGCTGCTGCTGCTGCTGCTGCTGCGACTGCTGCTGCTGCTGCTGCTGCTGCTGCTGCTGCTGCTGCCACCGGAGGGCTGGCTGGCTGGAACACCTAACACTTCGATAAGCGCTAGAAGGGCACTATCGAAGGGCGGTAACCTTGCGGTGTACCGCCGGAGATGAGTGAGTCAAGAATAAAATGTAACATATATTAGGAGAGTCTTGTATTATAACATGTGAGAAGAACTGCTGATACTTACAGTGTTAAATTGCCATGGAGTATTATATCTTAGTCGTTTTTACAACCATCTACGTAACTCAGTTAATATATATAAAACATAGCCCTGAGTACAGGGTTAGTCAGACACACAAATAAGAATATAGTGGCTAAAGAGCGTACGGCCGACTGAGTAAAATCGGCCGGCGTAGTAGCACTGCAGCCAGGGCAGGTGTCGCTCAAGTCGCGAACTATGTGCCGAATGGCGTACTGAAATAACATGTAAAATATCAAATTAAATGCATCCTTAGATAGAGTACCAAAAATAATAGAAATCAATTACCACTCCCGTTATGACATTGTGGGAGTTATAGGAGCAATATCATAGAGACGATCATCAAAAAGACATGTGGCGCTTCCGCCGTGAATAACATGCAGTGGCCTGTACGGCCAGAATATAAAAGTTGTATTATCATAATAGTGAAGCGCATAAGTAGTATATAAGTCAGAAAATTGTAAGAAAAACAGTGATGGCTCTTAAATTATAATTACGAAACCTGGGTGACAGTCCAGTTAATACACATTTAAGAAAAACGAAAATTTACATGAGGGCCAATGTAGTGGCAACCATACATCGTGAGATAGACACATTATATAACTGGTAGTGAGCTAGAGGAGTAGAAAGTGCATTATAGCTTCCTGAGGAAACAGACTACCGAGGTTACTAGCGATAATGTTATATATTAAACAGTACGGGTTTAAAGCCTTCAAAAAATTGTCTACAGGCGAGGTTCAACTGATCATTCAGGATATTGCCGTCTTTAAGCTCTAGATGTTTGAAAATAAATAACTCTTCCCACAGATCTAGTCTACGTCCTTTGGCTTGTCTGTGTAGGATAACCGTGTCTTCTGATTGTTTAGGCGTATGGCCGGCGATCAAGAGGTGCTCAGCAAAAGTAGAGTTGCGAATATTCGTTCCTTTTTTACCTAATAAATGTTCTTTATATCGTGTTTTCACGGCTCTGCCTGTTTGACCAATGTAGTATGAGGGGCAGTTGTTACAGATTAGTTTGTAAATACCTGAATTAGAAAACCAATCCCTGGCGATCTCTATTGACTGTACAAGATTTCTTTTTAAACTGTTACCTGTAGAGAAAGAGACGTTACAGTTATATTTTTTATTTAGAAGACGTTTGATCCTATAAGATATGTTACCTAAGAAGGGGATGGAAATAAATTTTTTAGTTTCTAAGACATCTGTGGGGAGGTTATTTCTCAAGGTCGAACAATTTTTGGAAATTTTCTTATTGAGCAGGTAATCGATCATATTCGGGTTGTACCCATTATTGACCGCAATAGTTTTAATGACATTCAATTCCTTTTTTTTGGGCCTCAGGCGATAAAGGAGTGGTTACCATTCGATGAATGGCGGAATGAAAAAATGCCAGTTTATGAGCTTTTGGATGAGTTGAGTCAGCAGGAATGATATTATCTGAAAAAGTTTCTTTACGGAAGATATTGAAATGGAAGGTGTTATCTTGTATAAAAATTGTTAAATCTAGAAAATTTAGTTCGCGTTTATCATTTTGAACCTCTTTAGTGAAGGAAATTTTTTCATGAAAACCGTTGAAAGTGTTAAAGAGATGCTCTAGCTCAAGATCAGTGCCATCAAAAGCAATGAAAATGTCGTCAACATAACGTGCATAATAGCGGATTTTTTGGCGTAATTCTGAATTAGAATTGAAGAACGTTGTTTCAAGGGCGTTGATGAAAATTTCTGCTAGAATACCGGCAAGGGGGCTACCCATTGCTAGACCATCCGGTTGTATATACATTTTCCCATTAAATGTGAAATAATTGTATTTTAAAACGACCCTAAGCAAACTAATGAGTTCCGCAATCTGTGTTTCACTTAATTTTTTATGCTTTAGAAGATTCTCTTTTATAAGGTCTATGGTTTCATCCACCGGAACATTTGTGTAAAGACTGACGATGTCAAAGGATACCAGTCTAGTGTCAGATGTACAATGTACCGGCTGAATATTGTTAAATAATTCCTTACTGTTTTTTATAGAAAAATTATTTTCAAATATGAAAGCATCTTTAATTTTATAATGAAGGCGTCTTGCAAGTGTATGATGTGGACTGCCTATACCATTCACTATGGGGCGGATAGGGTGGTTTTGTTTATGCAGTTTAAACTGGCTTCTCAGTACGGGTGGTTTCGGGTTCATATTTATAAGCTCTTTCTTTTGAAACTTATTAAACAGGCTGACGGAATTAGTTAAAGTACGCCGGATTTCATCCTGCAGCTCAGCAGTAGGATCTACAGTAACCTCGGTGATATCGTTTTCCTCAAAAAACTTTACAGTCTTTTCTATGTATTCATTTTTATACGACACGACAGTAGTGTTCCCTTTGTCACTCTTAGTGATTAAGGCCTCGTGCTCTCTAAGTTTGTGATAAAAAGCATTAATCACAAACTTAGAGAGCACGAGGCCTTAATCACTAAGAGTGACAAAGGGAACACTACTGTCGTGTCGTATAAAAATGAATACATAGAAAAGACTGTAAAGTTTTTTGAGGAAAACGATATCACCGAGGTTACTGTAGATCCTACTGCTGAGCTGCAGGATGAAATCCGGCGTACTTTAACTAATTCCGTCAGCCTGTTTAATAAGTTTCAAAAGAAAGAGCTTATAAATATGAACCCGAAACCACCCGTACTGAGAAGCCAGTTTAAACTGCATAAACAAAACCACCCTATCCGCCCCATAGTGAATGGTATAGGCAGTCCACATCATACACTTGCAAGACGCCTTCATTATAAAATTAAAGATGCTTTCATATTTGAAAATAATTTTTCTATAAAAAACAGTAAGGAATTATTTAACAATATTCAGCCGGTACATTGTACATCTGACACTAGACTGGTATCTTTTGACATCGTCAGTCTTTACACAAATGTTCCGGTGGATGAAACCATAGACCTTATAAAAGAGAATCTTCTAAAGCATAAAAAATTAAGTGAAACACAGATTGCGGAACTCATTAGTTTGCTTAGGGTCGTTTTAAAATACAATTATTTTACATTTAATGGGAAAATGTATATACAACCGGATGGTCTAGCAATGGGTAGCCCCCTTGCCGGTATTCTAGCAGAAATTTTCATCAACGCCCTTGAAACAACGTTCTTCAATTCTAATTCAGAATTACGCCAAAAAATCCGCTATTATGCACGTTATGTTGACGACATTTTCATTGCTTTTGATGGCACTGATCTTGAGCTAGAGCATCTCTTTAACACTTTCAACGGTTTTCATGAAAAAATTTCCTTCACTAAAGAGGTTCAAAATGATAAACGCGAACTAAATTTTCTAGATTTAACAATTTTTATACAAGATAACACCTTCCATTTCAATATCTTCCGTAAAGAAACTTTTTCAGATAATATCATTCCTGCTGACTCAACTCATCCAAAAGCTCATAAACTGGCATTTTTTCATTCCGCCATTCATCGAATGGTAACCACTCCTTTATCGCCTGAGGCCCAAAAAAAAGGAATTGAATGTCATTAAAACTATTGCGGTCAATAATGGGTACAACCCGAATATGATCGATTACCTGCTCAATAAGAAAATTTCCAAAAATTGTTCGACCTTGAGAAATAACCTCCCCACAGATGTCTTAGAAACTAAAAAATTTATTTCCATCCCCTTCTTAGGTAACATATCTTATAGGATCAAACGTCTTCTAAATAAAAAATATAACTGTAACGTCTCTTTCTCTACAGGTAACAGTTTAAAAAGAAATCTTGTACAGTCAATAGAGATCGTCAGGGATTGGTTTCCTAATTCAGGTATTTACAAACTAACCTGTAACAACTGCCCCTCATACTACATTGGTCAAACAGGCAGAGCCGTGAAAACACGATATAAAGAACATTTATTAGGTAAAAAAGGAACGAATATTCGCAACTCTACTTTTGCTGAGCACCTCTTGATCGCCGGCCATACGCCTAAACAATCAGAAGACACGGTTATCCTACACAGACAAGCCAAAGGACGTAGACTAGATCTGTGGGAAGAGTTATTTATTTTCAAACATCTAGAGCTTAAAGACGGCAATATCCTGAATGATCAGTTGAACCTCGCCTGTAGACAATTTTTTGAAGGCTTTAAACCCGTACTGTTTAATATATAACATTATCGCTAGTAACCTCGGTAGTCTGTTTCCTCAGGAAGCTATAATGCACTTTCTACTCCTCTAGCTCACTACCAGTTATATAATGTGTCTATCTCACGATGTATGGTTGCCACTACATTGGCCCTCATGTAAATTTTCGTTTTTCTTAAATGTGTATTAACTGGACTGTCACCCAGGTTTCGTAATTATAATTTAAGAGCCATCACTGTTTTTCTTACAATTTTCTGACTTATATACTACTTATGCGCTTCACTATTATGATAATACAACTTTTATATTCTGGCCGTACAGGCCACTGCATGTTATTCACGGCGGAAGCGCCACATGTCTTTTTGATGATCGTCTCTATGATATTGCTCCTATAACTCCCACAATGTCATAACGGGAGTGGTAATTGATTTCTATTATTTTTGGTACTCTATCTAAGGATGCATTTAATTTGATATTTTACATGTTATTTCAGTACGCCATTCGGCACATAGTTCGCGACTTGAGCGACACCTGCCCTGGCTGCAGTGCTACTACGCCGGCCGATTTTACTCAGTCGGCCGTACGCTCTTTAGCCACTATATTCTTATTTGTGTGTCTGACTAACCCTGTACTCAGGGCTATGTTTTATATATATTAACTGAGTTACGTAGATGGTTGTAAAAACGACTAAGATATAATACTCCATGGCAATTTAACACTGTAAGTATCAGCAGTTCTTCTCACATGTTATAATACAAGACTCTCCTAATATATGTTACATTTTATTCTTGACTCACTCATCTCCGGCGGTACACCGCAAGGTTACCGCCCTTCGATAGTGCCCTTCTAGCGCTTATCGAAGTGTTAGGTGTTCCAGCCAGCCAGCCCTCCGGTGGCAGCAGCAGCAGCAGCAGCAGCAGCAGCAGCAGCAGCAGTCGCAGCAGCAGCAGCAGCAGCAGCAGCAGCCGCCGCCGCCGCCGCCGCCCCGGCCCCGTCCGCGGCAGCAGCGTTCCTGCCTCTCGCCGTCCAGCCAGCAGCAGCAGCAGCAGCAGCAGCAGCAGCAGCCGCCGCCCCGGCCCCGTCCGCGGCAGCAGCGTTCCCGCCGTCCGCCGTCCGCCGTGCCCCAGTGTGTGTCCTGTCCTTTAGTGCTGTGTATTTTCTTCTCCTTGTCATCATGTCCGCCCCCACCACCACCGTCACTACTACCACCACCGTCATCGTGTATACGTCCCCTTCTGCCGCCTCCACCACTATCACTTGGTGTGCCCAGTCCCACCCCCCTCCTTCCATCCCTCCCCTCCTCTCTATCCCTTCGCCCTCGCTCTTTGTCCCCCCCTCTTCCGCTTCTTCCTCTCGTTCTGATCCCTTCCCCCCACTCCCCCAGCCTGTCACTGCAGCTCCGGCTCGGGTGGTGGCCCGTCGGGCCACTGCTCACGCCCAGCTTTCCCCGTCGCCATCGCCATCTCCGCCGCCACCACCACCACCACCACCACCGCCATCTTCGTCGCCGTCACCATCACTGCCACCTTCGCCTGCACCGTCACAGTCATCTCCGGCGCCGACTGTTGCGTCCGTGCCGGGACCTGCCCCTTCCCGCCACCTCCCCATCGTTCCCGTCCCTCTTATCACCACCCGCCCATCTGCAGCTGTCAAACGCCCTAGTGGCGCCCCCACTTCCTCTGCTCCTAAAAAGGCTCCACCCCGCCCCCCATCCACACCCCACAATGCCATGGACGTCTCCCCACCTGGCCCTGCTCCCTCCTCCTCCTCCTCCTCCTCCTCCTCCTCCTCCCCACCCGGTCTCTACAAATATCTCCTGTCCCGTCCCGATCCTTCCTTCCTCGAGGCCCGGAATCTCTCCCTCCTCCTCCGCCGCCATTTCCCTGGCGCCCCCATATCTCTCCTTACTCCCAGACGGGACTCTGTTCTTATCTCCTCCCCCAGCCCGACCCTCCATACTGACATCCTCTCCCGCCTCCCCATCACCCGTTTTGGTCCTAACGCCTCCCTCACCCCTGCTCCCTCTCCTTCTCCTACCCGCCAACCCCAACCCCCGCGTCGCCCGCCGACCCTCACCGCCGTGATCACTCGGCTTAGTCCGTTGATCACGGAGGAGGAGGTGTTGGCGGAGCTGAAGGCCCATCCCACCCTGGAGGTGCGGGCAGTCCGCCGCATTTTTAACGCGACCGGCCCCACCCGCCTTATGCGGGTGTTCTCTGAGGACGCCCCCTCCATTGACCGCCTCCTGAAGGAGGGTGCCCTCCTCTTCCATCAGCGGTACAAGGTCGACCCCTCCCGTTCCCCCCCTCAATCCCTGCGCTGCCAGAGATGTCTGCGCTATAATGCACATACAACAGCCGAGTGCCGCGAGGCCCCCACCTGCCCGCATTGTCGACAAGCGCACTTTCTCCGGCAGTGCCCCAACCTCCAATCCCCTCCCTCCTGTAATACCTGCAGCCTCCCCCACCCTACCTACTCCCAAAAGTGTAAAGCCCGGCCCCCTCCCACCACCCCTGAACTCACCGTACCTGTCCGTCCCCTGGACGCCCCCACCCCTCCTGGCAATTCCCTTCGTCCCCCCCCCACTGCTGAGGACATCATCAGGTTCCTCACAATTGTCCTCCAAAACGTCCATCCCTTTCAGCGCCCCCACACCCTCCAACAGATCTCCCTCGCCGCCCGTTCCATATTCCACCTTAAAATGTACGCCACCTATTCCAATAACCAGGCCCATTTCACCTTCTCCCGCCTTGACACCCTCGTCTAAATCCTATCATGGCGCGACAGCATCGTATCCTTTTCAACAATATCCGCTCCCTTCCCGCCAACAAGAACCTCTTCCTGCACACCCTTGCTACCCACCGTGTGGATGCCTTCCTCCTCAATGAAACCTTTCTCCAACCCCACCACTCCATTCACACCTCCCCCTATCTCCTCCACCGATCCGATAATCCCCTCCCAGTGGCGCGTGGCGGCGTTGCCATTGGCCACCACCGCCAGATCCCCGTTCGGCTCCAACCTCTCCTTCCCGACCCCACCGAACACCTGATCCTTAGTCTCTTCTTCCCCGGCCTTACCGTTACCTGTGCCACCGTCTATGTCCGCCCTAACGCCCCTCTTCCTTTCGACTTCCTCTCCCACATCGACCGTACCTTCTCCTCCTATGTGATCGCCGCCGACCTCAACATCCATAGTCGCTCCGCTGCCCAGTTACGGCGGTGGCATCGGTTCCTCTCCTCCCTTCAAGGCGACCTCATCCCCATCCCCCAGCACACCCGCCCCGAATCCAATTCCACTCCCGATGTTATTCTTTCCTCCCCCAACCTCCTTGGTCGCATTACGGTGGATGTCCTGGCGCCTATTGGTAGTGACCATCTCCCTGTCCTCCTCACCGTTTCAGACGGTCGTCGCCCCCGCCCCGACCCTCGTAATGACCCTCCCCCCAAGTACATCCATGACTATTCCCGTGCCGACTGGAATGCCTACCGGGATACCCTCTCCACTCAGGTCGACAGCCACCCTCTCGCCTACCGCCGTCCCGATGATGTCTCCCATGCCGCCTCCTTTCTCCAGCAGACCTTGTCTGAGGCCGTAGAGGCCCACGTCCCTACTGTTGCCATCCACCCCCACCGTCCTACCTTGCCACCACAGGCCGTCCTCCTCCTCCGTGAATCCCGTCGTCTCTACCGTGCCTTCCTCCGCACGCGTGACCCGGACACCCTCCGACGCCACCGGCAACTACAGCGACACATTCGAAATTTGCTCGCGGCTAAGAAACGCCGGGACTGGCGACAGACATGCACCCGTTTCAATGCTACCCTTCCTATAAACTCGTCCAAGTTCTGGACCGCCTTCCGTCGCCTTACCGGAACAAAGCCCTCCCCCTACTATCCTCTTCTCCACGATGACCACCCATTCCCTGACGCCCTTAGTAAGGCCAACCACTTTGCCTCCTACCTGTCCGATGTGTTTTCCATCCCTGATGATCCCCGGTTCGATTACTCCCTCTTCCCCGATATCCGCGATCGAACTGACACCTCTGTCCCTCCCCTCGCTCCTGGTTTCCAGTACTTGGACAACATTCCACACACGGAACTTAATGCCCCCATCACTACACAGGATCTCATTACTACACTCCGCACCAAACGCAACACCGCTCCTGGTCACGATCGTGTCACCTACCGTCACCTTCGTGAAGCTCCTGTCTCTTTCCTCTCCACCCTGGCCAGGCTCTACAATGTAGTCCTGTCCACTGGTTACTACCCCGACCTGTGGAAAACCTCTCGTATCCTCATGTTCCTCAAACCTGGCAAATCGCCGTCCGCCGTCTCCTCCTACCGTCCCATCAGCCTTACCTCGGTCTTCAGCAAGGTCCTGGAATCTATCCTCACCCGCCGCATCCACCAGCATCTCCGCCAGCACCGCCTCCTCCCCGTTACCCAGTGTGGCTTTCGGCCGTCCTTCTCTTCCGACGATCTTCTCCTTCACCTCACTCATCTCCTTTCCGAACAGCTCAATTCCCGTCGCTCCGCAATCTTCCTCTCTCTTGACCTCGAACGCGCATATGACCGCGTATGGCATTCCGGTCTCCTCTTCAAGCTCCAAACCTTCGCCCTTCCCATTAACTACGTTCGTCTGATCGGTTCCTTTCTCTCCCGCCGTCCTTCCCATGTCACCATCCATAACACCGATTCCTACACCTTTTTCCCCTCCGCCGGTGTGCCCCAAGGCTCCGTCCTCTCCCCCCTTCTGTACTTGTTGTACACGGCGGACATGCCGCCGCCGCCACCCCCCGTCCACCTTCTCCAGTTTGCCGATGACACCGCCTTCCTTGCCCTTGCCCCCACCCTGCAACGCTCCCAACACCTTCTCCAATCCCATCTTGACCGGTTCACCGCTTGGTGCAACCAGTGGTTGCTCAAGGTCAATCCTTCCAAAACCCAGGCGATCATTGTAGGCAAAACCACCCCTTCCTTCCGCCTCCTTGATTTCTATCTCACCGTTTATGGCCGTCCCATCGCTCTCACCCCCACCCTTAAGTACCTTGGCGTCACCCTCGACCGTCGTCTCTCCTGGACTCCCCATCTCCGGACAATCCAAGCCAAGGCACGTTCCCGACTCCGTCTCCTTAAGCTCCTTTCTGGCCGTACGTGGGGTCTGGACCCCTCCACCATCCTCCACACCTATAAGTCCCTCATCCGCCCTATCCTCTGTTACGCCCATCCAGCCTGGATCTCCGCCCCCCCTTCCTTTTATAAATCCCTCCAAATCCTTGAACGCCATGCTCTCCGCCTTGCCTATCGCATCCGTCTCCCCTCCCCCACGCGGATCCTGTATGACCTTATCCCCTTCCCCCACCTCCTCCTCTTCCTCGAAAGGATACGAATCCTCTACACCTCCCGTAAACTCGATCCTCCTCACCCGCTCGTCTCCCCGATCCTCTCCCACCCCCGCCCGCTGCCGCGCCTGTACTCCCATGTCCCACCCGGTCTCCATCTCTCCACCCTCCTTACCCTCTCCCGAGGTGGCTTCCGCCAGCTCCCTCTCCCTGATGATGTCCTCCTTCCCTGCATCTACCCCTCCTATCAACTTTGATCCACCCCCCCACCTCCTGTGTCCTATCCTTTAGGCACCCTCCCTCCCTCCCTTCCCTTCCCTTCTCTTTCCTTTCCCCCTTCCCTCCTCCCCTCTCCCCCGGGCTTCCCCTCCCCCTTCCTCCCTCCTCCTCTCTCCTTTGCCCATGGCATCTCTGCTCTCCCCTCTCCCATTCCCCTTCCCCTTCCTCCTCCTCCACCTCCTCTCTTGGCAGGTCCCCGGACTCGTACACGCTCAGTGAACATTCGCGCGCCGGAGATCATCGCCGTCAGTGTTTCGTGTGTGTGCCTTCGTTTGTGTGTAGTGTTGTTCGCCGTCACGCCACCACCGTTCACGTGCCGTCGCCATCATCATCCGTGTTCTGTGCATCGTGTCGCCCAGTGTTAGTGATGTTTCTCGTCCGGCGTGAACGGCTCCAAGTTTTTTCGATTTTTAGTGTCTACATTTTTTGACCACCGTTTTTACTGTCTGCTCTGTGCCACCTTTCTGTACTACTTGTTGCCAAACTCAAGGCTGAAGAGCGGCGTATTGTGCTGCTGCCAGCCCGCCTTTGTATAAGGTGTTAAAATAACAATAAAGAAAAAAAAAAAAAAAAAAAACTTGACTCACCGCCATTTCGAGGGTTGGATTCCCTCACTTCCTCATCGAGGACTCGCACTGCCTGGGCTACTCTCAGGGTGTACCTTCGACGTGGAAGAGCCCCACTCGTGCTTGTCGCGTTGTTGCCCGTCTGCACGCCGTCACTGCTGCCCGCCGCCGCCGCCGCCGCCCGGTGCTTGCCGCCGCCGCCGCCGCCGCCGCCGCCGCCGCTTGGTCGCCGTCTGTCGGTGCTCGCCGCCGCCGCCGCCGCCGCCGTCGTCTGTTCGCCGCCGCCCGGTGCTTGCCGCCGCCGCCGCCGCCGCCGCCGCCGCCGCCGCCGCCGCCGCCGCCGCCGCCGCTTGGTCGCCGTCTGTCGGTGCTCGCCGCTTCCTCTTCTGCCGCCGCCGCCTGGTCGCCGCTTCTTCAGCCGCCGCCACCGCCGCCGCTGTCGCCGTCTCTTGGTGCTCGCCGCTTCTTCTGCCGCCGTCTCTTGGTGCTCGCCGCTTCTTCTGCCGCCGTCTCTCGGTGTTCGCTGCCGCCTGCGATCATGGACGCCCCAACTACCACCATCATCTACACCTCTCCTTCACCTGCCCCCACTGTAACGTCATGGAGTGCTTCCTCTGGGATTCACCCGTCTCATGCACCTCCCCTACTCACGGTCTCCTCCCCATCTATCTCCTCTCCATCGATGTATCCCCACCTGTACGTCACTCCTGCTCCTACCCCTGTTACTGCCCCTGCTACTTCTCCCGCTACTGCCTCTGCCCCTGCTCCCAACCCCCCTCCCACTCCTGTCGCCCGCCGAGACGACTTCCCCCCTCTACCCCCTGCGACTACCACTGCTTCCCCTACCGGAGTCTCCGCCCGCCGCGCCACAGTCGCCGCCACAGAGCGCCCTACCCTCTCATCCGGTGCTCCTGCCTCACAGGAGGGCCCTGCCTCCCACCACCTCCCCATCCATCCAGTCCCTCATCCCTCCTCCCAGGCAACACCCGCCAAAAAATCTTCCAAACGGCCCAGTGGCGACCTCTCCTCTACTCCTTCCTCCAA